>NC_087135.1:6875000-7500000 GCF_030705265.1 Helicoverpa armigera | reverse complement strand
GGGGACCATGCCTCCTTTAGGATGGTCTTCTGTATCCCCGTCAGTATCGTGTCCGCTACGTCCTTTGTTAGGATCCCGGTGTGGCCGCATGTAACTGCGATGCACAGGGACTTCTTGGTTGCTTGAGCGTAGCTTACCCGAGGAGTGGCCCGCTTGGACGGGTCCAGGCACTGTCGTTTGCGCTTCCCACGGGGCGAAAGTGTCTCGTTCAGAGCGCGTTTGGCAGCTGTCTGTACCTCACCTGCAGGGCTTATTGTTTCGTCCCCTTCCTTCACCGGCCTGCCGGCCCCCGCGCCCGGCGGACGACCACTCGGTCCAGGTCGGCTTTCGCCTGCCTGGGCCTGTGTACGCCCACCGGCACAGAAGCATGGCTGGCCGGAGGTTGGGGCAGCGGGTAGAGCTGGTGTGTCGGGCGCGGCGTTCGCGTTCATGCGCGCTCGCCTGCGCTGGCGTGGGTTGATCTTCCTCTTCTTGGAGCTCACGCCATGTTGGTTTTGGTTAGGGCGTTGGGGTTGTGGAGTTTGTTTCCCCTTGCCCTTGCGTTTTTGCACCTGCCATGCGGAGGAGAAGTAGTCCTCAGTCCGGGTTACCGTGTCCGCGTTGACGGAGGCAGATGGCCCGGAGGTGCCGGCATGTGGAGCAATTTGCTCGGTGTGCTGTGTTATGTGAGGACCGCCGAGGGGGTGAGCCGCCGACGGAACCGTCACGGGGGTGCTTGGGTCGGTACTGGTTTTACCCGTACCTATAACCCTCGCCCTGTTTGTGGAGTCGGTACCAGCTTTACCTGGTCCCTTCCTCCTGCTTTGACGTTTGGTCTTCGGCACGGTTCTCGCCATGCCTGGACCTTTGTCGCATTTGCCCACGGGGGCAGAATGCGCGGTGTTCGCGCAGGTCGTAGGAGTGTCGTCGGCTTTCGCTGACTCCACCCTTACGCCGGTAAAATTTATTTTAGTGTTATCCATATTTTTGATTATTTTTAGTTTCATCTACCGAGCTCCCACCCTCCATGGAGCCCGCAACTGGGAGCGCCCTACTGAAGGTAGGCACGCTAGGACTACCCGGTAGATATAGGAACGCGAGGCTGGCTTACAGTGCGACATCGGGCACTCGATCAGGCTGGAGTCTGGAGCAGAAAGTCCCGACTTCCAACCTTCACTTGCACCGTCAGCATGACCTTCACCACCGCTACGGCCGCCCAAGGACGGCTTTCGCGGACCCCACGTCCCTCGCCTGTGGCCCTCTGACGGGACACGATTGGCCATTTCCCTAACCCATGGCTCTAAGGTAGGGCAACCGTTTCGCGTGAAATCCAGACCAAAGGGGGCGTGTTGCCGCACGGACGCATTACCGCCAGCGCCGCTTGGCTCAACCCCCCAGGATTCCTTCATCCCCACTTACGGCGCTCGACTGCGCAGGTCCTAGCGCAGGTGACTGTTTACTCCTACCCGCCATCATCAGAGAATAAGTGATGGACGGGCCCGCAACCACTTAGTCACAAGGATCACGGTAAGGAGTGGAGTTGGATTGTGGAGGGGTTGGGGGAAAAACTGGGAAAGGGTTAGGAGTTTGACTGGGGTTGGAAGTGACTGTATGTGCGAGGGATGGGTATGTGCGCTGTGCACACGACAGGACTTTGAAGGGGTGGGATGGGGGAGAAGCAGCTCTTAGCATAGGCAGGAGGGCGAGACCGAAGTCTTCCCTGCGACCTAAGGTCCCGGGTGACGCCGGTGTTACAGGCTCGAACTGTACCACGCACTTGGAGGCGGCTGGGGAGAACGTCAACCCAAAAGAAAGAAGTTTAGATTTTAATAATATTGCAGCAATGGATGCACATTTACGCCATTATTGGCTGGGACTTACAGAGATGCAGTTTAATGAAATATTAAATAGCCTTCCTACTTTACATAATAAGGTTAGAAATCCTAGCCTTGCATTAAGCACATTTCTTGTTAAACTTAGGACAGGGGACAGCAACCAAAGACTGGCAACTCTTTTTCAATTGCCACGATCTACATTAGAAAAAAAAATGAACATTGTTAGGGAATGTTTAAAAGAACATTTTGTACCAATGCATTTGGGAGTTAATCACACTAATATACAAAATGTGGCCTCACGTAACAGGACTATTCCTGAAGGTCTATTCGGAGACAGTAGCATGGCTCCAGATTCTAAACCTGCTATTGTCATATGTGATGGTACATATGTTTATGTACAGAGTAGTAGTAACTACAAATATCAGAAACAGACATATAGTCTACACAAATATAATAATTTGGTTAAACCCTTTTAATCACATGTTGTGATGGATATATTTTAGAGTGCATTGGACCATATGAAGCAACAAAAATGACTCGACAATCATGAGTGATCTATTTCGTAATGAAAGTGGTCCAATGCGCTCATTTTTAGACAGGGGATGTCTTTATATTGGATAGGGATTTAGAGACGTGATCCCTGAACTCCAAAGCTATAATTATAAAACATACATGCCTGAGTCATTATTGGAAGGTGAATTTCAATTGACCACTGACCAAGCAAACAAGTCTAGGTGTGTGACTATGTGTAGATGGGTAGTTGAAATTGTAAATGGTCGCATCAAAAGAGACTACAAACTGTTTCGACAAGAATATTTTAACAGAGCATCAACACACCTTATGGATGATTTTAAAATTGTTTGTGCCCTTTTGAATAAATTCCACCCAACAATTGAAGATAGACCTGACGCTGCAGAGTATGTGCAAATTGCTCAGGCGAGATTAAACAGTAGTAATTATTTGGGGGAATTTATTCGAAGGGATAACATCAATAGGAGACGTACGGTTTTCCAAAACATAGACAGCAATGCTCCCCATTTAGATCATTTTCCAAGATTAACTTTAGATGATTTAAGAAGATTTGCATTGGGATCTTACCAATTAAAACAGGCTAGATCCTATTATGGGGAGCACATAAGAAGTAATGGTACTTATAATGTTGAAGTAAGCAATGATGTCTTGGAAGAGGATTTGCCCTTAATATTGGGTCAAAATAATTATTTAATTAGGACTAGAATTAAGTCCCGCCATGTGAGCCATAAAACATATTACTCTTATTTGTTGATAAGTAGAGATGAAGATCGGGCAAATTCTTTAGAAAGTATCATTGCTTACTATTGTAACTGTCTAGTGGGTAACCGTACGGTAGGGTGTTGTGCTCATACTATGACAGTATTGTGGTATTTAAGCTGGGGCCGCTTCAACAATGTGAGTGCTCCAGCTCAATCTTTGGACGAAATATTTTATGAAGAATAAATAGTTTATTCATGTTTTGTTTTTTTTTTATTTCCCTTGCTATTACTAAAATAATAATAACTATCAATAACGGTAATTATGAGTCTATACTAATATTATAAAGAGGAAAGATTTGATTAGGTAGGCTATAATTTATCCGGGTATGGAAAGGTGTTCCCGGGGACGCGGGTGTAACCGCGGGAAACACATAATAACAATTCCATTACTTTATGCATAAATAGAGACATAATTCCATGGTACTGCTATTTACAGTACATATTTCTATGCTCATAGTGATCTATAGTCCATGTCAATTTCTAATTATAACCTATATTCTTAAAACAGAAAAATAATGATATCTCTTGAACCAGGGTGAATAAATGAAAAAAGGTTTCTGATTATGAAAATGCAATGTTTTTCCTATTAGTTAAAATAAAAATCTTCAGGGCACAAACATTTTTCACTGGGACCCAACTTCCCTTACAAAACGGGCAATCTCCTTTGTCGTTAAACATCTTTTGGTATCATCTAGGTACTTGAAATCGACTTACATAGCAAGACGGCAAATGGGATCACTTTTTTTCTGTTCTAAATACTACTGTCTGATCTTCTCTATTATACGTAATGTCTACATAAAAAATTGTTACGATTTATAGCCATTAGAAAAACTAAAAAAAACTTACCCATTTATTCCGATAAGCCGTCATCCACAAAAGCGTACTATGTCCAGAAAGTCTCATCATTTCTCTTAAAAAGAACCTAAAGTGCGGTTCGAATGCTGGATAGACCAGTGCAAACTTGATCGTTGCAAAACCAGCGTTAATGCCTTGACCATAGATGTGATATTTGTGTATCTGATACGAGTCTAGATTGTAACGGCCGCGTAGAAAATCGATTTCATCTGGAGGCCTGGAAAAATGAAGGATGGGTCCATTTTTCAAGCAAATCACTCCTGTAGTAATGTCATCATCATCATATTCTCTTGACTGTATTATTTCCCTACATATTCCCCAAAATTCACAACGTTTAACAGAATATCATAAACACACTTTACTACTACTCACTACTTAAGATAAATCATTCGTAGAGTAAATTGACTACTGAAATGGAAGTCATTATAGAAATAAGATATGTAGGTAACCATAAAAGACATCATGTTTTGGACTTGGCATGTGTTGGACTTGCAGAAATAGGTGGTGCAAAAATGAAAACATGGTAAGTATGGTAATAAATGCAGGTACATACTCAAGTATTCCTAAGCCCACAATATGCATTCCACTGGTAAACACATACGCTTGATTATCTTTCTTATTACTAAAAGTAGTTTCTATTGTAGTGATCGTTTGTTTTGCATCCAAGTTCACCAGGAGCTGCGCTATTTGAGGAATGTCCATAATTTCTATATCGCGTACCCGTAACTTTCTGAAGATATCAGAACAAAAAGATATTCATAATTTGCGTAAACAAAATTCAAATTTAATTGCAATGAATAAAATTATTAATAGATAATATTAGATAGATAGTAGTACTACCCCAAAACTGAACTTCTGTGTGCCACATACAATGAGTATTTGCAAGAAACTCTAGGTTTCGTCGGCACGAACTGCAACGAATAACTTTAAATCAGAAAAGAAACACAATAAAACTAAATACTTTACCATTAAATTGTTGTGAAAATACATAATTATGAAATCGCCGTCGTTTTTGTAAAATCTTTAGAACCTTTAAACCCGTCAGATTCGAAAATTACAAGATGACTTACACAAAAATGTTGCAACAAAGGAAAAGTCTTATCCGCTGACGGTACACGAATGATGCAGTAATCATAATCCTTTGCTAGTTCGAATGCCGCTTCCAATAAGTCATAAGCGTATCTGTAAATGCATAGAAAAACTACAGTTAAGATGTAAAAAAGCTGCAAGTTCATTAAATAAATAGAATATCAAATGGTTCACATGGAACTTGCTAGAACATTTTTAAATACAATAAATAAAGGTAATGTTACACTAAACTTCTCAAAAAAAAATGACAATTTTTAAAATGATAAAATTAACTAGTCAGATTAGACCTTATAATCGACTCCAAACTGACCTCTCGTCTATGTCATCGCGGAAAGCAAACAGTTCGATCATGAAAGCATTTTCAACGCCCTCGTAAACTGTAGACTCCTCTTCGACTGGTCGAATTTTTTTAGAAGGTTTAATGGCTGGAAACAAAATTCTTGGTTGGAATCTAAGTCTTGTCAGAAAAATTCCGAAATTTTTTCGCTTATGAGACAACTAGCTTATTCCCACGTTCGCAACCGCCTAACAACCTCATAGTGGATACAAATATAGCCGCAAAACGCTTCGAGAAAAGGATAGTAAGGCCGTGCCCGCTTTGCTCGAAACTTGGCTGGGGCACTGCCGTGCCCCCAGATGCTATAAAATAAACTCTAGAGCCTAAGGGTCAATCCCCACTGAAAGAGCAGCGGCCGGCAGCGGCCGTAAAATGTAAGTGATTGAGCGCGAGCGCGGCGGGCCGCGCGGCGCCGCGCTCTTACATTGTCCGTGCTCTTACGGCCGCTGCCGGCCGCTGCTCTTTCAGTGGGAATTGACCCTAAGAAAGGATCATAGGCACTAGTTTATGTTTATATACTTTTTTTTGTAGTGGAAGCTGGACGTAGTTAATTTCACATTCAGGTATTACATAAAAGTATAAAATTTAGTAGACTAGTAGAAAACGCTTAAAGCGTTAAGTCCGCCATTGTTCTTTGTGTGCATAAAGTATTAGATAAATAAATAAATATCCAGGATACACCTATATGAGTAGTTAATTAAATAATATTCAAATTAGGGTACCTCCTCTAATCAATGTAGAACTGGAAGTAGACGTAAAGTCCTTACGCTGATGATGAACGAGTGAAGCGTTGGAGACTTTTGCGGTCAAACGCGGACCCGACCTGGTTACACCAAAATCTTATTTTTTATTTATTCAAGCGTTATTTTCTATATATCGCAACAAAAGTCATAATATGTAATAAGAAGTGATGTACTCCTATGTAGTCCGACAACATAAACGCCTGCTTATTTCTTAAAATAGCCGTGTATTTTTAAAATTGAACGTGAAAATTTAAATAAAAAGTTAAGTCATACAATGATGTTGTCGGTGCAGTAACGTTAATATTTCGGATCGTAACACTTGCCGGTCCTTTTGTATATTTTTTGCAAGATTTAAAATTAAGTTAGTTGCGTATGTACTTACAAAGTTTTATGAAACACCGTTGCGGTCAAATTATCATTCAATAATGTGGTATCAATGTTCACAATATCGTAATCAAAAGGATCTTCGTCTAACAAATTAACCACCGAGTATAGCGACGTAGTATCGCTTTCACGAGGTGAAAATACTGTACGGTCACTGAAGTCGTCCGAGGTAGATTTTATCATATGGTCGAAGTTTGGCGCGTGGCCTGTGAAGCTCACTTTACTTACTCTCCTAGTACTCTTCGAAGTACTCTTGTTTTTACCCTAGAATAGAGGCAATTTTAAATATATAGACAGAATTACAAAGTCAATTTTAAATTTATAGATAAATGATATAGTCAATTTTAAATATATAGACAGAATTATATAGACAACATTAAATAGGTTTTTAAAGTCAGATGTCTGATGCGCTGCTTCTATATAAAGTTACGCTAAAAAAGTAAGTAGGTGTCCGCGAATCAGCAAATGCCTACAAAAGCCTATTTAGGCATAATCAAGATTTATTTGAAAATGTTATGAATTTAATAGGAACTCACGTTTTTATTAGTGTCCTGTTTTATATCCGACAAGCGATGGAAGGGACCCCATTGCCCAGTCATTATCGGCTCCCTAGAATTAATAAATTATTTCTAAAACCAAGTAACAATTTAAATGAAAAGTAGTAGTTAACAGATTTTTTTACACAGGAGTGTTTTTATGTTCTCTCTTCCTCGAAAATGAGCTATCCAATAACATGAGAGACTCTTTTCAAACGGAGTCCAGTGGTTCCCTCGTTCGTTAAACAAACTCTCGTGTTGTACATGTAGGCATATTGGATACGAACCCGAATTCTTGTAAGAGAGCATTTCCTCGTTTCTTCTGTTCTCTCTCGAGGGGTGTAGCAGCCCTTAGTCCGTGGAACGGTCGCAATTCATACAGCTTCTGCAGTTTCTTGTAATTTATCTCTGTGTTTATGCACATCACAGCCACAGCGCGGCCTTGCACCTGGTATAAAAGTGTTTTTTTTTCCATGTAATAAAAAGGTTTAACGCGTTCCGGGTCCTCCAATACAAATAACGGTTTTAAAAATGGAATTGAAATAAAGATTGAAAACGGGTACCTACCTACGCCATATTTATTTTTATATATTGTTAATTGTTATTTTCATAAAAACATACAACCCGGTTTCAACCTAACCAGAAAAAAAAGGCAAAAGAGTCTGCAAGGCAGGCATATTTTGCAAATAGATAATGTAACAAAATGTACTCACATCAGCAACAATAATTTTTCTATCACTTTCAGGATGGCGGCCAATTATTTCGCTAATATAATATTCACCATACAATTTCTTCAAACGAGGACACTTCTTGTCCAGTATTTCTACTATATCGTCGTTATCTTCTTCCCTATGAATAACGATCCTTACTAATATCATAATTTTGAATTAACTACATATTTGTACTTCTCTTTTGAACCTTACTACTGGACCGATTTCAATGAAAGTTATACATACACTCTGAGAAAGGACACAGGCTACTTTTCACCCACGTGTGAGATGATCCCTTGAAGCGAGTGGAAACTCGGGGAACAGTTAGTATAAGTACCTACTATAAAGTCTTATAAAAGCTACATCTTAAATATGATAAGGAGATACATACACCGCTCGACGCATCCTCAGTCTCGGACAAAAATCTGTCCTTAGAGCCGTGTACAAATAACTGCCAGTAACATCTTGAGATTTAGCATTATACCTCATTATATTGCGTTTCTTGAACGTTAAGAACCTCGTTATTAATTCTGGAACGAAATATTAGTGAAGTGATTAAATTTATATAGGTATACTAAGTAATATTTAAAATGTGAAAGTAACTCTGCCTGTCTGTCGCGCTCGGACGCCTAAACTACTGAACCAACTTAAATGAAACTTGGTACACAGATACGCTAGTCTTAGAAAAGACATATGCTACTATTTACCCAGTATCCAGAAGCGGTTCTCCTAGGAATTGTGTGAAGCCGAAAGACTGGTATAAGTATAAATATTAGTAAAGAGAAGATAGGAAATTCTTACCTTCAGGACAAAACATGGGTACTACCAAGACGATATAATTTAAATAGTAGTCATTCATGAATACAGATATCAATGCTTCTTCTATAAAGAAGTCGGTCACAGCGTCGATGCAACACATGAAGTGTATGAACAGCGTATTGCGAGATAGAAAGTAGCGCCTGAAATAATAAGTAGGTAATAATTAAAAGTAAAATTACTTCTAAAACAAATGAAATATTAAAAGTAAATAATTTGTCTGCGTCTTCGAAGTTGGCAACTTTTGTCTTTACAAGTTAAAATCAAGAAAAAAAACACTTATGCTCACGCGCATGTGCTGTCAAATGGTTGCCTTCAGAGAGGCGATGTTGCTTGAGGAGCTTTGAGAACCTTTCATACTAACTAATCAACGAATGTTTCGCAATCCACATAGCCTGAATTAACTAATCCTTAGAAATCTTGTTAACAAAGGTTTTTTGACGAATAATCTACGGTAAAATCACACTAAAAAAACGTGCCGTGAACAAGTAAGTCTAAGTATGATTTTTCTAGATCCATTATTTACTTACTGAAACATGTTTCGTGTCCAATACTCCCAATCCGAGGGATCGAGGCCACTGACAGGGGGATGATCGGAAAGTGCCATGAATCCTATCACTTCTTTTTTATCGTTTATCATGCATATTGATAGGGCTGAGAGCTCGCTGAAACAAAGTCTCTATTATAATAATTATTTTTTTCATAAAGCTAGTATATTGATCTACTTTTATATTTAATAGTTTAATTTTGCAAACCTTATGGTAAGACATGGTCAATGCTCCTTTTGTTAAATAATATAAGATCCACATAAACCCATATTCGCAAAAATAAATAAGTTTTGAGTTTTTTAGTTTTGTTTGAACTCGCTTATCTGAGAAACTAGTGGTTCGATTTGAAAAATCTTTTAGTTTGATAGTCCCAGTGTTTGGTGGCTGTCTTTTTACCCAGGTGCGCGAAGTAGGATATTGATTATTTAAAATTTTCAAAAATATAAGTAAGTATGACTTACATCAAGGACCCGATGTTAATATCAAAAAACAGTTCTTTCGTGTGCTTGCGATTCCAAATCAATTCAATATCATCTTTATCAGCCTCGACAGCTCTTCTAAACTGCCGTCCCTTGGGACCAACGTCGAAATCAAAATATATCGACATTTTACTTTAATTAAATACCAGTATTTGTATCTAAATATGTATTAAACAAATGTTTTGTCATAAAGTGATGTTACAGGAACAATCACGTTGGTCATGGAAATAAAAAACCTCATACGTTTTAAACTATGCAAATATATTACAACCATAATTTACATTTTAAAATTACTAAAATTATACATTAGTTAAATAAAGCGACGCATATCAATTAGTTTTATATTAATGTTAGCATGAGATATGGCCTTTTGTGATCTTTCTAGTTCTTGAAATACTGATCGAAATTAAGTACAATGTCTTTTGGAATGTTCAAACTTTTCAAAATAACCTTCTTTAGTAATGGTAAGCTGCCTGTCGTGGAAGTTTGCCATGCGCTGAGCATAAACAACGCTCTGAAAAATACTTAATTGTATCAATACTGAATGATCTTTTTCCACAAAACAATTCAAGAACAATTTGAAGTAAATGAAAGAAACAATTTGTCATAAGATAAAAGATGAGAATCAATAATGTTAGTAAACAATGTGACTAAAAACTACTCTAAAAGAACAAGTATTCCAATTGAAGACAAAACTAAAATAATTCTTGTTAGAACTGAAAGTAACTTATAAAACTATCTATCAATTAAAATACTATCAATCACATCTATAAACAAAACCAACCAATTCTTATTAAAATTGAATGCAATTACTCAGCACATAATTATAATAGAGATTCAAATATACAAGGATAAAAATCAAAACATTATATTTATCAACGACAAAACGACCATTTAATACGTCACAAAACTTGAGTCAAACCATCGACAAACACAAAAATAAATTGTTAAAAAAAAATCTGAATATTATTTTATAATTACAAATTGATTCTCGTATGAAAATCATGGCTAATAATATTGTAAGGCGCAGGACTTGCATCTTGATATAAACGTGAAGAAAAAAAACTCAATAAAACGAAACCAACGTTTATATCAAGTCGCAAGGGCTGCGCTCAGTCTATGTGCTTAGATTAGAGGCGGGAGATTCTTCGCTCGCACTAGATTGGAGTGTGACTTAGACCTGCTAACGTTGTTGGGGGTAGTTTTGACTGTCAAGGTGGCGACTGTGTTCTGTCTCTGCAGGTTGACTTTGTTTGCGCTGAGCGGAGCGCGGGGAGTTGCGAAGCCGTCGTGGTTAAGCTTTAGGGCGGATCGAGTTAACCTGGTCGGAGTGTACATCAGGTTACTCTTAGGTGTCATGGCCAAATTATTGACGTGTTGAATGTTCTCCTTGCCGACTTTAGGCGTCAATGGTGTTTTGACCCTCGGAGTTTTTTTTGGGGTGGCACTTCGCTCGTCTATGGGATGGTAAACGATGGTAGGGAGGACCGCTTCGCTCGGTCTCGGGTTGGCCATGGAGCTGCGACTAATCTGTTTTTCGTTGATGCCGTCCTGCAAACAAGCAGTAGAAAATATAAGAAAAAAAAACAAATATTCCAGTTTTCCATATAGAGTCACATGATCGCGACAGAAACAGAAGCCAGTCTGGCGCTTCGTTCGCATAAGATGAAATGTATTGTTTACAAGCCTTGATTGCCAATTCACGTCGTAATGATATTCTACGGGTGTGTAAGTCAAAACAAATAAAGAAACCTTCATTACATTGGATTTGCTGCATATAACATCAACAGCCAAGTCAATGGCGAAGGATTACAAAGGTGACCGTACCTTGAAGTCGGTATAGGTAGTGAGGAGCGTGGTCTCCATGAGCGGGTCCTTGTTGGCGCGGTCCTCCTGCGAGCCCGTGGAGCGCGTCGCGTTGATCGAGCGACGGCTGCTGCTGCGACGCTTGCCGTGAGACTGAAATAATTAAAAAAATATAAGTACTTCCGTCAGAGGATTTTACCTGTGTTCTGTAGGAACTACTCCGCAGCTAAAAAGACTTCCCCAATAATTAGGTTATCTAGGTCTTAGGTATCACTGACAGAATTTTTCAGTTCACTTAAGTCTTAAGTGGTTCTTGACACTCAGCTTTGGAATAGTAGTATACTTAGAGCAATTTAATGTAAAGAGTTTATCAAACTATGCCTGATATACAAACCTACAAACATGATGTGTTTATAATGAAGAATGTTTTTGCCATTCCAATAAATTTAATGAGTAATACTCATCAAAAAAATATACTCTTGACTGATTTTGTAGACTTTACCTATTACCAGACAAGATACAGAAAATATGGCCTAAATCTTATATGCCCAGATTCTATAGCAGTAACTTACCGTACGCTTATGCTTGAGAATGCTGCCATTGACCGTCTTTGGCGTTTTCCTCAGTTCACCTCCATAGTCGAGCTTCCTCTTCGCATCCTTACCCTCCGCAACTGCCCGCGCTGCCAGACGTCCGCTTATGCGCCTAGTACAACATAAACAACCATACATTTTAGGCAAATGTTAGTATGGATAACCAGGAAAATTATCAAGGAAATTAGGAAAAAGTATTTAATACATATGATTAATTTATAGTTGCGTAACGTCTGCGATAAAATTTCTTTTCATTCATAACAGCTACAAAATCTTACGCGATACTCAATCTACGCCTACAATCTACATACAATGATTTACATCGAATATTCTAATTACTTTATGCTATTGTGAACAATCAAGCGTAACGACTACATATAAATTGTTCTACATGTTTAATTATAAACTTATATAACGCTAGCAATATTTCTCATTCCCTCTACTTACGCAATAAAACGTCAAAGTCGCATTTTGTTTCGATCGCTACTTATCATCAATCAAACAAAACTTGCCTCAATAATTATGACGTAATGGTGTTTTCACATCAATAAATTCACAAGCGCGCACTGAAATATTAAAGGAATGAAAAATATTATCTAAATAACAGTGTGAACGTAAGTATGTGAGGTAACATAACGTTTTACGCAGTGTAAAAAAACGTGCAATGCAAAATATTTTTTTACCGCTTCGCTAATACATGTAATGAATATTGAATGTACCCAGTTTACGAAATCCGATTAAGATCAAAATATTTAGAATGGAAATACTTTATGCTCGACGGTGAAAACTGATTTCTATCTCGCGTTATTCAATACATTATAAGATAATTAATTAACATTGTTAATTCTAATACATACTAACATTCTTGTACATTTCACGTCAAAAATAATACTGAAAAATTCCGAATTTACACGACTTACTCAACACTACACGCCATATTAACAAATACACAAAAAAAAACAATCACTTTATTTGTACTGTTAGCAGCGCAAGTAGATCACAATACTGGTATAGGTAAAGTAATACTTTAACTGTCCTGACCATTTTTTATAAAACCCGAAAAATCTAGGTGCATAAAACCTGTTTCTTTATACCCTGCTTGCTTGTAGTAGGTATTGTAAATCATAATGCATGACTTTTTCAACTCAGTTATATTGTCTAACTTGTGATGCCAACTTTACCAAAATAATAACATCAATAAACTACATGAAACTTACCTCTTAACAGTAGTAATAGCAGATCTCTTGAGCGCAGACAAGTTGTTAGTGAATGTCGTCACCGCCTTGGTCGCACTACCCGTGATCAGCTGGCGTTTGGACGGCGGCCTACAAGAAATACGATCTGCTTACAGTCAATGCGAATATGCTTATATCTAACACAGAATATAGGGACGACACAATTTCCGAGTAAGTGCTTACCTGCCTTCATATCCAATTTTAACTGACTCTCCAAAAAGGAGGAGGTTTTCAATTCAGATTTTGGATTGTGTTTGTTGGAAAACTATGCCAGTTTTAATTCAAAATCAAAAATCAAAATCAAAAGTCATTTATTCAAAGTAGGCTGAAAATCAGCACCTTTTGAACGTCAAGTCTACAAAAGACAGCCCCCAAAACGCCCGCCTTTCACCACTTCCTATGTGTTTTTGCTAGGAAGAAGAAGTGGTGGAACAAACTCCCCAGCAATTTACAGTTTTTTGTGCTAGATTTTAACATACCTATGTTAAAATCTAGCACAAAAACCCTTCATTTTCTTACATGACAAAATCTTTTACGTGAAAATACACATTTGTTCCATGTCACTCTACTGCTGGGAAAAAATTCAAATAGACCGACTTAGCTTGCTGAGGAAGACTTGGCGTGGCTGGGCTAAATTAAGAAAAATTAATATAAATGAAGGTGGGTATTAAGAGTATAACCTCCTTCAATAAATAGTCAATTTCCTTATACCATCACCATAGAGCACTTGAGTCAGCGTTACCTGTTCCTCTCAGCAGTGGCAGCCAGTCCGGCCGCAGTCCTATTCCGCTTGCCGAGCGGGGAGGTGGCCAGCGAGCGGAACAGCGGCGTGGTCGGTGTCAACGCCTGCTTGCGAGCTGATAGCTTGTTGTGACGCTCCTGTGGGAGACGGCTTGTTAGGATGGTTGGTATTGTGGGCTGAATGTAGTCGAGGCAAGACGAGGTGATGCGTCCTTAGTAAAATAAGTTTTGTGTCGCAAAATAGGCACGTAGAACTAAAAGTTACATCTTTTATTGGTTAAGCAAAAATAACAACAATATAATTTTGACACGCTTTCTACAATTTCCCCTTTTCTATCAACATCAATATTTTGCGAATATCCAAAAAAGGAGGATCGACGTCACAAAATCATTCTAGACTACGAAAAATCTACCAACTAATCTACCTAGTATTCAACGCTCGCCTCACCTCGACCTACGCGAGTCAAAGGACACGAGGTGAGACATACCAATGAACAAATCGCTACATCCTCGCCTCGCCTCTATTTTCTTTTTAATTCTTTTTTAATAACAGTGAGTTAAGCTCAATCCACTGAAATAGAATTTGAACATCAATTTCGTTTTTAATTAAAGACTATTTATTCCAAATACAAATTGAACAAAAACATTCTAGAAGTTTATAAAAAAATTCTATCATTATAGCTTTCCGAATTCAAACATCAAGGACTATTCCAAATTCAAACAGAATGAGAACATTCTAGAACATAATTCAAAAACGTTATGCTTACAGCTTTCCTGGTCTCCCATTCGTCTTCCATCAGTTGAAGCAGAGGCTTTCCGTCAATAGTGAACGTGTTACCAGTCTTGGCTTCATGTTCGGTCACTAGTTCACGGATCTGCGCCTCGATTTTCGGTAACTGTAAAAAAATATAATAGGGTCAACATCTGCATTGAGTTTTTCCATTCACTGCATTTAAACACTGAAAAGGCAGTAAGATGTCATTGAATGGAAGCGTAAAAAAATATGTTATTTACTTATTTAATTATTAATAAAAAGTTTTTATTAAAAACGATCAAAACTAAAATCTAGATGAGCCTTACCAATGTACTGAGCTGTCGCTGTACTGAAGTTACTTTTAGACATGCTTGATAGGAACTTATCGTAAAATTACATTTTCTTTACAACACAATAAATTGTTTTCTTTAAAAAAAAACGCTTCATGCATCCTATTCTTCGAAATGTACGTGTTGGGCCACAGAGCCGAGAGCTAGTAGATATAGCCTTAAAGGTCAGTCAGTCAAGCGGAACTTTGGACGATTGTACATCACACTGGACAATACATAAATATATAAAAATACATACATTGCTAGCGATAGCCTTCCTCTCTTTCTCCTCTCGCAGCAGCTGCCCGCCGCGGTTGTGATAACGACCCGGCTCCGTAGCTCGAGCCTCGAGCTCCGTCATCTTCAGCCAAAGGTTTTTGCGAGTCACCACCAGCTCGAATATGTGCCTGTCATAAAAAGAAAATAAGTAACTACTACATAACCCGTATCTAGACTAATATAATAAAGAAGATTTATTATACATATGTATATTTTTGTTTGTTTGGGTTATAAAGGTTAACGATTGTGAAAGTACTGAACCAATTTAAAAAAATATTTCACTGTTAGAGAGCGACAATATTCACGAGTGACAAAAGCTATATTTTATCTGGGTTCATGAATAATGAATTTCGCCAGAAACATGGATAAAATCGCGAGAAAACAGCTATTAATAGCTATAGTGAAACAAAAAGATTTAATGCTTGCTTAATTTGAAAATGTCATAATTAAAATACTGCACTGAAAAAAACCTGTAAAGCCACAAAATACTAACTTGTGTTCATTATAATATTTCGTAATCTTCTCAAGATACAGTTCATGCAGCGTCAACGTGTCTTCAGTGAAGATGTCCTGGTAGTAATGCACGAACTCTTCACGTTCGCGGCTCGAGTACATCACGTTGTCCCACATCAACTTGATCTTAGTGCGGACGTTGGCTACGAACACCTGGACCAAGGAGAATGGTAATGTAATGAGGCTTTATGTAAGCTGCAGTTGTCTATGCCTGTAGGTAGGGAAAGAAACGGTAACGTCCGTTCCCAATATTCTATCCATCTCTTGTTTTGCTTACTAGAGATAATTTCAATATTCTATATCCAGTAGCAAACAAACAGTTAGATAGAATATTAAGGACGACTGTAAATCATCGAAGTAGTGACGACTAGGTACATAAAATGAGCATCTCGAAAAAAAAAACATATATAAGATTTGTGTGCAAAGTTGAGTAAAAAACTAAGAAATTACAATAAAATGCTGCTGCCTAATTACACGACTCATACTCAAAATTATGATTATGGGTCACCTGAAGGCATACAGCAATAGGCGTTATACAGATGACTTTATTATGAATCTGAAAATTTTAAATTGCTGTTATTATGAGTACTGTAAACTATTTGTTTTTTGCAAAGAAATTAATTAAGTATACAGAAAATAAAATGCTGATACGACGAACTACTAAATATCCTTACAATGGTGTCATGGTGAGTTTTACGGGAGAATCTTAGAAACATGGTCGAGATTCGAGATTGATTGGCGCTATAAGTAAGTATCCAGTTCGCCGATCCATAGGAAAAGCTAACACGCCAAGTCAAGGTAATGCATATAAATGAAACACCTACCGCTATAAATAATTATAAGAAAGTTAATACAAACACCAAGTTCACTACAAGTCTAGGGCTAGACTTGAAAATGGCGATACGCTACACAATAATAACTATAAATCAGTATAAATGTAACAATTAAAATACAAGACATCTAGATAACGCGAACGATGTCTATCTATACCAGTTTCGAGAAAGTAAACCGATTTAGTATTCAGTCATGCAAAACTACTGGTTAGATTACGATTTTACATAATACGTAATGGGTTTTAATTGCCATTTAATCTAAAAGTGGACATAATGTACGAATACATGTCGGTACCGTACAATACTAAATGGAAATTCGACTGTACATTATGAACGAAAAAGGGGGGAAAAGATTATAATGGCCGACAAGATTATACATAAATTAATTTTAAATACATGTTATAAAAGTCTATTGCAAGTTGTCTATACATAATGATGATTACAAAGATCGTAGATAGTACAAAGTTCCGCATTTTCGCGGGAACGATTCAAGAATCAACATTTTGACGCGGATAAGTTATTACAGAATCGCGAACCCTATACTTAATAGATGCATAACTTAACAACGTAACAGCGAAGTGAACTATTTATCACAATCCTCGTTTAGTGTCAAATGAAACTAGCCGTGATCGTGTTGAAATTCCCTATGTAACTGGACCACTTTCTGATTGTAATTGCTGAATCAATATTTAATATTCAATCACAAAATCTTGGATATCTTAGATCAGTGAGAAATGGCATCTAGAATACTAATCCTGCTCTTGGGAAATCTATTCCAGTTCTCTGGACGCGTGGCTTGGAAGGGCCCCAAGTAATTACTGTAGTTAGCATTTGATAAAGAATTACTGCTGCAGCCAGTTTAGTTTAATCAATTATTTCCCACGTTGTTTTATAACCACAACGTCCAAACAGTTTTTAGAAAAAAAAAACACAAGATACGGAGAAAACAATAATTTGTGGAAGTCAAGTCGTTTTCGGTCCTCAAAAGTAGGACAGCAGTCGAATTTAGAAAATAATCCGGCTAAACTAATATCATAAATCTGTATAAGTTGAATCTACATTCATGTGGGAAACTAACAATAAAAGAACAAAAATATGCCAGGAACCATCTTACTAGCAAAATGTTCTAGGTATAAACAATAAACATACCTGAATCTTCTGCCTCTTGATCTGGTCACAGCGCTTGATCTCCTCTTTGATGGCGGCCTCAGTCTGCGGGTGACACCCGGGATGTGCGTGCAAGAAGTTTTCACGGTAGATCTGATCTTCATCCAAACATTCCCACAGCTTTGACAGGCGTTCACGGAGTTCTAAGACCTGGAAGGAAAATTTACCGTATCGAAAGCCGTTGATGGTTTTGTATGTCATGTCCTAGATAGAATGGAGATCATTAGACTTGTACCTATGTCAAATGGTTTACAGGCCCAAAAATAATATAGATTTTTGTTAAGTTCCTTTCCTAGAATATACAATAACTAAGAAAAACAAAGATTTTTATTACAACAGATATATAGAAATTCAGACTACTTACCCTGTTGTTAGTTTGTTCATATTTCTCTTGCAAATCTTGCTGAAGCTTGGAGAGGCGATCCATGTTCAGATCAGTGACTTTGAAGTCAACTGACAGAGATGATGTCACAATATGTTCGAACTTGTTCTGTGGCTTGATTCGCAGTTTGTCTGAAATTACATCCTAACTTAGTAATAATCATGTATGTTATGATAATAGAAATATTTTAGATGGTAATGACCCACTTACACCAAGATAACAATGAATTCAATTACTAAAGAGGTCAAAGTTAACTTTGTTAGGCATGAATCTTTACATTGAAATAATCCAATGTCTCATTTCAATTCCTGGTACAGTTCGCGCTAAACCAGCTCACAGCTAATTTATAGGTTTTTTTGTTGTGTATGTCTTCAGCGCAATATAGGTAAGAATGAACAATGTGCTGCCATTTACACAAACTAAAATCATACTTACCCATAATATCCTTAATTTCCACTTGAATATTCAAAAAGATTTCTGCTCTCTTATCTCTCTCCGCTTGCAGCGTTTCCAGGTGTTCCTTCAGCCTGTCCAGTTCCTCCTCGGCTGGGAGAGGTACCTCCTGCAACTCCTGGATGGTGACTCCAAGCTTGTCAGCGAGGTCTCGCTGCCATTCCAGGAGCCTCTCCATCTTCATGCGGCGCTGTTCCACTTGTTCTCTGTATCTGTTGGAAAAAAAAATAATACTCAATTTAAGTTGGCACATCATCATCATCCTCCGAGCCTTTTCCCAACTATGTTGAGGTCGGCTTCCAGTCTGACCGGATTCAGCTAAACAGCACAACAAAATATAAAATCTTGGTACAACTTTTTACACAAATAAAAATAAACTACTGCTTATGTTATTTTTAATTTTTGCATTGATTTATAGCCACAATTTATTTTAAAACTGACTATAAAAGTCACATCAAGATTATTTACCTTTAGTGAAATGCCTACTAAAATAGAGTATAGTAATAGTTGGCTACTTGGCACAAAATCAAAATTCTTGACTGAAACTTGTTTTATGTAACATGCTCGTTCAAGTTGGAAGACTACATTTTAGACAGTACAATTTGGGGATATCAAACTTATCAATAAAATTATTACAAGTAAAAACCGTGTCACATATTCTTAATATTTATGACTGCAACTGCCTTACATAGCTTCCATATACATCTTATACAGATATTTTTTATAATATTCTGCATTACCATCAACAACATTGCTGATATATTATAGAATGTAATAATATATAATACACCATGAGCATATACAGTTCCCATGAGAAGAGATTGAACTGCAAACTGCAGATTTACTAAGATGCACCATGCACTATTACACCATGATCTGAGATTCTTTCTCATCACAGTTACACATTTGACCTAGCACCTGAGCACAACTGCAATTGTATAATTGCCTACTGATTATGAAACTGTGAGAATAACATAAAATGCAAGTAGCATAATTGGCAATGTAATGAAGACAGAGCTGCAATACAATCTTGTTTTATACTTACGAAAATAAAGCAGGAGATTAGCATCTTTGTGGAAATTTGTTTATATTTTGGTTATGTTGTGATTGCAATAAACATTACTTCATTATTTTAATAAGTAAACACATTTGTTCTTATAACAAAAAACGGTAACCAGACATTTAACACATGTTTAAGAAATTCTCCATACATTTTGTCAAATGTCTGCTTTTCTTTTTGTAAGTAAGACCAATTATGTTTTATATGAATTGTATATAAGGTTACTTACCCAGCAATCTGTTCTTCCAATTCTCTCTTGTATTCAACCAGCATCATGTCTTCCTTGAAGTCCAAAATTGTAATGTCCACTGACAGACACCGGCTGAGCTCTTCTGTTTCTTCCTTCAATTCTATTCAATAAATACAATGATGTTATTATAACTCATACAGATGAAAATGTCTAGTGTCTGACATGTAAAGAATAATACATTACAAATGAAAGAAATCTTGTAACATTTATTGCAGTTCAAATCTCCAAAAATAGCTGCATGTTAAACAAAGTAGTGTCAGCTTTAAAGTTTCTTGTAAACTACCTATTAACTTGCATAGTAGTGTCAATACTTGTAAAATAATTAATGTCATCATCCTCCTGCCCTTATCCCAATCCTATGTGGGGTCGGCAATGTGTTTTACAGTATAATTTTTGTAACTTATGTACTTAATATTTTGATAATATAATACTTAAATAACAAGTTATCTTACTGTCAACTTGTCCCTGCATAGTCTTGAGCTTCTGTCTGGTCTCGGAGATGACATCTCTATGCAGTTCCTTCTCAATCTGCACCAACTTGGTAATGTTGTTCACTTTGGTGCTGTCATCCACGCCGAGGTGTGACCAGTTCAGCCACAGTTCCTCCATCATGGAACGGACATTCTGGGATATCTCCATGAGAACCTCATTGCTGTAAAGGTTATTGAAAGAGGTTTGTACCCGTTTCTCTTTATCTATGATTAGGAAGTGAATGTGTGATCCATACTGATATAATGAAGCAAATAACCAATTTTGTTTTTGTGGGGACCTTAACTGATGCTATTTGCATAAACTGTTATAATGGAACAAAACAAACAGTAGGTTAGTTTTCATTTTAGAACCTACATAATGTTTACAACTACAACTTTAGAATTAGAAGGCCATATTTTCTTAACAGGAACAAGTCCTGAGCTATTGTTAAGCAAATTAAAGTATAAAGTGTAAGGGAGTTAACAACAAAATAACATAGTAAAATTGACAATAAACTGTGTACTTGTGGTCATGTACCACAAGTATATTTCTAACTACAAGATAAACTCCTTCATATATCACAGTCATTTAGTAAATGCTCAGAACTGGGCGTTGTAAAGCTTGTTTTAAAACCTTCATGGTTCAGTTAACATTTACTATTTGAAAAGATGCAGTTACAGACATGCATCATGATCCAACTACAAGATGAAATCAAGTTAAATGGGTAAATAGTGTTGTAATGTTATATTGATAGATTGTACGGAAGTTTGTTTGTAAGTAAGATGTTGGGTTTGAAACAAATCTGTAACGGTGGGAATTTGTAGACGCCTTTGAAACTTACCGGTACTACGGCTAAAGTTTTTATCTCTAATTACTCTAAGATACGTTGTTCGACGTGGTGTTTTGGTAATAAATGTACCAAAACGCCTTTTAAAGAATATAATATGTTAGTGATGTAAAATTATAAAACTTACAATAGCTTGTTGACATCTTCGGTTAAAGTAATCATTTTGCTTGATTATTCACTAGTTTTCTTCTAAATAAACTCACATATGTTCACTAAAAATGTCCTAATAGTGGCAGTATCATAAAACACTAATAAAACTCAATATTTCTAAAATAACCACCAACATGAATCCGAAATCTAACGAGCCTTGAACGTTTGTTTTCAAATTTCAATACGTTACAAATGAAAGTGTCTTCCACAGCGCTGTGATTGGTTGGTCATCTGTGCGTTCAGAAACAACTCTAAGATTATTTTTATCGTAATGAATTGTAAAATGATAATTTAACTATTTAGTTTTGATTAAGATTTATTAAGTAAACATTTATTAGTCAAAGTATGTCAATACCTAGTATTTTTTTATTTTTATTATATGCATTACACGTTTCTCTATTGCGTTGCACCATAAGTCCGTAAGTTATTTGGGGTGGCGCCACTGTAGCAAGCTTACATGAGTCATGGCTGATTTACATTGAGTCAGTAACTGACGTCAGTCCACTGACAAGTCAGTGCTGACCCGGCACTGCCATCGTGTAAATTGATTTGAAGTCAGTACAGTACTACTGACGAAACACTGACACTACACTGACTTCGTGTAAATAGCACGCGTCAGTTTTCGGCGCCTACACTGACGTCAGTTACTGACTCAATGTAAATCAGCCTTCATGTCATGTAGCTTTACATGAGTTTTTATAAATTTTGCAACTTCAATGAACTCTGGGAACTCCACTACTATCATCTTAATTTTTTGTTGCCGATAGTGAATAGTCAAGGCCATACCAATCAATCATGTCATCACTTTCGCAGAATTTGTTGTTATTTAGATATGGACTTCCACGCGAGTGTCTTTTCTGGGCACCTATACCTTATATACCTATGTTATTTTGCTTACATTGAGTACTCTTAACAAGTTGCTAATACATAGTAATCAATAACCGTTACCTACCACTTAACCAGTAACCACGCAACTATGTCATTTGGTGGACAGAAAATGCTGTAACAAAATGGAATGCTGTTCTATTTAGTCACTAATCTGTCGCAGTAGATGTCACCATAGATATCCTGTCTGCTTTTCATAGGTCTGGTTGTGGTTCGCAAATTCACCTGCGTCTAGAAGCTAGGTACATAGTAGGTAAAGTAGGCACCAAATTGTAAGTAAGAAGATCCTCAAATGTTATTTCAAGGTAGGATCCTCCATACCAACTAGTTTTCTTTTTTTTCTGTTCACCGCATCATAGCGTTTTAGCGTCCCAGTACCTATCTGGTAGACCTAAGTACCTTTGTATGATTACTTACCTATAAGACCGCTACAAAATTAGCGCAATAGTGTAGTTAGTGCACACATTGTGGATGTTGCTCAAGCTTCCTTTGATGACATCTAGGGGAGACTCGGCGGCGCCCGCGCCGGTGCTGTGGCAAGAGGAAATATCTCCACGCATTCAAGGCGCGCATCGTTCTACAGTGCCGAAGTTATAAAACTACGATTAAAAATACATTATTATAATATGAATCCAGGTTTCGTAAATAGGTTGGTGACCTATGTGATATCTAAATTAATTAGGCAGTCAGGGAAATCAGCATAATGCTATGTAAGTACAATCAATTTCTACTGACTACTGACGCAGAATGTATCTACCCATTCACCACACAAAATCGATTCACGCCGTTGCATGACTACATATAGGCTGGTACACTTGTGTAGGTAGATACATATTACGGAGGATGCAGATAAATAAAAGAAGATCAACACTTTTGATCTCCACCGAAACTGCAGCTATTTGTATTTAAGAAAATGACTTCATCTGAGAAGACCTAAAGCTAACCACCAGACTAAAAACGCTGATCCTACCTATTAAAAAAACGGTTTACATACTTAACTGCTAAAACAGTAGCCGTATCTAGCGTCATACCTGAAGAACTCATCAAATACTTTTCTGGTCTGTAGGTATACGTGTACTTCTGACACAAACCTTACCTCATTTGAGCATAACCGATCGTTTTTGCCCAACACGAAGCGCGAACACTTTGTTTGCATACTCGATCTCAGCATTAGTTATTCTCCACGCTTCATAATAAACGTAACACAAGAAACATGAGTCGGATACGGATGAACAATGAAAGTGGCCTTTTTATGGGACGCACTAAGAAATCTATTGGGTTTACGTAATTGTACCTATCGGCTTTATATAGGCACGTTGTTGAGAACGTTGTTTTTAGTGTCATGTCTAACAATTGTGATGACAAAGCGTTGTTAATTTATGTCTGTGAAAAATTATGAGGAGCTTGGTATGCGCTGTTTTAATTGGTGCCTTGTGTTTGGTTAGACTAATTTGACCATTACGAATGGGGGAGGAAAATCTTTGAAAATTTTCATATGATAAAGGACATTGGACAATGTTTGATCTGTATAAAAAATATCTAGGTGGGGCCGGAGGGCGCGGGTTCGATCCCAGGTCAGGCAAGTACCAACGCAACTTTTCTAAGTTTGTACGTATTTTCTAAGTATGTATTAGACATCAATGACTGTGTTTCGGATGGCACGTTAAACTGTAGGTCCCGGCTGTCATTGAACATCCTTGGCAGTCGTTACGGGTAGTCAGAAGCCAGTAAGTCTGACACCAGTATAACCAAGGGGTATCGGGTTGCCCGGGTAACTGGGTTGAGGAGGTCAGATAGGCAGTCGCTTCTTGTAAAGCACTGGTACTCAGCTGAATCCGGTTAGACTGGAAGCCGACCCTAACATAGTTTGGGAAAAGGCTCGGAGGATGATGGCCGGAGGGTAATTTATTATTCGAAGATTTTTTTTATATATTAAATCTTGTAGAAGAATCATCAGTTTACATTAACGGGTTTCAAAAGATCTATAAGCAAATATTTTAATCTAAATATAACTGTGAGACATCAATCCACTAACCCTATATGGGCTGAAAGAAAAGTGCAACTTAGCAGGAGATCAAAGGTGACGAGAAGGTATCTTATGAATAATACATAAAGTAAAAGGTCTACTGAAATGTAGCGGTCATAATTTTGCCTAAATGCCATGACCCAACTAATGGGCACCATAGTAGCGAAACATTTTAATAACATAGCTATTGCTATTTTCCGAACTATTCCACACACGTTCTTATGGGACTTTTGCTTTTGCACAGGTAGAACAACTGATGTAGGTAGGTACTAACAATAACTCCAGAATTCCACCTGTTTCAATGCATTTTTTTGTCAAGTGTGTCTCATTTAAAAGAAAAGTCTACGTCAAAAATTTATTGAAATGAAGCTAACTAAACTTACATTGCAGATCTTTTTCAAAACATTACGAACACGGCAGCACGCCCAAAATGTCCACCAATCTCCTTCCCTAAAGAGGATTGAAAAAAAATATAATTTAATACAAAACCCTACTAATGACGCACAACTTATAAGTACTTACAAGTCACAGCTACTTATCAATTAGCGGTTGCTAACGCATTACAGCAACCAGGCTTAGATTATAGCCGACAACCCGAGTTACGTAGTACAATGTGAATTGGGTTGCTCAATCATTCAGTACAGAGAGATTTTTGTCCTACGACGTAACGGTTATGATAAAGCTTATGTGATGGTGATCTACATACAATTAGAGTTAACTAACTATTCCCCGCGGTTCCATCCGCGTCACGAAGGATGTACTCTCTTATACATATTATGGAAGTATATAAAGAAGTTCATACTAGTAGGTATATTGGAAGAATAAACAAAGGAGTACTTAGGGTCAGTACATAAGGAGGGGGAGTATACAAAATAAGTAGGGACAGTATGCAGTAGGTGTACATAAGTGAATTTATAGGAGTTCGTTGAAGCGAGTTTATAGGAGAAGTAAATAAGTATATAAAATATGAAGTGCATGGGGAGCACGAAAGGATTGTTCATCAGGGAGTACAGAGGAGCCCGCACTCGAGAATATTCACAGAGGCCGAATATCTTTAACTAATGTTGTCGAAATGATACAATGTTACTATTACTAGGTATCCTACGTACTCAGCATAATGTAATGATACGCCACGAACCATGGTGTACTCAGTCTTCAGTAGAACTGCAGTATAATGAGAATTGAATCACCGGAATAAATCTATTTATTCATTGTAAATTGTTTCAAGGAATAAGTGAAAATGAATATCCTTTATCTATGTAGGTACTATGTACATATGTGGCTATGTACTTCGGTTAATATCGGTCCTGCTTGTGATCTGTCTCCGATCATGTTGGATTGCCGATCCATCGGGCTATGAAATTGAAGAAAATCGTCGGATCAAATGCTTGTGCGCTATACTTAATAGGTATGTCCTGCGCAGTTGGCTGATCTCCTTAATATGAGAGCAGCCGCTGTAGCTTAAATCGACCTTGGACGTGAGTTATTTATGCACTCAATAAAGCCAGGTGTATATAAAAGGCACAATGCAATAAAACTACATAAATCAGTCGATAAAAATAAATGAAGTCTTAGTTTTCATCATAAATTCTACGATCTGCATATAACAGCATAATTATACATACCTATATCGCTAAGCCTTTTTACAATAATAAAGTAAGTTATAACTCTAATAAAGTACCTAATAACTCAATCATTCTCGATTATCGAAGCATTCAAATATACTTCCGAGCTTTCCAATCAATGAGCAGCTCGTATTTTGTATTTTACGATATTTTCATTTGCGTAAACCAATGAGCTGAAAGTTATTGTACTTACACTTATTTTTGATTGATTGCCCTTAAGTAACAAATATACTTTGTTTAAGTAAGTTTCGTTTATAATCTATATAAATAAAAATGAATTGTTGTTCGTTAGTCTGATTAAAACTCGAGAACGGCTGGGCCGATTGAGCTAATTTTGGTACGTATTGGAAGAGAGCAGCCAGCTGTGACTGCCGACAATACTTGCAGCGACTGAATTCTACACTTCCAAAACGTATACCTATTAAGATACTTTTTCTTGTGTTAAACTAAGTTATTCAACAAAATTACGTATTAATTTTTTATTTATCTGGTGATATTCAGCTAATCTAGATAAAATAATTTAATTGATCTACATACATAATATAAAAACATAAGTCTGTTAAGTAATGAGTGACATAATCAATATCCGTCCATTAATTTCTATTTGTTTAAGCGGTTTGACCTTGATACGTCAATCTTTACTAATGAGTACTTTAATAGGAAAGTAGCTCATTCTATTTGAACCTTTATGATGCTTTCCAAATAATATGAAGAATTTTTGTACAAAGATAGATTTAAACTGAATATAACAAGCAAAGAGGCAAAATTACACTACTTTAATAAACCAGAAAAAAACAAGACCTTAATTGACATTGTAATAGACCTTTAATAGACCAATACTAGTGCCTCTTACTGAAATACCTCATATTGTTAGTATTAAAGTATGTTTAGGCACACATTTTAGAAAATTTTCCTTGTAAAAACTACGTAAATCACATTTAACCACTACAGAACAAAATACATCAACGCACACATTTCATGCGTAACCAAACCATCTCGGACCACACATTGCCGTAACCAAGAAACAAATGAAATGCAAATTATTTAAATTGATCTTAACTGTTGCAAGATTCAAGGCGCATTGCATAGCTCAGTTCAAGAGCAATGGCCATTCATCATCTCGGTTGCAGTTTATCTTTTAATCTATTAGGTAGTTGATGCTCGGTTGAAAAGGCATTATGAATAGTTATGTATCTAGATAGTTGTTTATGACTGGTTTTATTTTCATTTGGTATTTAGCTCGAGCCGTGTGTAGATAAAAAGTATTAATGAAATTATTTCTATTGTGTAAATAATAGCTAAACCATTTCTTTTTCTTTGATAAAGAAAACTTCAATTCTTATACACATATATTGAACATACCTACTAATATTATAAAGCTGAAGAGTTTGTTTGTTTGTTTGAACGCGCTAATCTCAAGAACTACTGGACCGATTTGAAAAATTCTTCCAGTGTTAGATAGCCCATTTATCGTGGAAGACTTTTATCCGGGTTCGTGCCGTGGTTCCTACGGGATGCAGGTGAAACCGCTGACAGAAGCTAGTTGAACGTATTATACGTTTAAGGCGGTCTCGATATGATTTTATTACTCTTCCCAGTAACTGCTTTAAGCAATTAAGAGCAAGAACTTTACTGAAACATAAAAACTTTAATTGTAACATTAATGTGTGTTTATATAACTATTAAAATAAAAAGGAAAGTTATACCTACTTATTGTAAACGTTTGCAAAGTTTTGGGGCATACGGAAACCACACGTTTTATAGTCACGAGTAACCGTAGGTCACAATTACTTTAAGTAATTTGTAATTTAGGGTAAAAGCGGCCTAATCTAAAATGTAATAGATGCCATTATTGAATTGCGAAACAATGCGAGTGTATTGACAGAGTTACGTTATGGAAGTTACCTGTAACGAAGTGTAATAAGGTTTATGTGAAGGTACAGTTGTACGCAGAAATATTTATAAGAATGATTTTGTTTGAGTGGCTAGGTTTAAGTGAAGGTCAGATAGGCAGTCATTCCTCGTAAAGCACTGGTACTCAGCTGCAACTCCGACATAGTTGGGAAAAGGCATGTTGATGATGATTTGGTTTAGATTTCTTATTGCTATAAACGAGGAGGTTTACAGTTAATATAATCAGATAACAATAAGTCCACAAAGTGTAGAAAAACGACTAATCACAACTTAAAAATTTTTTAGATACCTTAATACTCGATTTTTTTATTTTTTTAAGAACGAAATTCTTATACTTACGAAATTCATTACTTAATATAAAATTGAGGTATCATTGTAGTGTCAAACCCAACAGTCTTAAAATTACTATGACGATACACATCTCAACAAATTGACAGTGTAAAGTCATTAAGTTTTTGCAGGCCTAGTTTTGTTGGCGACTGTACAATGTACATTAGCTACTGGTAAATGTTAATCGCAAAGAGAGTGTCCCTTCACTTCGTCCTTCTATCGGTGTTTGAAACAGTAACAATTTTAACAGTTATTTTTTTTAGTAACTAGGTATACTTACTTAAATAATATATGAGACCAAGAATTTAATTAACTACCTGTATATATTCCACTTATTATTTTGTATTCTAACGACCAGTTAAAACCTACACTTCGAAATTATTTGACACTGACTGTTTTCCCGCAGTATCACTCTAATTTTTCAAATTGGTTCTGTAGTTTCGGCCTTCAGCCTTCAGCGTAGAAACAAAAAATGTTCAAAAAATCATATTAGCAAGTATAGATTATCACATTCCACACTATAAATCCTATCCAAATTACATATATCTACGCACAATTTTCGATTATTAAAAAAACCTCACACACACACCATGACAATCCCAATTTAAAACCACACAAATTACAAAAAAAAAACACAAAGGATGCATTGTTTTCAATGCGTAACATTGCAAAACGCGTTTTGAAACGAAATCTGTATCAAACGCAGTGCTTGCGAAACCGCGAGACGATTAAGCGGTGGTTTGATCAGAGGCTTACGTACGCCAATCAGTTAATTGTTACTTGCATTTTAAACAGAAAACGAGTCTTGTTTTACTTCACAAAATGTAGTAAATGGATGGTTTCACAGTTGTATCACAACTTGGGTAGTAGGTATTGTGTGTTCAAACTGTATTTATTGACTCAACGTCAGACCACAGTTTCCATACTTTGCTGGAAGCCACTTTTGTATGGGTTTTTGCACAGTGACTTGCATTTTTATTCTTCTTGACTGGCAATGTGGGTGTAGGTACTTATATCAGAACTTAATACACTTATAAAAAAAAACGTTTTCTTGCTGTTGTTGACTTCTATGAAAATGAATTCTAATGTAATAAAATTCATAATTGCCAATAATAAATTAAAATAAATACAGCCTCTTTATTCAGTTACGTGATTCTCACTTTCAAAATTCATATGCAATATTTAGGCTTAACAAAAATAAACATACGTAAATATGATAACCTGGACAAATGTTATGGTGATGATGTATTCAATATAAGACACAATACCGTCTCGTGATCGTTTTCCTCCGATATAGGTACCTGACGCTGTAAATAGGGAAGGTCATTGACCTACAGAGACGCAATAACGGCCTATCTAACATAATTAGTAATTACTATCAAAATTATGACTATCATCTGTGATGACTTGCGCAAGGCGGCTGGCAGGAGCTGGATGCGAGCAGCCGAAAATCGATCTCAGTGGCGTGCACTTGGAGAGGCCTATGTCCAGCAGTGGACTGCGATAGGCTGATGATGATGATGATGACTATCAAAATTACAGTTATTTTATTGGCACTATTTCTTATCTATTAATTTTATATTACATCCGTTCAAGCTATTGTCAATCCAGCGGTCTAGTTAAGTTAGAAAATAAAACTATTACAATATCGATATTCTAATTAAAATATTCTACTTGAATAGATGTGAAAGTTAGTCTGTTTTCAAACAATTAATTAGCTATGGTGAATTCAGTCTACACACGTTTTCAGACGAATGATTTGTGGAGTCATCATTTCTTATTTATCATCCTCCGAGCCTTTTAACTATGTTGGGGTCGGCCTTCAGTCTAACCGGATTCAGCTGAGTACCAGTGCTTTACAAGAAGCGACTGCCTATCTGACCTCCTCAAACCAGTCATCATTTCTTATTAAAAAACCTAATAAGATATTTTACTTCTGTACATAAGAAACACAAAATCTATGTCAATGCGGACTTCAATTATACAATGAAAAGTTAATCGCTTTATTTTATGATGCGATTGCAAAAACCGCTTTCATATTTTTGCATTATTTTTTAAGTTCTTAAGAATATCATGCAAAAGATGCAGATTATACATAAAATTGATCGTCCTTGCTCCGGATATGTTTCTGCGTTTTTGTAATGTTCCAACGTAATTATGAACCGTACTTATCTGCTTTTTAGGTTTTTATTTTAAAAGATAATTTCAGAAAGTGAAGGTTGAATAGGATTCTGTATGAAAATGCGAGTTCTGGTAAAGTTTTAAAATTAAATGACACTAAAATATCTTCAACAAGTTTCGATTTTAATTCATTTTTTTAAATATTAGTTTCTATTTACAAAACCCACTGTCGAAGATCTATGAAAAGGTGAAAATAAACATACCTACTGACTGAATAAATAATAGTAACTCTCCTTATAGGTACATAATATGTGACTGTAATGTCCATAAGAGATTCATAGTAACACTACACGTGCATCCAATTCATGAAGCATTAACTTACAGCCCCATATTTATCAAGTTATAAAATAAGGAAGAATAGAGGTATGTATATCTATCTACATCATATATTATTCATAAAAACCATTACCCGTTACATATTAATCATCACTTAGATAATTGATTGATACATAATATGATGTGAAAAGAGACTTACATAAAAAATGCAAATTCGATCAACATATCGCCGCTTGTCTTATAACCGAAGAATTACGAGTGCATGGAGATGTTACGTTGTTATTACCTATGGCAAAATGTTAATGTGGTCGCCATCGAATGTCTTTTTCTATAAATCTCCCAACGAATTTCTATCTATTGTTCTAATTGAGACGCCGATAGACTGACAATGCGGCGCAGCACACGTAACTGCAGCCCGAACACTCGCACACGCCGGCCGCTAAGTGAAAACGAGTATAAATACGATGCAAATTACAAATGCTGGCATTACCCACCACCCTCTCGTGGAGTAAGGTGTTCCACAGTAATCCACCGCCGAAATGTACTACCACGTGCGTAACTGTGTATCTGTGTTATCCAGTGCTATTGCTGAAATCGTCCACCCAGTGCGCCAATCGTTGTCTAATACGTGATCGTGCTAATTGGACTGTGCTGAAATTGTTAATTAGCCCATTACACCAAACTAATACTAAAACAAGGAACATTTAACTCATTGATTGAACGCACTGATTAATGAACGAATTCAGTGAAGCATCTATAAGAGTAATTCTTCCTGCTACACGTCGTTGTGCTCCATAGGAAGTCTTTAACGTTACGTAAATCAGATTGGCTCCGTTCCTCGAGTTAGTGCCCGCAGCGAAACTTGTTAACAGATCGCTAGCTGGTGGTTTATCGACGATTCTTCCTTTATTAATTGGCAACCCGGCATCCGCTATTGATGCAAGATAATACCCGTTGTTATGTGAACCTAGACACTTTAAAATCTCCTATAACTATAAAATCCCACATAATCTCTCTCTAATCATTACTTCTAACATAAAAAAAGCTCATTGCTAACTTTTTGTTTGTTGAACAGATTTTCCTGGGATTCTTGGCCGTGGTGGCCGCCTACCCTGGTATCATCCACGAGGAGGCCCCCCAACTGGAAGCCAAATACGACCACGCGCTCATCGGCGAAACGGGACACCATCATCAAGTAGAGCATGAACATGCCAAGTCACACCAGTCTATCAAATTCGAACACTTCCACCCGGTCCCCGTGTACGTGAAGAAAGAGCACAGCCATCTGCTCCATCACCCACTGGAGAAAGGCAAGTCTGAGCAGAACCTGAAGCTGATCCACCCCGAGACTGAGCACTCACACGGCGGTGGTCTGGTCCTCGAAGACGACAGGCATAACACCGACCACGCCGCTGCTCTCGAGCACGGAGGCTTCGAGCATGGTGGCTTCGAACAGGGAGGCTACGAGCACCTCTCCGGTGGCTACGAGGGTGGTCACGGAGCTCTGGAAGGCGGACACGGTGGATTCGAAGCTTACAGCGGCGGTGAAGGTCTCAAAGCTGAGCTCGAAGCTGAAGCCGAGGGACACTACTACGCGGAAGCTGGACACGCACTCGCCGATTCCGGCGAGGGCTACAAATACGACAGCTATTAACTGCATTTACCATAGACTTACCACGGGCATACTACTAGCGTGGAGACCACCTCCACCGTCTAAAGTAACTTTAGGTCTATCTCTTGCCTGTTGATATTAGTACACATAAGGTTAGATCGTAGCTTGAGACTAATATGTATTCAGCTTACGTTATGCAGTTGAAGCGTTTCTTGTAGATTTGAAATGTACCTGATTTAGGATTAATTCAAAAGTTGTATTAAGGAAATTTGTATGTAGGTCTTGAATTTTGAACGATATAGATTCACGGCACTACGCGGCAAATTAAATTATGAAATGTTCCAAACAGTTCCGTTAGGTGTTAGAAAGTTCCGCGTGGTGCGTTTAGAGTTGATCGACTGCTTGTTCGTGTGATTGTTTTCTTTGTAATTGTTCTCTCGCTTGATTCTCGTATTAGTAATTATTGTGACTAAGGCGATCGTCGATTGAGTCCCAGATAAATTGTGATATTAATAAAATGTTTGTTTTTACATAAGAATTGGTGTTTGTATTTCGAGCTGGACCTGTCTATACATAACCTGGTATTCATCTGCTCCAGTAGACCATGCGTGGCTATCGGCAGCAACAGCTGTTAATTGCTAACTACATTGACGGCTCATGTAATTGTTGCCGGCTGATTATGTTGAGCATGGCGCGACGTAATTCGCAAAAAGGATCGATCATACCGATCACATAACTATGATTTAATAACAGAATTACAGCACGTGTATCACTATTAGGAACTCGGTTAACACGTTTTTTTGTTATGCCCAATTAGTTATGCTGTTGCACAAAGGATGTAGAACAATATTGACGGCAGTAATTTTAAAGTCAGAAAAGAAAAATAATTTTAGTACTCATTAGTTCTGGCTTAATTGTCATTACAAGTTGATTACTTTACGTAATGTAGGCACTGAAAATAAATATCATTAGTGCCATAGAATCTAATCAGAGTGTGGCAATCAAAGTGGCCATAGTTTACTAACATAAGCCAAAGAAATTGTGAAAGGCGCTGTCGGCTGTGCGCTCTTATTTCATTGAAATTGCTGTCCCGTAGTTACTTGTGAGTCACGATATCGACTCCATGTTATATTCCTTATATAAGGAAATAATACTAAACGATAAACTATTACTTATCTCTAGGTAGTCGACGTAATACGCGTGAGAAATTTATTTCAGTCACGATTTTGTAGGTCTTAAATCTTGAGATATATTGTACGGACGAAGTCATTTGATTTATGTTTTCGTTTTGTAGTGTTATGATTACCTATATACTTATGCTTCTTTCTTTAAAGCTAAAAGTAAATTCAGTCTATCACAGATACATATGTTTTTTCAATGTTGTTAAATTCCGACTAAAACAGTATCAACAATTTTCCGCTTAAAGGCTATCAGTACGAAACTCCATGTAATTGTGTTCTTCTTATCTAGGTACAAAAACGCTAAGAGCACAAGAAGAAGAAATAATCAATTTCACTTTGCGATCTCTTTTGTCTTTAAGAAAACAAACAATGTTTCGTTTACCATAACCATTATTAAAACAATTGAAAAACTTAAAAGGCCGAATCTCACAGCCAATAAACATTACCAACATGTTTTACAAACTACTAAGTAGCTGTTACCGTTCCAGTTCACCCTAATACTTATGCATAATTTTACTCTAAGCACATACCAATTAAGTTCGCTCCAGTTGCGAGTGACAACGTCATAATGACAGTGACGTAATGAAAGCTAACGTGCGTTGTTCACACCACTGCACACTTATGCTTCTGTGACCCAGTTTAAGTCATTTCGTATTAGTGAAGTGAATATTTTATAACTTCCCGTTGATAATGTGTTTGTTATTTCAATGGGTTGTGCTCGTTTTTAGGGTTCCGTAGCCAAAATGGCAAAAACGGAACCCTTATAGTTTCGTCATGTCCGTCTGTCCGTCTGTCCGTCTGTCCGTCTGTCACAGCCGATTTACTCGGAAACTATAAGTACTACAGTGATGAAATTTGATGGGAATATGTGTTGTATGAACCGCTACAAAAATATGACACTAAATAGTAAAAAAAAGAATTGGGGGTGGGGCCCCCCATACATGTAACTGAGGGATGAAATTTTTTTTTTCGATGTACATACCCGTGTGGGGTATCAATGGAAAGGTCTTTTAAAATGATATAAAGTTTTCTAAAAAACATTTTTCTTAAAGTGAACGGTTTTTGAGATATCAGCTCTCAAAGTCGTAAAAAGTATGTCCCCCCCCCTCTATTTTTATAACTACGGGGTATAAAATTCTAAAAAAAATAGAGGTGATGCATGCTAATTAACTCTTTCAACGATTTTTGGTTTGATCAAAGTATCTCTTATAGTTTTTGAGATAGGTTGATTTAACTGTAATTTACGGAACCCTTCGTGCACGAGTCCGACTCGCACTTGGCCGGTTTTTTGTGGTGATCAAATTTTGCAATTTGTGCGTATGCTTGCGAGTACGCAGTTGTACTCAGTTAAGTGTGCTTGTTGCAAATATTGAGAGTTGTCGAAATACATAGTTAATATGCATAATTAATTACACCCAGATTGTTTTTTTTTTGCTTAATTTTGAGGAAGCTTGTTAGACGCCGTAACATGTCACAGAATTAAAAATAATATATAGGTACAAAGCTCACATTAAACAGAAGAGTCTAGGAGTAAAATTAATTAAGTATAAAATACATTACCTAATTAAACAATAATTTTACACAACAATGAATTATTTTACGAACAATTTACTCATAAACCGAGTCATAAAACACAAGTGGGGCGATGTTACAACTCAGCGAACTTACATAATACCAGCAAATACAAATCTTGTGATTTTAAATCGCGACATCTCTGCTTCCTGGTTCACTAGAACATTTCGTATTCACACTGTAGGTAGAATCGCTTTCTACGTCAATGATACTCTGATATATTGTCGAATACTGGCCACTATTTCGCAATTTCACTGCGGAAGATCGAATCATGATTCAAATGCGAAAAAAATTGTGTCATTTAATTTCTTAGATTTCGATGAGTATTGCTGTTTTTTTATGTAATATCCGGTCGATTAATATTTAGGTGTGATTTTTTACAGCAGATTATATCGAAGCAATAAGATATTTAAAGAATTTAGACAATATAATAAGCCAATATCAATAATTTTAATGATGGCCGGTTAGCAATTGGTTCTTCCGGATTTTTTATTTTAATGTGTGTAGTAATTGCCATATTAATAACTAAATCACTTGGTAAATTATTACACAACTTTTATATGTTTAAAGATGCCTATGTGTTGATTAGCTATAGGTGCGTACCTATTACCGAATTGAGCATGTCAATAATGTATTTCATGAACTTTAAACTAACCTATAAAGCGTCATTATAAAATAATCTTGTTATTAAGTTTTTCTATTGAAATGTGATGAAATGTAACTATGACCTACTCGTAAGTTTAGAAACGAAATTAGCTTAGTAAATAACTAATGATAGGTGAATGAAAAAGCCATTTAGGCAATCTTGATTTACTGTAATCTATCTCATTCAAAATATTATTTATTGAACATGACATCTTTTTGAAATTGCAGCTATTTCGCATTATAATGGGTCATTCATCAATTCAGCAGCATTTCTTTAACGCCTGCTAACTTTGAGCAGCTTAAAGTAATTCAAATTGAGAATCAAATACATTTTTTCTTCAGGCGTTATTAGAAAATAAAAGACCAAACATATAAAATAAAACTACAAATCAATCAATATTCTTTAATTAACTAAAATTATAACAATGTTTACATAAATTAGAACTATTATCACTTAGAAATCAGTCGATGGCACCACCTATTGCATTTGAAGTCAACAATACTTTTATACAAACTGTATGATTAAAGCTAAATATTTTTAATGATCCCAAATTGGACGAAGTATTGGTGCATCCAATGGTAAACTTTCTGGAGTTGTATGCTTCAACCTTAATGGAGCTATTGTCTGTATCGTGAAGGGTTTCTCTGTTCTAGCGAACACATTTCTCCCCCCTCCAATATTAACAACTTGTTCTTCGGTTGGAAATTGACGTATCAATTCTATTGGTACGGGCTTTGGAGATGATGCTATCCAATCTTGTGGTTCAGGCGTATGTTCTTGTATTGGAAACTCACTGGTTTTCGCTAAATATTGAGGACTGTTTTCAACAGTTTCTGAATTTTCATCTACATAAACTGAAGGCGATCTGGTAACTGCTTCGTGTTTCGCTAAGCCGTCTTGCTCATTTAAGTCAACAGGCAAATTTTCTAAGCCACCCTTATGCTCATTAGTATTCAAGTGTGAATTTGTCAAGTACTGTAATTTAGAATTAACATTTGACTCACTTCTAGTAAGGTCATCTTTGTGTTGAGATACAATTTCTGAGATCGTTTGATGCTTGTATAATGGTGCTAGAAGTAATGATAAATAATCTTCCTCTTCAAATGGTTTACGAACGAGTGGTGGTAAAGTTGGAGTCGTGGGCGTGTCTTGTTCCTCTTGTACTGGTGAACTGCTTAAATTATCATTATGATCATTATCAGAATTAAGAGGTTCCTTTTGTTCTGTAGTGTCTTCACGACCAGTGTTTAGCTCTGGTGCTAATGTTTGAGCATTATAAGAAAGAGGAACTTCTGCAAGTGTTTGTGGTATCACAGACTCTTGTGCTTCTTGAACTTGAACTTGAACAGTTACCGGTGGCTTGTAAACATTTCTTGCGCTGTATTTATTTACTTTCCTGTTTCCAATTTCCACTGTCCGTTGAGTTGCATTTTGCTCAGGCTCCGTGGTTTCTTCATTGCACACATTTTCATTCTCATGAGGTTTCGTACTTGATACAGTGAACTCATTTTGTTGAGCATTTCCAGTTGTTCCAGAAAATTCATTTTGGTGGGTCGCCGTTGCTGGTTGTTCGTATTGTTTCCTTTCAATCTCTTTATTTGGTTGAAAATTGTGGGATTGCTTTTCCTCTGGTTGATACAGAGATTGCGGTTCATGGGTAGGAGTTTTGTAAGGTCTAGGGGTACTATAAGGCTTGGGAGTATTGGAGGGGTTTTGGTGATTTTGGTCCTCTTGAATATCTTCACTTGGTTGAAAATCAATTTGTTGCTTCTCTTCTGATTTATACAGAGATTCCGGTAAATGAGTAGGAGTTTTATAAGGGCTAGGGGTACTGAAAGAGCTAGGAGTATTGGTAGGGTTCTGATGATATCGGTTCTCTTGAATCTCCTTACTTGAATGAAAATAATTGTTGGATTGTTTCTCCTCTGATTGATACAGAGATTGCGGTAGACGGGTAGGAGTTTTATAAGGATTAGGGTTGCTGTATGAGCTAGGAGTATTGTTAGGCCTAGGGGTAATGTTAGAACGAGGAGAATTATAGGGGCTAGGGGTAGGAGTACTGGAAGGGCTTTCGTGATATTGGTTCCCTTTAATCTCTTTACTAGATTGAAAGTAGTTGTTGGGTTGTATTTTCTCTGGTTGATATGGAGATTGTTGCAATCGGGTTGCAGAATTGAAATTGTTGGGGATACTGTAAGGGTCAGGAGTACTATAAGTATTAGGGGTATTAGAACGGCTAGGGGTATTATAAAGGATAGGGCTTCTATTAAAGTTAAAGACGCTGTTGGGCTTAGGAGTACTATAAGGTTTAGGCGTGTTTTTAGGGCTAGGAGAATTGAAAGTACTAGGAATAATTTTAGGGCTAGGGGCAATGTTAGGGTTAGGAGTACTTTTAGGACTGGGGGTATAGTAAGGATTAGGAGTAATTTCAGAGCTAGGTGTACTGTAAAATTCAGGTGTATTTTTGTGAGGGTTGGGAGTATTTTTAGTTGAAGGACTATTGAAAGGGACTTGGATATTGGAAGGAGTATTTTTAAACTTCTTATTTTCGAAATAGAATTCAAAATGAGTAGTATGTTCTACGTTACTGTTTTGGTTGGAATAGTCCGTTTTACTAGGGCTAGGAGTAATTGTAGAGCTAGGTGTACTATAAAAGTTGGAGTTGGTTTTACGGCCAGAGTTAATTTCAGAAAACGGGCTATTGTCAGGGGTACCGATGTTATAGGGAGTATTTCTAAAATTTTGATTAATATAATAGTATTGGAAAGGTGTACGTTCCGTGTTACTGTTTTGATTAGAATAATTTGTTCTACTTGCTTTTCTGTTTGGTGCAGGTGATGTTGGATATTCTCGTTCTTTAAATCGTGGTCGAGTAGTAGTGGTTGTAAATCTATATCTTGGAGTCGTTGTTGTCCTCTCTGTGGTTCTTATTGTAGCTGCAGCAGTTTGTGACAAGTTGTCATTGATTTCTTGTATGTTCAAAAGTTTATAGTAATTTTGTAATTCAGTGTTATATTGTGGACTCTGGTCTGGATTCCATTGCATCTGATAATGCTGTCTTGTCTCAGGTTTAATTCTTTGCGGTAGCTGCTGATCCACAGAAGTAAAGTCCACCTCATCTTCTGGATACGGTTTGACCACTGCCCCGGCTGCTTGCAAAGCATTCACTTGATCTGGCGTTAGGTACAAAACTATTTCTTTCATTCCGTCTAATACATCTGGTTGGGAAGATTGCGTGTAGTCAGAGATTGGTGATGGCGATGATGACTGTGATGTCTCATAGAATGACTGTCCAACATTGTCATGTAAACTTGCTTTCACAGATATCAGGAACACTGGCGCTAGAATGCACCAAATCTAAACAATGATTAGGAATAATTAACGAGGTGTTAGTAGTTTATGAAAATAAATATGGTTTTGTAGTGTCACTTACGTGTATCCTCATGGTTATGTAAAATGTGTGCAGCCTGTGACCTGCTGTAGCGCAGTTGTTCGTGTGGCCTGCAACGAAGAAGAACAAATACATTTATATAAGTATCTTACACTTATATCGAATAGATTCGCATTGAACACTTCCGCATTGATTACGTACAAAATTATATGTCTTCAAATATCAATATTGAACATTGTCGCAATCGTTTTAATATTTTAGTGAAAGTTGTGGTCATTAAAGAAAATCATTACGTTTAAGCAATAGTCATGACTTCTTTGTATGAGGTACCGACGGTAATGACGAGGCTAGTCGTGTTGATGTTGAGTTTTCTTCATATTGAACGTAATGAAGATTCTTCGTAATTATTCGGCCTTCATTGGTTGTCTTCACAAGGCAGAATATTAAAAGCCAATTTGAAAAACTAATTAAACTATTTACATTAATTCAAGAGATAAACATTGCTCCGTTTCCGTATTAGGTATAGATAAAAAAATGCACAATAACAAAATATAGGCAAAGATTAACCTCTGATGTGTAGTGTACTAAAAACAAAACATTTTAGCTTTATTTTTAATATTCAAAGCTCTATGCAACTAAAGCTAAGAATAGAAGTGCACACAACAACGACTTACCTAATCAAATGTATCATCATTATTTCTAAGTCTTCACTTTTATATAAACTTCAGCTGCGACCCCACGAAAGGCGTCCGTTCATAAGTTTTAAAAGTAGGAGACTATCCAACCATTTGATACCTACTAGTAATCTATTAGGTAACGTCGGTGACCTAGGTTAGATCATCTTGCTAATTACCATCTAAAGCAAGATAACAAAGGTCACATAGCTAGTGTAAGAGGATTGATCTAGTTCGCAAGAGTGCGATATTCTTTTGTTTTATATTAAAATCACTCGTTACTTTGATTACTGCATGTGAGCGGTAACAGGTAACTGCTGGCGTCGATCATATGCCACACAAGCGGTTTCTGTGAGGTTGAATGGTGACTGCCGTTGGAGGGGGTACCATACATTATGAATCATTAACTGTCCAATAGTAAGTAGCTCTATGAGTAGATAGGAAACTGAGTCTAATGAGTCTTGAAACTAAAGAGTTTTTAGATGAAGAGAAAAAAATCCTGCGATTGAAGTAACTACCGTAGGAATACAGTTGCTGTGATAATATAATTTGGTTTTTATGTATATATACAAAGCTCAAAATAAACGCATTATAGCATTTCCGTGCAATGGTATTCTGTCACAAGTCACAAGTAAATATATCTTAAAAACAAAAAGCGATAACTCAGCGTAGTTTGAAAGATCCGAAATTATTTTTGCTAAATTGCTACGAATGAAAAAACTCCTCGTTTTTGGAAATAGTTTTTCTATGCATACGAGTATATGAAAGCATTAAAATCGCCTTGAGAAGTGACTATAGGCATCCGCATCTATGTAAGTCATAAGAACCTGTCTATATCTTTACTTTTCACCATGATCCCAAATTCAAACACAGTTGGCAATAAAGAATTTGATAATGATAGTGTCATAAAATACTGTATCAATATAATAACAAGCTTAGAAGCAAGGTTATCTTGTAAAGCATAGATTTAAGTTAAGAATTGCAAGCGCCTACTCGTTTGTAAATGGAAGACAGTTGCTACAGAGCACCTCTACCTACAAACGGCAAGTCTGTAGCTGTAAATTACACAGGCGTATGTGTTGCGTGTCTTGTTTATTTTTGAGTATTGAAATCACAAGATGACCATTTCCGCTGTGGATGCAACTTATTAATTCTTGTTACTTCAAGTGCCCTTTGTATACCCGCGATACCTTGTTGGTCTGGTAAGATATTCAGCATTAGATCGGTTAGAAATGGATTGATTTCTGACACCTACGCGAATATTAGACATTTAAATAAAACAACTTTTACGCATTTTATCACGGTTGTATTAATATTAAAGGAAATGGAAATTGTGAGAAGTTAGACTTTAATTCTTAGTAAGTCAACACGCCTACTGCTCATATCAGCTCAGTTAATAGGGTTGTCGAATTGTGCATGGGACTTTTTACGTCTACCAGGTAGTAGGTACTTGTATTCTGAACATTCTTGTTAAATGAAGTGACACATACATATATATAGCTATGCCTACATAGGTAGGTATGTATGCTCAAGAAACTTTTTCCATCGAAATAAAATTCGGAACTTACTACCGGACATAGCTTCTATCAAAATCATCCGTGCCGTTAAGTTGCATAAAGACAAGTTCTAAATGCGTCATAGCTTAGACAGTCGGATGTGTGAAGCTGTTTTTGTCGCCATACTTCTGTAACAAATGCTGATTTTCTGCTTCGATTAAACTGTTAGTATTATCTTTGATTCCCAAATTGTTGAACACTTCGTACCACTTTAAGATGAAAAATTACCTAAATATAAAATATTTACAAAAATTTGGCACTAGCAACAGATTAATAACGCCTTGCGCTTTGCATTTTGGGTACTTAAGTACTTTATAGTTAACTTTACATTTTATACCATCTGCATGCTTGTAACAAAAACATTTCTTTACAATTAATTAAATAGTCTACTTTAATATTTTACACGTGCTTATATATGAACATACTGGAAAATGTTTTACAAATAAAAGAAGAGTTATTATAAACATAAGTAATTCAGTTTTACCAATACCTACAGAAGATCCTAGCTAATAATGAATGCAAACAGTTGTATGAAGAAACTATTTATTAATGAATACTAACAAAAGATAAAATATTATTCAAGCCGTCTCTTTGATTTATAGATAGAAAGTACATCTCAGAGTCTAAAGTTCAAAACTCCAAGCCGTGTGACAAAGGGCATTATTTTATAGTCAAGCTCATGGTCTTAAGTATGATTGAAGCTTTTTAGATTATGTATGAAATACTAATACTAATTATGTATGTAGCACCTTTTTGTATACCTAAGTTTATTGACTTTGTTTGGAAATAAAATTAGAAGTATCCGCTTCCCTTAAAACTGTTTACTTTGAAAATTAAATTAACCGATGTATTAAGAAAACTGACATTTATGTTATAGATGAATTCGATCCTAAGCCCACTGTAAGGTACCTATTTTCACTTTTAAATAAGTCAATGAAATGTGGAGTCTCAAAGTATAAGCACGTATAAGTTTCATCACTCATTCATAAACGTCAAACACTTTAATTTACTACCGTTTTACGTAACTTTAATAAGCCTTAAACAGCTGCCCAAAATCGTAACAAAATACTTCATCGGTATGTAGGTTTCGATTACATCAAAAACTGGTTCCACGTGACCCCATGCAGCATCCGATTGCCATAATAAAATTGATTGTTTTACCTACTATCTCGTTTAATTTCACTCTCGCTAAGTTTATTCGATTTGTCACCAAATTACAATGAACTTTGATCATGCCTTTTCTTGTTCGTAAACAATAAAGATACTGAACTTTGACATTTCGTTGTTTTATTACGAATTTATATAATTTATTTTTCAAAACTCAGAGCCAGTTGTGGTTATAGTAGCATCATTATTTTCTTTCAAAAATAGTTGACAATGACCGTAACTGAAATAGCTGCAATTTTTTTTCTTTACATCTATACTAATATTATAAAGCTGAAGAGTTTGTTTGTTTGAACGCGCTAATCTCAGGAACTACTGGTCCGATTTGAAAATTTCTTTCAGTGGTAGATAGCCCATTTATCGAAGAAGGCTATAGGCTTTTTATCCCGGTACGGGAAGTAGTTCCCACGGGATGCGTGTGAAACCGCTGGCAGAAGCTAGTAAATCATAAGGCACTGTTTTATTTAATCTTATAAAACTCACTGGATTAGACTGGATACAGTTTATGAGTTCATATTTTTAAAGATTTTCTTCTCCTACATATTTAACGCATGTTGACGCATGTTTCCGATATTGACATTAATTTATTCTTATTCTTATGTGACCTATTCTATAAAGTTCCGAATTTCATTTTTGAGTTCAGAATGATGATTATTATTGACATTGTCATTGTGAGCAAACAGCTGTCGGAAATCTGTTGACATTCACAAAGAATGGACAAACAACTCTCTATTGTGATTCAAAATCAAAACAATTTGCCTTCAGTGTTTTGTTTTCGGCAATTTGGCTCAATTTGATGAATGAGTATTATGACCCACTGTCTTAGAAACAGGTGGCATTCACGTGTAGTGAAATAAGCGAGTGTGATGTTAAATAGAAAACGTCATATTATTTTTAATTTAGTGATTTTAGCGAAGTTCATTTATTTCGAGTGAGACGGAGTTGATAACTTCTTCCAACAACACGGGAAATAAAACAAATCAATAGTAAAACGATACGTTTTATATTTATCTATTTACATGTACAAACTAATGACTATCAAAGTATTTACAATTCTATTGACTATTTGGTATGATCACGACTGTTGCTGGCTCGCCAGCTGAGCAGGCTCCGCTTACCAGCAGCAGTTCTTCTTCTTGTAGTGAGTGACATGCTTGATGATGTGCAGAGGGTAGGGCTTCCACACGGCGTAGGGCACCTCGACGTGTTTCTCAATAGGGACATGGATCTTCTTAATCACTTCGTAAGGCCTGTCTACCGGAACGTGCACCTTTTTGATCACTTCAACGGGGACTTCCCTGACAACCTCAACGGGGACTGGCCTCTCAACATGCACGTGCTCAGTCTTGTACACGGGGTAGGGCACCTCCTTCACGACCTCGACTTGGACAGGGTAGGGCTGCGGCACGGGCACTCTGACCTCCTGACGGACGGGCACCGGTACAGGCTGCGGCACGGCTACCTGCACGTGACGGGTCACCTCAACAGGAACACGACGAATAACGTTCTGTACCACAGATTGCAGTTCGTACCTTGTAGCAGAAACATCAGGGCGACCAACGGTTACAGTGGTACCAATTACTCTTGGGGCTCCAAGGGTTGTGTCGGCAATCAGACTACCGGAGTTATCGTTTCCTGGTCCAGGAAGGTTTGAGTCGAGGAGAAGGCCTCCATCAGGGTATCCATTGCCTGAGGGTGCAGGGGCAGATAGGTCGGATGATAGTGAACCGGATGATTCAGGTGCAGGAGGTCCGTAAGTTGGACGGATGGGCGAGCTGGGACCACTTGGGTATCCGCCGTGTCCAAGTGATGCACTGCCGGGAAGAATTGCCTCGGCGCGTGGTGGACCATGGTCGTCAACCACAGCCTCCTGGATGTTCAGGGGACGAGATGCACTGCCTACTTGTGGTGTCCCATATGACGGGGAGGGCGCGAACGAAGCTGACGGTGAATTTAAGGCTGATGCCAAAAATGAGTCTGGACTTTGATGCTGGCCATTTAGATAACCGCCATTAGTGCTGTACACTAGCGCTGACAGAAAAAGGAGTTTGACCTGAAACAAGCAATTGTGAGTTTATTATTTGAACTGAAACTTGGCTGAAAAAGGAAAAAAATAAAATTTTCTTTTTTTCATAAAATTACATGAACTTACAACAAATGCCATGGCTTTTAGCTAATCGCTCTGAAGCCAGCAAAAAGAGCTAGTTGTTGTCCCTTCCGAGTGTCGGTTGGTTGTGCTGTGACATCGCGCGGCCCCGCATATTTATACATGTCGCTCTTTGCTACAGCGCCTATGAATACATCTGAATCGATCTCGGCATCACTGCGTCCTATACGTCACCGATGCCAAAATATATTATGTTAATTTCTGTACTGATCTTGTTAACATAGTTTTCTATGATTATGCAAGGGAAACTGTGTGTCGAAGGTATATTGAACATCTGCTGCGGTTTTGTTGCTTCACATAAAAATGAATATGAAAATCTATTCAAGGCTAATTTGACTTGCAATCGTTTAAAGTTATAGTTTATTTTCCTAATGTGGTATATATTTTTAGACTCTTCATATTATTGAGCCATTAATTGATTGATTCAATCAGTAGTAAATCAATCTGTAACATATTATTTCTTAACCATAAACCTATGGAAGGCCCTCGATTAAATAAATAAAACATTTGTGTATGTTTATTTCAAACATTATTACCACTTCATGGATTTTACCCAGACATTATTTTTGTTTTCTTAGGTACTGTGAGAAAATCTATCATTCCTTTTTGTATGAGCTTGTATTTACATAAAACAATATTACTCAAAGTACGTACTATACGCAGATTTTATACCTATATCTGTTGATGAATCTTTACATCACGTGTATGAGGCTAATTTCCACACAAATTTCAAATTTCTGCCCAGGTTTTCCACATTCTACCGGGGCTGCGGGATTGTTCGAAAGAGTTACCGCGGCCTAAGAACATAAAGGGTTTAAGAAGGAACATGGTGGGTTTTATTCAGAAAAAGTCTGAAAACTCCCTCACGCTGCACCAAGCAGAGGTCATTTGGTGATTTCCAATAAAAAAAAAAGATTTTTCCAAATTGACAGATATAGTTACAGAAATTCGCACAAGATGGGTTTCAATTCATAGCTGTTCTGAAAATAGTTCCCTTTTTGCAAAAAAATCCTACTCATATTATAAATGTGAAACTTTGTGAGAATGTATGGACGTATATTTGTTATTCTTTCACGCAAAAACGGCTAGACTGACTTGGTTAAAATTTGGTATGTAGATAGGTGATACCCTAGATTAACAAATACGCTACTTATTATGAAAACTCCACGCGGGTGAAGCCGAGAACGGAAGCTAGTCTTCTATATTTATTAAAGAGAGTCGTGTTAGTTACACTACTAATAACTCAAGAATGGCTGAACAGTTTAATCTGAAAATCAGATGGGAAGCAGCTTACACCCGGGAGAAGGTCATAGAAATTTTTGTCACCATCCGGTTACGCAAAGAAATTATCTCGGGACGAGGATGAAACCGCGTTCGAAGCTAGTTGTAAATAAAAACGTGATAAAACGGGAAAGTAGTTCACTATGTTATTCATAGACGTTACTTAATAGATCAGGTATGTGTCAAAAATCTTTTTTATAACTAGAAAGCTAACATTATGTCAAAACCTGTCTAAATAATGGTGTAGCATAACTAGATGATGATATGCTTATTACACTTCTAGAGCTATTCAAGTAAAATAAACACATTACCTACCTTTGCGGCGCGCAGTAGGGTTAAAAACCAGATCATTGTCTATTGAGACAATAACATGACCGAATTTAAGATATTAAGGCAAACTATTGTCATCGTATTCACAAATGTTTTTACATTCAAGAGTCGTAAGTCACAGGTATTCATATTTGACTCTCAGTTTATAGGTCATTGTGGAACGAGGCAGCTGGGCGTTTTATACTTATGTACATATCTGCCTATTATATTATTCACATCAAAATTATAACAAAATCGGCCTACATTTTATTCAGAAGTTGTTCTTCTCGTACAAAGAAGACAGGAGCATTTTTTTGCTGTTTTGCTTAAGGTGGAAAAAAGCGTGAACCGTGGTAAGATAATTTGAAATAATGCCGAATCGAAACACCATAGTTTTTTCAGTTGTAAATCGAGGTAAATTGTAATTTGTATTTTTTTGGCTGGTGTTCAGTTACAATGATATATTTTCATAAATCTCAGTATTTTATTTATTTGGGACGTTGCGCAAATTGTCCTCCGATGATGTCACATTTGTTTTTATAATAAGTACAATATAAAGTTTCCAATTTCACCTGTTGGTGAGATTTATATGTTAATAAGTTAACGTGCTTCTCAATCGTGCTTTTGACCTACCGCTTCCGCTATGTCGTATATTTTGCATAATTTAGATTATTGGCCTACTTTTGTTTTATAGTTTCAAATTATGTCATAGCTCTTTTATGATTGAGCAGATTATGAACGCGGCATCATTCGCTTCCTGAGGGAACTACCGCCCTTAACTTGGATAAAAAACCGGCTAAGTGCGAGTCAGACTCGCGCACGAAGAGTTCCGTACCATTATTTATAAAACGTGCAAAAAATCACGTTTGTTGTATTTGAGCCCCCCAAAATATTTATTTAATTCTAGTTTTCAGTATTTGTTGTTATAGCGGCAACAAAAATACATCATCTGTGAAAATTTCAGCTCAACAGCTTGTATAAGATTTATAAAGAAATTAGGTACTTTTTTCAGGATTTTGAATTCTTAACTTTCAAATATGTAACCCTTCTTGTAAGTATACTTGCGTCATGTTTTGGATATCGAGACACATTCATTCTGCTTTGCCTTTTTCCTCCAATTAGCCTGCGCGCACACTGCAGACTATTGGTCGACACTTGAGAGAACCTAATTGTTGTTACTTGTGTGTACTTCCATTCATCTTCATATTGATTTATGAGCAAAATTGAACTATCGACCGACCGTGGAAAATAATTATTTTTTACTTTATTAGATTCGAGAGGGCGAGAGGCGTGGTCGCAGGCTACCCACGCCATTATCACCTGTGATAATGGCGTGGGCGTGGCGTACATAAATATTAAAGGAAAATCTGTAAATAATATAGATGGTGAAGGAGTAGGTGTCCTACTAATATCCTACTATCCTTCCTACTTATATACATTTATAAATGTGAAAGTTTGTGACATTTTATGGATGTCAGCTTTTTACGCAAAAACGGCTGGACTGATTTGGTTGAAATTTGGTACGTAGATGCTACCCTGGATTAACACATAGGTTACATTTCATCAACACACAACGCGGGCAAGTAATATTTATACACCTGGTTATTTTTTGACATGCCTATTGTTTTAAGTTTTGGTAAACACACAGTTCGAATTTAGGTCAATCCACATTTCTATCAATGAATAACTGATTATGAATTTATTACGTAAATAAAATGAGAATAGTTTATCATTCCTTAGATTTCTTGGCCACCTTTTATCAAGTGACAAGTCAACCCACGTGGTCGTTGGCATTTTTCTTGTAGAATCAATCTTGTGTTCTGTTACACAATCAATAAATCTTTTAAATGGCTATCTGTTTATTGTCATTATGCAGATATGCGGGAACTAGATATAAATGGCTTATTATCATATTATAAAGAATGCCTAGATATCATTCCTGTCTGATTACAGGTATGCCTTGTAATGCAAATGAGCTTCGCTATTTCAGTTAAGTGTGATTGAACTGTAAACGTCCTCCTGCCCTTTCCCAATTTTTATTTAGTAGGTAATTTTACTGCCTCATATCAACTCAAATAACTTCCATTAACGGCTTCTGTTTATTTTCATTCATGGTTCTGAAAAGGATGACTTTTCTGGCTTGTAGTGTATACTGGAGTCTAATACAGAAACTTAGTAGGAACATGCAGCTTAAATATATTTAAACGTTAGACTTGTGTATGGTCTTGACTTTGTAATATAGTATTTGACATGTTGTTTCTATTATATTTACCTATTAATTCAAATTAAAATATTTTCACTAATCATTACTTGACTTTGTGTGCATTGAAGGTAGAGGTATTAAAAAGATAAAAATAAAACTAAAGCGTCTTTGGATATTTTTTTTTTATTAAACTTACAGAGCATAACGTTACTATTTACAGCAAACATTACAAGAACATACACCAAGTATGTTCACCTAAATTAATGACTTAGTTATCACCCTAGATTGCAGCCTCACGATGAGCTATGAAGCGACTATATTTACAATAGACCGGACTAGGTTTGTGACGAATATACTATGTACAGGTGTCTTTGGTCATCCAGTTAGGGATTACCAGCTGGACCAACCGCTGCTGTGGCCACCGTGGCTACCGTGGTTGCTGTGGCCGTGGCTCTGGTGGGCTTGGTGGTGCACAGTCTTCACGTGAGGCACGGCGTATGTCTTCACAACGGGGACGGGCACTTTGACTACCTTCACGACTGGCACTTTAACGATCTTCTCTACTGGCACAGGGTTGTCAACTTGCACCTCTACAACTCTCTCGTAAGGGACCTTCACGATCTTTTCAACAGGGTAGGGCACCGGCTTGTCTACTTTGACTTGCTGAACCTTCACGACTGGCACGGGAACATTCCTGACAACTGGCACTTGAACGGGGTAGGGTTGCGGTACGGGGATTTCAACTCTCTGGGGCACGGGGTAAGGCACGGGCTGTGGAACTCTGTGGGTCACCTCCCTAAAGACTTGGTAGGGTTCTTCACGAACGCGGTACTGAGTAGGAGCACCATTGCCGTTGGCAAGACCATGGATTTCTTCGATAACTGGAGCTTTAGCGCCGGGTGGTGGGGATTGACCTCCAGGCACAGTTAAACCAGGACCGCCAATGACGCCGGCGCCAATTGCGTCACCACCGATACTAGGACCGCCAATAACACCGCCACCAATGGGGCCACCAGCGAAACCGGGACCGCCAAAAACACCATTTGCGCCACCAGATAATCCGGGTCCACCTCCAGTGGCACCACCAGCGAAACCAGGACCGCCAATAACACCTCCGCCATTTACGACACCCGATAATCCAGAACCTTTAATAACTCCACTTCCAATGGAGCTGGCGAAAGCGGGACCGCCGCCAATGGCACCACCAGCTAGACTTGCTCCCCCGAGCCCAACACCACTTCCAAGGCTGGATCCACCGTGACCGAATCCATATCCACCCAGTCCGGAACTTCCGAGGCTCGATCCGCCGAGGACAGCGCCACCGCCAATAATTCCTGATCCTCCACCAAGACCGTGGTGGCCATGAGATCCAGACAGTGAAGAGTCCAGGACGGCACTGCCATGTGAGTGGCCACCGCCTATTAATCCCGCTCCGGAGTATGTAGCCGACGGTAATGATCCAGCAGGGAAGCTGCTAGGTGAGAAGCTGGGTGCGTAAGAATGGTATCCACCAGATCCTAAGCTGCTTGGCGGTGCATGATGGGGATTCCCATGAAGGTATCCGGCGTGAGTGCTGCTCAATAGGATGGCTAAGCAAGTCACTTTCATCTGGAAAGAAAGGAATCATTTAGTATTTCATTCGTACTTAACTGTCATTTGTTTTCTTAGTTAGAAATACTTACAAAAGTAGCCATTGTGATTAGCTAATCGCTGGCCACCAGTGAACTTGTGTTGACGGCTACAAGCGACGCTTGTATGTGTTCATGTGGTATACTTCCATCTTATTTATATTGATGTCGCTGTGGGTCAACACGCGTTGAGAACGAGAGTAAACAAACAGGTTTTTCTATAGTCTTTCCTTTTCTAACGGAAACATTCATCGCGTACTCGAGTTATTGAATACATTATCTGCTCATCCGTTACTCAATGTTTTACTCACTGCCCAAGCGGGAAATAAGAATATTATGGCATTTTCTAACCATAGCGACATTGGTTTTGATATCGAAATTGTACATTTTATTAATATTCTATTTCCAAGATTTCTAAATTATGGCCAGTATGTTATGATTGTAAATAAACACTAATTTAATGTTATGACATCGCGGTAGAGCGACAAAAAGACAGGCGAGAATCCTGAAGTATTAGTCACACATTGCAAATAAATAGAATACCTATGGTAAAAAGAAGATCAATCGTCTTACAGTAGAATTGCTGTGACGCAGTCACTGTAATAACACAATTGAAACATAATGCAGGCTACCATTCCTTTTCAATTTTATATAGAAAGTCATGGCATCCCTATTTATTTTGCATTTCTGGCCTAACACCGTTTCTTAAAAAAACTAGCATGCAGGCTCTGTCTCACGAGTGTGTTCCAGCTGTATAAAATTTTAAAGTTAGTCACTTGGGAAAAAAGCTTCAGTTAGTTTGTCATTATATACACCAACACTTTCGGGCTTTCTTTCGTTCACGGTAAGTACCTATACATGTACATTGACCGTTAAGTCTATTTACTTGTATGTAATGTCTTCATTGAAAGATTCTTTATGAATGAACGCGTACAAGTGCATGACGTAACAAAAATTTCTGATTCATCTTTATTTTACTACCATTCTATAGACATGTACGTTCATATTATTCTCACCTGGGTCTCTCTCGATATTTCATGCAGTCATGACGTAAAGTTCTATTTGAGATTGAAACTACTTGAACCTACTATGTGTAAGCTTATGAACGTGGCATAACGTGCCATGATATAAATTCATAATGCACTTTCATTGTGTGTATTTCCATCACAGCTAAGATAGACTCTTACGTTAAATTAAGATTGTAGTTCAGAAGATTCAATTTTAGACTATCCCTAAGAAAGAGATCGGTAGGCATCATTATGAATTGTAACTGAAACGAGAAATCTACAAGTTTAAATAAACAGTCAGTTTTGTCGTTCATGAATACATTTGAATTACATTGGAAAAGATGTTCAAACAATCCCAATGCCGCATGCAAACAGCCTCAAACGACAGATGTTCTAAACGATTAGCCAATTAAAATGACCGATGCGTTTCATAATTTGAATCGATCGCAAACGTGAGACTCAAGTATGGTGGCTGGTCGACGTGAGCAGAAAGCGAGACGCACACGCGAGATACACAATATTTCATTACATTTAACGCATAACAGTGAATACAATGCGTTTTTTTCTGAAATACATTGGTAATTACTTATAAAATATAGCATGATTTGTTTGTCTGAAAATATTTTTGAGGCTCAATCTATGGATACTTTCTTATTGAATTTAAATTCTCAGATCTAGATTATGTGATTCATTTGTTAGTCTGGTTGTATTTTCAAATTGTTTTCGCTAAAGGTCAGTATCTTATAGCTTTTATGTTAGCTGACTTGTTATTTCATTATTACGTGAAACAATGAATAAATTGTTGTCTCTGTTACGTTAAAATATGGTAATACGTCAAACGCTCGTGAAAACTGAATCGATTTCGTTTTTAGTTCTCATCTTGCAATAATTAGCACTTAATTACATAATTTGTGTGTCGGTGACATTAGCCTCCGTAATATATCGTTAACATTGCTCGAGAGAAATCAGAAGAAAATTATACTGAGATAGATTTATTACGTGATACACAGTGGCATATTTTTTTAATGTTTGCAAATATGCATCAACCGAACTATTGATACTTTCGTGAATAACTTCAGAAAAGTTGCGTGAGGAAATGCGAATGAAATAATACAGTGGGTTATTTCTATAATTTATTTTTGTAAAACATCGAAAATACTTACAAAAATTTAACAACAACTTCAACAGCAATACATTTAACTTATCACAATAACATAATTAGAACAAAGTTATAATTTTAAGGAAATATTTACAATACATTTGTCCGTCTTAAAGACATGTTAGCGTACACAGATGTATGTACAAAACATAAAACGCCTTAATATAACTTACACAACACAAATAAATGCCAAATTTTATAATACAGCGATTTAAGCAGTCCAATGAAAATGTTTAACAGTCAACGAATAAAATTACAAAAGTCTATTAAATATAATCCTATAAATAGTTAAATACAATAAAGAACATTGTACATCAGGGTATTAAAGTAACTCTACGTAGTAGCCTCGGTACCAATAGTGTCGGATTTTGACTCCGCGACCGGTGGCGGCGGTCGCAATAGAATTGGTACAGAAGTCTCTAAACTCTCGGTTTCAGCACCAGCCTCAAACAACGGCTCAGTCTTCATAATACGAAGAAGTTTCGGTTTGTTAACACGTCTCCTACGACTATGTTTTTCCATTTTCCCGTGACTACCCCTACTCATGTGAGAATGTGGAGGAGGAGGTTTCAGTAAAGGATAAGGTTCATCAACATCAGCCTTCGGATATTTCCTTTGATATGAATGACGTCCTGACATCAACAAATTTGGATGCCTGTGCCTCTCGTTTATCGGTCTAGAGCCAGGCATAAAACGGCTTTTTGTTCTGGTTTCGTCAAAATTGCTTGATATTACATCATCACCCTGTCCCGTTAGATCAGATACAGAACTAACATCTCTTTCACTTGCTGAATCATCTTGTTCCATTACAGCGCCTATTGGGTGAGTACTTGATGCATCAGCAATGGGAACACTTATACTTTCTTCTTCTTCTTGACTACGAGAGTATTTTGGTCCTTGATAAGGAAATCTTCCGTTGTTGTAAATATCTAAGTAAGATCCACCAAGTGCGCTAAGTCCGTCATTTATAGGTGCTAGATTGCCAGCATTTTCATTTTTCAATAGAAACTGTAACTGTGATAAATCAAATTTCATAGGGGCGGGTTTTGAATATTGGTCTCTTAGTGTCATCATTTGTGAATCATCTACGGTAGGCTTTCCTTTTAACATATCAGCAACCAATTTCAGATCCATATTAAATGGATTTGCCACTTTAAAGCCATTGATGGTAGATATTAAATTGCCTGTTTGATCCATTTCAGGTCTATTGATATTCATAGCTGGTTGCTTATTTAATAGAAGCTTGCTTAGCAAGTTGCTAGTGACGTCAAGTTGATGACTCGCAACGTTTTGATTTATTCTCATTGGCAAAGGTGTTGGTATAGTCCCTTGATCAAAGTTCAGGTTGTGTAACTTAAGCGCATCGTTAGCCATACCTTGAGTAAGTTTGTATGGAATATCGTTGAATTTTAATATGCTGGCAATATCTGACGGCAACTGGTTTTGGTTGCGATTGTATCCCGCCTGCTGAGAGCTTTGTGATTGCATATTATCTGGGTAGTTATTAACTTGTTGAGATAAATAGCCCAGGCCTTGTGATCCAGAGTAAGTTCCTGGACTGTAACCAGACTCTGGTGATTGTTGTTTACCATAAATACTAGATTCTATTTGTTTCATGTTATCAGACGTTAAGTAGTCATCAGACTTGGTTTTAATGTTGAATCCGTAGATAGCGTTTTTGTCTTTATAAAATGAGTCCGTCACTGGCCTTAGATACTGCCTAACATTTTGATCTAGTTGATCTTTACCGTAATTAGAAGCAGAATATCTACTGTTACTGTCTAAATTGCTTCCGGACTTCAATTGAGAATCTGAATTGCCTACTACATTTGAAACGTCTATTGGGACAATGTTCTTTAATGCTTTGTCATGGTCAAACGGTTGTTTTGGTTTACTGTCTGGCGTTGAAAGGAAATATGGCGATGCTGTTATTAGATCATTTTGTGTATTGTACAAGTATGGATTATTTGAATTGTCAGTGTATTTATTTTTCTGTTTATCATTGTTGCCGTAATACCCATTTCCTGCATTGTTGATGTCAGAGTTTCCAATGTTACTGGATCCGTAGCTATTGCTTCCGTATACTTGCTGTTGTTGTTGTTGCTGCTGCTGCTGTTGTTGCTGTTGTTTCAATCTTTCGTGTGCTTTAGCAGCGGCCTTTGCAAACTCTTGAGCTTCAATTGCTTCAGTTCCAGATTTTGAAACTTGGTCATAGTTATAAGGTTTACCAGTGTCCATATGGAAACTCATCTGGCTAACAGCCGTGCCATCGGATTGCATCCCTAACTGGGAATATCTAGGAGGATACCCAGAACTGTAATCAATCAAAGGCTTTTTACCTGTCAGTTTCCATCCAAAGTCACCATTAGAATATAAGTCTGGTTGGGCTGTGTCATGGTCCAGGTCTCTGGTGCGAATTTTCAAGTTATTTAACATTTGGTTGTCAGGCTGTACATAATTAACAAATAAATTATTAGCAGATGCCATACTACCGATACGATGTGTTTCACTGTTTACGTTATCCGAGTTTGAATCTAATCTTGTATCTTGTTGGCTATTTTGGTACTGATAATTCGGGTATTGATTGTACTGATTCTCTTGCATGGACTTTGCTGCGGCATTGATATTGGCGTTCATAGCGTTCTGCCAGGATTCCCGCAATTGGTCCTGATAAGGTGAAGTTGTGGTAGTCGACGAAGATGTGTACTCGTTCTGGTACTGTTGTTGCATGCTCGCCGGGTATCTGACGCCATTGCCGGCGTAGTCATAATGGTCTATTTGCATTTTCTTATTTTGATCACTGTTGTCGTAACCTACGTTGTTACCTATCGTTGTTGTGACTCTGTTGGTATAGTCAGGCGATCCAGTTTGTATGGCAGATAATGGAGACGAAACATATGACTGTATGTTTGATGGACTAGAAAGATATAATGGCGAAGAGCTAGACACATACGCACTAGGCTGACTACTATACTGACCATTATTCAGAGGAGTAGATAAATAAGATGGAAGTGGCGATGGTGTACTCTGAACGCTATCTAAATACGGATTAGGTGTACTAAACTGGTAAGGGCTGGGACTGGATAGGAAAGTTTGTCCATGTGACGCTTTAGGCTCTAATGGTATCTGATTATTCTGTTGGTTGTTGCTATCGTAATTAGATGGAGACACTGTCGAGTACTGGTACTGTGGCTGTGGTGTGGCTGTGTACCCTATGTTCGGGGCTGGGGTAGACATCTGTGTTTGTTGGTAGTACTGATTCTCTGCTCTCAACTGTTGGAGGAACTCCTCGGGTGGTAAGGAGTACTGCATCGATGCATACTGGTTACTAGCTCCTGCGCCGCTGTCCTGAGATTCTGTATTCTCTGGTTGCTTCTCAGTTTCTTCTATCTGTTGTTGAAACGGGTTCTTGATTCTATAAATCTTCCTGCTTCTTGAATAAAATGTTCGACCGTAGTTATTCTTACTATTATCATCATTGATGCTGTATTGTATGCTGGGTGAACTAAGTGGCTGGTTGTTCTGGTCTCTCTGGAGTAAGTTGTTGAAGCCTGTGATGGTATCAACTTGGCCATCGGTGGAAGCCATTTGTTGATAACGGAGGATGTCTTGTTCGGCGAATCCATTTTGACAGCGGGTGGTTTTGATCAGTTGTATTATGACTAGTAGCCGTATCTGTAAACAAGAGAAATCGAAAATCAGTAGATGTCATACTGAGATTGGGTGACTTATGGAATAACTGCATGGTCATAATCGATGTCATAATCAATGAATTCTTAGATCAATGTTCCTTAAAATCACGCACAGATATGCGTACCTATACGCTAAGTATATTAACAGAATTAGCTTATAGCTTCTAACAAAATTAACATTTATGTACAACTAGAAAATTCCTTAAGTAAAAAGTTCAGAAACTCATGTAAATGAATTAATTAGCCTTTTAATTAAATTAATGATATTTATGAAAAAGTGGCAGTAACGAGTTTCCAGGCATGCGACCCACCCGTTTAGAAATTACCATGTTGATGAGTTAACTATAGATTTAGAAAACTGTCAGCTATCTAATGGTCCAGCATTTTTAGAAAGGCAGTAACTTTCGTTAAAGGACTTGCATACTGATGACTTTGTATCTGACCTATCCACTCTCGACGTTTGCAGCTCTGTAACTTGTCCATCGGGTGTTATTTTTACTTCACAGTCAATACAAGGTTTTCCCTTTCAACTACTACTTACTACTTCTTAGGGGTCAGCCCGCCTACGGTCAGTTCAGGCCAGACCCACCTACTCCATAAGCGATTTTAATTTGAGAAAACATTGAGTACTTTCACAACTAGTATTCAGAATTTGAAATTAATGTCTTATCACAAACCTGTTGATAGCGTGTAATAGAATTTCTCAAAGTTGCTAATACCGATCAATCGTTAAAGAGCATAAAATATGTATCTCGTGCAGTTGTCTAAAAGCGTAATTATAGCACGCCTTGAGAAGTGAAACTTACAACAATAATTTCATCACATAAATTATCACAGAAAACGAAATCAAAGGAAAATTACTTATGTAGCTGTTAACATCATAACCCGCTGCTTTTTAAGTATCCTATTAGTTTTCCCGTGCCCAAAACAACTTGTATTTATAAACCTACAAACTGTTAAACACTCACACTTCTCTCGCTTCTTAATTTACTTGGGTCTCAGACCATAAGGTAATCTAGACTTACAATTTAAAGCAACATGTGCTAAATTAGATCTATTCTCAAACTACAGCTTCATGAAAGATTCAGATTTTTTTATTGCATGCATCAAAAACTGCCTATCAAATACTTCTGCAATCCTACCAACTACATAGGATATAATATGGTTACACCTTTACCCTTCAGGCACGTACATACTACAGTCAAGCATGCCCAGTATATAATACAATACACATTTTGTTTTCAGACAAGCGTGATGCGTGCGCAAGTAAATGTGTGCGCTGCTCTTGCGCACGTTCGACGACCGTGCGGTATGCGCGAGCGACAGTGAGACGTTTGTCTTCTCAGCCGTGAATCGCTTTCCTACTCTCCGTGCTAAGGCGTCGGATTCCTAATTACACCTTTTAATATGAGTGTGTGTGTTATTTTCATTAGACACTACTAGACGTTGTCGTTTACTAACGGTTTTATCCGTGCCCCGTGGGAACTACTGCCCGTACTGGCATTAAATATCACGTAGAAGAAGAGAGGAAGAGGGTAGCTTTCCCACAGGCAAAGATTGTTGAGTAGTTTCAGTGTACAATTTAAATAAATCTATACTGATGCCATTTGTAACATTAAGATAGCTAATATTGTGTAAGAAAATCCTTAAAAAAAGAAACTTCTGTTTTGGTACATAAATATTAATATTTTACTTAGAAAAGTGTAAACAAATAACTAGTTTCAAATGAGAACCCATAACGTCATAAAAATGTGGTAACAAAAGAGAAGATGATTTATCGTCATATTTCTGAATAATAAATAACAAGGTAGCGGCTTTGATGAACATTGATAGAAACAAAACACCTATTACCTAATGAACTAGTTTTCCATAAATATGCAGGTCATATCAACTAAGAAATGTTTATTGGACGTGTCAAAAATGAAATTTTGATCACTAAAACGGCCAGCTGATTATAAAATGTTAATTAGTTATGATTTCACATCAATCTCTATAAATGAAAATGAATCCCTTTTTCCCTTGGTCATCATGCGCTAATGGCTATACCGATTAAGCTGAAAATTAGAGGGGAAGTAACTTAGACCCGAGGGAAGGATATAGGACAGCACATTTTTGTTACCATTTTTATAACCATCCAGCTACTAGAAGCTCATATCTCCAAACGCGGGTGAAACTAGGTGGGCGGAAGCTAGTTTAGCAATACAAGTGAACCTATTCACGGCACTGACGCACAAACTTAAAATTTTAGAAACAACCTAGACATCTAAACTATGCTGTCGACGTAACTTTGTCGTTTAACGTTCTAACAAGTTAATGACATAAGAATAGCAGACAAACAGGGGCATTTTATAATCTCACTGTTACAGAAATGTAAAATATTTTTATTAAAAGGAAACTGAGCACTGCGAAGAAAAAATTGTTATAAGACACTTTTGGCTTTTTGTCCATTCAGTAATTTCTGAATTGATCATATTCAATTCTTGTTATTATGTAACTAAATCGCCATAATGTGGTCTTTAGTATCATTTATTATTTAGAAATAGAAACTAGGTATAAGCTCTAATCAAAAAAGTTTCAATTTGCATACATCACTTAGTCAGCCAGATATTGAGGTTGTCAAAGATTAGTTGAAGTTCTGCATAGAAATACTTGAAGTAGTTTGCGTATAACCAATTTAGATTTACATGTTTTCAAGAAAATAATACGAACTTTTAAAGTAAACGTACTTTTTCAAACCGATATAAAAAGTTGACTATATTTTTCAGAAATTACAGTACATACCCTACTACAGAACGTACGGTAGTTTCTAAAAATACCACCCTTTACCTATTGATTCAAAAATATGCATCATAGAATGACACCCACCAAGAAAACAATCAATTATAAAATGTATAAACAACACAGTTCCAAGTAACATCGCAAAACGATTTACGATTAAAGGAACTCGTGAACAGATTCACACAATAGAAAGTTTCTTGCTAGGAAGCTTTCGATTCGTGACCATTATGCATGCAAGACAGGATAATACCGTCCGGGGTGAAAGGGCAATCGTATAAGTTAACAGCTACCCACGGTTATGTATCTGAAGTACCTACTTTAATTGCTTGTAATAAAGTCTTAACGTTAATAAACTTCATAAGCATAAAGGAAGTGTCTTTAGAGTTTTAAGAACATCGTAAATTACCTGTCAAATTACTGAAAAGGTGTGCCTGTTTTCCTCGGAAAATCAAGTAAGTAGAGGTTTTAATAGAGTCATATTTTACCATTTATAATGATAGGTAGATACTTTTACTAAGGAAGAACTCTTTTTATAGTTTGCACTTACTTAAGCTCATAACAATATAATCAACTTTGATGAACCGAAACAATCTGCTTCATATTTTCCGTTCCAGATTGAGGTTGAAATGTAAAAAAATATATATGGTTTGTTACTATTATTCCAAAGCAATGCAAACGATTATCAAGCACAATATTTTAAATTTTTACTAAGGTAGTATCTTTTATTGACATAACATTTAACAACCTGCATGTTCACTATCTTCACATAATCCTATTCATCTACATATAATATGTAAAGCGACCCCTATTAGATGACATTACACGATTAATTCCATGTAATTCCTTATGTAAAGCCAGCAAGTGATGCCTCTCACGATAGACCCTAAGGTCAGTGCTAAGTGATGCCAATTGCCTTTCAATCGTGATGCTCAAGTACCAACGTAAGCAGTTAAGACCAACATGATCTTGACAAAACACATTTAATTTTATAGCTGTAGATATTCAAATACCTCTGGTTCTCAGCGTTTTATGGGATACTAAAGGGTGTTCCGCAGTAATGTAAAACTATTCGATGTAGTAAAAATAACAAGTTTACTTTTGGCTTAAATTAACTGCCGCTTTTTATAGGTTTTGTGACCTTTGTGCTTAGAAAGCAGTAGGTAGAAGTCCGTAGTAGTGTTTATGTCAATATTGGTTTTCCGTAGGCAATATTGTTTTTTTTTGTCATTCTTCCTGCTTCTTCAATCCATATAGGTAACAATCAGTGCCTAGGATTAATAACGATCTATCATAATTACAGGTGATTCAATTTAATTGCTCAAGTTCTTCTAAGCTAAGCCTAACTGGGCCCTACTGGTGACGTACTATCAAGATCATATTTAAATTCAGGTAAACTCAACCAAAAAAAATATATCGAAAAGCAAGCCACCTATTAAGCTACAATATTTAAGACCTAAGTAAGGGCTTCATCAGATAAACGGGCGTCAAAGGTCGCCAAGACATCGGTTGGGATGTTCGGCGTTTCTCTGCCCTCGGTCACGCGTTTCACCCGGTGTGGCCATAGAAAGTGCGCTTCTGAGCATGTCGCTTTTAGCACTAACTACCTGTTCTAACAGGCTCCTAGGTCTTTGGACTTTGACGCAGTGTGGGAATAGCGACAGGGAAATTGATTGGAAATGTTCGCGCGATGAAAGTGCAAGTCTGGAAGGTCTGTTATTTAATACAGTTTGCTTTTAGTCAGTAATTGTTTTGAGTGCCGTGTAAATTGACGGGGATGTGGTTTTCAGTGAATTAGATTGATGGAGGTAGTGATTTTAGATTTTAGATAACAGACATGTATCAGACGAAGATTGTAGATAAAGAAATTTATTTTTGTAAATGTCACGTCTTAGAAATATTTTTACTGATTTACATTTGGTTTTTAGATAGAAAAGTCTCAGTTACATGATTTGTATATTTAGTACATCAACTCCTTATAACAATCATCCTTATTTTACTTCTGAATCTCACATGGATAATACAACAAAATGCACAGCAAAGCCAAGATATAAGAGAAACCAATGTTTTATTTATGCGCCTGTCATGTTCTGAAGCTACGTACATCACGTTGAAAGTTTATACGAGTACGTTTCTTGCACATTACAATAAACTACAGTCGACGCTACGACATTCGCTACGACAAACACCGCTACGAACCATATTGGGAAAGGTTAGTTAGGTTACTACGTGTTTTTATTAATACTACTTACTTTAGATATTTCAATGTATGTATTTTCTTGTTAACTTGCTGTTTTCGAACGAGAAAGGTTTAAATTCAAAATAACTTTCCTTTTAGTTCGTTAAATTTTTGTTCGATAAATAATGATGAGGCTGTTTTGGATGATTTAGAAACCGCAAAATGGTAATAAATATGGTTATTTTTGGTGGGCATATATTAAATGGCAAGGTGTGATGGGTTAAACCAAAAGTTATGTCGTTAAAAAGATTTTTGGCATTCTTATTTTATAACTGTGCGATACGAGTTTCCTAGCACGAATAAGGGTTATAATTTGGTAGTCTTTGAAATCATACAATCTGCGATGACTTTACTATTAAATTAGCTTTTCACAAAACGGTTTATAGCGTATAGAATCCAATGGACCCTTTCGCATTACCATGCAACTAACACACTTTAGATAAAAACGAGTCAAAAACCACATTTAGTTATGCAATTTTAGTAACACTTCCTATGGTTTACGGTCCCTAAGTGGGACGACATCACTACACTCTAAACGGGACCAAGAGTTATGCAACTTTGATAAAATCAGAGAAAGTGGGCTCCAAGCTGAGAATTTATTGTTTAAGACGTAAAATTGATGGAAACTTTCATAATTACGCCTCGGGGTCGGTTGAATCATTGTTATTGTTGCAACAACCGAGTGTAAGTTACGTTTGTTTGTGATTTGCTTGATAAGACGAAGGTTTGTTGAACTTTACTGTTTAATGGTATTTTCAGGGACTTTACTAATATTTTGTGTTTTGAATAAATTAATGAACAAAAACTACAGTGTTTCTAACACTGTACTTGTTGAAGTAAGCTTCTGAAGTAACTTCTTCTTCTTGTTTCTTAAAGAAAATTAAACAGAATCAGTTATAAATATTTTCCATAAGCCCTTTTAAATTATTTTTGCAATCGGCGTAGGTAATTTCAATGAATATTAATGAATGTCATCCAATCATAAATAGAATATGAGATTAAAAAATAAGGTTCTCTTGCAACATTCTGAGAAACTGATTCCGAAAAAACATATTTAATTAAGTTTGTAATAGTTTACCTTGGTATGTTGTGATGGAAAAGAGTAATTAAAATAAGATTTTTCTTACCAATCAAAAATCTAAATGTTTTATTTCAAATAGGCCTTTGCAGGCTCCTATGAAACGTCACACTAGTTGCACGGTTCCAAAAAGTTAGTCTCATGGAGAAGATCCGGCAAGAAACTCCATGGACACCCTTTTAAATCAAATATAAATCAGGTTCATATGAAACCATCCCAATCCTCAATGTATTCAAGTCCATACAAAATTCATTGTACCAACATTACACCTTTATTAACCCAAACCCATTACACTCAATCATATTCACACTTCACATCACTATCATTGCAAATAACTGCCAATTTATTGATCAATTATCGACTGATGATGACTTGTCTCATCATCAATCATTAATTAACAAAGGACGGTGATGATAGGAAGATGATCAGTGAGCGTAACAGTGTGATGGATCAATGACTGTGGACATCTATCATTGTGGCTATGTTTCAGTCTATAAAGCTATGATAATCTGGTTGTTGAACTGTAATTGATAGCTGGCTTGAGCGTTGACTTTTGTTTTTTATGTAGCTTTGTACACTTTATGCAGTTTGTAAGATCATTCTATCGGAATCTTATATTTGACGGAGGTCTTTTTAATAATATTTATTATTATTTCTAGATTTTGGTGTAGTATCTAAAGCAATGAATTGTTACTTGTAATAATAAATGTTCTTTATATTATATATATATTTTATATATTTTTAAATGTTTTTTATTTTTATATTTAATATTTAAAAATGTAAATTATATGTTTGAAAATAAATAAATGACAAAAAAAATGTTCTTATGTGTACCTTAACATTTTGAATATTTAAATAGGAGTAGAGTTTTAAAAATTATTCTTCTTATTAAAGCACTGGCAGGGGATGATGAGCATGCTATACTTTTTCGTACTTATATTCTAAGAACCAACCAACCAAAAACTGATACAAAACTAGTAAAAAACTCATAATTAAATATTATCTTCAACTCACAAGTGATACACTTATATGATGTAGATATTTAAGCGATAGAGCGTTTAAGATTCTCTAACAATTTATCGTACATGCAGAACTGACAAACAGATGGATCATAAGCGTCTTGTAATTGAATTTATCGGCCGGTCATTAAGAAATGAAGCTGCCAAATGCCGAGATCATCCATTCATTTTATTGCGTGCATTAATTATGATCAGATAAATATAAATTATGAGAAGTACCTATGTTTTTTATTAGGAAAGGAAATTAGGTACATGTTTTTAAAACCACAAATTAATACGAGTAAGTAGATAAGTACTCAGTATTTTTTTATTTAAAACTGTCCTATAAAATCTCTTTCGAAAATGTAATGTACGGTTCCAAAAATGTCTTATAAAGAATAACTGCTGATAATTCAATATATCTTTAAAATTCCATCAATCGTTTTTGCCTCATTTTATTACCTACCTATTTGCTTATTTTATGTCATCTAACTTTATAATCTCTTTATAATATTATACGATAAAACACCTTTATTTTATCTTCTTGGTCTAAATTCCACCATCCATTTAAGACCGATTTCCAAAAAAATATGTGAATATTTGAGCCAGTAGACTAAACGGCGTCTATGTTTCTCACTTTAGGAATATTACGTAATTTTATGAAGATTGATTTTCTAAGAACAGATTTGGAAACTTGAGTTATGAATTGAGGCGTTGCGTTAACCTGCCTAATATATGTCATAGTAATGTGTCTTTCCGTGGGTTTTACTTAATTAGGAAATTATGTAATCATGATGAACAGCTTGGATAGTTTGGACTCTCATTTTCGTTGGCACTGCTTTGTGGCTACTTGTGTTTAATGAAGGAAAATAACCGTGTTAACTTACAAATTAGCATTTAATAACGTGAAAACTAACAGAAATTTATATAAACATGAACGTCTAAAATGTTGAATTAGTTATTTGTTGTACAAGAGTGCAAAGTTGCTTTTTAACCGCGGGCTCAATTTTGATGACCGAGCAAGCGAAGGATTCTAAAATTGAAACACGAGCGTAGCGAGTGTTTCAATAATTAGAATCCTGAGCGATAGCGAGGGAATCAAAAGGGCACAAGGTGAAAAATCTTTGCACTCGAGTGCAACACGTAACTTTTCATCCCACCTCATCGAGGAAATTACTAAATGCAAAAAAACAAAATGGCGCGCACATACGAGTATCAAATTAAAAAGATGTACCTATTAAAGTTCATATATTTGAAAACACGCTTTAAAAATGAAGTGACGTTAAAAATCTGTGTAAAACCAATAATAAAAAATACTTAATTAATTGAATAATTATTTTAAGAATTATTTTATTTGTTTAATATGTATTTGTTTGAAAAGTCTTATCAAGATTGTCACAAATGGAGTATTGCACACGATGTTCTAAATTCAAATCACTTTGCCGCTCTAGAGGATAAAAACGACTTTTGCGCTCAGATATCAAAGGGTAAAAGTACTCTTTCCGAGATGGTGGGATGAAAAAGTTTATTAATATACACATACCTAATTTAAAATTATTTTTAACATACCTTAAGAAGGTATCTTATGGTTACATCTTTTTGTTCCACAGAAAATAAAAGTGTCCTACTTTGAATTAAAACATTTAACTATAAAGATAACCAAAACAATTTTAGATGTTAAATCGCCGATTTAACCAATGTGCAGGCTGGTGAAATGGCTCAAAACACTCTTAGATTATCGTCTTAACTTTCTTCGCATAATTCAATAATTCTAACACTACATTGTATGCAAACGTGTAGATTGAGCCATTGTAACAACGGCACTAAATTACTTTATAATGAGAATATCAGCGCTGTAGTTAACCAATGTGTCAATTAAACATTAGCTGTCGCCATTTTATACTTTAGCTGTCACCATTTCTTTGCCTGTATCTACTTTCATCAGCCATTGTTCTGTTTGTACGTTTATTTAGGAAGGAAACTACATTGTTGAGTGTGGGAATTATATTGGTTAGATGAATATTCATGTTATTGGTGTTACTTAAAACGTAAATAGTTGAGGGTTAGAGAGTATTGTAGTAATTTCATTATGTTGCTGCACTGTAACTTTATTTCTTTCAATGTTTGTGCCAAGTTTTTTTTAATGACTTTCTCTTAATTTTCTTTTATGGTATTAATTTGGGTGAATTGCGAGCTGCATGCTAAAATTTGTGACCCCTAACTTTGTTATGTAGTCGATTGTCTTTTATCTTTTATTTGTGTGTTATCTTTACCCCAAAACATAAATTAATAAATTATGTTAAATTAGTCTAATCTTAAGCTCTAAAGATTAACAACAACGTATTAACATTTTGTTCTTACTTTCTGAATATTTATTTAGCCTAGTTTATCTTTTCAGGGCTCCTAAATATGCTGGCAATATTGTGTAACATTTTAAAAAGTTTTACGCCACTTTAGTTGTATTCTTTTGATAGAAAACTGCACGAGGACAGTACAGTTGGTTTATGACAGAAATTGAATTATCTTTTCCCCAAAATCTTCTGTCTGAAAGATAACATCTAAGGCAACATATACTTACGGTTTGCAGTACGGTCATCATTTTCGCGCGTATCAGAAGACACCAATGAACACAGTTCTCAACACAACATAGTTTATTCACTGACACCGTAGTCCAAATCCTGCATACGTTACTCAAATTACGTTTAAGGGTTGGTAATTAATTGTAACCAGGGGTAATACGGCCGTGAGGCGTTGCAGCCGTGGTGGAGTGAAGTTCAAGGCTAGACAGAGTTAGACTTATATACAGGGGTAGCGGAGCGTGGAGTTGCGCCTGTGTGGGTGCATAGGTGCAATGCGCATTGGCAAGATGCACGCACACAGGGATACAACACTGGTGCTCAAACTACGCCCTTTGATTTATGTTGTGATTGTATGGTAATAAAACATGTCAATCAAGTGCTTAGACTTAAGAAAGTTAAATAAAAGCTCCTTTTTTCGTATTTTATAAATATTCAGATCTTTTGTGCAGTTTTTTTTTTGTCATTAAATCACGTGCATTTTTATGCGTAAGTAAATAAAGCTTGATACTGAATAAAGCTGTTTCAGATTAAATTTATCGTGTAGATACTTGTTGTTTTATTTTTGAAATGAAGTAATTTCTATGCATCACTCCTTAGTTTTATTCATGACTAATTTCTATGCATCATACTTTTTACGTCATCCGGTGCCCGAATATTCTTAATTTAGGGTCAAAATAAAACGAGCTTAATTTTGGTTAATTTTGATACATTAAAAACTAGGCTAGATCTTTCCCAGTTATAAATAATTTTATTTACTTAACAAAGTCATAAAAACTTTTTAAAGTAAGTAAAAGCTTATCGTATTTTTCTTTCTTAAACGGCACTATTATTTATAGTGTTCATCGGAATTCAAATCATTTAAATTTAGGTAATCGAAGTACCAAATATCGAAATATCCAAATGGGTTTCAAACCATATTTCCATATGATACAGATATTTATAACACGCGTCCACCTTATGAAATGATGAGTTGTAGTATCATCTTTATTTATTTATGTATGGTGGTGAAACTTTGTTATTGATGCCCCTTTAGGGAGTTCTCATGGCTGTGATGGACTAATCAGATGGTTTCGATATCAGATTATTAGATTAATTGACACAAATCAATCGAATTAAATAATCAAAATTAGAGTCAATGGCGTGTCATTAATCATTCCAAATGTCTATGCTTAAAAACAAGTTTTATATCAAGACCTTCTTCATTATTTTAAACATAAGAAGCTCAATAAAAACCTACTTTACAACTACCTTATTATAAAGTTAAATACTAAAGTTATATAATAAAGCTCGTAATTGAATAAATACTAACAAAACTTTGAGTAGCAATGTGCATCTTCTCGGAGCGTTAACATTTCCACGCCTAGGGCGAACCTAATCGTCTCTAAGGGTACCTTTAACATTTACTTAGGTTTATATCATTATGTAATAGGGACTTTTAAAGCATCCGACTACAGGAAATCATTATGTTCTCTGATATACTTTACTTAATTAAAATAACACAGAGCTTTATAGCTTCAGAAGTCGTCATAAATCCGTGCTTTGTTTTTTAACGGATTGAGTTTCGTATTTTCATCAATTCAACAACGGTCAATACTTTTCTAATGAAGTGTTTTTGGCAAAGATGTGTGATTTTTTTGTCAATTAAGTAACATTTAAAATGTTAAGCCATATCAATAAGTGGACAAACCTCAGTAGGTACTACTTACATCATTCTTTATTAGTATTCCATATGTTATACAGGAGGTACATTTTACAGTCTAGAATCAATATGGACTCTATAGGGCAGTGTACAAAACTGCGAAGGAAAGAGTCAATATCCTGTAAAAATGAAGGCAACACAATTTTACATAGCACATTTCTTGCTCCAACAAAATCGTGTGGCCTAAAAGTCTCAAATTCTTTAGCAAGTCGTGCGGCATAAAGACACCCGTCAAGTTTCCTACCGAGCGCCATAACTTCCCAGTGTATAAGTTAACAAAGCTATCGACTCATCTAGAAAGGGAAACTATTGTTTATTAGTCCGATCCGCCGATATAATTCACACCTTGTCTGTCATTGTCGTATTAAAACTATTTAAGTTACGTTTCCTTTCGTTGCGTTGTTCGTCTGGGTGAAACAATGTTGGAAAAATTATGTAGCTTTTCTATTTCCAACATGAGAATATAATACAAAATTCCAAAATTATATAATGAAGCCAGTTATTCAATAGATAATAACAAAACTTTTAGCAAAAGATTTAATTCGTAGGTATACCTACTATGTATTATCTTTGGCACAGTCAATTATTATATTGATGCTTTATGCGTCCTAAAAATATTATTGAAAAAAAAATCCTGCACACTTAACTATTTAACGTCTACATATAAAATAGGCAGATACTAAAACAAATAGATAATGAAACATCATAACATATATACACACATATGTACATACTAAAATTGAGCGCCTATCCAAAAGAAACACACACTTCTCCAAACAAAAGCTTGCTTGAGTTCCGCCTACAACGATTTACTTCTCAGTACAACAACATCGATACTAGCCTATTATCATCCGCCCAGAGTACTACCAGTACAAATTACCCCAAGGCTCAATTATCACGTGCCCCTACTAACTACTAGATAACACTACATCAGTAAGTATTAGCTCCAGTGATTGAAAATTGCCAGTTTCCGCGGCATTTCCTTGTAAACTCGAATGCCTTTGCTAAGCGCCTACGCAAGCAATGAACGCAGCGAGCGGTTTGGAGACTTTGTGTTTTTCTGCTCCGAAATTTTTGGCTTTTGTAGTAAGTACCTATCATTATCAATAATGTGAGAGTGGGATAGGTAAATACGTTGCTGTAAGATCACAAATTAAACTTTTACCATGCAGCGATAGCCCCCCTATTTTTCTATCTACTGAAAATAAGTCTCTTTGATAATTAATTATATAATAAGTGAAAAATTCCTCTCTTCAATAACTTGATCTCCCAATACCACGTAAGACAACACAAGACTTGTTTTACTTTCATTACATTCATCTTACACCAATTAAACGTTACATTACGACTACAATGATCTCAACTGAAAATTCTACGAAGATTAATGACGTAACGACCGATCATCATGATGGACAGACTTAGAACAGATTCCATTACGTGACAAACTGCACTAACGATTTATAATGTACGTGTGACATGAGTAATGTACACTGTTTAAAGTATCGACTTCAGTAATGAGGTGGGTAATATCTATAGACTATAAATGACTGTATCGTTGGTCTAATCGCTGCAGCTTTGATACTGATGCCTGGTAAGCATTGATCGTTGATTTTTTGCATGAGAAATTGAGCTCATAGGGATCCCCTATTGATAATCTTTAGTGTTATTGATGCTTCTGGTTATCGTCAGCTTTTTATCGTTCCACTATTTTGCACCGGCTTCGTTCACACAGAAGATTGAGGGTTAATCTGATTTGATGCTGTTGGTAAATTGGCTATGCAATTTGCAAACTGCCGTCAATAGGATGCACATATATCAATAAACATTAAACCCACCATCCAGAACAGATAAGGCAGTAAAACTTAACGACAGTGCGTAAATCATAAATATTTATTGGCTGAATAAAATACAGAGACTTAACTACTAAAGGTTCCGTCCGCTTTTACAACGGCTGCGCTCAATCTAATGATAGCTTGCCGTCCTTAGCTTCCTGATTCCTCATAGCAGGTAGGTACTGGTACACTGGAAAACGCGGAACTTAGGAAGGAAACGAGAGTGAAATGCGCACACCCAGTCACCCAACCCCCAGTGATAACACAACACAGGTCTGACGACTTTTTTGTCACTTCTAGTGCTTCAAGCCAGTGGCAATTAGTAGGGTTTCCTGGTCAAGCTTCTTTATCCAATTATAGATTTCAAGTTTGCGAACAAGAAAGTTTAATGTCGACTCTTTATATCCTAGTTGACAGTTTGAGTTAAGAATTGATAAAGTTTTTGCTGTTTTAAGTAAAGATTTCTGTTAATATTGAATCAACTTTCTCAAAGTTTGAAAGATTGAGAAAGCCTTAAGTAGGTATATTTGTTGGCCCTTCAACAATTAATGGTTCGCATGTGGCTGGCATAGTTTTGCACAATAAAACGAAATATAAACGTTGGGGCTGTTACATTCTAAAAATTCAGCGTTCATCAGTGAAGTATGTAGCTGCAACTCAACCATAAGCTTATTTGATACAAATTGCGCTTTGTGTAGGCGCTAAGTCTTTTGTTCAGTTCAGTGTCTTTCAGATTGTTTATCGAAGTTTATTTTCAGAGTCTTAGTAGCTTTCAAAAGAAACTTGGGCCCACCGATTTATACTTTATTACATGTATTACCTACCTTATTGTAAGAAGTACCAGCAAAATATTTATTTAATAAAAAAAATTATGAATTAAACCTTGTACTAAAAGTGGTACTCTTTGAAATCATTTTTTATGGTAAGGTGGTAGGTATGTTATGTTTCAAAAAGTCACCTCAATACTTACCAAATACTGAGTCCACAGGCACGTGGTACAAAATTGTAGCCGTTTGCTGCTGACTATAGGGCGACTTGGGACTTGGGCAGTACTCAGTCATCCGGGACCTTCTTCCAATCGTATCCAAATAATAAAGTGAACAATTGATGATCTACGACTTTCTTTTGGCGATGGTTTTAAGAGCCTTGAGGTTAATTGACATCAAGCTTCATCATGTAATTTTAGTCTATACGAATATTGCAAAGGAAAGCTACACTATTGTAGGTGAAATCGCCAGAAACCGCTTGTGGCTAATTATAATCAATAATTTTTTAGTCATCAAGTACCCGGTTTGGAACTCTACAGCCTATCTCCGTTTCTAGATTACAACCTATGTATCTAAATCTCAGTCGGTTGAGCAGTTTCAGCGTGCAGCCTGTGCCTACTTTTAACCAAATACCTATATAAATCCAAATGTTCATATTTTTACACTTTATGAAATAAAAATAAGTACTTATAAAAAATAGTGCTAAAATTAAACTGTTCACGTAAAACAAATCATTCTTAGTTGACAAATTAACTTCGCCTTCGTGCAGTTTTTTTGTTTAAAGATATATTAATCTTAAGACAATGTTCGTGATTAAGTAAATTACAGTGCGTAAGAGTTGTAAGAGGTTGTTAGACGATCTTTTATAATTGTATCATTACCAGCCAAGCTAGATAATATCGCGAGAACTTAATAAGTCATGAAATATGAATTACGATTTTAATTTAAATATCTATCATTTTACAGATGCCTTGGTTGGTTCATTCAACTTTTAAAATTGTAGGTTCGTGTTTCAATAGTTTGACATGTAATAGTGCATTGAAATATTATTTCAATAAGTTGTTAGTTTCTTTACGTTTTGTCATTTGTTTCAAATAATTTTAATAATTTCGCATGCAATAGAAGTTCCGTAAGTACTTATTACCGCTCACCTCCTTCATTTCTCCAAGATGTACTCATCATTCACAAATTGACGACACATAGATGGATAGGTAATAAAATATAGGTGTTAATTCAAATACAATCAATTGCGATCTTTATTAAATTATTAAGCTTACACTAAGTACAGACCTATCCCAAATTATTGCACATCACATTAGGAAGAAGACACGAAAACTAATTTTGTAATAAATAATTCAAAGCATTGTTTTACATTATTGCGTTCTACTTAAAGATATTAACTGTAATGTATATTGTTCTTAACAACAGCCTCTTCTTGTACATAACGTGTTATTTACATTTAAATGGTGCTTGATGAATACTCTGCTCACTTTCATATTAGGCAACCGTCGAGATGTTATCCAACATAGTCACTTAAAGTGCTTCTAATCTCATTTTATATTATTTAATTTCATGGCGTTAGTAATCATAATAAATCCTCTTCTTCTTTCCTTCATCCCACCTTGATAGATCCTTTCCTCTTAAAAAATCATCAATCTTCATTCTTTTAGTCAACATTGGCTCCTATATTTACAGTACCCTAACAATTATTAACAATATTTGGATCTAGTAAGTATAACTTACGACGATGTTCTTTTCTTTTCATTTCTCTCACTTTTGTTCTTAGAGAAGGGCGTTGGGCCGGACTCGTTCTTGTGTTCCGGCTTCACCATACGTTTAGGGTGTGAGTGGTAATTTCTAGGGTAGGATGGGGGCTTTTGTTTACCAACTGGTGGTACTTGACGGTAGCCTATCGTGTATTCTGCCTCAGGATTGTAGTTTTGTTGAAGTACCGACTGGCTGTATGATGAAGGCACCGGGTGCGAGTTCACGTACGACACTTTCTCTGTTGAAGGGTTGTGAAGGAAGGTCTGTGGTACCATCACTTTGTATGGCAACTGGTACTTTGAATGAGGCATGGGAGTAACGTAGCTTACAGATTGAATAGCTCCAGAGTTCTGTTTGCCAGCCTTGTAGTGTGTCGGTAGTACGGTCGCCACTGTGTGATCCTTGCTCGGGTAGTTCTCTGACAGGACTAAACCTTCGTCATCTGCCTGTTGCTCTTGTTGCTCATACACATAATTTTGCTGGCCACCTTCATCGGATTGTGAGGCGTGGCTCGACTGTAAGTTCTGCGATTGATATACTGATTGAGATTCAGGCTGTTGCTGAGTGTGCTGAATTCGGGTAAAGTATTCGCTGGAAATGTGAGAAACAGCCGAGTCTTTAGCTCCTTCGTAAGTAGGTGCAGAAGTTACAGCTGATTCGTATCCGGCCGACACTGAATGCGAATATTGTTCTGGAGATCCATAATTAGGAGCTACAGTGTTCGAATGTTCATATTCTGCCTCGGCATGTGGAGCGGGTGTTCCATATTCAACACCGGGAGTACCGTATTCAGCGCCCGGAGTTCTGTACTCAGCTCCAGGAGTGACAGCAGTTTCATAGCCAGCACTGACCTGTGCAGGCGCCTCATATTGAACCTGGCCACTAGTATACTGAGCACCATCTGCTCCTTGGTTCAGAGATGATTGATGATCATGAAGCTCTTGTGAACTCACGTGTTCCGTTTCTTGTTCGTATTGTGATGAAGGCAGGTAAAACTTTTGTGAGGACACAGCGGACTGTGGTGTGTATTGGTATTGGTACTCTTGTTTCTGTGGCTGCGAAGGTTGTTTGTAAATAGAATATCCTTGAGGCATCGACATGTACTGGTGACGAACATAACTTGAAGGGTATCTAGCCATAACAGGTTGTACAGCCGAGTATTGTACTCCAGCAGAAAGATGAGCTTGTGTGTATGATGGCTGGACGTATGGGTTTGCGTAGTGCTGAGGCTCCTGTTGAGAAGATCCACTCTGACCATGGCCGCCCTGGCTGTAACTTTCCTGATCTTGACTCTCGAGGCTTTGAGAACTGGGATAAGCCATTACTTGAGGAGCAAACCTGTATCCAGCCTTTTTAAAGTACTGGTTAACTAACTCTTGTAAGTTCAAATGGTTTAAGTAGTTAGACAGTGGGTAGTTTTGTGGCAGATTAGCGTATAGTTCAGCTGAGGGGTTGGTCAGAGACGAGCTCGGTATTCTCAACACTAAGACTGGAACCACCTTCTGTTCTAAATGAGAACCGGGTGTACGTAAATGATCTTGGGTCAATCCAACGTTTTGGTATTCTGGGTTTTTGATCAGCTGGGTTGGGTCTACTAAGTAATCTGGCATGACTGATGGGAACTGACCACTTAAGCCGGAGAATTGTTCTCCATTGTATGTGGTGTACAACGTCGAGGGATGTTGGTATGAGTTACCGCTTTGTTCAGATGATGAGTAGGATGCAGGCTGGGGCGCTGGTGTGTTAAACTCAACCGATGGTTTCTCATAGTGGTACGCAGGTTTCTCCTCTTTCACAGGTACTAATTCATAAGCTTGTGAAGTCTGAATTTCGACGCTAGTTTTAAGCTTTTGGCCTGATTGATCATAATGATTGAAGGAATGTGTATTTGCTGGAGGAATATCTTCTTGGGAATAAGGATAGATCATGAATTTTCCTTTTTCTTGAGCTGGTTTTCCAAAGTAGGAATACGTATAGCCGTTGTTTGTTTTGTATCCGTATCCAAGATTGGCGTCTATGGTACGTTTACCTTTTGACTTTTCAGTGTCGTTAACAATTTCAATGGCTATAACAGCTGGGAAGGTTGGTTTTCCAGGTTGCTGTGTTTTTGACTTATCTTCGCTGACATTCTTCTTCTCTTCTTTTGGTGCTTCTTTATTGATGCCGTACTTTGCTTCAACGTCTCTGAGAAATTTCTTCTCATCTGCCGTTAGTGTTGCATTTGTTTGTTTGTCTTTATCTTTTACTTCTGACTTATATTTCTTCGGGTCTGGATCGGCAGTGGTCGTCGCTAACGCCACACAAACCAGCACCTGGAATTGATACGAATAATTGATTAATATAAAATGTAAAATAAATATGATCACATATTACTTATTATTGAATGTTGCTAATCGGAAATGCTAAATACATTTAAATTACTTAATCAGTAATTTATCGATTAAATAATTAGTATTTATTTTCCGGGTCATAATTTGCGTCTAATAACGTCATCGTCAAAACGGTACACATGCAGTATGCACCTGTCTACAAACAACTCTATAAGGCAGTATTCCAAACAGGTATAGAAAGATGTAGATTGTTCTCAATGGCATGTGTACCAGCAGTGACCATCTGTACAACGTTCCATTAGCTGTTCGCGTGCTTCTCTCATCGTTCACTCTCTAAGCGACCACTGCAATTAGGTAACATTATATTTATTTCTTAGTATTCCAACATTGAGTAAATCTTGTGAAATTTTACAACTGTTACGAGGCAATGATGCCTGATGATCATTTCATGTAATGCACATATCCGCATGTGAATTGACGCACATACATATGTCATTTACAATCATTATTGGCATTCCTCCGTAATGTGAGCATACGCTTTTAAATGTAATATTAAAATTATTAATGAGACATAAAATATTTTTTGTTATGATTGTTAAGTAAGCGGTTCACAAAAGAATGGCTAGTGGTGTGTGGATGCGTGCTATCATTCCCTGCGATCTGTCGCTTGCGCAAGAGTGATTTTCTCGCGGTGCGCGCGACCCGCTGCGCCTGCGACTTTCCACGACCTCAGGTTCTCGATGGTTACCTCGACTGATTAATTAACGACATGTTCACATTATGTGGAAGTTGTAACTATGAAATTATGTAACAGTTGCACGCTCACCGTCGGCTTGGTGCGAATTTTACATCCGCAGTTCATTAGTTCATTCGTAATAATGCCGGAATTATACTAATTGATGCAGATAAAGATGAAAAAGTGAATGAGCTCTCTTCTTTAACGATTGTTATAAATAGCAATATCCGCATAACATTACATAGGTGTGTTTGATATAAATGTAGAAATAATTACAATGCACCACTGAGTGGTGTCAAGCGATGATCTCGACATGTTCGTGCGGTTACCGATGCAATACGAGATGAAAGTAATAGTCGGGAGCTGATATAAATGTTCAGAGAAAGTCGGAGGCCAGCGTCCAGTTCAGGATTGCGAAATCGAATAACAATACGTTTCCTAGTTACGGCCTCGCTCCTGCCAACTTTAGATAACTGTAATTTAAAATGTGTTCGAATCGATCCTCTTTTGTTTTGCCTTAGCAATGTTTGTACGGGTTCAAGTAAATTATTGTATGTCAAAAAGATAGCGTATTTGGTTTTGCTAACGGTAAAATGAGAGGCGTGAAATCGATTTTATGCAAAAAGTTTACAATGCAATGTAAGCAAACTATTACGAATATCGCACAAAATCTTTAAATTCATCGTTTCAAATACATATTTGCTAAAGCGATTATTCTCCAGATATAACATCTAGAAAGCCTTTATTATTTAAGGTTTTGACCTTAAATAATAAAGGCTTTTAATTGAAAGTAGGTACCTATGAAGTATCTCCGATATTTCCAAAAAATATTTATTGAAATTGAATCTGATTGGACAAGGAACTTAAACGCACATGATATTTTTCAATATTGTAGGAATGCAAATAGCATTGCTATTCACGGTACACCTTCAGGTCACACATAGTCTGCATGTTTGTTATGTTGTGCTTTACTTTAAATAGCTGGACTTGATGTACTTTGCGATATATGTAAGTACACATATTAGTCAGGCTTTTTATTAATTAATAAAATTTAAGTGATAACTTTTGAATGGATAAGTTTAACAATGTGGCCTTAGCTATTACACAAGCCATTTATGGTGAGTTGCCTTAGTAAAGGTATAACGATAACCAGACTATTTTCTTGCAAACGCCTGAATATGGTTTGGTTATTAGAGCAGCTTTACTGAAAACCACTTTTGTGGTCTCCCGGTATTGGCTAGGTACGTCCAGTAGTTCATTACTGTCTAAATGGCAATCATACTTATGCTGAAGATGAAAATGATGCCAGCCGCAAAGAATTTTGATCATTAAATAAAAATAAGGAAATCGCGTTTTGGTCTAATTACAGGTAATGTAAAAATAAAATAAAAAACATCCAGAACTGCACCCGTAAATTCAAGTCTACGAAAAAATAGTTTTAGATAATAAAAAATTTATCACTACAATGTAGTCCACAAAGTTGGTACAACTGTAATAATAGAAACATTTACATGAAATGACTATTGTTACATAACTAGATGAGTCTATCTTCGTGTTTTGTAATTCTCGCAATGCACTCGCGTCTACGCATCAATGTCTATGATCTGATGACGGTGAACAGCGAGCGCGTGCGCACACCATAATTCGTTAAGTCATAAGCTGTAGATTGGAAAATAAATATTTAAAGTGTCCTTTTATAAATTGATTTAGTCTTTAGTTAGTAGTAACATCCAGTTTCTTCATCAAAAGTTAAAGCCAAAGTAAAAGTCAAAGTAATTCAATTTTTCTGTTAGTTTTGCTGTCACTTTAGCCTTGAAAAAACGAATTTGACCGTTACTTTTACTTTAGCCATTACTTTAACTTTAACTTTTGATGAAGAAACTGGCCGTAAGTCACTATTAAATAAAGCTAAACTAAGTTAAGGATTTAAAGATACAGTGACACCTTAAATTCTGTTTTCTATGTAGAGCAAAACGAAACGTTGAGGTCAATAACCCCAATAGAAAATTCGACATCCGTGCAATTTTTATGCGAAATGCAAATTACGACTAATTTCTAGTGCTTTACGGACATTATATCATTATTATATAATAATCAGCTACATATTAAGCCGACGGAATATATCAACCAATTATGCAAGCATCTAATAAGATAATTTAATGCGGAAAATTCGTGCATAATCTAACTAATTCCGTAAAAAAACGGAAATAATTACGTTGTATGACCATTTGCGTCTACCGCGTGTTATGTGTTATATGCGTTATAGTATGCATGTGTAATGTGTGTAATTGCAGTTAGAAGAAGCTACACATTTGTGGCCATAAATCACTGTCCTATTTTTATGAAGTATTTATTGGCACACCGACATTATTATTATTGAATCACCAACAAATGCACAAAGAGATACAGACGCCAGCAATTCAACCTACCTGAATCTGTCACATTTTACTATGAAGAACAAAATGACTAGCGGAGAATTCTTAAGAAAGTAGCGAAGTACCGAAGTGAACTTTAAAATCTAAAAGTTACTATGATGAATTAAAACTAAACAGCAAAGACAATAGTTTGTAGCAATAATAAACTCTCACTATTCGCAAGTTAATTTACAACAATAGTTTTACTACTACTACCGTATTACGTCTGCATGCAAAACTGTAGAAAGTTCAAAGACTCTAAACAATTAGTTTTAATATCATTTAGTATACCCGCACACTGAAGACTTTTTAGTGAGCCAATAGTTTGATCGGGCGCTTGAAGTATGGGGTAGGTAGCCATAGGAGTAAAAACATAACAACGGTCAGGTATTTAACCGGTATCAAACCTACTAAAAACTTTGACAAAATTCCCGATTTTGTTTAAAAAATATTTTTCTAACCATTGGGCCAGTTTTTGCCCTACTGTTTAGTCTGTAGTGTGCGAGTAGGCTTAACGATGATTGATAGCCGTCATAATATTGATCAATCAAAACGAACATATAGTTATGAACTTAATTACAAAGAGCGATCCTCATTTTAGGTGTTATATCACCGGCATTGAGCAACCGCATATTTTAATTATGATGACACAATATTATAACAGCCTTAGTTATTTAAATGTCGTCAATTTATGCCTATTAAAAGATGAATAAAAAATGCAGTTTTAAGCTAACTACAGAACAATGTGTTACCAATTTAATACAGTTGCTTTGAAAATGAATTGAACACATTAAGTGACTGGTTTTTACTTCTCCGTCTATGAAACTTAATTCGGTCAGTGGGTTATCCTTAGTGCTCGCCTCCATAATTTCGCTACTACAATGTGACATCAAATTCAGCGTCTATTGTTTCTTTACGTCTCATTTGCACTCAACCTGCCTGCTCTATATAACCTAAAGTAATTGACGGTTGAAATCACAAATCTCAACTATTTACAGCCAGTTCACTTCACACAATGCAAACTTTCATCCACTACATACTTGAGTGTGTAAGTTCATACGATCTTTAACATCAGATAATATTACATTATCGCGGCTTAACCACGTTTTATTGACAACCATATCGAAATTGAATGTAAACTAAGATTTATGTGCAGTCAATTCTAATATTTTACACTCATACACAGCTAAAATCTATTTGCGACATCAAAGAAGGTATGACTTTATAGTTATTGCTTACTACATAGATATTTCCTCGTTTCAAGAAATATTTCTTTGACTGGTATTTAGGTGCAGACGAGTACATCGCGTACGTTTATGCACAACTTCCTTTTAGTTAAGTAATTACCTATAGCGTACTATAAACTTTATATTATGTTAGCAAATCCTTCGATGTTCGTACTGTTTTAGGAATTTTTCAAAATGATCTGTAGGAATTCTTATCTTTGGGAAAGAAGCAAATTAACTAATCCAAAACTAAATTACTTTACAATCAATAGGTCAGTTTTGGTCATCGACCGGGTCATGACCACGCTAAAAATACACGCAATGCGATTTAACGTTGCGTTTATCTGATATCTTTAATCTCTTAAATCGGAAGCCGAGCCCAATATAATTGCGTACTTATGTAATACTAGAATAAGCACAAAAAGATACAACTTTCAGTATAGTCGGCAACTTAAGGGAACTTGCGATTCTTATCGATATTCAACTGTTTGTTGACATAAAAGCTTGTATCAGTTCTAAAAGCCTGTTATGGAATTGCAAACTCTAAGTAAACCTTAATAGGGACTCTTTTTGTTTACCTCAGCTCATGGTGTAATTGAAAGCATATTTAAGTAAGGTGACCTTGTAAACTTGTATAAGGTATACCTTTTGTCTTCTTGGGGAAAAGAAAAGTCCCTTTCTACTAAAAAAGTAAGTTTCTTTTCTTAAAAAATAAGTAATACTGAACCCCACACTAGGATAACCTGTCTCGTTTGACTTAGTGCCTTTTGTCTGTAGTGGAGCAACATACAATAAGGATTATCATATAAGCTATAACGATTTCCTAACATTTCTACACGTAGAGCAAAGTTTAAGAATATGAGAAGAATTAAATGTCGCAAAAGGCAATCAGAGAAAGGATACTTAGTGACTTTCGTCTGTGTTAACATAATTGCTTTCTAATCAATAGACATAAACCTATATCATTAAAACCTTAGACAACTTCCTTATCAAGCTGCTGGACATACATATTTTATTGCACTACAGTTTAATTTTACGCCTATTTGACGGCCTAATAATTAGTTCTTATCTAGTCTAGCATATCGTTTTACTAAGAAATAATTTGTACTTATATAATATAGAGGAAACTTTTTTGTTTCTTTGTATGTTTGTACCCTGAAGCCTCCAAAAGTACTGAACCGATTTAAAAAAATCTTTCAATGGTAAAAAGCTACACTCTTCCCGAGAAGCAGAAGCTATATTTTATCCCGGTACGGGCCGTAGTTCAAGAGCCGAGTGAAACCGCGGCATAAAGGCTAAGTTAAAGGTATTTAAACGTTATGCGGAAGAATATAAACTGGATTCCACTGATTACGAAACTGCATTATAATAAAATGTAAATATAGATGTTACCGCTTTCAACGTGACCTTACACCTCGTTTATTTACATACGAAATTGAAATCGATCGAACTCGAAAGTAGCGTGAAATTGAATAATTGCTATTGATCAACAGTTAATAGATTAATTAATGCATGCAGTTCTTTTTATTAGTTTCGATGCATCAATCACCAGTATTAACATATCAATATTTAGACTCGTTTATAACAGTAATTTCAAAAATGCCAAAACTGAATAACATTATTATAGCGGTAAAGAAGTTAACGGGGCCTTTGAATGACTTTATGCTAGGTACATGATTAGCTCAATTAGGTACAAGTTCAAATGTCAACGTATTCTATAAAACCGATTACGAAGGGACACAATAACTGATCGCAACACTGATGAAGATTGAGAAACAAACTTGAACTTTACGCCACTTACGAATAAGCATTACTCTTATATAACTCAAAAACAACATTTACCAGTACATATAACCGCATGATGACGTCACCGCGCCGCACTTTCTGTCAAAAGAAAACAGACTTATCAGACCACGGCACTACACATCACATCACTGTTATCACGTTATCACATACACTGTTTATACCTGTGTGTTGTCCGGAGTGGGTATATGGAGCGAGCGGGTACATGCAAAGCAATGGTTCAGCCAAACACAACGCTACGTTCTTTTATACCTCGGAAACATTCCCACGAGATGCGCAAGAGTCTCCGCTTGACCGAAAGCGCTCACTCCGGTACAGCGCTACGCGTGTAGTCCACGCGACCAACTTGATTGCGTGCTTTCACAAGCGCGACCAGATCAATTTCTTCGTTACCTTTTTTGTAGTACTTTCACGGTGCACCTGTGTTTCAGGTATTTCTTTAGGAAATGCAGTTTTTATGTCAGACGTCTATTAGCGAATTGGCGTTAAATCGACTTGTGTACCGTGACGACAAACTGCACGATGCTCGCTTACGATTTCAAGCGCTTTGGCCTTACAATTTACTTGGTATCCTCATTAACGCTTAAAAGGGTCCTGATATGATTTATTATAAACTGCATTCCTGGCACTGGACTACATTCCTTAGTGCGTCGAGCATCTGACGCACCTACTAACCTTTTCAATTCAAATACATTTTCTGCTAGCTAGCACGAACTATGCCTATTTAAATTACTTAAGTACTTTACCGCAATCATTTATCGATGGAAATCAGTAGTTTATCTAACAATTCTTTAATTTGTCAGAGATCAATGCCGTATGTCAGAGGTGCTGACATGTTTGACCTTTGTCACTTTTGCAAATGTAAGACTTGTCACTGACGTTTTCCATTACGACTTTACGACGTCCCTCCATACAATAACATTACGAGTGAACATTGCAAAACATGACATACAAAAAAATCTTTAAATATAAGTAAATTCATCAAGTCCTAGTAGTAGTAGTAGTAGTTATAGCCTATTTATCGTCCCACTGCTGGGCACAGGCCTCCTCTCACACGGAGAAGGATTGAGCATTAATCACCACGCTTGCTCAATGCGGGTTGGTGATTTCAGACTATATAGTCCAGGTTTCCTCAAGATGTTTTCCTTCACCTTTTTATCAGCCATTGGTGTCTAAGATATACTTAGAAAGTACATACAAACTTAGAAAAGTTGCATTGGTACTTGCCTGACCTGGATTCGAACCTACGACATTGAAGTCCTACGACATCGTAACTTATTAGTTACTTAGTTAAGTTACTAGTAGCTTAAAATAGCAATGCGTGTACATACAATTAAAAACCTTTACTTTTCACTTACATATCAAACTTCAACATAAAAAAAAAAACTATTTCTATTGTCAAATAACTATGCATTTCACGAAAAATTAAACGACGCACCTATGCTTAGAGAACGTGTTATAGAAGCTGGCTGGTAACGCTTTCGATTTATTTGCATACAGTGGCTAATATAGACTTAGTGCGTCACAAAATATTGCCTAAAATAATCATTTGACTAATTATGGATCTGAAGAAAGAGCCTAAATATTTAAAGTCTAGTAAAAGAGGTCTTGGACACCAAATATGTTTAAATTAAAACTAAATCTGTAAAAATGTAGATCGAGGTAAAGTTGGTGTTAAAACATATATTTGACGCACTCTGATTGTCAGTCTACATTATATCTTTAAAATTGCATTACCTCTTTAACTTCGACTACATACATTGATTAAGTCGATGTGCCTTAGTACCTGAAAATTATTACAAAATTCGCATTAAAAGTATTATTATTCGGATTCCTACAAAAGCTAGTCTACTTTGACAACTTTTTATTAGTAACATTTTACAGCCTTTAACAGCTGGCGGGCGAATTACAAAATTATAAATCTGCTACCACAACTACCTATTTTGGATTTAGTAACTCCATATTATTTAGAAGATCGTAACTCCATGTAGCAATCTCTTGTTTATTGCTCGGTTAATTATATGATGTAAACTCAACAACGCAGTGGCTATCGGACTTAGTTAAACATCTTCATAAATCTATACTTCAACCAGTTCAAGTTATTGGACACTCTATTAAGTATTATGCAAACATTTTGGGTGTAATGCGCCGCAATTTTGGTTCATCGTTTGGGAACGCCTATGTAACTTGTATCTGATTAATTTGAAACCAGTGTATAATGCTTAGCTTATGAATATAGTACTCTTCATATATATTATGTGTAAGTAATCAATCAAGAGCAGACTCGTCAATAATATATGAAGCCTCCTGCTACTTGCGACACTATGCAAACATGTTAATCACCGCACTTAATCGCTGAGAAAACGATTAGAATTATAGTATGTGGAGTTTCTGGTATCGTTTTGAAATTATGTTAATCGATGGGTTTGTAAGTAAACAACATGTTTGTTATGTCTATTTAGTTATTTAGCTGATAGTTGAATGTCCTCCTTCCATATTTCAATCCTTAAATTTAATTTCGCCAAAGGTAATGATTTTAAAACAATTAAATTAGCGATTTTAATACAAATAAAGAAGAAAATAAAGCGGCCACCTTTTGCGTGTAAAATCCATGTATTCAGAGCCTGAAACCAACAAAAACCATTCCTCGCATAACTTCCGTAAACATAATACATGTTTTAATTATGTTTTCATAAGCCTGTATTAGTTGATTACTGCAAAATTAGTTTTTTATGTGTTAATGCATAACACGTATTTTGCAATGCACTTCTAAGTATATGCTGGATGTTGTCCGTTTACTGCAACACGTTGCAATGTAAGGCATAACAACAGATATGAATGCCAGAGATTAAAGACTCGACAGAGATAAATTAAGATTGGAGAACCAAGGTTAAGTCAATATTTAATTTAATTCAAAGTAGGTACAGCCTCTTAAATAATATCTTAACTATACAATCAAATAAATAATTACAATGGGGGCAATGAATTAATAAAACTCCTCAGAATAACCTGAAACCCACTGAAGAATATATATGAAAGCCCAGCTAAGATTTAACATTTCTACGGCTATGCCAATGTACATGCACATGCCTTATTAATATAATTAAACCAATAACTTAGTAAATCAAGAAATCTTCTACATATATGACTTTTTAAGCTTGAATGAATACTTAGCCACATATTTTAAACCATGGTTGCATAAACTTAAACCTCTGTAACATCTCTACTCCATGTCACACGCACGGTGTCGTCACAACGTATCTTCTCCACACTATTATATGTATGTTGAAGTTTCCTAACGTCTATTTGAACTGTATCGAATTTTATCGCCACACTGGAGACGGTTATAAAAACGAGAGCAGCCATTTTTTGTGTCTGCAACGTATTGAGTCATGCGTATGCATCAAATTACATTCAAGGTTAGATATATTGCATTTAGATCGTTTAAAAGGAGTTTAGTGATCAAAAAGCATTATCAACAGATAATTTGAAAGGTCTCTAGTTTTCTGAAGACACTCGACTTCTCAGAGAAGGAGAAGAAGAGAAGAAGACACTCTTTTTCTTTGGTCTTCCTCTTCTAGACAGTCAGACGGCGAATTATGCTGTATGCTCAATTACTTGAAGCTTCATACTATCATGTTTTCAGTAGGTATCAAAAGTTACCCTGCTGAAAAAAGCTACCTTTATTTTTATCCTAACAAAACTTCTTAGAAAACACAACAACAGGAAAAAAATAGGAACTCATTTGTCTATACCACGCCGAAGATTCGTTGTAACCGCCTTAACTTAAATTTGGAACAATGGCGGGAATGTATTCGTGTGTATAATGGCGTTACAGAGAAAAGTGACAGTCGCTCGTGAAATTGTTACGTAATAATAACAATTAGCTCGTTAGTGAGTTTGTAATTATATGAAATTGTGAGTAAACTGTTTCTTTAGACAATGTACGTGGACGAATCGGAATATGTTTAGTTTTAAGCCGCGATTTAAATAAAGATATGATGATGTGTCTAGAGGAAGGTATACTTTTTTTGCTGCTTTAAAATCATTAAAACATTGACATTGTATTCATCTCTTAACATCAGCCCAGCTTAGGTTTTAAAACAGAAACCGATCCTTTATTATTCCTGATATTTAACAACTTCAAGTCAAAGTTTGCCTTAGCCATTTCTAGATATAATACTTACCTATGTGGGTATATAATCTTCATTATCTACGGCTTGACCAACAATTCCGACAAGCTGACAAGCTTTTAATTCCACGTTCCTTATTTATTGCAGTTTCCTTGAGATGCAACTTAATGCTATCTGTGCTTAGAATTATTTCTATTACTTTAGTTTTTATCTCTATTATATATATTCTTTGTATGCAGGTGAGAGGTAAAATGTCACCGTCTTATCTGTTCTAATTTGTATGCTGTGCGTTTCTACAATATTTTCGTTACATAACATTTTATATGACGTTAGTTTTCTAGCCTAAAACTATCATAAATTCATTATGCCGATTTCTTCTCTAAAAATATGCAGAATACTCAAATCAATACGTCACTCGCTTGAATCAATGAATTAAATTACCTACTTGAACTAAATGGTACGAAATGTCAAAAAAAATCCAAAATCTAAGTCGTTTTTGTAATTAATTTAAAATCATATTGCATCGTTTCCTTAAGTTTTTAACATTACCTACCTACTTCCTATTCAATAAGCATTAATGTAACAAAGGATTCACGTTACAACCATCAAATCTGTTAGCTTTTTGCTTAGTACTGACTCAGCTGAACAAATCAAGGGGCACCTTCATTGATCTAATTAACAAATAATTAATCTCTTTTATTCAAAATGCTAATCGAACTCAAGATTTCGTGCTCAGTTGAAACGCGCGCGATCTTCACCAAATATGGCAGTTGTTATAACACGTAACTTAGCAACACGATGATCAAGATTAGTAGGTAAAACAAATGTAGGTATATGATTATACGGTTATACACAACTATTGCACTATCTGGCTCAATGGTTGCGGAATAAGATTCTTTAAAAGGCATCTGTCATCGTACGCATCGCTATAAAAGTTAGAGATGTTAATCGTACTCGAATGTTAATGACGCAATCAATAAACGATTCCGTACACCTTTATACAAGATAGAAAATAATTCATTACTTATCTAATAACTAATTAAGCCCTTTCGTCACCTGAACATCTTTCAAAACATAATAAATTAAAAGCCATTACTAATGCGTGCCCCATTTATATCGAACAATCTGAATTCGATTCTCTAATCAAGTCAATACGCAATCGTTAACTATCGTAACCTGCAGTAATTACAACGACCTTACACGTACATTTATTATAATAAAATAACAAAGAGTATCTTATAATAAAACGAAGACATAATAATGTGCTCATCTTTTAATCCAAAATCAACCTTACTATCAACTCCAAAGGTTGGTTATCCAATAAAACTGGTTACGGCTAAGAGAAGTGAATCACATGACACGTGACTAGCGGATTATTTGGCGAAATCGTAATTGAAACTCATTTCGACATGCATGATATGATTTGTAACAAAGAATGCTATGAAAGAGGTCTTATATGACATGCATGACATCAAGTGCAGTTAGTAAGTAGTCCCTTATAATGTTAACGAACCTTATTTTAAGTAAGTGTCTCAAGTATTCGCAATTTGTATGTTTTGAAAATCCTAAAAAACTCGTTCAGAAAGCTACATTATGTCAAATTAGAAAAAAAGTAGGATAAATGTTAGCTCAAGTGTAACATAGTAGAGTATAACAAAACATTTTTACTTTTCCATATATTCTGAATGCATCTTTTAAGAAGTACTACTTACGGATACTGCACAAGATTACTCAAATCTGATAATAACAAACTCTCGCGTACATAATCTCCTGGATATCCAAAACTGGAAAGCAGGCTAGGAAAATTTATTCTAACGGAACTTACAAGATAAAATACGAAGACATACAGCAAAATGTGTGTTTTCTTAGACCCACACAACATTTTCTATGTTGTTACTAACTTCACCTCTGAACTGACTCCGTAATTTGAGTTATATCATAAAATTAATGCACAATTATGCAGCTTGCTTATGCAATCTATATTTTCTACCTATTTATTTTATTCTATTTTTAAATCATTTTTAGGTTGAAGTTCTAAATAAAAGTATGTAATAACTAAAAAAACCACATTAAATTAAATCTATACTAGATAAAATTAAAAAGTTTTTAAGTTGATAGATAAACAACAAAACAATTTAATTCTCTAAATTTAACTAATTATATTTTACGTATAGGCCAGAAAACCTTTATTTCTTTAACATCTGTATGCTATTAGGTATATTATCATAATGCTTTTATTTACATCATCATCATCATCAGCCTATAGCAGTCCACTGCTGGACATAGGCCTCTCCAAGTGCACGCCACTGAGATCGATTTTCGGCTGCCCGCATCCAGCTCCTGCCAGCCGCCTTTATTATTTACATATGCTATATTAACGTTCCTTTCAACATTCTTACATCTTTTTTTCATAATATTTCTTCCTTTGTAGATCAAAATTAAAGATGGTTCCTTTCTGGTTATTTTCTTTTATAAAATATTGGCATAGAATTTTCCTTTATTCTTTTTAGTTTTCTTGTGCGTGCAATGCGAACCAGTCGATGCATACCATTATGTCAGATACAGATGCATCACGGCATTGTAAAACCACGAAGCTTGTGTATCTTTTAATCAAACTTCTTTATAGTCATCTAATTAGACAATAATTGTAAATTATTTACCAGTTAGCAAATGCAATGCTTTCAGGATGCTACAGAAATTATGCAATGTGATATTTTGTGTTTATTTGTATTTAACCACGAGATTGGAAAGTTAAACTGATATGTCGAAATCAAAATCGGATAATTTGCTTTATCAAAAAGTTATTTCAAAGATGTTTAGAGTTGCAGTTGGCTGTTGGCATTTGGTCATTTTTTTTAAGAATAACGTGAGTTCAATCGCAATTTTTAGTTGGTCTGATACCGGACAAATACCTATTCGATCGTTGTTATGTATCTCCTTCCATTAATCTTCATACTGATTTATGAGCCCAAACAAACTATCAGACGACTAAAAGTTTGCAGTGTGTAGGTACTCGTAATGGTAGGTACAATTTCAGCATCATTAAATCGTCAAATAAGAGAGAGTACCATTTTTTACACGTTCAATAAAATATCACAATGGTGAAACAAAAAGACGATAACGAACGAATTGTTCCTATTACTTAATAGACATTTTCCTTGAACAAAATGTTACCAAAACTAGCCTATAAAACTCCTTATGAAAGGATAAATAAAACTCAAAATTGCATGGCACGTGTCAAGTGAACGCACAGAATGTATTTTGAGGTTTTCTAACTTCTCATTTTCGAATACACATTGCATAACTTTTATTTTGACTGCATTTTATTTTGACACACAAAAGTCGTGTTAGTTTTTGAAAAAAAAGGCTAAGGCTCCTCTGCCTTATTTATGTGCAGAAAGATTGCGATACGGTAATGAATTATGAAAAATGGCGTTAGGTACCATTTTGGGTCCATGTCGATGGATTAAGTACTGTTGTAATCCCTGAGAAACCTAGGTTAAGTTTCAAGTTATTCATAAACTTGGTCAATCTTCCTTGACTAAGTATATCCATTCGGAAGAATTTGCAATCGGTAGGAAAGGTTCTAAAATTACAACTTCACCTGTCTTATAAAACTAACGTGGTTGAAATATTGGTGACCTTTGCCATTATATGCTTCCTAATAATAACTTTCTTTTGCTAAGATACATATGTATAGGTACTATATCTAACTTTGTGACATAATTTTGCATAAATAAAACTTTAGGCTGTTATGCATGTTCTGACGCACGTTGTTTTTAATATTAAGATATTTTACACATTCTAATTATACATAAAGATCATATGTAAATAACGAGGAGTCACTTTAGTTAATTAAAGTAAATATTTAATGAAAATTAACAATTACGTAATTTCACTAAGAAGAGAAACTGAGTACGTTTTACCGTATTAATTATGAGTAAATAAATTCCATTATGGTTTCCACGCAGTTATTTGATTTCAATCTACTTATTAGTTAAAACAATGAAACAGAACTTGTTATAATTAGTTCTTTATCGTTGAGAACTATCTATTATTTTATTGTTTCGATATATTAAAAACTGATATTATTACGTGCTGTGAAAGTACCATACCATCATCCTCCAAGCCTTTTTTCCCAAACTATGTTGGGGTCGGCTTCCAGTCTAACCGGATTCAGCTGAGTACCAGTGCTTTACAAGAAGCGACTGCCTATCTGACCTCCTCAACAGGGCCGTCTTTAAACTATTTGAGGCCCTTGGCACATTAGGATCATGGGGCCCCTATGACCTTGAGAAAACACTATTTAGTTATAATATATAAAGAAAATAGACAAACAAGGTTCTAAATTTATTTTTATTTAGTTACTAACTATAAGAAATAGGATATATAAAAAATAATCTACAAAAGTAACTCGCTTAGCATAAAATCCTTAGATTAACTCTATGTTGATTGCAAAGGTACCCTTCTAGATTTAAAATGAGCAAAATCGTTAATCACTTCTTCAAAATCTATGGTAGGTACCTATTGAGAGAATATCACATTCTATGGACATCAGCGACAAACTAGTTAATCTCTCTTGAAGCATTATACTTCTTAATTCATTTTTTATTCGTTTCAATTTGGAGAAGGAGCGTTCTCCGCCAGTGGCGGCGTAGCATCGGGTAGCATCCGGGGAGGGCTACTTATTGAGCAATCCCCTTCCAAAAAAAACACGACAAAAGTTCACGTAGTAAAATCATTCAGAATTAACACAAAAGTACCCAAACAAGTTTGAAAAAAGCACTGTAAAGTGAAGAAGGCGCGAGCGTAGCGAGCGCGTAATTTTTGACATTTGGGACGCAAAAAAATGTCTAAAGAAATTAGAGAAAATCACCGTAAAGTGTAGGGCGCGAGCGCAGCGAGCGCGAAATTTTTGAGTTTTGGAACACAAAAGTACTCAAACAAGTTTAAAAAATTGGTTTTATACTTTCTGTACACAGTAAGGTGCTTCATTTTAACTCTGAACATTTTTTAAGTATTCTTTTAAATGTTCATTATCATTCTTTTAATTAGTCATTATCATCAGATTTTTTAATACCTAAATATCGGTTATCATTTGGTAATCTGGCAGGAACTAGGGGGCCCCATTCGATCGCGGGGCCCTGGGCACTTGCCCATTTTGCCCAGTGGAGAAGAGGGGCCTGCTCCTCAACCCAGTTACCCGGGCAACCCGATACCCCTTGGTTAGACTGGTGTCAGACTTACTGGCTTCTGACTACTCGTAACGACTGCCAAGGATGTTCAATGTTCAATGACAGATGTGAAAGTACCATACAAAATACGGAAAATTATAAATTAAACACAAAAAAATACATAAATTAAAATTGAGAACCTCCTTTTTGTCGGGAAGTCAGCTAGTAAAACAACTTCCCTTAACCAGCTATACCTACCTATTTCTTAATGTTTGTGTCTATAAAAAGTTTCGTCAATATCATCTTAACATTGACACTGGCAGCAACTAAAGTCATAAATAAAAACAATAATATAAAATAAAATAGCAATACACATAAAAACACGTCTACGATCCATACAAGTGGAATGGACCACTTTCTTACTTTCAATAGTGCAGGACAATGGCCGATGGCCCGCTTGGTCTCGTGACCAACAAAGACGAACCAACGGACGAACTCTACTTTGTGCGCAATGGAACGTTCATTCACAAAAATAAAGAATAAAATAATGTTTTTAGATTACTTTATTTAATTTGAAAATCGAACAGAGGAACACAGAATTATTAATTTCTCAATCCAAACATTTTCCCGCCTAAATAAACGTCAGATTGACATAAATAGTTGTAAAAAAAGTCTATGCAGAGGTGTTTAGCATATTCAGCCTGTATATGGGCATTCATATTTTTCAGAAAAAATTGGATCTGTATACAGTACTTACAGTAGGTACTGTTATAAAATCTTCTCTATATTAATCAGTATTCCAAGATGGACACAATTTTATATAAGTAGTACATAGTTCGTGGTTTTGTTTGTAATGCTTCTTATATCATTCAACGGCATAAACAATCTTTGATGATCTATAAAGCCCAGTATAAAAGATTAATACGACTATTATAATTGTAACTGCTTCTAAATGGTTATTTATGAGATAAATATTCAGAATGTTTAAGCAGTTTGCGGTTGTGATAGGCCATTTAATCCGTTGTTCATTGTCATTGTCAAGTGAATGGCAAAACTTGATATCTTTATCGGTATTGAATTACCCATTATAGTGCGAATACACTCGTTCATCGAACGAATGATGATGATGTCCTCCTAGCCGATTATCGGCTACGGCGGCTGTTCTCATGTAAGGAGATTAGTCAACTACGCAGGACATATTATAGTGCACGAGCATTAGCGCAGACACAGGTGCACTCACTATTCCTTAACTCTCATAGCCCGATGGGACGGTAATCCGACACGACCGGAGAGAGATCAGGTGCAGGACCGACATTTACGTGCTCTCCGATGCACGGGTGTATCAATCACCAGCTTCCAGGCTCCGGGCTGCTTTGTGAAAGTCTTCTAAAACCCACAAAGCGATTTCGGCCCGACTCGGGAATCGAACCCGAGACCTCGTGCTCAGCAGCCGCACTTGCGACAGCTAGACCAACGAGGCATCGAACGAATATTATGTACATGTTACACCGCTTGTACATTTTTCTTATAATAAAACCAAGGTATCAAGTACCGAAATCCTTTTAGGAAAGAAATATTTATGGATAATTTATATGTTGAAGCACATGTGTTTACATTATTGTAGCGCGTGACGCGCTAGGAACCGGGGATCTTCAGGTTATTAAATTAAAACATTCAATAATAACTTTAACTTTGCGTTTATTCGCTGACTGGGGGTGAAGTGACATACTTCAATATAAAATCTATTCTATGGAACAAATCGAATACATTTGAAATGATTGCCCGGTCAGTATCAAAAATATCTAACGAATAAAACCTTACAAATGAAAAAGTTTCTAACTACGTTACATTATTTTTATCGAGTACCAAAATACGGATGTTTTGATCAGTTTTGACTTTCAAATACATAATAACTAACATTAAAATTCCACGTATGATAAATATAGAGTCATAATATAATTTCAATTCCGCAATGCCTATAATCTTGCATCACTGCAAAGTTTCCATCAGATTGACATCAAAATTAACATATTTGTATCTAACACCATATAAGAACAAGGTTCTGCCTTTACATAAGTGCCATAATTATTTTATACGAGCATAAAACTATATAAAATAGTTTTATTTGAAAATATGCGTATCCTCCTTCTTCGAAACTATGTATTTGGCTATAAAATTGTCTTAAAATCCTGGTACTAAAATTTTGTACACAGAAGGCACTAGGAGTTGCCATGTTATATCAAAAAGAAGACAGTATTTTGATGCTCTCTTAAGCTATGTTACTTTGCCCCAATCTGGCATCTATTTCCGTATCAAACGCGCACCTTGACACACTATACCACGAATTATGGCATCTGATTGTTCCAAAAACACAACCTCGCTATTCGCACTGATGTAACACACATACGTACATAGCGATCGTGCACCGGCTTTTCACTTTTTCTCAGATGAAGCATCTCATTTTGCTTAGCATGCGTGAATTCGGGTGTAATAACCGCACGTCGGCTATGAAATATTTATGAGCTGTTTGTCTGAGTCCGATCTCACTTCATATGTACGTATATTTGTCACACAGCGGTTCTTATGTAATGTTGTTCCATTTTTGAAGTGAGTGCGTATTTATTTTTAGCCGTGATTTGTAATGGGGTGTTTGCGTGTATGCGAATTATGGTCAGCGTTGATCGTCAATTTGTTGATTATATTTGTACATACCTGTTTTAAGTACTGAGCATTCGTACTGTAACACTTTGGTTGAAATTTTGACACTCAGATTCGGTTAAATTTAGTAAGAGTTTGGAGTATTGAAATATACAAGCATCTACGCGTTTTACCTTGAATAATTTATCTGTTATTTATTTTTTCACATAGAGATTTCGGTTCTATACAAATATTGTCTCACCACAGTCTAGTAATTGTCCAAACATTCACAGTCATTAGATTCCGAAAGAATGCATTCACATGCACACTGAATATCATTGTAATTAACGTACAAATAAAAACTTCTGCTTCCGTAAAATGGCCATTACCAACACATTTAATGCCTCTATAAAATTTTAACTAAGACTAAAGAAATGTTCTAGGTTATATAATACTAAGTTTGTCTGTCTCTAACTACCCTTATTGAGGAAGTGGATGGCAGTAATTGCTTTATTTTAAAGTAAACAACGTTCTTATCCAGTGAGATTCTTCGAGTAATTGAAGGGAATTGAATCTGTCACACGCAGAATAATCGCTGTACTGTGAGGGTAGGGCCACTAAAGATGAGAGTTGAATTATAATTGCTATATGTGTGGATTTTTAGAAATAATTAGTTCGGCTGGATGTCGCAAATACTGATATTTAAAATAACTTTAACTTCAAGGCAAGTTTTGCGTAATCTTAAATTTAATATGAACGGCTAAATCGGTTTTCTCGTTTTCTAGTTTAGTCTCAGAAAGCTATCTAGTAATTTCTCAATTTAAAAAATATATGCAATGAAACCTAAATATATAAACGTAAGTACCTACACAATACGTTATTGCTGCAAAACAATGCACAAGAAATCAAAAATTTAATCAAGAAATTTAAAAATGTAATATATGCGAAATTATAGAGATCGTCTAACTTTTACCACAGGCCTTTTTTTAAGAAGAAGTAATTTAGCAAAATTATGTAATATTTTAGGAGCCTATGAATAAACATTATACAGTGAAATCCTTAATTCCGCAAATGAATTATAATAAGTCAAATGACTTTTTAAAATTGAATTAACTTGATTACATCCAGTATAATTATGTTCGACTGAATAATTGTAATTAATATTTTTCCGTACTCATTGGCATGGTAGGTACATATAAGTACAGACAGGACAGATGCTTACGGTAGCAGGTAAACTTACGGTATGCATAGAGCATATGGGGAGAGTGTACAAGGGAGTAAATGGGGTAAGTACATAAGGGAGATTTTGGATTAAGTACATAAGGGTGTATATAAGGTAAGTACGAAAGGGAGTATATGAGGACAGTACACAAGGGAGTATATGGGGACAGTATATAAGACACTATATGAGGACAGTACATAAGGGAGTATATGGGGAGAATACATAAGGGAGTATATGAGGACAGTACATAAGGGAGTATATGGGGAGAATACATAAGGGAGTATATGAGGACAGTACCTACATAAGGGAATATATGAGGACAGTTCATCACCCAAATCTGAAAAGTTTTGCCAATCGAAAATTTTCTTTCCACTATTGTAATAAGGATGAAAATCTATTGAAGAAAGACAAATTGAGATAGGTAGTCTGTACGTGCTGCTTAGACGCTCCGACTACCCGCTATTCTAGTGGCCACATTTTACGACTTCCGGCATAATATGTTTTGTAGTTTTCGCAAGTAAGAAAATTGAGTAAGCCGTTGACATATTTGAGTAATACGACCCATAAGTACAAAATCTGACAAGAGGGAAGTCTTCACATTATTGCTTTGTAATCTGATCAAACACACTTGCATGGTTTACTAATGGATAATGTCTAAATCGTGTTTACTAGATATCTTACGTAGATATACAAAGAAGTTTAAGTCATTGGTATATGAGAATGAGTTAGCTTTTTTGTCTGTGTACTTGCATTTAGGAAGAGCTGAGTAAAAAAGACGTAGGTATTTCACGAGCCCCTAAACAAATCGCGGTACTTAGTTCTAGAACTTGGCACTACAGCTACAGCCAGAAATGACCTTTAAAATCCTTAATTAACTAATATTACTGACAGGTATTAAAATAGTTTTATGTTTATGAAAAACAAGAGCATTTCAAATCGGTATTTTATAAATCACGGTAAACCCTGACAGTAGTTTGGATACCCATATTATATGCTTGTACGAATCGTATCAACATTTCATAGGTACATACATACATATTTATATACTAATTTTATTTCTCTAAAACGCCATCACGTCGACGGCTATCGAACTTCATATGAACGTATCTACTTCATATCATAATAAATATCCTACGCAAACTTTCTAATAGCAAGTTAGCTATGAGAAAAATGTTCGCGACGTCAACGCCATCTACTGATCTCCAACAAAACTGTCGTAAAACAAGTGACTGCTAAGCTGAAAAACGTTCCACAGCTTGCTAAGAGAAAGGCAGTGCTGCTGGGCCAGACAGAAAGGCTATTAGTGTTACTAATCGCCGATAGGTGGCGCGGAAAATTGTATTATTATATTCCAAATTATATTTCAACACTGAATTAAAAAAAATCGTCTTCTGATAAGTCTGTCTAAGAGAAATTTTTCATAACTGAAGTAGTCTAAAAGGCTATAAGTAGCTTTCTTGATAACTGGGTTTGGACTTATCTCATTTTTTTTACTTAGGTACTTAAGGTTATACCTTTAAATATCTTTCTTTATCATTCTCTTCATTTGAATGTTTTTCTTTTAATACAAACGAGTGGCTTGTTTTTGTCGGGATACAGTTACAAAATTACAGATCCAATTTTGATTTTACAGTAGGAAAGCTTCGTTTACATAAGTCTAAAACGCCATAAGTACACAACACGGTGGACGCCTTAGGCCAGATATATTTTCTATAATTACATAATTCACAAAATTACTCTAATTTCGCCGAACAGACTTAATTGAAAGCAAAGGCATTAATAGAATTACAATGAAAACAAAACGCCTTTAACATTGCACGTACACATATAATAACAGAGCCAGGAAAAAATAAGTTATCGCAGATTAGAACCATAATTTAAAACAAAAGTAATAGGTAAGAGGCTATTAAATCATTGCTGTGAAAGCTTCATAGAAATTATAATAAAATGCTAAAAATAATTAACGTCAATTTTTCTATTATATAAAACTTTGTCACTGAAAACACAATGGCTTGGTGCGTATTACAATTACCGATTCATTCGTTATTTGTCATTAGCTTCATGTAAATTACGTCAAATATTTAGATGTAAGTATCGATTTCTAGAAAATTAATATTACATTAGGTATAAATAAATATCTATTGTTTTTTCTTTCCTTTGTGTAACACTTTGATCACATCATTCTATTGTGCTCAACAGTATTGAGGATTTTTAGGTGCGACTGTTATTTAGTCTAGACAATATAAGCCATTGAACAGAACAATAATTACGCAATCATAGTGAACAGTTGTGATTCACGCCTCTCCTCTTATAGGTGTGGGCAGTGCAACGTAACTACACTTCAGTGGAAATAGAAGTCGTATTACTTGGAATTGAACTAAAAGTTCTCGGAACTACCGCTTTCCGTAATACTTACTTATCCATACATAGATATAGGTACTTACTCGATCGTCACATGTTCGTTAAGTTGTCTGTTTTAATTATGACATTCATTAGAATCGACTACTGAAAAATATGTTCCTAAAGTCTCGATTCGTGCTTCTTTTATATACCTCCATTGGGTCATAATAGATAACTTTTCTTTTATTCTTCATTGTTTTTTTTTTCTATACAAAATAAAATAAAATAAAATGATGAATTATCTAGAATGAGAGCCTAAGTTTTACAATGCAAATCATGGAGAACAAACACCAGTGGAGATGTCATTATGCAAAGTCTCCTAAGAAATTAGCGCGCCAAAATGCGAGAGTTCGAGGGACGAGGAACGTTACAGAGCGAAGCCATAGAACGAAGGCGCATCAACAATGAAGATCAATCTTTGATTGATTGATTTAGAATTGACAAGGAACACGAACGTATCGTTAGTTCTAGTAACTGATCACGGCTACAGTACCTTACTTGACCCAGAAGAAGGCGCCTGGACTACCTTCCTTGTGGCATCTCGGCTATCTTTCCTTCTTCCGTGGTGCAAGCTCATATCCCTTTTGGATCTCCTATTGACAAGCTTATTAACCTGTTACTACATACTAGTGTACTCATCAGCATAATCCAGCGATTCGAGCGCAGCCCGGCCAATAGCAGATCAATATTCGTTTATAAGACTGGTAATTTTATTCCTCCGCATTTACCTACACGACTTTTGACCCTACACTACTACTTAATTAACTACTAAGATGCATCTGGACGGTTTTATCGCTTCTGACGCATGATGTGCTGACAGCTTCATTACCGACAGGCATTTGCATAGATTCCTGATATGTTGAGCAGTTCGGAGTAAATTGTCCATTTAATCTATGCAGGTATTAATGTTAACTCATCATTTGAATAAATCTTGTGATAGGTTTGTTTAAGTGAGATGATAATTGTTTGTTGAATACTTACGGAGTGCAGGAAGAAGATTGATGTTGATTGCAAAACAGCAGGAGTTTGTTTCTTCCGAAGGTTTAAATAGCGGAGTACTTTAAAATAAGTCTAGCTGCTTTCCACCTTATGTATTTCAATAGACGGTGACCCTATTGTGAAGTATAGCTTAATTCTTAGCAAACTACTTTCTCAAAAGAGATTAACTATAGTTCTTATATATCTAAGCTGCAAATAAACACGGCAGCCAACAATATACAAATTCAAGCACCCTTCAAAATATCTAGACATGCAATAACTAGCTGCAAGTATGTCAAAAGTCAATTTCCCTTTCACGCCTGCACTTCCATTAGTCATTTAGAAATGATGCGCATAAAATTATTACAAAAGTGACTGGTGCAACAATAATATCTTATGATTAATCTCAGTCTATACAGAATGCCTAGTTGATCTGCAAACCAGTGTTGCACTATGCCTTCGAACTTCATTTGTCATCAAAGGCAAACTTAATCATTTTCTCAGTGTGATATTATACGGCTTTATTCATACCGAAGTACTAATTTATTTCCTGTGTCATCGTGATTGGATTCTTCGTGTACCACTTCACTGTCTAGCAGAGTTAAATAATCAGTTGTTAAAAAAACTTTATTTACATCTTTAGCAAACACTTATGTATTAAACACTTTTACTTTAGCTACACATTTTTACTAATAATGTATTAAAAACCAGCGCTATTTTTTTCTTATACTTTCTCAGGTATTTTTTGACTTTAATAACAAGACTTCATACAAACTTATAAAAAACTTGGTTCATATTTTTACTGCACAATATACTACACAAAGATTTACTTTTAAAACTGTGTACAAGTAAGGCTTAGATCTGAAGCCGTATATAAAAGCTAATTGGCAAAGCTATCTAGAGTGCTGTCGTAACATTGAAAGTTTTTGACAAGCGTAACTTAAATGAGCAAAAAAATTGACAACATGTAACGTTAACATAACATTACTCATAATTAATTTTGGACATCGAAAGTGTAGAACGTATTCTCGTAATTTAAAATTAGGTTCTTTTAATTATGAGATACTGTAATGCCTTAATTGTTGTCTAGTCTTTATTGTATAGGGGTGTTAAGCATATCAAAACAGATAACTAGAGGTTTATACATAGCAGGATTTCGGAGCCCCAAGATTAACACCATGTTCTTCAGTTATTAATAGCAAATAAAACAAACTATAATTAACAACAGTTTAATTATAAATAACAATACATTCGAAATGACGAAATACTGACCACTCAAATTAGTAGATTGAAACGATACAATACACCTTGATTTCACGTTGTTTACATAACTTATCAAATATTTATGAAATACTTAAACCCTAATATTATACAGTCACATTTATTATTGTACATTACCATGGGAAGATTTTGTTACTCCAATTCAAAAACATGAACCCTACTTCATCTTTTTAATTAAATTACGTTAAAGCGACATGTAGGTAGTAGTGCATCAGTCATAAGGTCATTTATGTGGGAATTTCTCTACTTTTGGATTCCTTTTATAGTGTCCAAATGTGACGCCACCAGCTGCTGTGGAGTACATCTGATTCGGAAGAAAACCTCGTTCGACATGTCGTGGAACCGTATGGGGCAATCGTCCAAGACTCAATGCATCAAACAAAGCTGAAGGGTCCTTAGCTAAACCTCTTTTTAGATATTCAACCTGAAGTTTGGATGGAATGTAAGAGTCGAGCAAAGATGCAGGACGTCTTTTGAAAGGAGGGTTATTGCTGGGTCGTGGATGTAACGTATTATAAAGTAATTCGCCGTCTTGGTACTCTGGCTTTGGCAAAGGTCGATGCAGTACCGGCAAAGTACGCGGTATATTCGAGAGATGTGGCGGAGGAGCGTTATACAATAACGGATTAGGACGAGGAAGTTCAGGTACCCCAGGGTGTCTAAACTGCTCTCTTATAGGCGCACGAGAATTATAGTGACGTGGGAATTCAGAAAGTGTAGGTATATAAGGTATTTCAGTTTGACTACTGTACCGTTTTGCCTCTTGTTCTGAAAGCTCGTCGACGGCGTTCGTATCAGTATATTCTGGATTTGAGTAATAAGGCTTAGGGCTTCCTGGTACATGTAGTCTGGGGTTGACATTATAAACAGCTGGCAACTGGTAGGTGATGACTGGCGTTACAGTAGGTAGAGCTGGATGAGCGGTCGGTGTAGGATGATACACATACGTTACTGGCTGCTGAGGTGGAAGGAATTCAACCGGCTTCCCTCTGGGCCCCAAGTAATTCTGTACCGGGATATAGTTGCTAGCTGTAGCAGGTACGGTAGGTGGTTGGTAAACTGTTTGGTGTTGGTTTGAGTGTTGATTTTGATCATACTGAGGGACTAGATATATCTGCATAGGCATGTTTGACAGGTATCCGACCATGGCGTGCTGGGCAGCCCCTGATGCGAGGTGTGCTTTACCTCCAGCCGGCGCGTGTCGCTCTGGCTGCTCCGTCACAGCGTATTGGTGAACGTACCGTTGTGGCTGAGGTGGCTCAGGTGGTTTAGGCTGTGTATTTTGAAATAATTTTAAGAGTCCGCTCTTCATAAAGTCTAAGGAATTAAATTCTGGTCCAGTTGCGGGTCCAGAGTGTTGTGGATCAGATTTGTCATAATCTTTTTCTTGATCAGATCTAAGTTCACTCCTCAAATTATCTTCTTCGATGTCTTGCAATTCGATTTTCTTCTCAGCTCCCACGGCGAGGACAGCGAGGAAAATGGTGGCTACCTGAAAGTAAAAGTGGAATAGTGAGTTGATATGAGGTGGACGTCCGAGGCGGCCGCTCGAGATGGCGTGAAGAGGCGTGCCCGCCGCCCGCGCCCTGCATTACGCCAAACAGGTGAATGGCAAAAAATAGACTAGAACCCATTATGAAACCGGTTAACTGCCAACGCGCTGATATACGGGAATGCAAACTTTTACTTGTTATTTCTGTGGTTACCACGTCCCTACCATGTTACGTATTACTAATATTAACTTTGATTATAACGATGCTATCTGCACATTATAATCATTAGAAACTTGTACTTCAATGTATGTTTTTGGCTTGATAAATAGCTTAACTATATACGTAACAAGTGCAGAGCAAAGTATTTAGATTCAATTATAAGACTTGCAAATTAATTCTTTTGTTTTTTGAATTTCACATCATACACAATAGTAGGTACTGAGTATGGAATGAACTGAACCTTTTATTCCTCACACGCACGCCGGTTTTATTTAATCCATGGTGAATTATAGTCCTCTAGGTTTAGTAGCTCTTATTAATGTTAATGAAAGACTACATATGTTGGATTATACTCAAGCACGTATTAATGAACTAGGATTAGGTTAGATTTAAATCTAAACAATGGCTCGGATTATATTCGAAATGTATAACTTAATGTTCCGGGTAGTGAGTCTTTACTCTTATAGGTGCTATATTAAGTTGTACATATAAAGTAATAAATGATCAGTAAAATATATACTGTGAAGAAAGAAGATGCTATAGTCACTTCCATTTATTTATGTATAATTATTTTAATTATACATACATAAATATGTTTAGTTATTAAAAGTACTAATCATCCTTTTACTTCAATATAATTTAATACACGAAAGCTTGCATCATAAAACTCAACCAATAATTCGAATTGAAGTTTCGCCAACGATTTTGAAACCTAGACCGATCTAGACACATAGAAATACTTTCGTGGGTGGTAATATGTTTATTATATAATAATTATGTCTTATTAAATTCTTCATGATTACATCTATGAGAATGTTATGCGTGATTGTGTTATACGTTGAAATCCTAGCATACCTAAAGATTTATATGGTTAAGATTATTTAACACGTTTTCATATAGATGAGTAGCTAGAAGGCCCAGCTAGGTATTATTTGAGTGATGACCTAATGTCTACTAAATTTTCAGATTAAGAGCTGTCCTTCGGTTGGGCTGCGGGATTGTTCGAAAGAGTTACCGCGGCCCTGGTACATAAAAGGCCTACGACCGGAGCACCACGGTTTTTAGTAAGTAAGAGTCTGACACTCCCTCACCGCTGCTAACCTACAGCGGGAGGGATCATTTGATGTTTTTTGACGTCGTTAAAAAAAAACGAACTTGGGTTTTTTAAGTACACAACAAGTTACACTATAAGTAGCTAGAAATGGCATTATGGTGTTAATGAAAGAAAGTGCATAAATTCACGTAGGTAAACTTTGCAATTCCGTTTGATTTCAAGTGAATGCAATTAACAAGCCCGTTATAGATTGCAATATGAACCTTGATCGCGGTCTTAACTGCATTACCCGAATGCATATGTAAATGATACACTTTCTTCATTTCACTCTTGCATATTATTCAAATAGGAATATTAAATTAACATCGAGTTTTAAAATATAAATTTAAAAAAAATTGCAGATTAAAAAAAAGAATCTAATAATTAAGGACTTGCACAAAACTTCTAACCAATGCCGAAATAGGTGTGATTCGTAATCAGCGTTCTAAAACACGTGACTTAAACTTTTGCAACATTTACTTTTCAAAATCTTTTGTCATCGGAAAGCTGTCCAATAGTAATATGGATGTTAAAGAAAGTGTGAATCTACTTTTTTGGCAACTTCATTTGATTCATACATGTTTTAGGCTAGCATTCACACGCACCATTATGTCCCTTGAATAGTAATTGCCAAATTACATTAGAAACGGCCGTAAATGTACCTTGCTTCGCACATTCAAATGTGTTATATTCTTAAACTTGTCTTTCGTATCTAAGTATGTGAAAATGCAAAAAAAGACTTTTATCCAGGTTCAGGAAGTAATTTCCTCGGGAAGTGGATGAAACCGTGAGCAGAAGCTAGTACCTACAAAATATTTTATGTCTATGTATTTCACCAGTAAAAAATTAAATTATAAATTAGAAAAAACCACCGACCCAAAAAAAAGTACGAAACAATTATGACAAAAGGTTAAAAACGCTAAACTCTATAAAAAGCAAAAAATAACTTTTAACACTACGTAAACTAAATTTTGTCGTGTCGGGGGACCGCTATAATTCATTACTTTAGATACATGTTTTTTTTTAAAACGAATGTTGTAATTAGGTAGGTATCATTTGATTTATGTAAGTATTTATGAAGGTAAAAAGCGGTCCCCCGACACGTCAAAATTTAGTTTACGTAGTGTTAAAAGTTATTTTTTGCTTTTTATAGAGTTTAGCGTTTTTAACCTTTTGTCATAATTGTTTCGTACTTTTTTTAAATTTATAATTTAATTTTATTTCATGCTTTTTAAAGGAGCTCCTTAATTTTTCCTTCTTTCATTTAATTAATTTTATCTTAAGATGGGGTCGCTATATGCTATCTCGGCCAAAGGAAGCTGTTTAACAATCCTCATGACAAACTGGCTCTGGGAGAATTGCACAGATTGAGAAACAATAAAGATTAACCTTTGGACATTCTAGATTTTCAGCAAAAATATAAATCGGTTTATCCGTTTCATTCCGGCATTCCAGGGTTTCATCCGCCACATCCCATTTCCAGCATCAGGTTCTCGTCAATCAGAAACATGAAGAGAACTCGTCAAGACAAATTCAACGAGCCCAAACTCGATGGGTTTACTAAGAGGCAGTTCAGGGTTACGTCTCCTACCTTCGTGCCCTAACAGCAGACCAGCTCAGTGGTTCCAAAAGACATTAGTGTTTCAAATTTCAGATCCCACATATACGTGCAACTAAACTGAGCGTGTAACATTCCTATCACATCTAGCAAACGAGCTGATGACCTTGAAGACCTGAACCGATTTCCACCAAACATAGCTAAGAACACTCCTGACTGACATACCTTTTAAACAAAAAAAACCGCATTACAATCGGATCATCCGTTTGGGAGCTACGATGCCACATACACACACACACACACACACACACACACACACAGACACGTCAAACTTATAACACCCCGTCGTTTTTGCGTCGGGGGTTAAATAGTAAAAAAGTACCAGTTCATTGACCCTTCAGCAACAAGAGATGGTAGCTTTTACAGACTTTAATCAAGGTTTTGTGTTTTGTGTGACCCAGACATAAACGTAAAACAAGTGATATATTGCACCACTTGCACATCACATAATGTCTCTCGAACTTTCTTCGAAATTACGTAAAATGCTCATCAAGATAATTTGAGCAAAAACTCTGTAATCAGAGAGTGTCGTACGTAATATTTTAAGTCCAAATGTGGCATTTATTATTTAGCAAGGTTTACCTAATATGAAAATGCATAATGCAGTTTCTGCCATAGTGCCTTTTGGATTTTATTTAGTCTGATCTCAGTGAATACAGAACTGTGAAGAACATGATACTCATCTAGACCACATCGTAACTACATGCTTAAAAATTTGCGTTTACATCCCTACGTGCATCTTGTCCATACTTATATGGTATGTGTTGTAAATAAATGTGTTACAACGGCTAGATATCTGATCAAATCGAAATAATATAAGAATGTTTTCAGGGACAAGTAGTAGGAGGGAAAGGAGGTATTTCATCACACTATTTAACTACTAAGCAGAACTATTTTATATATATATATATATATATATGTGTGTATTTTTATGGCTTGTGGTACAATTAAGTAAACAATTAAGTAAACGTTGCCTAATTTGCTTATTTGTTTTAAATCTTTACCTTTCCGTTAAAACAATAATTAATGGCAATTAACAAGAAATTAAAATATGCTACATATGGTTTGGTTGTGGGTTCCATATCCAAGTTATTTTACAAATTCAGTCAATGAGACCGCCCACATTTTTACACAGCTGTGAGGTTGTTATATGGTCAAAACTAAGTACCTACATTCGTGGAGTATGCGATTCGAAAAATTATCAATGGAAGTTCCTAATTTTGACTTTACAACATTACACAATATATTTGCGTTTTCGGCATATGTATCTAAGTAAATAGCTTTAAATTGTTAGCGAAAAGAAACCGCAATGTATCCACTTATTAAATTATTTTATCAAAGATCTTTCTAAAGAAGGTTGTGAGTTGTGCCATCAAAAAATTAGAAGGCAGGATGTTTAATTTCCACAATCTCATCTTCAGACGCATTACAAAATTCAACGAACATGAATAGTAGAATTAAAAGATTTCGCTATCCGTCTGTTAATATTTTTTTTACTCATATAAAAAGTTTAAACATGTCTGTCTGTTCCTGCAACATCGTCTTCTAGAAGTTGGATAAGAATTTAAAGCTAGGGACTTGAACTTGCGAAAAAACTTGTATTCAATAAGCTAAAATGTTATTGTACCTTAAATGTTGCAACAATTTTCGATGAGCGACAGTCTTTGTCCGACGTTGAACTTTTCTAAACGTGAGATGAAATGTTACAGATAAGATCTCTACACCAACTTAATATGCGGTCAAAATTCGATAGTTCGTCATATTCCTTTTAATCTGTTGCATTAGTGTTTAGTTCAATATTTTTGTAATTTTTCTTAAGGCACTTACCTCTGTCAGAAATGTTAATTTACTCTTATGAAATGGGCTTTCTTAATGCTTTTTGAAAAACGCCGAGAATTATTATTCTGATCTGGAAAATACTATACAAACGACTATAATAGCAGTGAGGTAAATTTAATAAATATTTTCTCTATCTACTTCAATTCTTATTTTATTTTCAGTCGTCATCATAACTCCGATTCTACTGGGTGTCCCATAAGTCCTTTGAAATCTAAATTTCGAATAAAATTTAAATGGCGCGCGGAAATAGCATGCGGGGTGCGGGGATAGCATCAACGGTCTTTGGGAATTCATACACCATGGAAAGTTTTACCGGAGCGGACCGTGGTTTTTGTGTGCGGGAGTTTTATCACAACAATGATTTTGCCACCATTGCGCGGCGTATCTTTTAATTCCTGTATTAACTGAATTTTTTATGGATGGTAATTTCTTATCTTTCTTTAAAATGAACTGTAACGTCGATCTGGGTGTATTTAATGCATTGGAACGCTTACGAATGGATTGAGTGGGATTTTCACGAACTGACTCTTGCACTACGTCGATGTTGTCTTCCGTCCGTGATGTCCTTAGGCGGCCCGATCGTTGTTTATTCAACAAATTAAAATTGTAGATCCAGTCACCTCGAACTGCTGAACAAAATTTTTAACCGTTTGAACACTGGGACAGTCATTAAACGTGCGCAAATTGCAATACTCTCTAAATTTACGCCGCGCAATGGTGGCCGAATCATTGTTGTGATAAAACTCAAGCACACAAAAACCACGGTCTGCTCCGATAAAACTTTCCATGGTGAATGAATTCCGAAAGACCGTTGATGCTATCCCCGCACCCCGCATGCCATTCCCGCGCGCCATTTAAATTTTATTCGAAATTTAGATTTCAAAGGACTTATGGGACACCCAGTATTAGTTGATCTCCATTTCGCATCATTTGACAGTTCCATTATAATGGAAGTTGAAATGAATCACTTTATGACATTCAAACGGCCGGGCCACCCAGTAATGTTCACCTGTGCTTGGAATAAAATGATTTCCAAGTAACAACAAGTAGCTTTCTCTTGCGATACTTACTTCCTAGAACATCACGCAAAAACTGTGATCACAGAAGAAACCTGTACTTAAATTAATGTAGATCCTCACGAATTGGGCTGTTGAATACTAATGACTTTAAATCCGCTTGCTGAGCTAAATTACATACAGGTATGTACCTACTCGTGCAGGTTTCAAATATTTAATAGGGCATTCGGTATATTTTTCCAGATTTATTTTAATGTTCTTGAATTAAAGTGAATGATTTGGATCGATTTGTTTTTCAATAAACTTAAACTTAACTTACTATGAGATAAAATCGCGATCCACCTGAAAAGCAAACTTTGTAGCATACTTTATCCTGTCACTACAACCTTGTACCAATAGACATAAGAACTATATTCCCATGTAGTTATCATGTTGTTATTTTATTTCGTCTCTTAAGGTTGTCATCTAACCTATTATCAAAGATTTGGATGATCGCAGTAATGTTTGTTATTGATTAACAAATAGGCTATTGTGCCAAGTGTCAAAAACTCAAAACATTTGACATGCATAATGTTTAGATTGAAAACAATCGAACAAGGCTATCAATGTAAGACCGTCGTTTGTTGTTTGTTTATCGCCGAATTATGTCATGAGATGATGATGATTATTGTTACCTTATAGTTACCTACATGAAAAGGTTATGTATAGACTTCGGATAATGTGCTTGTAATGCTTCTTTTACGGCGGTTATTTTGGTATGCTGCATATTTTGAACTTTTTGTTCATGCACAATAATGCTATAAAGAGGTTTTTTTTTCTTTGTAATGGACAAACAAAAACTACTGGATCGATTTTAACAATTTTTCACTGTTGGAAGCTATACTCTTCCCGAATAACATAGGCTATATTTTATCCAACTACGGGCTATAGCAGTGCATATTTTCCGATGTCCTGACGAGTATTATACGGGGAATATAAAGCATGTTAAATAGATTTTCAGTTACAGGTTAATGGTTAGGTATATCTTAGCGGTAATAACAGTGAGTAAGTACCTACTTATTTTTCATTTTTTTTATATCGATATTTTTGTTAGGAATTTAATTTATATTTAGAGTAACATTGTGCTATTTCAGTTAATCATGCCAAAAATAAATTATAAGGTACATTTAAAGTTTGGGTATTGGTTAGATTTTTACATTCATAAAATACTTCCTTGTAGACACTCACCTTTAAGAAAAACATCTTGGTTCAAAGTATCACTTCACAGAGTTCCAAAAGTGTCCCTTCACTAATCACCAATATTCACGATCACTAAGTTCCGAGTCACAACACCTTCAACATGTCACCGCATCTTGCTTCGACGACAACTTCAAATGCAGTCTGTCTTCATATCCGCCGTTACAATCCACTGTCCACGCAAGCGCAGCAATGAAACCCTATAATTTGAACAAACCATCGGTTAAAAAAGAAAAACCTTACTCCACCATTGATTACACTCGATAATTGAACCTCCTTTGCATAGCATTAGCATGTCACAATTTGCGCGCGAAATTCGAAAATCGAAATGAGTTTTATTTTTAATTGCACGGACTTTTTATGCAAAGGTGTAATATCACTTGTAATATAAGGTTTTATGTAATGATTAATAAATAATTATAATTATGATACGAACTTTTTTTTTCTAAAGAGACATGGATGGCAAATGCGTTCGGACGGCTGCCCGGTCGGAAAGTGGTCGCGCGTATCGGCCGTTTGTTGTTAAATACCGCACTACTCTACATATCGGCGTACAGAAAGGCAATCATATCACGTCTAGTGTTATGATGAGCTCAGCTTTTCATTCTCAATGGTTTTCCAATTTTCGAGACAATAGATTGTGTTTGTTTGATATTTTTGGTACAATTAAATTTATAAAGACATCTTTAAACGTTTGTTATTTAGAAACCAATTTATATATTGTTTAAGAATGTATCTGTCTTAATTTATTATTTTTAGTTTTTCATATTTTATATACCTAAGTTTCCGCTTGCTAATTTATTATTAGGGCAGAGAGTTTAGTAAAAAAATAATTTATATCAAAAATATAAGACGATGATGATTTGTCAACGTTATTTTCGCGACTGATAGCACAAGGCAATTGGTAATTTATCATTTAAAAGAACAACTGATAAACCTGAAAATATTTATCGATATTCGTTTGGTTTCATTTGCATAGTACAATAGTACAATTCATTGACACAAATAACATACCTTTATTATGGAATATCTATTAGAGAAGTATTAAGATGACAATAGAAATTTACTTCCTGGATTTACTGGATCCACAGTAAACACTTTTCTGTACTGTAAAAACAGTTTTCTCAATCTTAACAATACTGAGAAACTAGACCTTGTCCAAGATAATACGTAGGTATTGTGACTGCAGTTACCTATTATTACTGCTCACTATATTTTGAAACTGAAAGTGCTATGCGCTCATGGTAGAATGGGTGCTCCCATTTTGTTTTATATATAGTTTGAACCTCTAGCTTTTGTTCTGCTACTGTTCTTGTAGTTTAATTTATTATTTTATTTTATGTTTTATCTCTACGGGTAGCCGAACCAAGTCCAACCAGTCTAACCAAGGGGCATTGGGTTGCCCGGGTAACTGGGTTGAGGATGTCAGATAGGCTGTCGCGCCTTGTAAAACACTGGTACTCAGCCGTATCCGTTAGACTGGAAGCCGAACCTAACATAGTTGGGAAAAGTCTCGGGAGATGATGATGATCTTGTCCCCAATCCTGCCTGCTATGCATGTGTGCTTTAGTTGACAAAGTCCGGAATTCTTTCCGCATTTACTACATTCTTAAGATTTTTGATGCAATTGTCCACATTCCCTTAAAAGCTGAAAGAAAATCATTCAGGTGACACAATATGTTCTGTAATGTGTTTTTATAATAAACAACTTCCAACGATTGCGGATGTAAGAATCCGCGTAAATTCTTCCTGATGGTCGCTGAAGAATTCCTATGTGAACAATAGAATTATAGAATTTGTTACGTTATGTTGCTTGGAGGAGGTATTCCTTGGAGCGCGCCTTTTAATAGTAGGTATTGTTGTCGGGAGCGTTACTAATAGAACGATCGAAGGAATGATAAAGGAGCGCTCATGGAGAACAAAATCAATCAATTATTATTTATTTCACATCATCAAATACATAAATTAAACTTAGAGACTGATGTCTAATGTAGGTTAATCCCCTATTACAGAACACCAGGCTTAGCCATCGCCGAAAGAAAATCCTTAAAACTAGTGATGATCATCTTTCCTTCTCCGTGACAAATCTTTCCTACTCCCTGGGAGCGCTTCAAAACGGTGGCACTTCGAGGAAGCTTGGAGTTTGGAGTACTAGGCTACCATAACAAGCTAGAGCCTTAAAACTATATAATTAGATGTACCTATGCTACAGGGTTACCATAAATATTAAAAAACCACTAGGCTATTACATACTGTGTGGGTTGTTGTTATTATGACATGGTATTAAAGCAACTACAGTTGAGTGTTATAAGGCCATTTTCAAAAGTGTTTTGTTTATTATCTTGGTGTCATCATTGACACTGTTGAACTTGGCAGATATTGGCGTGTAGTTGTTTCATTTTGAATGTCTATATCGTATTTATACATACTCATTGTTGTTTTAAACCTATGTAACTGAAAGCTTGATTGTGAAAACTATAGACATTTTTTACCGCAACTTAAAATCGTTGTCTACAAGGCTAAACAATAACAGGACTCATTTTATGGGCATTAATACAAATACAAAGCAAAAGCATTTCAAGGCTAGCCCGTGAAATAGCATCAAACTTACACAATCTTTAGGTACAGTCACACACTGAATCATCTTACAAGATAATAATGTATATTGAATAGATAGATTTGAATATATTCATTCGTACACATGAATACTATTATACACAAAAATCAGAATACATGCCTATGTATTTAGATAGACAAAGGTATGTATTCCGATTGTGAAAAAAACTTGTTTAATTTTATTTTAAAAACTTCAGCAATTCAAGCTCACTAGACTCGTGTACGTAACATGTAAGTTTTTCAGACTATTAAATATTGGACTTGAATGATTTTGATCATTATTTTATTTATTTGTAACTTGTTTTGTTACTTATACATGATTGTGAGTTTTCTTCCTTTTTTTCTGCCCTAGATCTCCTAGCTTATTGTTTCTTTAGTCCTTTCTTCCTTTAGTTGTTCTTTCTCTCTTTAGATTCTTTAGTCCTTTCTTATCTGCACTAGAGCTCCTAGCATAAACATTTTTCAACATGGCTGTACTTCAGATCTCTGATACAATCACACATACTTTGTAACCGCTAGACAAATAAAAGTAAAACGCGCTTTTATTTTTACTATTGGTCACATCCGTCGCGATGCGGCCGCCATTAATGACGAGATCATTATGTACTTCAAGCATTATTACATTACGTAACCCGATGGTTTTCTTTCACATTATCGGAAGAACTATTAGATATGATTTTTTGTGATGAAAGTTTTTTAGATAATTTAGGAATTATTGGGGGTATCGTGACGTCTTAGTCACGAATGAGGTGGTTTTAAGCAAGCGCGCCTCAATTGACTTACTTTTTACATCGTACACCTGAAATACATCAGGGGCCTATCCCAAAAATATTGATGTGTTCACTAATACGTCTATTTCACACAATATATGTTTAACTGTCTATAATATTATCGGGCATACACTGGGGGCTTGAAAACTTTTCATGAACTTAAACTCTGGTTTCCGCTCAAGAGTTTCAAATGATAAGAGCTTTGGTTAAAGATGACCCATTTAAGTAGACATTTACATGGGTATCTGAAATGAGTGTCTGCATGAAAAAAACTAAAGTGCAGTCAATTAAACAGAGTTACATAAGAATGCAAACTGCCGATTAAACGTTTGGAAACAATGATGTGAATAAAATTAAAGCTTTACGTAACACTGAAAATTCGGTTACAAAATACAACACAATAGCGGTAAAAAGGAGTAAAAATATTCAATTGAGTTGCAAACCTCTTCCTTTTTTGAAAGTCACTAAAATGGCTGACAAAAGAGAAAAAAATGAAGACATAAACATGCATGCATTTTATTTTCAAAATAAGAATAATAGTGTCGGGGCCATAATGAGCTTGTGAATCAAAGTTAATGTAATAGTTACGTATGTTTAAAAGTACTGATTTTTGTAACATTATTTTTGTACCTATCGGAAACTCCGTAGACACGATTTCCTTTATCGACGGAATCATTGTCATAATTAATGATCCTAATCATCCATTTGATCGCAATGTTACAATTTCTGTTTAGTAGGTACCTAATTCGTTTTTTCCCAGGCAACTTAATGTTTGCTAATATACGCACAGGATATATTAAGATAAAATTGCACAATTGTCAAAACTATAACGCATTTCCTTTAATAGAGTGAGCGCTAAATGCCTTCTTTTTACGTTTAGAATCGTGAACTTTCTGCACGCACAAAAAAGTTTTTATTGCAAATTATTTCGTTACGCCTATACACGAAAAGGCACAATGAAAGACAAATTATGAAAATAGAATGATGTCCGCAATTTAAGAGTAATTACGCCTTTTTAATATTTCAGCTTATATTATAGTCAAAATTGTCGACAGCCACTTAAAAAGCTTCGTGATATACTCTTTCTCATCATAATCATTGTGTCAAAAAAAATAGGTGATATGTCCAACACTTTACGCGGTAAAAGCAGTCCTTTCATCAATTTATCAATCAGTGATCAGCTTCGTGACTAGTCTTGATAGTTCGCAGTCGTCAAATCACGTGAACTTTGCCCGAACTTATGACCTACAAGCACTAACGATGAAGTATCAAAATTATGTAAGCGTGACTAAGATTTACCTACCTTACCGAATTAGTATACCTACTTGACTTTACGACTGTAAAATATCTAAGAATTAATCTATCTGCACTAATACTATAAAGGGGAATAATTTGTATTTTTGTTTTAAAAAAAATATTTAACTGTTACTTTCTTCGCAAGTTATACTTTATCCCGGTACGGACGGACAGTAGTTTTACGGGTATGAAACGCGGGAAAACGGCTAGTACAAAAGAAAGGAAGAAGAATTTAACCACGTCTTCTGGGACACTTTAATTAATGGTCATCAGGCTTGAAAATCTCTCACTACAACCTCTTGTTCCTTACTCAGCTTGAATATTTATAAGCACCCTAAAGTTGGTAACTTTCACAGCATAAGACTTATAACTGAAATATTACTGCGATTTACATAATTTAACTGAAGGTAAGTCGTCTCGCGTTAGTAAAGCATCATTTAGATTCGGTTCCTTATTTTACCTATACAACCAATTACCATTTCCGTAACCATGGATACCTCAATAATGAGTACAGGCTGTTATTCAACTGTTTAATTAACCAAAAAGCAGTTGCTATTTAGAAGCAATTATCAACACACCATAACGTTCTCTTTTCGATCGATTTCATTCAGTACTTTCGCCACAATGCGTACATACAATACCTTTGATCATTGTCTATTATTATTTGTTGAAGCTGGTTTCATTAAATTTTTCCTTTGAAATAATTTCATGAATATGTTTACATAGCCACGTCGATTTCAGATTGAAAGAACTGAATAAACAAAGCTTCACAAAAATGATTACAATGCGGATTGTTTTTCTGTAGTTTACGTAGGCTAACAAATGCTACGTATGTTATTATGAATGATAACAATGCTATTTTCAGTAGGTACATACCTACAGGTAGAAAAAACATAACTATTTATAAAACTGCACTTTTACTGATCTCATCTTTCTGTCTGCCGTGATCCTGACAAATCAATTCACTAGACAACTTCATAGACGATAATGCTAGTTATGAATTTACCTCTTAGATAATGCCTGTCCACGACTTATGAAACACCCCTAATTGAGCAGTTCTTGTGGAGCCTTGATTATGGCGGTAGCAATATGAAGTAAACAAGAAATGCAGTAGGTACTAATCGCCTCATCGATGCTATTGGCCGCATATAAAAGTGTTTGGATGACGTCCACTGCATCGGTTTCACTCAGTACTTTCTAAGCAAGTGGAGCAACCCGATGTCTCTTTACACACACCCTTTTGTAATCTACACCTTAACTATAACGTAGGTATCTTCTTTAAGTTTTCACTTTCAGAGAGAAAATGTTGAATGAAAATAAGTTGTTGTGAGAAAATTTATGAATGGCTTTAAGAGACAATGGAGATTAACTTAAACAAAAAAAGCAATACAAAAGGGCATGATTTTTTAAATAGGTTTTTTATAAAGAGTTCATTATCCTTGTAACTTTCAACTGTTGGAAGACATTAACATTATAATCTTCGTACTTTAACAGCCTCTTTACTAATTAGTACTTACCGATATTACGTACACGCACCGCCATTATTCCATGCGCCCAAAAAAAAAGAATTCAAAATATATCTTAAGAAATTAATTCAAATCTTCTTCTCATGGAACGTCAATCATAATTTCAGGTTTGAATGAACACATCAATCTTGGAACATCCACATCCGCAAATATATGACGTGTAATCAATTAAATGTTAAATCATTTTAATTCGACAACAATTTGATGCTACGTTAGCTTCTTATAATTATGTAAGATGTCAGTCAAAACTATACTAATGAATAATATTTTAAAAATATGTTTTATGTTCAGTTTTAAGCCTTTATAAAGTTCCGCTACTGGTCAAAGGCTTTCGTTTTTATCATGGCAAGACTTATGTTTTGCCGTCCATTCCCGTTGTCCATCAGTTTCAATATCTTCGTAAGTGAAAATATTTACATTGGCTTTATATTCCTATATGATATGTTTTCGTTTGCATGATATATATATAAAATAAATAGGTTCCATAATAAAGTTTCGCGCACAATGACTAGGTTTAGTTTCTCTATGGTGGGAGAAAGAGCAAAGTCCGTCAGAACCAATAATACTAAAGTCAGACTTATCCCATCTTCTTAACATATAATTATAGTATTATTAACTCATGCCCGTACATAAATCCTCTCTAGCATTTATTGAGTTAAAATAATACGTGCCTCTATGCTTTATGATAGTTCCTTTTAGGTAGGTATAATTAGTTCTTGCTGTGAGATTTTGTTCGAACAATTTGGGTACAGTTTGTGGGCCACAGGCAAAGAAATTATGTTTTATGAACGTTGTTCCCTGACTTTCCTTAAGTATACTATGAATAGCACAACTTTGAATTACCAGAAAGCCCCAGAAGCAAACAGTATTTAAATGCGAAACAAATTCACTTGTACCATTAATCTTCAATGTTTAAAAACATTTCAAAATACGTTAATAGTATACTGACAGACACTACTCCGGTACCAATCATAAAACTTATTTTATTGCCATAAAATTCCCACGAAACTGCCTTCTCTTTAAGATTTAAGAGGCGGAAGATCGTGAGCCTACCATCTATTTACGTCAAATCTCAAATAGTATGTGCAATGATTGAAATGCAAACATGAAACCAGTATTTATTTATTTATTATTCCTCCATTTTACCGTAAATAGTTTACTTCATTTACATGAAGACTGGCCGCTAAGAAAGTTGTCCTTGTGCATAGACAGATTAGGGACTTTCATCGCACCTGCCTTTCAATATGGCTGCCCGTACCTCTATATATTTTATATTTAGCCGTAAGATTTCAATTACGATTAAACGTTTATTTAATCTTATCGAGAATTACTTACTTACGTTAGTTGCTCGAATTAAACGGTGTGGGAAAATGAAACGAGCTTCCATGAATTGTCAACAGCTTATCTATGAGTGTTTTAAGAATATGGATTGCTTGACACTAGCACCTATATATTCATAGAATAGGGCAAATTCTATTAATTGGTGTAAGTGTCGGATATCACAAGTCTTAACTAGCTACTAAATCAGACATTCAATGCTAGTCCAAATCTCGCAATCCCTGATATCGACACTTGGATCAGTTGCAAGATTTTGTGCGATATGTCTGATATTATTTAAGGAGAACGAAATATCCAATTTTAATATTCGTAACCCATAAATATTTTGATAGTTGATAAAATCTACATCGTGCTTTCTGTCTCACCGCTTTTAACTGATTCTAAAGTTATGTAGCAAAAATATAGCGTAATATTCTGCCATAAAATATATATAAATACACCAATTGGTTTAAAAGCCCCTGAAGAAAAATAATTTGCGTTAAACATCCATAAGTTATTGCACTCAGATTTTACGAGCACTTCGGCAATTAAGCTATCTTCGTTTATCCATTAGTTTTACATTACTAGCTGGTCAATTTAAAAAACTAATCACACACCGCACTTCATGTTACATTGTATAATCAGCCGTAAAATAAATTGCTTTTCATAACTGCATAACATCTTACATCATCTGCCTAGCCTTTTCCCAACTATGTTGGAGTCGGCTTCCAGTCTAACCGGATGCAGCTGTGTACCAGGGTTTTACAAGGAGCGACTGCCTATCTGACCTCCTCAACCCAGTTACCTGGGCAACCCGATACCCCTTGGTAAGACTGGTTGTCAGACTTTCTGGCTTCTGACTACCCGTAACGACTACCAAAGATGTTTAAATGGCAGCCGGGACCTACAGTTTATCGTGCCATCCGAAACACGGAAGAACTCAGTATGACAAGATGGTCACCCATCCACGGACCGACCGCGCCAAGCGTTGCTTAACCTTATGATCGATCGATCCGCGCGGCTTTGACTTAGCCACGAGCTCATCTTACATTCATCAAAATTAACCAGATCAATTATCGACCATGAATTTTATTTTACTACATTTTATTATGGTTTCGCCACATTACATACCTAATATCGATTATTTTCTCCGAAATACTTGTGAAAAAAAAAAAAACAAAAAATGCAACACAAAACATTGTAACAAATGAGCAGAAAGCTATGACAATAAATTAAGTCAAAGTTCATTCAAAATGGGTGGCGCAATACGAAACATCGTCCTCCTCTCAATGGCAAAACCAATAATATTAGTCACAAAAAGAATGATGAAACAATTTTCATCACCATTTTTCAAAGTCGTACGTACTTTCTAAGTTTATGTCGGAGCTCATAACTGGTTCGCAAATAGACAGTAAATTAACCAATATTCAGATGTACATCTAAATGGCTAATGAGCTTTCGAGGTTCTTACACTATAACATCTCAAGTAATTTTAACTAAAAATTCAGTGGACTAGAAAATAATGCATACTGCTCCAAATCTTCATAGCTTTCATAACCAAAATGAAAGAAGACTCCAGCATTTTTACATATTATCAAACCACAAGGAAATAGGAAACTGATACTACAAATTATTCGTACACAATCCTCAAGTCACGGCTGTGGTCAAAAACAATCAAAATCACAAATTGCACCAATGACTTGCACCGCGGCACCTACCCAAGTATAAAAAATATACACATTATGTAAATTAAGAACAACGCAACATGCTTTAGCCAAACAACAGACAGCAGTGTTGAAACAAGATCCCATTTGATAACATAACAACTGTTGTTGGACCAAAATGACCATTAAGAGGTATGATAACAATGATTCATTCAAACCGCAAGGGAAATATTAACGTGAAAGGGAGTCCAAATGATGACATATGCCGGAGATAAGGTAACACCTTACCTACTACCCAATTTATATGTATGTAATAACTATATCTACACAAATATGAACCGATCGAAGATACAAGATCGTGATGACCTCGTTTTTGGAGACGAAAAAAAACGTGGGACCCGTTTGTAGGATACGAATAAGAAGTCCATAAAACAACGTCGGTACTTAAAAGGATATCCAGGTAATTATTCAATGCACACGGCTAGCAAAAACTAGAAAATCACATATAATCTGGGACATGTTCGAATATCGTTAACACGCCCAAATCTAATATGCTTCTGGGCGCAATGGAATGTTCTGGTTTAAGAAACTTATACATAGACGCATATCGAGTTCAAAGATCACTAGAATTATGTCGACATTCTGCCCAATATCTGAATTTACGTCAATCAAATGTGCTAATCGTTTTTTATGCACCTCTTCACAATTGCACCACACCCAGAGATAGCTTTGAACTTAAAATGTTTCATAAACTATTTCAGAGCAAGAAGATAAAAAAAAAATAAAACGGATGGAATTCAATTTTGCATGGTAAACCCTAGAAGATGGAATCGTCATCAGATAAAATGGTCGTGAATCACTTGCATAGCATGTCACAATGCTCTCTATTGAAAACAAAGCTATGTAAAGCAGTGGCATCCGCGTTGCTTATGTAACGGCTTTGTCGTGGTTCAGGGTTCACGCACGCCGACTTTTGGCAGGCTTCGGCGCGCCAGGTGGCGCGAAACATATAGGGTTGCCACAGGTAAAAAGTTTGAATTTATTTTATCGTTCCTTTTAAAACAAAAGAATAACAATTTAAACGAAAGAATGACAATGTATAGAGTCATTTTCTAGATAAGCAGAGCTTTATCCCTCGTTTGTTAAGAGTTTTTCAGAAAAGATTTTAACCAATCAGAAGATTTATCTTAATAACATTTAGACTGTTAGCTTGAAGTCATTTTTTTTGATATTAGGAGTGAAAACAAGCTTGCAATAGGCCTTACGAGTATTATTTATCTGTGCTACACATCACAGTTAAGCAAACATAATGATGACTGACACTCGGTTATCCACATGTGGGAAAATGGGCGTGAGGTAGTGACCAGTGTAAACACGCATAATAATATGTAGCTGTCTTCTAATGTGAAGGCTCAAGGCTTGTGGAGAGCAAAACGTTTTTGACTTTTGACGTTTCACAAATATTACTTACATAACTTTACAAATACACGACTTGTATGTCTAATTGTGCCTCTATTCTTGCAAGCCCTAAATAAAGTTTTACTTTTTTATTACAATTGAACGTACGACTTTCAACAAACGCAGGATCGGCGAGGCATTGAAGTATTAAATAACAAATTGGTTTTGAAGGCTAGATTTGAATTTTTGAATACTTTAAGAGCGTCTAGACGATTGAGTAAGATTTTTGAGGCGTGCTCGTATGGAGTAACAGTATAAAGTTATGAGTTTGTTGAACTTAACATCCTCCTCAAGGTTTTTTCATAGTTAGGAATTTTCAGATGGCGAAAGTTGTGTCGGCGCTCGTCATCAATCAAATTAACAAAGTGATAATGAGAAAACCCAAGGACGTACCCAGGGGGGGGTCCAAGGGGTCCGGACCCCTCCCGAAGATAGATGCAACCCATAAAATAAATCCCTCAGTAGTAAAATTTTGACAACGCTAGAAATGTTATTACCACATAAGTAAGATATGTGTCAACAATGCACAGAACTTGTCAAATCTACTTTCTTACTTAGATGACGATGTGTCTGCGGTCTCATTGGAGAGCGAATATCACCCATGGGCTGAAAAGTGGAAAAATGCTGATCAAACTTCAAACAAGAGTATTTTATCCACATATACACACACTATTAAAACTGTTAGTGTCTCTCCCTGTATCTACTGCAAGCGTCGAAAGATTGTTTTCAACTTTAAAAAGGGTTAAAACCTATTTACGCAATAAAATGGGCAATGATCGTCTAACTGGTTTGGTATTGATGTCAGCCCATTCAACTCAGATTCTTTCAGTAGACGACGTTTTACACCAAATGTCCTTAAGACCAAGACGTTTAAATTTAACGTTATAATACTGTCTTATATTACCGAGATATGCATTAAATAATTTGTGAAAACAATTTTCTTTTAATTTTAAGTATCCATTTACGCGATACCTTAATCATTTGCCTGGACCTGGACCCCCCCCGACAAAAAATTCTGGGTACGTGCTTGAGAAAACCCCCGTTGAGAATCAAAATGTTCAGAAAATAAACTATAAATAAAAGAATTATTTTAAGTGACAGCTGTTATATATGCTACGAGGGTGGTTTGGCAGTCCTTTCGTGTTTTCAGTACCCTATGCCAACACTGGCGGCTTATGTGATAGAAATTGGCTATGGACACTTTATGCAAAACGCAACACTTTTTTAGATATAATAGAACTCACGATAACGTTTTATAAATCTCATCACACTCATTTAGCAAAGAACTAAGTACTGTAGAGATGTAGTACTGAAGAAATTTAGAAGTAGGTTTTATTTATTCGATTTGATATAGAATAAGTTTTTATACTGAAGTATGTCACTTCACCCCCGGTCCGTCAATAAACGCAAAGTTGAAGTTATTTGCAATCTTTTAATTAAATATCCTGAAGATCCCCGGTCCCTAGCGCACCACGCGCTACAGTACCTACGTTTTATATAGAAAAAATACTTTCCAACTAATCTAGTTCTATATATAATGTAGTTATAAAGTCTTATATTACACCGTAATGTTACAAGATATTTCCCTTACGGACGCGGACGGAAGCGCGGCGCGTGGGCTGCGGCAAAACCTGTGTCTAGATCACTTTCTCGTAAAGGGATCAGTGTCCAAACGACGATAACTTTAGGTTTTGCTCTCGTGCGTTAGTTCCGTAACTTGAGTAGGTAAGGAATTTAGTCAAGCGTGCTGTGTTTTAAGCTTTTATTTTGGGTAACGATACATATTTTCTCAATAATTATGTTTACGAGCACCTTAAGTTCCCTATCTCCAATTATTATTTTAATATTAAACTTAATAAGCCTACTTCTGTACCAAAACTCAACTGTAACCTAATCAGGATTGCGAAATAGAATGAATGAAAAATTACAAGAGAAGATTTTGATTGCAGCTGAAACTAATCAACTAATTGACTATCAAGTGTTAACTGTCTTCACGCATAGATCTTTTAAAAACTATTTACATACACACTTCAACTTAATTCACACGTTTACATAAAAAAGTGATTACCGAGCTAACATTAATTAACACGCAATTACATAGAGGTTAATGATATACAAGACTTATCAAACAAATACGAGCTTTCAAACACTTCAGGTTGACCCGTGATGAATTGTATAAATTTGTTACTTCACGCGTAATGCGTTATATGGACTATTAAAAAAAACACTGAATAATATGGGTTTTTGATGCAAATTAATCCATAACTTCAAACTTACAAGATTACATAGGGACTCGTATATGTAGGTACCTATAGATAAAGCCTCCTAGCCATTATCCCGCGGTGGGAACTGATTCCCTTACCTGGACAAAATACAGCTTATGTAACTTGGGAAGAGTGTAGCTTTCCAACGACGAAAAAATTTGGAAATCGGTTCAACTTTTTCGAAACCTTTGGAGTAAACAAACAAAAAATGCAACAACCAAACAAAAAATGTTTCCTCTCGTAATATGTTGTAGTATAGATACCTATAGAGAAAATCGCTGCATATGATGATTTTGAATTGAAGCTACTAACTATATAATTTTACTTTCATCAATTGCCAACGTTATCAATTCAGTTCATCTCTTAATCGATTACAAATTAACTACAAATACATACGATGAAAGCCAGTTACATAAATAAAACTATCAACAAATTCGTGTCAAATGAAGAGCCTACTAATTATAACTTCTCGTCAAATGACATACATACTGTAATTAATGAATCTAAGTTCACTTACAGCGTGTATGTTGCCGCGAAAGTTGTTTTAGCCACGAATAACATGGAATAGGACATACGAGGCATCATTTTATTATAATTAATAGCTCTTACGTGTGCCGGAGATGCGTTACAGATGTACAAACCGGTCTGTAATTAGATTGAACTAGTACTAAGCAATGTCGCGGTTCCGATGTTTAGAGATCCGCAACACATTATTCAGAATTTCTCATGATTATTTTTCCGACCCAAATATCGACCAATAGAATTGCACCATTCGACGTCACGTGGTACAACCTACATGGTATTATACTGATAATTTTTTTTGAATATTTTCTCTGGTCGTTGCTACGTCAAACTGACAGGTTGTGGCCGACATTTGGGACGGAAAAATAATCCCGAATACACGAGCAAAATTATCTGGCATTTCCCTCAAGGTTCCCTGCAAACAAATAAAGTCGTCAAGTTTTTCAGGAAAAATCACTCGCGCTTCGCGCTCGTTATTTTTTAACCTGAAAAACTTGACTCCTTCATTTGTTTGCAACGAACCTATCGGAAAATACCCGATAATTTTGAAGCTCTTGTGGTATTATAAGTGAATATTTTAAAGGAAGGTTTCCGAGATATTTTAGAGTTTTTTTAAATTCGTTCAACAGGCATAGGTACATTTTTGTTGTCAATCACAAACTGCGTTAAGCGCATTTTAATAAAGTACTCTACTACTCAAAAAAAACTTGCAAGAAAATAAAAAGAGTTTGAGAATGATTCATAAAAGTTCCTGAAAAAAAAACCTAAACTGGAAAAATATCCTGTGTCCTATATCTTCTTTCTATTTTAATATTAAATAGGTAAGGCGGCCAACCGTCGCACATTCTGCGGGACCGTCCCGCAATGCTTGACGAAATCCCGTTTTGAAATTATAAGTAAAATAGTCCCGCAAAACGTTGTATGCGTCCCGCATATCCCGCATCCCTATTTTTCTACCACACTTCTACACAACACCCACCTGCGCGCACGCTCAACAGTGTAGGAACACAGGGTCCCGATTCTCCTAAGTTAATAATGTCAAAATCGAATAGAAATCGAATCGCAATATGATCGCAATAGCCGTTTTAACCATATCGGGCATTCTGCTACTAATAAAAGACCAATCATATTCGATTGACATTTGATTGGTGTGCGATTGGTCTGCTATTTTGGTAATTTTGGTCTATACGGTAGTTTGTTGTACAATCATTTTGCAATCGTAAATCATTTGCAGACAAAATGATTCATTATTGAATGACAGAAAAGGATAAAAACGTTTATTTCAAAGAAAAAATAGCGGAATGCCACATACGCATCAATCGTAATCGAGTCGGGATCGGATCTCAGTCGAATCGAGTCGAACGTGAATCGTATGTCGCTTAAGTAAAATTAGGAGAATCGGGCCCCAGATGACCTATAATATAATCTCGTTCTCTTTATTTCTACTGAACTCGTGAGGCCTAATGATTTTGAAAATAAGACATTAGTGCACGCTGTGACACGATATTGATAATTTAAATTATAGCTTTTTGCTTACGGTTTTTATTTTATCAGTTCCGTCCGATCATTTTTCAATGCCCGCCCTCCCACCTTTTCATGAAAGGTTAAGTCCCGCATTCAGTTTTCGGAAAGTTGGCCGCCTTAATATTAAACTACTTTAAATATCATCTAAAGACCAATTATTTAATTGCCTTGACTTTTTACATGTAATTTTGAAATCTAAAGACGTCAGATGTTACAACTTTCAGTGACTTAATTCAACTAATTATGGACATAATTATTGCAAATATTCTTCATCTTAATAAAGAGGAAATCTTATAATATATGTCAACGAATAGTTATTGGATGATGCACCTTTCTGCGATTAAAATTAAATTGATGTAAGTAAGTCAATGAGACGTTCATATTTGGTTCATGCTAAATAATCCATTTGATGACTGAAAAAAGAAAGGACGATTAACAAAAAAATCTTATATTTTTTTGCATTTATTTACATAAGTTAATGCAGATTTGACCATCGCGTCACGGCATCACGTGGTTCGTAGACATTATATTTTATTCAAATTCAGTTATTTATATTCAACGTAATAGTATATCACATATTTATGTTATAATTTATGTTAGTGTTGCAAATCCACTTTGTTCTAACAACATTTCTGTCACATTATATTTCATAATGACATAGTGTACCTATTTCGTTCTCTCTTGTTATATGTTCTTCCGGCTAACATACTATAAGTTAAAAGAATGATTTCAATTAAAAATAAATAGATAAATCTGCACCGATAAACCATATCTTGAGGGCACATTTTACTGCCACCGCAATACATTACGAATCATCCATTTCTAAAAAAACCCATCCTCTAACTTAATATAATGTTACACAAGACTACATTAATAAACACTCTTTAGACAGGTGCGTCTGTTACGCATCTTATAGTGATACAAATAAAACGTAAAGCAATTAAGTGAACACGCAGATTCCTTTCACTGCTGATATCAAGTGTCCGAATTGTAGCGATAAATAGAGCTGTGCCATAGTTCAGGCAGGTGTTGGTTCGGCCTCGGCTAATATTCGGCCAGCATACTTTAGCCAACATAAAAAATACATTTAGGAATGGTATACATATGTAAGTAAACAACACGGGTCGGGTCAATTACTTACTTTTTCAAAAGTCTTTTAACGAGTATAAAATCGGGGTAAAACCAGTGACTTTTTCAGAGTGCTGAGCATTCATATGTGTTTCATAAAATATGACCAAAACACAAATTAAAATAGGTTCATTGTTCGGCTCAAAAATTCGGCCTACAATGCGACCTTGCGAAGCGCATCTCTAGTGATGATAACTGTTACAACATAAAGTGATTACGTTAATTCTCACGTCCATTCCATCATACGGATAATTTCGCCCAATTTATTAACTAAGGCGCATCGTTTGTTAAGATACATTTTATAGGAACTTGTTTTGACGAGGAATGTCGTAAATAATCTCTCAGACTTTAATAGCTCTTTGAATTCAATTTCGTAACCTTCGGTGTGGTGATGAGCTCACATTATTTTAGTTTGTAAGTCACATGACTGAGCTTCAGAGCTTAAGTGCAATATGTAAATCAGCTTATGCAAGTCCTTATTATTAAATAGCATTTAGAATATTAGCTTGCAATATTGCATACTAATATGGTTTAAAAGACATTTTGTGGTCAAAAAGTCAAGCTTCACCTTCAGTGCAAAACAATAAATTATAACATTATGACTCTTAAGTTAAATAGCCAAGTTTATATAGAAATGTAGCAGGGGTCTTTCTCGTTTGCTCGCACTGCCTCGTAATACATAATGTAAAGTAATAATTACTTCCCTATTTTAAGACCTACAAGAAACATTTATTCAGACATTATTCTACGTCTTAAACAAACTTTCAAAAACAACCAAGTGATTCATCATTGAAAACAAAACACAACCTAAAGTGTATGTTCTCACGTACTCATCATTACTTTTCACTCAGTGCAGTTACCAAAACCTTGCAACACATTAGCAACCAGCGGGAAAGAAAAATGGAGGGCGTGGACGAAATCAATTTGAAAGAACAACTGCAGTCGCATTATGCAAACGATTACTTGAAACCCAATAACAGATAGAAAGTAACACCCAGCTCGTATTGTGTTCTCAACAAATACGGGTAATATTGAAAGGAGAATTAATATTACCTCTGGGTACTCTGCCTACCATTGTACGGTCGGTTGGTTTGAATAGTGTAAACCATTCGGGTGAGTCCATCAAGCCCACTGTTCTCGAAGTTCGCAGTAAATTACACTGCAACAGTTGCGTACGAAAATCTTATATAATCTTGGGGAATTGTTTTGTTTGTATTTGATCTACATACCCGAATACTTAACACTGTCTTGTCATGGTTTCTGTTGCAAAAGACAAATTCATTCGTTGAGATTAATTGCATTAGTCACGCAAATTCATTTGATGGCGCAAAGCCTTCATCAGCTCATTCTGTGGTTGGTCATTAACTAATTTTCGCCATGATCTTAATACCGCATGTAAGATAAAACCTTCCTGCGTGGCCCGGGCCCGAAACTCTCTTTGGAATTAACTTTCATAATTTCCAGCTTGCAAAAAAACATCCTTAAAATGAGTAGACTTTCGCATCTTAGGATTATGAGTTAATAATAACTTCATAAGCTTCTTAACGGCGCCCACAAAATAGGCAGTAACAATGAAGCTAACATTAATATGCTCTACTTTTACTCACATATGCTTAGTCATTATTAAAAAGAGCAAAATTAAAAACATGATCAAAAAAACATGTAACATTTATTTCCGAACAAAAACCATTAACAATAAACACTGACAACAGAATAAATGTTTTACATTATATATGAACTAAATAACTAGAACTAAACAATCTCCCATTTGCAATAAATATCTGTGGTTAACGTAATGGCAACTATATGTCCATCTAATAACTATTTGGGTGCTACTTAAACACTTAAAGCTATATGGCTATAGTTTACCGTACGTATTACGACTAGCCGAATATGCACTCTTGTAGCTGGAGCTAGAATCAGACGGCGAACTATATTCACTATTGTGGGTAATATCATTATCCTCCTTCGGAACACTCTGAGATATGGGACCTTGCAACTTTTCATATTCAGACGACGATCCTTGCGGTACGTATTGAACATTATACTTGCTCTGAGAATTGGTGGGGTAGTAATTATAGAAGCTTTGCACAGGGTTTTGGTAAAGCAGGTTATTATATGGCGATGGATTTGGCTGAGCAAACAACAGCATAGTTGATGGCTGAGCTAAATAAGATCCACCAAGTGACAAAGGCTGGTAGTTAGGCACGTTGAAGTGTCCTTGAGGCAGCGAATTTATCAATGGATTCTGATGAGGACTTATCTGACTTGTAGGATTAGGAGAAAATAATTGAGGACCGTAAGGAACAATAGGCTGAGTTGAATAACTGGCCGGTTGCTGTACAAAAGCTAACTGAATATTACCAGTTGACTTAGAAGGAACTATTTGGTATTTGGACTGGTAACCAGGATTTGGCACGAAGTTCAGTGGTACGAACTGGGAAGTGGTCTGCGGGGGTAACAGGTTTATCTGGGGTTGTTGTTGAGTACTGTAAGAGGATGACGGTGTATCAGTTTGTGTATTCTGTGAAGTGTAGTATTGACTGCTTGCTTGACTCGGGTAGAAGGAATTCGGCGGTTGTGATTGATACGACGAGCCACCAGTCGAACTGCTTTGTGAACTAGGATTCTGTGTATAGATACTATAAGTATAATCCTGCTTCTGTGCTCCCGTAGGAATAGCATTTATACTGGTCCCCTTCCCAGCGTTCCGTTTCTTCTGTTCGTTGTCATCAACTTCGGTGCAGCTTACTAGTGCAGCGAAAGCGATGAAAATCTGAAATAAATTGCCATTCAAACAATCAATCATTGTCTTCGTACAGACATGAGGAAGCCAATCAATCAGCAGCCTCGTTATCGCAATACATATTTATTTCGCATCACACAATAAATGGCGAACGTTTACGTATGCTTCAACGAGTTATAAATTGCTTCAGAAGAAACGATCACACTCAACACGTATTTATCTGCTAGCAATTTGTACGTTTGTTAGGTTTTATTACGTAATGTAGAAAACTTACCAAAAGCTCCCATTTCGCCATTATGTGTAACGAATACAGCGACGCGTGTATGTGTGAATATATAATTACATTATTTACTTGAGGGGAAAACGCGTATTGCGAAAGGAAAAGTGTTGTATTCACCGGGGCGCGCGGAAAAGTGCAACACGGTATCAAGTTCATGCATTTATATGAGCCGCCGTGGACAACTTTCCTCGGCTCCAGATCACTGCGAGGGAAGTGACCGCTCGATAGGTCTTTGTCCTGTATTGGAACGTATCCAGTTTACTCTGATAGTGTCAGCTTCCTAGCGGCAGGCGGAAACGCGTTGCGTTCATACCTTCATATATCTCTCTAAAGAAGTCTAAAGTATTCGAGTTCGCTTTTAAAGGTGAATATTTTAAAATCGATATTGAAACATTGCCAATTAATGGAACGTGATTCACTATCGGTGAAATCTCTACGATTTATAGGCTCAGTTCGTTAAATCTCGATTCTCAATTGAGATGTAGGTACCACTAATTAAAAAACAAAGCAAAAAATTACAAATCGCCAACAAAACGAAGTTTTAAAAGATAACAATCTTCCAAATACTTAAGCTTAATCAAGCTTCTTACATAACGTTGTTTAACAATGCCCAGGCGATGCCGCAACGCCAACGAGATCATATCGATACAAATCGGTCTTCTAATCACAAATCGAACAAGTTCTAAGGAAACAATTCATTATCATCGTACCACGTCCAAGTAAAAGGGTTCGTATCTCACGAGCTTTCTACTGCACCGCGAATTAACTCTAATTGTGGGTAGCAGGTGGTACTAATGAAAATTGCAGAACACCACACCTTGGAGGTTGAACACTTGAAGGTTATATAACTTCAACACGTGTTATATTTAGCTCTGTAGGAAAGGAAGCAAAAAGGTTTCCTGTGTTCTTGTGTAAGTGGTTCACCTGAGTGGACTAAATTGTTCATGAATTAGATTCTATAAAACGCTGCCTTACAAGACATACTTATTCTTACTAAAGTTTTTTTTTTCATTCTTTCTCTACGTAAGGAAATGTTTTTAAGTCAAACAAGCTGTAGCCTTCGGTCAGACGCCTAAAATTATAACAAGTACATGATTCCATTACAGATGACATAATTCTCATAACACGATAACGATCTTGTATTTTATGAGTTCGACCTCGAATTGCCTATCGTAATTGATCGAGTGTCCGATTCAATCGATTGGAGATGTCCCCTGTCTATCAATTTGTAGGCTGTATGATTAATATGTTTTACGCAACTTCCGATAGGATATTAACACGATCATAAAATCAGTGTTTCTCAGCCCTGTACCGAGATTTATCTATACTTACCGGAAGATCACACTTAACTGTGAAGTCACATCCACCGTCATCAATCAATGAGAAATATAAAATCGTTGCTATTGATTAATTGGTTATTTTTATTTCCTTCATCCTAGTTTACATAATTCTTTTATATAACTTTTAGTAAGTAGGTTTAACTTTTAATTATTTTCTAATTAATCTACTACAATCCTACGTTTGTTTTCTTATTTATTCGCGTCATCATCTGTCTTACCTTTTCCAACTATATTGAGGTCGGCTTCCAATCTAGCTGGATGCAGCGAGTAAAGTGTCTTATGTACAGCGACTGCCTGTCTGACCTCCTCAACCCAGTTCTTTATCCATTCCCATATCTTATGTCCATAAGCGAATCTATACCTAAGTACTTTTCCATCAATCAGAACATGTTACGATCGAACTAAGTAGTAATTATGCGTTCGTAACATTCGCAAAACCCACGTGCATATCTACCTATTTGGCGTGCGCTCCCTTTCTTCAGCCTTGCAATGATTGCACCAGATACCACCATTATCTTTGTCCTAATGACTTTAATAGCGAAGTATTAGCACGAATCTAACAATGTGTTAGAAGCTGTAAATAGAGTTATTAAATCTATTTCGACATGATGCTAATCAGAATATAGATGTGTAATTCACGTTTGTTAATTAAGATGTCAATTGCTATACTTATTTGCTTTATACTTATCATATCGTGACTCAATAACGGGTAAAGATCGATCAATCAAGGTTTAGCCGTGGTTAACCGCTAAGCTAACCGTTAGGCCGCTAAGCTTAGATTGGCCAATCCGTGAGGGATAACCATTAACTCAACCATACTAACATGTACGCATTCACGAAAAAGTTCGACCCTGCTGGCATAATTATGAAACTCATGTAGGTACTTGATGTAAAAAATCTGCAAAAACCTTTTTCAGAAGCCTTTTTACCAGGGATTCAGCACCTTACAAACCACAGGGCCAGGGCCATAGTATGGTCAGATCAAAAGTTTGCTTCTGACTTCAGAAAAATTAATTGTACAAACGATTCTTGTTCAGAGCGCCATCTGTGGAGAATCTAAGGAAGCAATTTAATACGTATCGATCCTTTCACCTCACAGCGAATAGCTGCAGTCAGCTACCGTTTGATCGAATATGAATAAAAGTGAATACTTTTGATACTGTATAGATGGTGTTGTTGTGAATCACAAAAATACGAGTAGATAGATGTGAAGACTCTTTTGAAAACCGCCAAATATCGCCATAAGAGATTTCTAAACTTGGTATTTTTTAAATTTCCTGAAAACGTAAATTTAAGTTGTACTGCTTTAACAATTAACAAGAGACCAGACGGCATGTCGCTATTTCCGGGGAAGATGGGACTTTAGTGTGGGACGCGACCTGCGTCGACACTCTTGCGCCATCCCATCTTCCTAGAACTGCGTGTTGTGTTGGCTCCGCCGCTTCACAAGCAGAGGACCTCAAACGGCGCAAATATAGTATCGGGAATTACATGTTTGAGCCGTTTGGGGTTGAAACTCTCGGGCCGTGGTGGGGTCCGAGTGCTCAGGCGCTTGCGAAGGAAATTTCTAAGCGCCTTGTTGACACTTCTCGTGACCCAAGGGCTGGCTTTTATTTCGCACAGAGGTTGAGCATTGCCATCCAACGTGGCAATGATGCCAGCCTTCTGGGTACATTACCCGGTGACAGCGATGAGGAGCAATTTTTTGATGCAATGTACTAGTTTTAAGTTGTGTATATAAGTTTATTTATAATTTTTAAAATTAATGTAAATATTATGTAAATACTTCAAATAACAATAAAGAAACTTATTGGGACGTTACATGTAAAAAAAAAAAAACAATTAATACCAATAGTAGTAACTATTATATAATCTGTGCCAATAGGTATAAACCTCAACTTAATTATTTACCTAATTTTCATTTTGGAACACTGGGCATGTCGTTGTGTTACAACTGCTACTGCTGCGACTGCTGGTATGCGTATACTTAAAATATGACCGAGCATGGCAGTCAAAATCTACAGGGTTGTGTAGCAAACAAGGTAGAGCAATCCTTTAGCAATACCTCGGGTAGACCCGGGAATTGAAATAATTCACCAAGCACAGTAAAGATAACGACAAAACCCTTCTAGGTAACAAAACTCCAGATGTAGAAATATTTGTCTGAATCACAATACTACAATAAATTCCATTTTATTTTGTAAACAGGAACTTCACCACTTAGTGAAAAGACAATCTATTTTGTATGAAACTGGCTGTAGGTACTGTATTTCCTTAGTGCTTGAACTTAATGTCAACTTAAAGCTAGATTACGATGAAGTAAGCGTGAACAAGTTATCGTAAGTAGACTTCCAGTAGAGATTTATTATTCAACTTTATATGACACGAGCTGTTTCCCGCAGTTAGATAAATGGATAGAGAGAAATTATGCACACCACTTGGTGACGGCGGTGCACGCTGGTGTCTTGTCCTTCCACTATATATATTTTTTTAATAATATAACCAGTGCTATTTCATCGTGTATGCCTTAGATGCAGTCAAGTATATACTTACTTTATGCATTTTATCATACATATCTTTATGCAATTAATCATAGTTTGTTAAACGTGACTTGTTGTATAAGCAGATCTATTTTCACCGACAAGATAAAAATCCATTTTTCATAAAATAACTGTTTGCTTAAAAGATATAGAACGTGAAAATTCATAGTAACCAGAGTGGTTTTAAGAAAACGGAAAACTGACGTTTATGTTATCCGTAAACTTAGGCCTCAATAGTTTTAGCTGGTACTCATGGAATTAATAGACTGGACATGGAATAATAATTACAAATTACATTAGGAAATGAAGCGCATTTCCCTTATAATAAAGCCCTGTCTATCATACACTATGTTATTATGCGTACAATTAATGCCTCTATCACTGACGGTTTGATTGCATTAGCGTAACTACAGCTCATAAAGCTGTATGTTACTCATAGTATACAGGTTTACGTTTCTTCAGGAAGTATTATAAAGTCTAATTATGAAATTAGGTACTCAGATTGGAAGGGTAATAAATAGAGTTTATTTCTTATCAAGGCTTTCTGACATCTAGGTATTGAGAGAGCACCTGTGTAAGCAGATATGCTTGTGCACTATAGGACCTGTCTTGATCCCTTTCGAGAGTAGCTCCTGCTGTTGAAAACCTACTAGCTTTAACGTTAACCAAATGCTGAAAGAAGTTATGTTACTTATCTCTAGCAAAGAAGACACAATTCAATTACCTACTGTATTCAACGAGTAATTCATAATTAATACTAAAATGAACACATCGTAATGCAAATTATATAGAACCGATGTAGATTCTATGAATGCGAAAAGTAATGCGGAAAGCACGCATGCCTCAATCAGTTGATTAAGAGATTATCTATAACATGTTTAATTATTTAATTACTATGAATACAAACACTCAACGCATAAACAAAGCAGACATTTTTAAAGTCGAGCTACAAAATGAGGTGATTCACTTTTTACATGAGATTAAAGAAATCAAGTTCCTTGATTGTTTTTAACTCAAGAAACACTCTTACGTCAACAGTCTAGAAAAGGTCTTAGGTCAGGAATTCTCTGATCTGTGACCCAACAGGAATCAGGAAATCTGGATCAATCTAGCAGCCTGCTTTTGCAAGCTGAACTACTTATAAGAGGCTAACTATATTGTGCATATTATAGTCCAAGATACCTCAGTTGACAGTTAACAGACTTGTACTAGCTTAAGATAACTTAACGATACAAGAAAAGACGATAAACACGATAATAATCAGTTACATTGAACTTCATCACCAATACCGGGTGCATTAAACCGTGTCGAGGTTAAACCACGTTTTACGCAAAGCATCAGTTAACGTTTTTTCTCAAGCCATTAAACGTTCCGTGCGATCAAGCTGTAAAATCAAAGGTGATTTATTAGCGGATAGAATAAACGCTATGTTATTGCCAGCAATTCGCACATAATACTAATCAGTTGGTTAGCTCGGAAAATTGCGTTATTGGTTTTTAATTTGTTTCTGAACTGAAGCTTTTATGTACATATTGTGGAAATATTTACTTATTCTATAAAATATGTATAAAGTTTAAAAAAAAAAAAAACAACCAACGATTTAACTCCCAACCAAATCAACCTCAAGTCTATCTGAACACCTATTTTATAAACCACCTTATCGGATATCAGAGCCTCTGCCCAAATTAAAATTTTCCTTTACGCATGGCAGATAACGAGTTAAGGGTTTTTTTTTAAAACTAAGAAAACAAAATAAATACTCATTTACCAACATAACCATTCAAGCGCGACAGAATTAAGTTAGTCGGTCAATCGGACCGATATTGTTTATTTATAGAGTCGATCTGGCATAACTGAACAATCTTGTAAGATGCCAGTGACATAATTTTAAGATTTATCATGGGCATGCTCGATTAATCTATAACAGTGGTTCTTAACCTTTTTGACATGAGGGACCACTTTACTAAAGTTTGTCTTGCCGGGGACCACCTCATCGGTTTACCTAAATTAGCACTCATTTCTTTAATTATTTATAAAAAAAAACTGAATTTTTGGGTCAGTTCTACTCAAAGCTAAACGCATGTCGGCAGTTGTGTAGGTAAGCAAATGCAAATAAAGTAAAACTCACGTATGTAGTTCCAAACGCGCGAGCGAAGCGAGCGCGAAATTTTTATCGGACTTAAACCAAAAATTACGTAAAATTTTGCCCAAACGTACTTAACGTTTTGTTTCTTGACAAATGCAAAAATAAGGGCCATAATATACTTTCTGAATACGCGAGCGAAGCGAGCGCGAAATTTTATCGGACTTAAACTAAATATTACGTAAAATTTAGCCCAAACGTACCTACTTAACTTTTTGTTTGTTGACATATGCCAAAATAAGGGCATATAGTTTCTGAATACGCGAGCGAAGCGAGCGCGAAATTTTTATCGGACTTCAACCAAATATTACGTAAAATGTAGCCCAAACATACATTTTCATGAATGGGGGGACTAGGTACGACACACCCGATATACGTCCATGCGAAAACATTTGCTCGCAATTATAAGTCTAAATTATAAGCTAAGCTTCGCGGACCACTTGGAATGCCTCCAGGGACCACCAGTGGTCCGCGGACCACCGGTTAAGAACCACTGATCTATAAGTTATGCATGCACAGGTACCAAGTAGTAATCACCACAGTGTGTTATAGGTACGATTTTACTACAGTGAGTAACATGCCTTCTCCCTGAAAATCCATCTTAATTCTTTCATATACCTCCCAAAGTTTAAAACACGCATTAAAATTCGCTGTACAAGTTCTTATTTTTATTTTTTTTATGATATTCAATGTGAAGTAAGTGTAACTACTGCGCATGGCTATAGGTAGTATGAAAATTCCAGGTTCGTGAATAAGGAAACTTCAACCTGTCGAAACATCAACTACATACGTATCAGTAATAAATTACTATGATATCAATCTAGCACAAGGTAAACAAAGAAATTAATAAGCAGATATGCGTTAAATAAATAAATAAACAGCTATCGTTTATTTTTTTCCAATAATGTTTATATTTTTGTTTTGACTACGCATAAGATTACTGTACAAAAGAATCTGCAACAAATGGAACAGAGATGATGATCTTAAAATTTCGATGACTCTTCATTCATAAACAAGAAAACTCAAACACAGTTTAAATTGAAGTCTAATTTTTGAAGAAGAATTTGTTACGAGGAGTCATAAAACCACTTCCAAAACCGAAATACCTTGTTATACAACTTCTTTATGACATGCACACATTATAAACCAAGAAAAACAGTTCTTGCACAATGCAGGTACAACATCTGAACACAACAAAGTGCCGAATATATCTCGAGGATCTTCACACGCAAGAATGTTAATATTGTGACAAACAACATCATTGTGCTCACAATAGAAATCCAGATTCCATCAACAGCACTCAGAATGCATAATACCTAGGTGGCAGTTAAAACGTGAGCCGTTGCGTAAGGACTTTAGCGTTTAAGAATTCGGAAGTGAATGCAGTTCGCTTCCATTCTGACAGTACATGTTCCTTCGACCATGAAGTATTAAGTAACTGTTTACACAAAGCCTACAATAACAACCATTATGCGTTAAGTGTCATACAACACGTAATATTCATGATCTGCTCTTAATCGATCATCTTCTGGGCATGTTATGTGCCGTTTTCATAAAACTATAACAATGTTCAAGTAACAACAGTCATGTGAATCGCCCCACTTTTATAAGGACTATTGTTTGGTGGATATTATGTAACAGAGATTTCATAATAGGTACGAACGGATATAATCTGTCTTGCCAATGTTTAGGCTAGGTCGTTCACCTACTTGTTCCTACTGCTACCGTTTTAATTAGATACTAATGTTCTACTTTCTCGACAGTTCCGAATCAAGATCCGGTCTGATATTAATTGAGAGAGAACCTATTGCTCAATCAGCCGAATGGTCAACTAGCTCAGAACATAGTGCTGTTCGATCGAGTCATTACGCGGAAATAGCCCGCGACAACGCCCGTCGGCCGGTATTAGGCTTATTTCAATTTCCTATAGTACTTTCATATGAGTGAAACTGGCGATGCGCGCCAAGTGCCGATTACTCAAGCAGTATCATGTTTCCTGTGGAAGTTACGCTCTCTGAATGATTTTTCCACTCCATAGTGTCCAGCTATTAACATGATGTGTTGAGTCAGGGAAAATGAAAGTCAATTATTTTATTGGTATTTTATTATAACAATAACAACCATAAAAACTAAAATTATAAAATAATAAATAGACAACCTAAACTATTTACTATATTTACAGAAATTCACGTCGTCACACACAACAGTCTGAAGCGGTGATTGTTTGGATTAGATGTGGATAACGATTCGATATTGTTATTTCTAAGAAAACAAGTTTCTAACCAGTCTGCGATGTAAGATATCAAGCTGCATGATTATACAAATTATACACATGTTACCGAAAAGAAAGCACACCGACGAGATAACCAAAACACGACACGTACGCGCTGACGCTCACGGTGAGAATCAAAGTGCTCGCCCGCACAGTTAATTAGCGGAACGTACGCAAATAAATAGTACCAAGAGCAATACTTTCGCTCATACACACCATGCAATCATTCGCACCACGCCTACACCCAACACACCCCTCACACGATACTGTGAACTACTATTTACACAAAACTATTTGCAACAATTTATTTTAATGAGCACGTGGCTTCAATTCTTCGCTGTATTTAATGGTGTTGTATGTAGTCTCACTGGCCGCGCCGTAAGTATCTTTCGGTGAGTAAAGGGAACTTGATCCCCCAAAGTTGTATTTAGGGCCAGATGAAAACGAACTTAGAGAGCTGTGGCTGGAAGCAGGCGCTCTGTACGATGAGCCTCCTTCTCCGAAACTGCTAGGAGAGGAGTGGTGGTGGTGTTTAGCACTGACGTAATAAGGTTTGTTGGAAGAAGCTGCGTGAGCATTGTTGGAATATGAGGAGGAAGGGAAGCCATATGTGGTTCCGGGAGGAGCTACGTGTCCTGACGAGAAAGCGCTTGCACTCTCTAATCCTTCACCTTTAGTTGTCTGGTAAACAGGAGCAAGGAATTTAGACGATCCGCTACCAAAACCTTGAGCGCCTCCAAAGCTGACACCATGACCGCTTGAGCCGAGGGATAGGGAACCGTGACCAGCTCCGCGGAAACCACCAAAAGATGGGGCTCCATACGATCCAGAGAGACCAGACAAACCGTGGCTAGATAAAGCCTGAGTTTCTCCACTCTGTATAGATGAACCTAAGTAAGAAGATGGCTTGAAGGAAGTTTTACCGGGACCAGCATAGCCGCTTAAGTGTTTGTAAGAATTGCCGAAGGAGTGACCAGTTCCACCAAGACTGAGCCCTGATCCAAGGTTATGTCCGGATCCACCGAAGCTGTGGCCGGTACCACCAAGAGTAAGTCCCGATAATGAGTGGCTGCCTCCTCCAAGTCCTCCGAGGGAAAGAGATCCAGCATCGCCTAAAGAGTGACCAGAGTTAGGTGTTCCATATGACTGTGCAGGAGCGCTGTTAGACTGGCTGTCGGTGGGAGTGAACAGGACTGGGCCAGTGGAGTATGAACCCAAACCCTTGGTACCGGCGGAGTATGCAGGTGCACTAGACAACTGTTGCTGCAATTGCTCAGAGAGAACAAACTGCTGTTGCTTAGGAGCTGCGTATGAGAATTGTGGGAAGCTGTATTCTTGACCACCTTGTTGGGCACCCTCAGCTCCCTGGTGGAACTCCGCTACTGTGGTGGAAGGCTGCAGAGAAATTCCTCCGGCGTGTAGGCTACTGGAAAGCTGACTCATTAACTGAGAGAGGTCACCGGTTGAAAACGCACCACCGTGGGTGGGCTGCAGAGTGATGGGAGGCAACTGGATGTTTCCGTGACCGTTGGGAGTTAGCTGGGACAACCCGTCGGCGGAGTATTGCAACTGTCCGCCTGATCCTTGTCCAAAGCTGTAGCTGGGCTTGGCTCCTCCGATGCTGTAGCCTGCGCCGACGCTGATTGAACTGGCGTCGGCCTGACCGTGGGATGCGGGCGCCTGGAAGCTGAGCGAGGCGTGTCCAGGCGAGCCGAAGCTCACCAGCGCCTCACGTTTATCCTTCGGCTCTTCCACCTTCTTTGCCAGAACAGCCCATGACGTCGAAACACACAACAGTGTGGTGAAAACGACCTGCAACAGATAAAAAATAATTACACACTTTCATCTAGATAGTTATCGGTGCAACGAGTTAAGCGAAATGGTAACAATTATAATGATAATATTTAACGCAGAAGTAATTCCAAAACGGGTTTCCAAATAGTGCGGTCGTGCAAGTGCAAGTTTAACGACAACCCGCATCGCAATGTTCATATTTACGCCCACATTATAAAAAATTTCACTTTCCCACTTTTACTTTAAATATTTTATGTTTCTTGTAATAAAATATTGCAGTGGAGGCTCATCAATGACTTTAAATGTTTATAGATATTTTTGAAAGAGCACAAACTATCATATAATCATAATCTTAATAGCCTGTAAGTTTTATTACAAAGACAGCTGTAAAATAATTTTATACAATAACAAGTTGCACTTAAAATCGTTAAAGTTAATGTTGGGAATATTCATTTGATTCGTTGAGTATTTGCTGAAAAATAATTTATAACTTAATTTTCAATTTTATATCCTTTTCTATTAAGTAGAAAAATTAATTATTATAACCGCACTAAAAAATCCTTAGTCCTTAAAATCCAAAGCAAGTTGCACTCGTATCCTCAACATCCACAAAACACTTAAATCTAATGCACTTTTCCACAAAACGCGAACTCACCGTGAATTTCATTTTAGACGCTTATTTAATATACTCGTCGCGTAGATGAAACTAAATCACTTCACAATGTTTGGAGCACAACACAAACAAGTATCTCCGTGTATCGGTCGGCCTCCGTGAACAGCCGCCGAATTCGTAATGTGATGTCGCTGTGTTTTCACCGAATTTATAAGAGAGCGATCGGTGGCGCGCACCCGACTAACGGAAGGGTAAAAGTGTATCGGCGAACCCTTTCACTGCACCGACTGAAAGAATGGGACCGAGCCACTGAGCTTCCGAACCCAACAATGAGGTAATAGAAACCGGAAGCGTTGCGTCACACCCGATCACGGTTTGATGCACTTATCGACACAGATGTCATACGAACTGGAGTACTGTATTCGACCTCATTACAACAATTGGAGCTCGTTTTTGAGTTTGGAAAACAATTTAAATATTCATTCGAATTTTGAATTGCTTAAACGTTCGAGCTTTGATTATGATCTGCATCTACAGCTATATTTTTGCATTGTCTTAAGTTTTCATATTTATTTATAGTTTGAGTCGAGTTTCAAAGATTACAATACAATGCAATATTTTCATTTTGCACGCTCAGTTAATATATGTTGGCATTGTAAAAGCTCAATGACCTATTTTCCTATATATTTAAATACAACCTGCCAGAGGTATTCAATAAACTGTCGTACATAATGTTACTTTCATTCCAAGACGTAACGTGCTCATTATAATATACTTACTCCAGTTAATTTAACTTGTAATGAAGTTGTTAGATACATTCATTATTTCGGTCTAGCAAGTACAGAATTTTAATTGAAGAGTATTTAGTGATCAACATCAAAAAAGTATGCATCCTTTTACTGAAATTGACCATAGAGGTCTGTACAGACTTTTATCATTCAATTATCTAAAAACCAAAAGCAACTTTCATTTGTTTTTAAAGCTATCAATATAGTTCCGTACGGTATTTACATCAGTCACGACTTGGGTATTTAATATAAAGCCATAAAGTTAACGTGCAAGTTTATGTCTGTGCCACAGACTACTGAACTGAGACCGAATGCACTTTCGATCATTGATGTAATTTGTACGCGAGATGAACAGTCTGCTATGTAAAGTATTTGTAGCTATGCATCGTATGTAGTCGCGTGGTCACCGATTGGTAGAGAGTCTTGTTTCGATGTCTCATCTTCTTTGTATGATCGGATTTTTAATTCGACATATTAGTCAGACTGAGATGCCCAATTTTAAAATGTCGATCGTCGTTTAGTTACGGCTTTTTACGTTTTAAAAGTTTATTTAAAAGAGACTTTTCTTTCATACCTGTAACAAGGATATGACGGTCCTTGTTTTTTCTGGAACATTCAACGTTAGTCATTTCTACCTTAAAAATATCTGTACCAATTAATCGTACAGTATCTAAAGAAAATAAATAGAGTAAGTCAATGTGTCTAAAATTACTACCAAACCTAAGAAAAATATCGCTTTAGCGAACAGTCGTTGAAGAAAAAGTATCCCTTGAAAATTGAATACCTATGTACAAAGTTGAATCCATCTGTCCATTTTCTACATGGTAGGCTATTATTTAAAACTTAGGATTCCTCACACGACCGCGTTTACGCGAACTGTGCATTTGTCGCTTTTCACATCTGATCTTCGTCGTCAGATAGTTGAAGAATCTTTGTCATTTCCTCCGATTCAATCTGGACTTTCTCTATGTGCAATTTTAAAATACGAACACATCATTAAACAGCGTACTGAATAATTATTATTTATTGACATAATAGCTAGTTTATTATTTACCATATTATTATTCAATACATGTCATAAAACCTTGTAAGAACATACCTGTTTCGTTTTATTGTGTTCTCATGAAGCGATCAGAAATATTGTGCTATTGAATTCGAAAGTGACTTTTATTACTCAGATAATTATTGTATGATTATATTTATTATGTGCGGTGTTATGTTGTGTTATTTTGACAACGAACACTAATAGCTCTATTGTTGAGCACTTTCATGTGTTCCTACAAAGTGGTCACCACGTCTGCTACGGCCCAAATTACGACTATTACATAAAACAAGACCATTGTACTCGCGATCTGACATTGATCGTAAATTCCAAGTATTGTTTTGTCGTGACAAAAGTAATTGTAAGACAGCTTCAATTGAAAACTTATAAATATTGATCTTGTTTTCATAACACGATTGGAAGATGTACAAATGATAGCTTGGATAACGTGTCTTCAGAAGCATGGAGTAACTCGTTATGACAAGATGTTCTACTCTAGTCTACTTACCAAAAACCGATCGACTCTTGTAGCTGTTACTAAGCTATGCGAACCTCATAAAGTATGAGGACGAAGCAGCCCCGGATCTTCAATTTTTTTTAGGCGGGGCAAAAACTGAAAAATGCCGCCCCGCCTACCTACTTATGTTTATTTTCACCAATGAAAGTCACTTTTTTGTAGGTAAAGGACTTAAAAAAATGTGTCCAAATCATTGTAGGCTCAAACTGTTGGCCAAGTTATGAAAGTCGAGACAGATGAATGTACACAAAAAGTTAATAAGTTATAAAAAGCGCTGTAAAGTAACAAGCAGGCGGAAGCGCATTTAACATTGCGCGAGCGAAGCGAGCGCGAAATTTTTTGAGCCTATGACACAAAATTACCTGATCAAGTACATTGTCAAGTAACGAATTTTTTAAAAATATTTGTTTGAAGACTTACAAATTAAACTGGGAATTATGTACAAATAAAAATAAACCGTGATTAGAGCGAATGCCATTTGTGTTCGTTGATTCGGGCGTCAATAAAAATAATAAACCATCAGAAAAATAGCACACACATTGTCATTTAGCCGCGAGCGTAGCGAGAAATTTTTCAATTAGTTGGAGGATGTTAAAAGTGAAAAATAATCTAAATGATCAATTAAAAGTATCGTGATACGATGGAACTTCCTTATCAAACGGGTGTAATATCATTGAAATTTCCTGGAGATGGGGCGTCCCGCGGCGCCCTGAGAGAGGCGCCGGGTTATTCGCACACAGTGCCGGTTTGAACTCTACCAGTGCCCTGGGCGAGACATATATGTAGTTGTCGATTGCGCGAGCGAAGCGAGCGCGAATATATTGTTACCAAGTCAAAGCAAAAATTACGTAAAATGTAACCCAATCGTACATAATTTATTGCTTGTTGGTGAATGCAAAAACATGGGAACATGGCTTCTGATCGCGCGAGCGAAGCGAGCGCGAAATTTTTTGTTATATTTTAGAACTCAAAACAAAATTACTTAAAATGTAGCCCAAACGTACATAACTCTTTGTTGGTGTTGGCGCCTATGTATTAAAATTTTGGGACTTAAAGTAGTACCGTAAATAAGGAAACTAGAAGTTACTTTCTTATTAATAAAAGAACATTAAAAACGACGCTACCTTTTTACCTTTTTGAAAAATAAAAACAACTGTAAAGTGAAGCAAGCCCGAAAATGTTTGAGTTTTGGATCACTAAAATGCCTAAACATATATAATAAAAGGAGACTAGACTATGAAGTGAAGAAGCCGCGAGCGAAGGGAGCGCGAATTTTTTTGAGTATTGGGACATTAAAAGTAGCTGTATATGACAAAAAACTTAAGTGTAAAGAAGAAGCGAGCGAAGCGAGCGCGAAAATTTTTGAGTTTTGGGACATTAAAGTAGTGTTTGTTCGAGAATTTCTCAAATTTAACGCGGAATTTAACACAAATTCGCTTCAGCGCCCCTGAGCCCGTGGCGCCCGTGTTATTCGCACACCCTGCACCAAGGTTAAGACAGCCCTGATGCTATCCATATATTTGGATACAGTTCTTATAAGTTACGATCTTTGATGAAATTTAAAACAAAAATAGGAGTAATATTGTGATCAGGGATTGGTTGGGGGCCCCTGGGGCGCCCCCTATATCCGGCGCCTTGGGCCGTCGCCCAACCGCGCCCTACCCTAAAACCGCTACTGTTCGCACAACTGCACCAAACTGTACCATAGGTTAAGACGGCCCTGATGTAGGATTTAAAATCAGGCAGCCGCCTGATTTTGCCGCCCCCTGAATTTGCCGCCCGGGGCATGGGCCCCGGCTTGCCCCCCCCTAGATCCGGGGCTGGGACGAAGAGACCGAACATATCTTTGCGTTTACTTACGGTCTTTCACCTACCAACACTAAGACATGTAGTATCTTAACCACTCAATAAGGAATAATAAATTCCTATATAAAAGTCCAAACAAAGCTATTAACAAGTTCCTATAAGGCACATATACAAACTTTACGGTTATTATATGATAATTACAGATATTCAGTGGTAAGGCACTGCGTTTATTTAGCGTGTGCAATAAGCCTATGATATAATAAAAACATTATTCCGTGTGAAGCTATTTAGATTATATATGTGTTGCATGAATATTTGTTACGCGTGCACATAACGTTATGTCGCGGATAATAATAAAGTCTATACATAAATAATAATACGCACGATTTTATTCAACTAGTTTTGCAATGAATTTTCAGTAGGTACTTATTTTATAACAAGGAAACGGTTTTGTATGTTGATACTTATCAACTATCAATCCATTATAATTAGAATCCTGAGCGATAGCGAGGGAATCAAAAGAGCACAAGGTGAAAAATCTTTGCACTCGAGTGCAACACGTAACTTTTCATCCCACCTCATCGAGGAAATTACTAAACTCAAAAAAATAAAATGGCACGCACGTCGCACATGGCAAATTAAAAAGATGTAGGTACCTATAAAATTTATTTATGCAAAAACTCAGTTTAAAAATGTAATGAGATTAAAAATCGACCTCAAAACAATAAAAAATAATTATTTCATCCCACTTCATCGAGGAAATTACTAAATGCAAAAAAAAAACAAAATGGCGCGCACATATGAGTATCAAACTAAAAAGAAGTATATACCTATTAAAGTTACCTAATTTATTTGAAAACTCAGTTTAAAAATGGAACGAGGTTAAAAATATAAGTAAAAACAATAATAAAAATTACTTAAATATTTGAATAATTATTATAAGCAGTATTTTATTTGTTTAATATGTATTTGTTTGAAAAGTCTTATCAAGATTGTCACGCAATGGAGTCACATATTGCACACGATGTTCTAAATTCAAATCACTTTGCCGCTCTAGAGGATAAAAACGGCTTTTGTGCTCAGATATCAAAGGGTAAAACTACTCTTTCCGAGATGGTGGGATGAAAAAACATTTTAACATACTGAAAACTGAAAGATTACGTACAACGGCGTGCGTTACAAAATCATGCTTGGTAGTCAGTTAATAATTACGATTTTGGAGACTCTGTAGGGAAATAATCCGTAAAAAACCCTGCCAAGAAAACTTACTTAATAAGTGACGTTAGACGACAGGACATGACGATCTTAAACTTGTAATTTAACATATTTTCTTGTAACTTCCGTCTCTAATTCAAGTGTCAAGTTCCCCATATAACAATAACGGCATACACGCTACTAAGTAATTCACACATTGTATATAAACGATATTACTTTCTCATGGTTATGTGAAAATATCTCACTCATCTATTTTGTACGTTTGGCACATGAATGGGACAAGTTAAGTCCGATATAACGTAATCGACTTTGTACCAAAACCATTGATTGCCTCATTTTCTTTTTGTCAATACTACTACTGAACTTCATTCCCATCGGGAATGATCAATTCAATTTTGCCGTCCCATCGGGTTATGAGAGTGAAGGAATAGGGAGTGCACCTGTGTCTGCGCAAATGCTGGTGCACTGTAATATGACCTGCACGGCTGGATGATCTCCTTAAATGAGAACAGCCGCCGCCGCCGTGGCTGAAATCGACCGTGGACGCCATTATTAATTGAACTTAATATACCTACCACTATTAGATATATTACGTTCATATTGTCGCTATTTTTCTTCTCGTTCGTCGTCGAAGACAGTGAGAGTGAAAACAATTGAGAATCGGCTCAGCCAGCGTCGACTCGTGACAAAAGCAAACAATGGTAGGTTTAGGATTAGGATTTCCATCCACCGATAAGGTACTTACTAACGTTACACTAAGGACAGAAACTGCATTAAGCATGGTTGAATGAAAGATAAGCTCTATCAAATACCTTTCTTTTACGGAAAATCATCAAATGCCCCGCTGTGGGTTAGCAGCGTGAGGGAGTGTCAGACTTACTAAAACCCATCACGTTCATGGAATGAACTCAGGTATTTAGGTCCTTAATTATTCCCAATTACTTAATTCCTGGGCCTCAAGTCTTTCATAAATCAACGGCCAAAATATCATAACTACGTAAGAGTGACCAGTCAGTAACCCAATTCTCACACCATAACACATGCCATTGTTGAGTCATCGAATTCACATAAATAATATTGGCAGGAACTTTCACTCATAAATTCTGCGACCAATCCCTTTGACATGCGAAGTGATTAGGAAATTCTTGATTATGGCACCGCAAGATAATAAGATCCGTAAAATTATAAATTCGATAGGAAACTTATAATACGAAGATATAGGCTCAAAATAATACAATTAATCTCTTGTTCAGAATCCTACGAAAGTTTATACGGTTCTTACGGATCAAGATTTTTTACTGATTATGTTATCAAATTAATCACGCGGTGTAAAATGTTAGTGCAAAAGTATAATGTAGATAAAAAGGTTTACTTATGCTACGTTAACTTAAATGTCTACATATATTCGCAAGCAGTAAGCGTAGTTAAACGGATTTTATCTATTTACAGCTGTCAATTTGAATTTTAATCGTATGTGCAATGGTGTGTTTATGAGCTGCTTAGAATAGCTAGATACTTATACCTATTTGGTTATAATTTTAAGCGAGTAGGTAATGACTGTTAACTGCACTTTTTAATCTACGGATAAGTACCTACGACAAAAAATATTATAACAGACAAATAGGCGATCATGTCTTGAATTGCATTACTATCTACTTTATTTTATTTTCAAACCGAGATACTTGGTCATCCATTAAATTGAAATACTAACGAACTATGTAAAGAAACATGATTTTTTTACGCTTAGTAGATATTACTCTAATCAAATCATCAATTACATAATACTACCTATTCAAGAAAAATTACGAAAATTAGGACCAAAAACATTTTTTCTTTTTATTACTCCAAACTTTCCACGATATTTTTGTTTTCTTTGAATTTGCATAAGCACTAACGTTGTCAAAAAAAGTAGAACATAAAATGCCGCTGGACATAAATGTTTCATTAGTTACATAACAAAAACATGACTATGACAACCAGTCAGCGTATACTTAGATGAAACTTTTCACTTTTATCAGAACTTCCCACAGATATACTGGACTAAGTCGAACTGTTACAATGAACTTAATATGTACCTATATGCATAGATACCATTATTCAACGAAAGCGGTAATGCAAACTCTATGCAGATTGAAATAATTCTAATCTCTTTGGTCGTGAACGCAGCTATTTCGATCCAATCATTCATTCGGCATCGCATTAAAAAAAATGGGCGCAGCAACTGGAATTCAAAAAAGGAACATTATGCAAGAAGAATAGAAAAAGTATCAATTTCCATAGTTCCATTATGTCTTCGTCATTTTATACCGATGATGGTGTAACATCCGATCTCAGACTGACGTCATCTCCTATTTCTATTCCTTGTCTGTTAGAAAGCGGTTACTGGAATACCTGTTAGTCATGCACCGATTCTTAATATACAACATTTTGTTTATTCAATTATTCATTAAGTTTTGCACGACTTAGCAGCCATCGACCTACATTGGCTACTGCAAGTTGACCGGTTCAATGGTTGTGGATAAGCACGACGTCGAAATTCACGCATGTAGCTTTCGTCCTAAATTTTTTATCGTTGTTTGTATTTAATTTTCAATTAAGAACATCCGTGTAACATTTCAGGGTCATTACTTTTTATTAATTTGTTTGTATGGTCTCTCAAAGTAAATGATCTTAATAACAAGTTTCTTGGCACTTAACTTTCTTGATCTAGTTTCGTTCCTAGTTTCGTCAATGTCACTGAAAACAGAACAAAGCAAAAAATTAACTTAACACACAAATAAAATAATGTATCCATATAATACATGAGTATCTACATTAGGAGAATTGCTTACAATCCTTTACCATAAAACGAAAACGTCTAGTCATGTCTTCAATTCAAAACTTTCTGCAAGTTTTCATTTCCGTGAATGAATGAGTACAAAGTTCTTAATTAGTGAAGTTCAACTTCTCAATCAATTACGAAACCAAACACAGTGGGAGACATTGGAGGCAGGTTATTCACAAAATCGTGCGTAAAATGTCACATAGCTGAGTCATCATTAGTTAGGGTTTCTCGACGATCTCTGTAGAAGAAAGTAAGATGAGACGCTTGCTACTGTGGGTATAAGTTGTACTTGTAATCGATAAGTTTAAGAACGAGCAGTAAGTAAGTAATTCAATTTAACAACGTGTAGTCATATGAAGTTAAATTACCACCTAAGTTACCAGCTGTAAAAAATACCTTGAAAGTACACTCCATACCTTCCTACTTACCTACCTATCTCCCATTTATCGAAGTATCTTTATAAGGTCTTCATTAACAGGTGTGTAAGCTACAAACCAAGAAATGCATTAAATAACACGTTATTGAATATTACTTTATTAAACCGATCCCTCGATCAAAGTTAACGGCTTTTATCTCGTATCTCGTGGAAATTATGATATCGATGCGAATCTAGGTCATATTTAAATATTGAATCCAAATGAATACGCGTTTAATTGTAATTTGATGTCATTCAAGGTGATAAAATGTCGATCAATCAGTGCAATTATTTCTATCTTGATTGAATTAAGTTGCTGTTTATTTGAGTCACATTTTAGTTGTACATAGGTAGTGCCTATATTTGTCTAACAAGTTGTATTCCGTTTTTTTTTTCGTGTGAATTAAGCCCTATTGTTGTCTTCTAAAAAGAAGTTTTCATATTTTGGCATAAACATAATATTTTAATAAATACTTTTTCGGTGATATATTGATCGATGTGCGATTGTGCTAGCAAGTTACATCTGTAGTGAAAGGATATTATCCAATACAAGATACTTAAGATTTTATAACTACACGACTCATAGTAGATAAAATAAGGCACAACTATTTATACTATCTTCTACTATCTTATCTAACAAGTAACTAGCAGAGTAACACCCTTCGACCAAACAGATTGCTTTGCGCTCTCTACGCATGGTTGCATATAGTACTATAGCTTTATCTAGTGCATAATTATTTTCAGAGTTTTTGCAGTAACGCATGATTATGTTAGAAATGTTTTAGAACTATTTTATTTATTATAGAGACCTACTTTCTACGAGGAGTGCAGTGCAATTATATTCGAATTTCCTATCTTTTTCCGACGGTGATTAATACATAAAAGTTTGGTAATACAATGGCAATCCCACACATTATGCGGGCTTATTTATTTATTTTGTTTTTATGACTTCTAATTTTAATAGTTCTTGTAAAATACACAAACTATAACTTAACTTACACATAAAAACGTTTAGTTCATAAAACAACTAAAGAATTGAACTATGCACAAAAGGCAGTAAAAGAAAAAAGAGTTGCAGAAAAAATGAGGCCAGTTTTTACATTAAGGAGATTGCGAGATTTTCCGGTTTTTAAGCATTGTACCTCCTTTAAAGAAGTCATTGTAAAAACTGTATAAACGGAAGAGTTATCAGATTCATAAAGATTTGAGAACTTACCTACCTTTTATTACTTCCATACTTGATAATGTTAACTATCTTCGATTTACAACAAGAGCATTGACATATCGCCACCGTTACTAATTTTATATAAGAGGTTACATCGATGCACGCCTTTCGAAAGCCGTTCTAAGACTTACGGAGTCCTCTCATTATGATGTAACTGGATAAGACGTGGGACCAAGGGCCTGATGGTGACGTCACAGCATTCTCTTTGTTCCTTCCTGAATGTATCACGCGTGGTAGGTCGCGGAACGAACGTCAGGTGACGTCTTGTGTTATGTAATAAGTATGTAGACCCACCGAGCCATCTGTTCAGATCAGCGCTGAGCGAACTTTGATTTGATGCTGCCATTTTATAACATGGGAAGAAGAAATCAAGGGACTGTCTTTCAAATGAGTCTGCAATAGCAAGTCCTCAACTCGTAGGAGTATCATGGCACGTCCTTATATCTGTTACTTTTTGCAGTAACGGTAACATTAAATGACGTAGCAATAAAGTTTATTCTATTTTTTAAGTAGCCTGTTTTTCAGTGTATTTGCTTAGATTTCCCAAATCTGTATCTCAAATACACTATGGCAACCTTCGCAGTAGACTCAGTGGGTCTACACGTGACTCATTGGTGTTATGTGATAGTAACGAACACGAGTGGTAATGGGTTTCGCGATTTCTTGAGAACTTTAATGGCAGGCGGGTGGATTCCATTACCCTAGATGTAAAAAAAACTGGTTTTTAGAGGAATACCTCTTCCTACTTCGTTAAAGAGTGATTTTATGTTATTTTTGTCATTGAGATTAATGCTAGAAAAAGTTAACACAGATGACTTAACGAAAGTCTAATAATTATATAAAATTTTAGTAAGCGGATATTTTTGCACGTTACATATTGAACTTGCAAATAAAATAAAAATATCTCAAATTCTACTAATTAACGAGTAAATAAAATCATACTGTCTTTTAATTTAATTTAATTCTCCAATGTGTTACCAAATGAGATTGTCAGTTATGTCGGTCGCAAAAGCAAGTTTTTAAGTCTCTTGTATTCTTTTATTTTTCAAGACTGACCACTTTTACTATCTCTAGCGACCACACTGTTACGATCGGTAAGATTTATATCATTTTATACCAAATTACATTATATTATATAACACGTATAATAAAGAGTACCTTTATAGCGAGAATGGCAAAAAAACACTGATTAAAATTGGTTGTCCCCTTTCGGTTGTATTGATTTTATTTTGGTTCTGATCAAATATTTGTGCGGGTGAATTGGTTTGTATACTTCTGAAACTATAAGAGAGTGTGTCGTCAACACAATATTTATTTCATTGTCAATATACACGATATGTACATATGTACATCCACATTGCCATGTAGAATTTTTATTCCTTTTCAAAAATTTCAATGTAAAATGAATCTGAGATCTGGCTATACACTGAGTCATTGTTCTTGCCTTACATAATCTTGGAAGCACGTGCTCGGACAAGTCGCCATCTCTGTTTTACACTGGCATTGGTAGATGGAAAGTTAGCATAATTATATTAGCCAAAAAAGTTTTTTGTATTTACTTTCAACCGCATTACACTCTGTAGATATGTACCTAAGTGTGAAATCAAAAAAATCGCATCGGAAAAGTTGTGATCCTTATCTAAAGCATGGTTTACTTTAGGTTAAGAGTTCTTATCAAATATCCAAATTAAGTATGTAAATGAAAAATCTATTTACTGTTATCTACAAAGGGCTTCATGCTTGAAACCTACCGCAACATTAATTTCATTTCAACGCAAATCTCCATACCTACAAATGAATTATACCATATGACATCATTTACGTAACTGTATACGAGCCATTAAAATTCCTCAGAGCCGTATTATGTTAAATATTTAAATTATATTCGTCGCGACTTCTGACATGAGATAATTTCTAACGTAAAACATTACTTTCTCGCATTTTAGCTATGTATGGATTGGCTACGCATTTATTATAAGCTTAACAACATGACTGCAAAAATTAAGATAATTCGACATTTGAAAGATTATGAAAGTTTTAACTATTATTCAACCGACGTACAATGTAAATGAGTCTGATAAAAATAGATTCCATGTTCACCGAAAATAAACTTAACGGTCAACAACCATAAACAATGTAGAGTTGTGCTAAATCATTAGATATAATTAAAAAGGTTTTATTTTCTTCCATCGAGTTTCCCGAGCAGAATAAGTAGATATATCTTTAGGTAATTAAAAAATAAAATTAACTGCCGTCTCCACTCTGATTTGATATAATTTATAATTAAACGCTAAAATAAATAAAATTCAGCACATTATATAATGAGTGACACGATCTAGATCTGCCATCTTCGGCTTCTGTGCGGAAATTACAATCTCAATCTGATTTATCGGCTTTTTTCGAGACTGACACTAATTTAATGATTGCAGTTTTGTTGAATAACGAAATGACGATGCAAATTGAATAATTACATGCAATTACAAGCTGGGGTACGCTTTTTCAATCTTTATTTAACGATTTTTATTAAAATCCAGATTTAAATCTCTTTAAATAAACTCTTATCAAATCTAAGTTTACCTAATTCAAACGACTTTTTCCTACAAAACAATTTAAGTGTAATAGATTAGGTAATCTTAAAGATCAAATAAAAATAATTTACAAAAGGATAACAGAAACACCATAGTTTACGTAAAATTAATATCCATTTATTTGTTACAGATAATTAATTAATTATTTACAGATACGAGAAGACGGAATGGCAGCCAATGAACAAAGTGCAAGTTGAATCAGCTGGTTAGAGATGTTTAGATGAAGGCTGGGCCGACATAACCGGGTGCGATCCAGCGGGCTCCGATGCCGTTAACTACGGTAGGGCCGGCTACCAAAGTCTGTGGGAAAACATAGATATTAGTTCCTCTAAACAATAAAAGCAAAGTAATAACAAAAATATCAAGTGATCTCAGTAATACAGTGAAACTAATTTGGTAATAGGTTCACATTTCTTTTTACATAAAATGTAGATGAATTTGGTAACAAAAACTCGACAGCTTATTTATTGCTATAAATTCAATTCGCTCAGCATTTGAGTAAAGTGATAAGCATCAGCTAATAATGCACAGCATTTGCATATGCAACTTCTTGCATGCTTGTGACTACTAGGAAAACCTATCAGGAAGTCTAAACTAAATTAATATTAATATAACATTAACAGTGAAAGCATGTTAAAAGATTGTTGATGACGTCTTTGATTTGATTATGAAAACTGAAGATACATAAATTAATTTCTAAAGGTAAAACTATGAGACCCAAATTGATAGTTAGGTACTAAAAATACGTCAAAAGAATACCTACTATTTTAATATTATAAGAACAGAAAAACTTATCTATCGTTTTTTTTCTAGGTCACTCAAACCTTCAACTCTTAACTAATGTTTACAAATTATAAGGGCTTTTTCATCTTCAAATTCGATTAAACATTCAATTTATTGGTAACAATGAATCCAACTATCAAAGGAAGCTCCGTCCAAGACTTCTAAACTAAAAACGACATATGAGAATCAATTGGTCATGACACTTGGCAAAAGACTAATAAGAAAATAACTTACCCCAGTGGCAGGAGCAATGGCGGCAGTGTAGGGGAGTGTGGCAATGAGCTGGGGTGCAGCAGCGGCCAGAGCCACGCAGACCACGAGGAAAACCAGCTGGAAGAACATTACCATTTTAATAATGAATGATTTATATTCCAGGTTATGTAGAAAGGGATGGTTTAAATTTTGTTTTGGTCATAAAAACCAAACTTGTAAGTTCTAAGTTAAGGATCGATATGAGACAATTATGGGTACAAGGCCTTGTCAACACTCTCAGAACTCAAAAATCCGCACGGTAATTTCTTTAAACTTTTACCCAACCGCAGTTACTTTTTTTAACAAAACAATTTCCGCAGAATATGATAGGTACTCACGAAGTATTTCATTTTGATGGCAGTGTATGTAGATCTCACGAGAACTGCTGTCGAGCCTTCTCAGTGCAACTATACCGTCTCACGGAAGGCAGACGCATATATAGGGCTTTCGAAGGCCAGCCAGCAATGCAGCCCTACGCAGGCCTAGACCCTCCTAAGGTCAGAACAGCCTATCTGAATATCTAATGAAAATACCAGTTGTCACGGAAAAAAATGCGCAGAATAATATTATGCGCTCCAGTTATGGTGCGCATAATAATTTATTAGGATTGTTCTGTCATCAATCTGTGTAGTTAAACGTGGATTTTGCTTCAGTTAGATGCTATTTTTTGTTGACGACACTTCAGTTGGTCTATTGCTGTATTAAAGCCTTAAAATAATAAAAGCCTAAAAATAATATGAAAGTCCAAAGGACTCACTCTGGCACCACTCTACATTTTATTATTGTGTGCTAGGTGCACTATGTTAGCGAATTATTTTGTGCATTTTGGGCGTGATTATGGCCTTTCAACATAAAGAGCGTTATCTACTTATACACTATACCAAGCAGATTTTTGTCTGTTGTCTAGAGTTGCTTATCGTGGTGTGATTTTGGAGAGATCCATAACTGGAACAGTTGCAATGAAAGATATAAAAAAGAAGATAAAATATAAATAAGAACATCCAATATATTTTTTTAATCTTTCAAGAAAAAATAACATCAATCTCTCTAATTTCGAAAATGTCACTATTCTATCAGGCCCCTCTCTTTATAAGTTAACGAACTTTGCGTATTCCATTTAGCGTCTTTTTACAGCTTATTTTAGAAACTAGTAGTGCGCGTTAATACTACAATAAAATATAATATAATTATATACCTATTGCAAATCATCATCCTCCGAGCCTTTCTCCCAATCATGTTGGGGTCGGCTTCCAGTCTAACCGGATTCAGCTGAGTACCAGTGCTTTACAAGAAGCGACTGCCTATCTGACCTCCTCAACCCAGTTACCTGGGCAACCCGATACCCCTTACCCCTTGGTTAGACTGGTGTCAGACTTACTGGCTTCTGACTACCCGTAACGACTGCCAAGAATGTTCAATGACAGCCGGGATACCTATTGCAAATATTGTTTTTCAATTGTACATAGATCTTAAAATATAGTGCAATAATTGCTTGACACAGAAGTATTAATGCAGATAAGGTGTTCTGCCTGTTATGAATTGGTCTTCCTTTTTACACACTTATAGCGCTGTAGACATTTGTTTTGAGTTTTACGCTAATAACAATTGATGGGTCACTGTCACATCGTGTGTAAAGAAAGGCGAACGTTTGCACCTTCCGGCCCTTCGTGAGAAAAACCCTTTGCCTACAATTTATCCAATGTTATGAAACAGCTTAGGATGACTTTCAATACATAACTATTTATGGTTCTTGGTTAACAATGCAGGCTTTCCTGATAATTTAGTCATTCACAATATTTGCATACTTACATTCGCGTTGATTTATAGACATAGTCCACTGCTTCTTAGAAGTTATGAGGCTTATTTACATTTATGACATCAAACCTAGTTATCAATCATACATATTTAGATTACTCATTACTAATATTACTAGTTATAACATGCTATTTACATTTCATGTGGGCTGGTTCTGGTTGTTCTTCTTTTGTTTTTGCCTTTCCATGGTAGGATTACATCAGATGTTGTCATAGCCCTAATTTACTTATTACATCACATCTAAGTAATTCTTCTTTTTGTTTTCTCCTATAAACTGCCTTGTGTACTCTCCCTATATACATACCTATGTACACCTCTTATATACTCTCTTGTGCATTCTCCCTATACCTACACTCCTATATACCGTGTAACGTGAAATGCGCAAAACCACAAACACCCCAAACGATTTTTAATTAAATTGACCAAATGAGAGACAAAAATCATTAAAAAATGAATGGTTTTACGAACTGTTTAAGTTCGGTTTCAAGAATGTATTCATCGATTTACTGATCATTTCTACCGTCTGTGATGACGAAGCAACAAGCAACGCGACGCTCTTTGCCCTTTGACCTATGAAAGAAAAACATCAAAAATATTGCCCTCTCTCAATATTTTTGATGTTTTTCTTTTTAATAATGAACCTATATCCGAACGTGGTTTATTTGATTCCCCTAATTTTTCTCTTTTATTTTTCTATTTTCAGGCTTTAACGCATTTGACGATAGGCACATGCTGTACCTTTAGGCATCTCGCTTATGTACTCCCCTATGTACTGACTCCCTGTTACGTAGATGTATATGGGCTTCATAACCATATCGCGTGGGCGTTTATTTTTGAAATGGCATTGTTTTAGGTGAAAACAGGTCTGGCTCACAAGTATCTCCTTAGTTACGGCACTTGACGATTGCTTTTCTGAATTTTGAGGGTCTGCTTATGTACCTATGTCAGTTATAACGTCGATTTTGCGATAAATACTCTTGTCTTATCGTCATGGTTTGTCATTGTGTCTGTAGGTATTTCGTGTTGGAAAGGAATATAGATTTATTTTGGTAGATATACAAAAACAAAAAAATTAAAGACGATACCTTCAATTTAATTATATACTTAGTTACAGATCAATATGTACAATATACGAGTATGCTCTGAGTTGGACCATTGGACATAATGCAAGGTGTTGTTTGAGGAGCAGGCACGGTATAGCTTAGATGACGTAACCAGGAGCGATGATGCGAGCGCCATGGTTCACTACGGTGGGGCCAGCTACCAGGGTCTGTGGACAAAGGTAATTAGATAAGTCAACAGTAAAAAGGTTAGAGAAAATGTAAAATTAGGTAATAGACTGACTATGCTTAGAGCTTTCGATGGTTATGGTGACTTAAACAGTGGTATATGAATTGATGTGTGTGTCAATATTTCTAGATATTTCTCCTTTTCTTCGTCCCAAGTTGCAAAGGACCATTTTATGATTTTTTATGACATTCTTTTATCGACTTTGCAGTCTTCTCAATTCAGGTTTTTTTGCATTGGACATAAATTCCACTACGATATTTCACTGAGCGTTAATCACCACGCTTGCTCAAAGCGGGCCAACGCTCAATCCTTCTCCGTGTGAGAGGAAGTCTGTGCCCAGAAGTGGGACAAGAAAAAGGTTGTAACTAGTAACTAGATATTTCATTATAATACGTACCCTAGTAGCAGGCACGACGCCAGCATATCCTGGCCAGCCTGGCCACGCAGCGATGAGCTGAGGAGAAGCAGTGGCCAGAGCCACGCAGACGATCAGGAAAACCAGCTGGAAATAGATAAACAAAGAAATGTAGACAAACAACGACACACAAAACAGGATCAGTAAATGCCCTTATATCTGATTAGGAAACCTAAACAATACTAGCGGTTCCCCACGACGCATCTCGAGGGAAGTTCTTCCCGTACGCTGGTGCAAAGAATAAATGATATCCACTCTTGGGCTGTAGATTTGAGAACCAAATATCTAAATCAGTCCAATTTTATGTGAAAGTACTATAGATAGTTTCTTTCGCATTTATAATACTAGTAAGGATTCCTTTCTAGGTGCCCAGATTTTTTAATATGGAAGAAAGCTTTGGATCCTTTGTCGCCTAAGCTTGTTCACGTAATTACCAGAGGCAGTTTTTAGGAAAATATTCAAAATAATACTTACGAAGTACTTCATATTGATTGATTGTGGAGAACTGCTGCTGAGCCTTCTCAATGCAAACTATATCGTCCTGAGGAAGGCAGAGGCATTATATAGGGCCCTTGAAGGTCACCAAGCAATGCAGCTTTGTGCTAAGCTTTGTAAACCGATAAAAGTGCCTACTGCATATTAATACAAGAACGGTATTTGTCAACTTTTCTACACCTAGTTGACATTGATCACACAGTTTTAGCACTTGCTACGTGGAAATACAAAGATTTTAATAGGAGCTAGGGCCGTTTGGCAGACTAACGGTGAATTGAATGTTGCACTATTTAACTATGACGATAACCGTAGCATTTTTTGCTGTCAAATCGCCGATTTGATCATTGGGCGGCCGGTATACGGTAGGTTATGGTTTGGTCATCGTTAGAATTAAACGTTGCAACTGGATCCTAATAGTGTAAAAAGACTGCAAGGACTAGAAAACCATAACTCCCAAATAAATCAATTCTGGGATACCTAAGTGAATATTGACTCTTATTAGTACTCTTAAATAAATTCAAATTGAAATTTATTCAATCATCATTCGTCTCTATATTGTCGTTATAATCATACAGAAAATTCATAAGTGTAGGCTACAGAACATAACATATTAACTTCTTTGTTTTCAAGTATGCAAAGCACATAAAAGTGTCAATTAGAAGCAATAATGTCGGTGTAAATACTGGTATATAAGGTTACGTATATAATTACACATAACTGGATCAAAGTGTAGGCGGTGCTTTATAATGTAGTCAGTCATTCGCTAGTTCTCATTATATGCGAAGTATGGAAGCGTTTCAATTAAGAATAGTCTATTGATTTAAGTATTTATACTGACAATACTTTATAAATTATGCATGACATAATTATCTAGTTTTCCTTTTCTGATATAGGGACAGAAGCAAAACTGTGCAGTTTTCAAGGTTTTAACCTTCAACCATCAGTTTTTAGGTGGTGCCATCAGTCATTGCTGAAAACGTGATTATGATCCTGTCATCCTATCCAGCCTACAGACAGTTGCAAAAGGGATTAGGTAATTTTTGGGAGAAATTGAGAAACGGTTTCATGGCAGAGTAAAACTTTGGTGACTAAAAACTAAGCAAATTCCTGGCTTCACATGGTCAACTCCTATCCTAGTTTGCACTCTGCATCACTAGTTTTATGTAATCCAAAGTTATTATTACATCATCTCATTTTTAATCGATTAATGCATTATTTGCAGTAGGTATAATAAAATTCCATTATACCATCATATTTCTATTTTAGAATGTTGTATGTCCATAAAATGAATTCAAATGTCTCCTTACTTGGAAAATCTAGCAATCGCTTCTCGAATTTATAATCGCGTTTATTGCTTCTAATTCCACCACATATTAGCGTAAACATAATAATTGTATTTGAAATATTTTCAGAATTACTAATTTCTAAAATGACGAAAATAACAAACTCACCCCGCTGCAATTTGAATCTTATGTCATTAGCATATGAGAGGTTTTTCAGCGTCAAGCCGCATGTGCTCGTCGCCTCCCTTCACGGCTCCAATGGGCTCGCTGGCATCAGCTCGGTAGACCGCGTTCTCGATCCAGACCGCGATTCGGTCCGAAATCGCCACCATGAACCGAGGGAGACGGCCCGGGTTGGTGCGAGTTGGTTTTGGTTCACCTAATTATTAGGGCATAGGATTATCCAGGCACTCTACAATATCTATGTATAGATAAAGCATATTCAAAAAAGTTTTTCAATCAAAGCTTCCGTGAATGGACACCTGAGACGTAACCTATTGACTGGGATCTACTTAAGCATAACATTTTTAGGGACAACGGTTACTAAAATTATTATAATGCTAACCCAGAATTTCGGCAACTCTCTCCAAAACAACATCGGCGATAGCTCTCAGGCGGTTAGAGACCAACATTTCCTTCTGTCCTTTTGCAATGTAATCGCATAAACGGTATGCCACCTGGATAAAATAGAATAATTATCTAAAATCCATTTTATTAAGTAACACATTATCAGTACGTTTTACCTTGAATTTTGGACCCTACATTTCTTCGACTAACACAAAAAAACAAAGCACCTTATTACTGCAAATAAAATACAGGAGTAGTATCTCTAAAGCTTTCCAGTGTTCCTATTTGCAAGCGAAGTCCCTACAAAGAAACAATACTCCAGTAGCTTGCTCTACCCATTGGCTACCATCTAAGGAGTCAATCTGTTCAAACCTGCGCGCTAAAGTTGACCAGCCACTTCTGTCGCTGGCGCAACTCCTTGCTTCTATCAACGTGTTCCTTACGGCTGACCATGCCTCCCGGGCCGGACCAACGCCGAGAAGACTCGTTCAAAGCTTGGAAATATTGCTCGGTTTGCCTGCAGATCATCGCAACGTTCATGTAAGACGGTAAAGGCTTTCATTGTAATTTTACAAATCAATTTTTCTTTAGGTCCTTATTAATTACCTAATTTAAACTTTTACCGAATTATACACCGCGACTTTTTAGTCGTCTTACAAAGGTGGTCCACTGAATGTATCCGACATAAAATACCACTAGACATGATTATTAATTTTATAGCATTAATTAAGATAATAGGTGCAAAGAAAAATAAATAATACATTAGAAATAAGAAACATCCTGTTAATAATGTTTACGTATCAAACGGTAGAAAGTAGTACCTTCCCAGCGCTCGAGTCGAGTGATCGTTCCATCTCCATTTTTTACGAGACAAAATATCGTAAGCCAATCTAGCACAGTCCACGTGGACTGTCATCCAATGAGATTCATTCCACGAGCGGCACGACGGCACCGCCAAAGACGACGACGGCACTTTTCAAAGAGTCCACGTGGACTTTGATAAATGCCGCCTTTTACTTAAAAATTGGTTTTAAAGGTCATTCTGTGGCTCAGTTGCCGTCCGAACACCGCAAGTGGAAGTGTGCGCGCACTACCGGTAATCAAGTGTTGTTCGCGATCGCTACGAGTGAATAGGGTATACGTCTTGCATGATGAGTGATAGGAACCGTCGCTACTCGAATATCGAGTACCTACAAATGGTACGCGTGCACGCAATAGCTGGTGACAATTTAAGGGAAGCAAGAAGATTGTACGCTGCGCCTAACAATCTAATAATGTTACGGAACCGAGGAGTGATCAACCCGCACGAACTAAAAATTATAATATTGGAGCGCGCGCGGCGCGTGTGACTGTTGTGCGCCCTGAGCCGCGTGGGGCTACCGGTAACCCAGCGAGCGGTAGGCATTTATCGCGCGCGAGTACAGAGAGTGACTGAGGCCTGATAATAGGTACGTCATTGTCAACTTACATCACTCTGTTTTGGTTTTATTACGAAAAATGTTTCTGACGGTCCTAAGCCCGTAAAAGTATGAAGGAAGAATTGGAATTAAGTGTTACAAGTTAAGTAAGAGTGCAAGTTTACAAACTGCTACATGATGAGAACATTAAGATTGCAATAGTAAGAAACTTATTTTGCGCTAGGGTGAATGAACTTTGATAAAGACGCGCCGCGCCGCTCCATTGATAAAGACTCGGGCCGCGCTCACTACAGGGTGTTTTTATAATCTATGTCATGCGTCATAATAATGAATTTATTTTTATTTTTGAATTATTCAAATGTCATAAATATATATATTTTCTTAATGAACGTGTTCTAGTCATTGGATACATGAAGTGGGCTGCCGTTGTAAGACGACTAAAATGTCACGGTGTATTTATGTATTGGCTTGAAGACCCTGCAGAATTCAGTGTGAAAAAAAAGAGAGTAGTTAATAGGTATATAGCCGGAGGTATCTACCTGATTACATTACGTTTATGGATATTTGAGTGAAATCTGTGAATGCATGTTTCATCATAAAACCATAAAGGCAAAATAAAGAAGAAAGACATACTCAGGACTAAGAAAATAGTCTTCTTCCAAGGCGCTCTTAATTTTATCTCTTCGATCGCGCGGCAGGATAGCACACTTCTCGTCCCAAAGCGACCGCAGTCGCCGAGAGTTGGGCCGAGCCAGCATCTCCACTCTTTCCATGTTTCGACGGAGACGAGCCGACATCTTGCTTCCAGGTCCCTCTGACAAGATTGTCCAAAAGATATCATATAAGTTTTTGAAGGTACCTAAGTATGTTAGTTAAATAGGTAGGATAAGGTATTGAAGAAGCATTTTACTTATTGATAAGTATATATGTTACGGGTAATGCTAGAAGGTGGAGTAAACCTAGGTTTACCCGGGTTGACTTAGTATTACCCAAGCTTCTTGGGTAAAGTCCGAATAATAAGTAAAATAAATTTTAATTCGGGGTTTACCCATGCTCACCTAGGTCTACCCAACTCCGACTGGGTAATGTTAAAAATTTGTCTAATTAATTAATGAAATGAAAATCCATGGTCATTTTTAACATTTATAATTAAAAAAAACATACACCGGCTATCGTAATCGCTTGAAGAGAAAAATACTTAAGCTTTAATAGAAAAATACTAATAACGATCGTTGTTGATCAAATTGAAATTATTTATTTGAGCAAGATAAGCTGCTGTGACGTTTAGAATTGCACAATTTTCCTGCAGCTTCGCATGAACACTTCTTTGTGGCACATTCTGTTTTGCAATTAAACATTTTTAGAATAACGCCACGGGCTCGAAAATTACGCAACACCTAACATTACCCAGTCAGAGTTGGGTAGACTTAGGTGAGCATGGGTAAACCCCGAATTTAAAATTTATTTTACTTATTATTCGGACTTTACCCAAGAAGCTTGGGTAATACTAAGTCAACCCGGGTAAACCTAGGTTTACTCCACCTTCTAGCTTTACCCGTAACATATACAATGTACATAAATGAGGTACCTACTTATAAAACAAAGTAATAGGTAATAATGAGTGATGAGGTCTCCCTTTTTTTTTGAGGTGAGAAATCATCAGATGAATAGCTGCTCCCTCCCACAACGGGCCCCTCCCAGTAACCCACCATGTTTCTTCTAGAGCATTTTGTGTAACAGGGCCTCGGTTGCTCTTTCGAAAAATCCGCAGAGCCGTCTTCGGATATTTTTTCGTACGGGCAAAGGTACCTGGGACCTAAAACTTTTCAGTATAACCTTTTTTTACCTGAATCCATTCTCATGATTTTGACATTTTGATCAGACCCAGAATAAAGGTCGCCTTTCGACCCCTTCACCTTATCCTTGGGCTCAGATTTTCTTGAAGCCGTCGGCATTTTTATTTAAGGAAATATACCACTATTAATTTTAAAAGAGAGTTCTCCAAAATTTACACGTGTCGTGTCAATTCAGTTGACATGTGAACTGGTTTTTATCTCTGTTAAGTATAATTTAAATACTAAAAAATCCAGCCTGTACTTTTCTTAGCTATAGGCTAAAAAGGCTTTTGTTAAAAGTTTATTGTCTTTCAGGTGGCCAAATAACTGTGCTTATGGATCAGAGTTTTTTGGATCACTTCTTCCCGGCAATAGCACGTAGGAAGTGGTGGGTTTTTGGGAGCTGTTTTTTATATTTTTATCGACGTTCAAAAAGTTCTGATTTTCAGTTTAGTTTTATGAAATGATTTTGATTTGATAAACGAGTGTAACAGAGTAAAAAAAAGCAAATGTATATTATTACTTTTTTATTTATGCCTTAAACAAATCCAACTGTAGAGATCTGGAGTGCCATCATTGAATTGACCTGTAGTCGAAGCCTCCCTTTCAAATGGTAGATGCCAGGTACCATTTTTCTTCTGCGCGCAGGGGGTGAATTTTAATGGCTCCTGAAAGCATAATGATAAGAATGATTAAGGATTTCAACAATTTAAGGATATTTTTATATCTTAATTTTAATTTTTTTTCTATATTAACATAACAAAGAGGAAACATTTTTTGCTTGTTTGTACCCAAAAAGCTCCAAAACTACTGATCCGATTTGTTAAGTTCTTTCACTGTTGGAAAGCTTTACTCTTCCCGAGAAAAGGCTATATTTTATCCCAGCACGTGCTATTCCCACGGGACGCCGCTGAAACCGCGGGAAAACGACTAGGAATTAAAAAACTTTTTAAATAAGAATAACATTATCACCTGTATCGAAACTCCTTTGAAACTTTTGATAAACACCATCCACTGGTGTTGCCACTGCCATCTCTTGAACAAAAGCCTTAAACTGTCATCCTGTAACAGGAACTTGTGCCCTCGTAGTAGATCCTTGGACACTATGTCAGTCTGTGGCCCACTTATTATTGCTGCTGTTATGAAGTATGGGTCATCTTGAGATCTGTGAATAGAATATACTTTTACCTATTGAATTATCTAGCGTAACAGCAAATAGATTTTCTAAAAAACCTATTTCTTGATACCAGGAAAATCAAATATCAAACAATCATACATTATCAACTTACATATTATCAGTTAAGAAAAAGCTTGTCTTATGCTTGATATCCTGCATTACTCTTTTATTCCACCTCAGCATATGTTGCCTCCCTAAGAGCAGTATCTTTTTCTTCTGCCTCACAAAATGATCAACAACATCTATTAGGAACTTAGCCTTATCTGTTTGAGTGCCCGCACCCACGGCATAGGCAATGTTAAGCCCATCTAAAACAATGTCATAAGGAGCAGTTTTGTCTACAAAGTCTAAGAACCTCTTTAGTTCTTCAGGTGATGTTTTTAAAAATAGATCTGAACCTACAATAAGCTTTTCTTTCACATTTTTCTGTAGCAAGTTGAATTCTTCCTCTGATAATGGTAGGCAGTCTAGTGTGTCTTTACAGCATTGACATTGGCCACTAAAACAAAAAAAGAATTTAGAATATTCACAAAAAAAAAACCATTTAATGATGTTGACTGGAAAATAACTTACTCTAATTTCCTTATTTTGGTAAACTTTGCATTCCACTGCATAGAGCTATACAATTCTTTTAATTTGTTAGCAGTATTCATAGGTATGACAGTACAATTTGTAGCTACGTGAGAAAATAATTCCTCCAAGTGTTTAGCTATTACTTTTTTATCTTTATATTTCCTTAGAATGTAGTCCATCCAAGCTTCATAAGCAATATCTAAGAGAGGTCTCTTGTGTTTGAGGCTTTCTTCAACAAGTTCTAGAGCCTTCTTCTTTTTGTTCAGTCCAAATAAAGTGGCAATTAAAGTACTGTATGCGGAGTGCGTAGGAGTAGTAGTCAGGTGGATGTCAGCCAACAGTTTCAATGCTTTCTCCCATTCATTTATCACACAGAGTGCATGTAGTAATGTTTCAGAGGAACTGTAGTCGAGAACTTTGTACTTTTCAAGTAAACTCTTATGCGCATCTAAAATAAACTTAGCCTGTTCTTTTGATAATTTTTCAGTTTTCCCAATTTCATAGTACAGGTTCAATAAGCCCTTCATGGTGCCTAAAGAAAGTTCTTCATTAGTACTTCTCAAATGGTCAGCAAATGATAAAGCTGCAACATATTGCTTAAGGCTTACCATAAACTTTAACATGATAGCATCAATGTTCTTCTGAGTTGCATTGCCCTCTTTGGATAGTACATCATTTTTGACAATGGTCCAGTCTTGTGCTTTATTTGCTAATGATGTTTTTATATACTCTATTTGCTGGTCAACAAACTTCTCTCTATGAAATGAAGCATTTTGACTGAAAACCCTTGCTGATACTCGTATAACTGTAAGTTACAAAACAAGATGGTTAAAGTTGTTGTTTTTCCACTAACCACTCGCCATTTATTAGTATTTACAACATAATTTTTCTTTAGAAAAAGATAGTTTACATGTTTGCATATTAAACAAAATCTCTGGAAGTTCTGGACTAATGAGGTACAGAAATTGCAGCAATGGCAAGCTATATCCACTGAGTTCTACAAACTATCAGCGATATCACGAACACTAGTTTAGATTTTTTAAATAATACAAAATCGAATCGCAAAACAAAACTTACTTGAGGTACGTGGATATATTAAACGCGTTAAAGAATTAAGCATAGTGGAAATTACTAATGCAATTATATGTAATATTTAGTTTAGTTAATACAGTTTCCCTTCATCCGAATATCTATAACTTTGTTTGGAGTAGAGACTTTTGAGGTTAAATTTCCTACTCTGTATTTACATGGTATTTACTTCTGAAGATGAATGACACTGACAACATTGACAGAAAATACAGAAAATATGATATTTTGTGTCAGAAGAATGGGAATATCTTGGAAAAGAAGAAGAGCCTGCTTCGCTTTCGTCTTTGGTTTGTTTAGTCTATTTCACACTTAGGGCATATATGTTCTGTGGTCTATTCTTGTGAGTCTGTGAGACTCGGTGAGAGCTGTGGAAAAAAAGCAACGAAGTCAATCAGTCAATCCCTCTTTGCTTTGCTTCTTTATCGAAATCAAACAATTATTTAACCCTGCTCTTTCAGATTCATAACACCATTAAGTGTAGATATCATTGAGAAACAAGTTTTCGTAACTTAGAACAGCGATGGATGGAAAAACCACGAAAATGCCCAAAGTGGCAAAGGTAAACAACTTGAGCTACAAGTGATTTTGTATGTAATGCTTATTTTTGCAATTTATTAATTAGTGCCTTCACTTCAGGTAAAAAATAAAGCACCTGCAGAGATACAAATTACAGCTGAACAGCTTCTCAGAGAAGCTAAAGAGAGAGACTTGGAAATTTTGCCACCACCACCAAAACAAAAAATCTCTGATCCAGAGGAGTTGAGAGACTATCAGCACCGAAAGAGAAAGGCATTTGAAGACAACATTCGTAAAAACAGACTTGTAAGTAGCTGGCACATTATTTTAATTAAGAAATTAATAATTGTTTGGAATAACCTCAAAATTCTGATAATGGTCCAGTTGTTTTCATAAGCTTGGTTAATTACTAGACCTTTGCATTGATTAAGGTATAATTACGTATCAAGGAGGCTTTTTAACTAAGCCTTTTTTTGGATTTTGCATTTAAAAACTTTTATAAACAATTCAAAAAACATTTCTCTACTTTCAGGTTATTGGAAACTGGCTCAAATATGCTCAGTGGGAAGAGTCGCAGAAACAGGTTCAAAGGGCCAGATCTATTTATGAGCGAGCACTTGATGTGGACCACAGAAATGTTACCTTATGGTGAGTTTTCATACATTGTGCGTGTGTTTCAGGTAAATATAAGATAAACTTGCTGTTATTCCTTTAAAATATGTTGTATTCCAGGTTAAAGTACACTGAAATGGAGATGAGGAACAGGCAAGTGAATCATGCTCGTAACTTGTGGGATAGGGCAGTTACCATACTGCCAAGAGTTTCACAGTTCTGGTATAAGTACACCTACATGGAAGAGATGTTGGAAAATGTTGCTGGGGCCAGACAGGTATGCATTACTGCAAATACTATTAATCAAACTCATGATAATAACGAACTCAAGATTGTTTTGTTTTATTTTCTAGGTTTTTGAAAGGTGGATGGAATGGCAACCAGATGAACAAGCGTGGCAAACATACATCAACTTTGAATTAAGGTACAAAGAACTTGATAGGGCTCGACAAATTTATGAAAGATTTGTTATGGTACACCCTGATGTCAAGAACTGGATAAAGTATGCAAAGTTTGAAGAAAATCATGGATTCATAAATGGTTCAAGAAAAGTGTTTGAGAGATCTGTTGAGTTCTTTGGTGATGAAGATCTTGATGAGAGATTGTTTATTGCCTTTGCAAAATTTGAAGAAAATCAAAAAGAACATGACAGAGCCAGAGTTATTTACAAATATGCATTGGATCACATTCCCAAAGATAGGAACAAAGAATTGTACAAAGCCTATACTATACATGAGAAGAAGTATGGTGACCGATCGGGCATTGAAGATGTCATTGTGAACAAAAGAAAGTACATGTATGAGCAGGAAGTAATAGAGAACCCTACCAACTATGATGCATGGTTCGATTACATAAGGCTTGTTGAAAATGAAGGGAATGTAGATGACATTAGAGACACATATGAGAGAGCCATAGCTAATGTACCTCCTTCTAAAGACAAGCAGTTCTGGCGACGCTACATTTATTTATGGATTAATTATGCATTATATGAAGAATTAGAAGCAGAAGATGCTGAGAGAACAAGACAAGTTTACAGAACATGTTTGGAATTATTACCACATAAAATATTTACATTCTCCAAAATCTGGTTGATGTATGCCCAGTTTGAAGTCAGATGTAAAGACTTAAAACAAGCAAGAAAAACTTTGGGAATGGCTCTTGGTATATGTCCGAGGGACAAATTGTACAGGGGTTACATTGACTTGGAAATACAATTAAGGGAATTTGACAGGTGCAGAATACTGTACCAGAAGTTCTTGGAATATGGCCCAGAAAACTGTATCACATGGATAAAGTTTGCAGAGTTGGAAACATTACTGGGTGACATAGACAGGGCAAGAGCCATTTATGAAATTGCAGTTGGACAACCCAGATTAGATATGCCTGAATTGTTATGGAAAAGCTATATAGATTTTGAAGTGCAGCAGGGAGAAACAGAGAAGGCTAGACAGCTGTATGAAAGATTGTTAGAAAGAACAGTACATGTAAAAGTGTGGCTGTCTTATGCAAAGTTTGAACTGAATGCTGAAAATGCTGATAATTTTAATGTAGAATTAGCTAGGCGTGTCTATGAGCGCGCTAATGACAGCCTTCGTAGTGTTGGCGAAAAGGAAGCAAGAGTACTTCTTTTAGAAGCTTGGAAAGATTTTGAAACTGAAATAGGTGATGAAGAAAAACTTGAAAAGGTTATGGCCAAAATGCCCAGAAGAGTCAAAAAGAGACAAAAGATCATTAGTGAAAGTGGAGTTGAAGAAGGTTGGGAGGAAGTATTTGATTACATATTTCCAGAAGATGAAATGGTTAGACCTAATCTTAAACTTCTTGCTGCTGCCAAACAATGGCGCAAACAGAAAGAAGTTGCTCAACCTGCAGAACCAGAAACACAAAATGAAGATCAGGATGATGAAGGACACACACCGCCACAAAGAAATGACGATGAAGTTGAAAATGAAAACAACTAATTTCTTAAATAAAATTCACTATTTTAATCATAGTGTTTCATTGCATTAATCTACATCTTCTGGGCGAACAGGATGAGTCAATGGTATAACTGATTTTTTATTTACATCTCTTGAACAAGCCTTTCTCATATCTGGAAAAGAACAAAATGTTGAGTTAGTAAACTAATTAAAAAATATGCTAGGTTTCATTCAGGAAAGCTTTCAGGATTACACACCATAAGCATCTTCGTCTGGATCTCCAGAATAATATTCTAATACAGTCCTGTATACTATGTATCCTAAATTCTTGTACATATTGATGGCAACCTTATTACTCACTCTTACAAAGAGATCTACAAAGTATGCCTTTTTCCTGCAAAAGAATGAATAAAATGTTTAGAAACAATAAAAAAATATGTGTTTTTTGAATAACAATTGCATAGTATAAAGGAACAAACTTCTCAGAGACATCTTCCAAAATATTCATCAATGTTGCTGCAAGGCCCAATCTCCTATACTCTGGACCAACAGTTAATGCAGTCACATGACCGTGCCAGTTGTCTCCGTGACCCTCCGCTTTCCCCATAACTGAAATCAACAGAAGAGGCATTATTTTATGATCTCGTGATTAGCGCACTAATACTCAAACTAACTGTACTTACTGTATCCCATTATTTCTCCACTTGGAGATTCCACCACTTGAAAATATTCAGGCCAATGTGCTAAGTATTGAGTATAAAATGATAACCCGTAAGTCTCAGTCAGGGGATCCAAGTTTCTGTAGACAAAGATAAACTTAGTTATTTAGTGTCCAATTAGGTTAATTAATGATGTATGTTAGACTCCTTAGAATAATATTTTGGAAGACTTACACATTGTTGAATTTTAACATGTCTTCGCATGTGAATGGTCTGATAGTAGTCATTTTGTATGTAAGTTTTATTTCGTTCCTTAAAATTAATTCTATTACAACCAATTAATCTTTTGATTGAATAATTCACTCCCTGCAGCACATTCCTATTTTTATTTGTACAAAAATGACAATGTGAACAATGTCAATAGAAAGTGACATTTTGGACGTGAGAGCGCGGGGGACGCGCCATGCAGATGCTCAGTCAAACCATAGAGTACTCGTTTTGTATTCATCATCATCATCCTCCGAGCCTTTTCGTTTTGTATTGTAAACAGGAAAAATGGTACACTGAAAGAATTCGTCAAAAAAGCTTCTTTTTTGAGTATATCATACATATAATGCCAATAAAAACTGATATGCTGTATTATAAAATTAATTTTGAGAGTATATCTTAAGTCACCTTGAAGCTGCGGATGCAGGCTGCTGAAGACCGAACAAAGTGGTGAACTTGGAGGAGTCCTTTGTCTAGCAGTGTACATATTTCGGCTGTCTATTAATTTAAAAAGCAAGTTTATTCACGAAGTTGGATTCATAAAAAGAAAATGCCATTGACATTCAGACTAATGTAATAAATAATATTCATTTTCATTGATGTGAAATCTATGTGTGAAATTCTTTTTCCAATGTTGGCCAAGAAGCTTGAAGTTTAATTGGAGAAAACTGTTGATGGAGTACATTGATACATCCAGTGAGCAATATGCGTCCAAAGTTGAACCTTCTACAAAAAGAAAATACGAAGAAAAAAAATTAAGAAGAAGCGAGTAGCGCGAGTGTGGCATTTTTTTTACTTTTGGCAATTCACGCATTACGCTTCCTGATTTGTCGGTTCTTTTGATGTGAATCGAAGAACCGGCAATACGCGCATATGATTGGCTAAAACATTCCGATTAGAAAGAGAAGGGACGGCACCTGAAGTAAACATTTTAGTAGGTTAGTCTCCAGTCAGACTAAAGCAACAAGGTCCACAATTTGGAGAATTGAATTGTGGAGAATACAATACCTAATGAGCAAGCATAGATTTCTCATTTGATTATCTGAATACACTAATAATGGATTTTGGTTTACAATGTAAATAAATATGAGATGCCCTAATAGTTGGAAACAGTAATCATGTAATAAATGTGTCAAAATAAATAAAAATATCCCAATATTTATATTTATATCGTACTTATTTACAAAATATAAAATGAAATATGACGCGCAAATAGCAATGCTTTCTATAATTTCATAGAAACATGCATATTGTTGCCACCTAAAATAATTTTCTAGCTACTAAAAGAGTTATTGTCTGACTCGTTTTAACACATGTCGAAAGACATATTTATTACTCTTTTACAAGCTAAAAGCTCAAGTGGAGCGATCTATGGGCTTCTTGCAGTTTACCAACACGACAATGGCCGAATTGTCCGTATAGGATATTTTTTATTGGCCCGTACGTCCCAACCTGCCATGTCTTTGGTTTTAAAAATGGCGTATACAAGCTTTTTGTTTGCCGGTGTACGCTGTTGAATACTTTCCAAGACCTCGCGTGTACTCGGATAAGACCTAAACGTCGTGAATATGAAATTAAAGTACATGTGTAGGTATATAATCAACTCTGTGGACCCCGTGAACGAAATTTTGTAGCGTTATGGTGAATTAGAATGGTGCCTGTGGCTTGTCAATCTCGCACGTCGTCAGGTTACCCGTTCGTAACGTAAATATCACCCAGCGAGCGTTTTATATTTCAGATATGTCAGCGTCGCAAAACAGTAGATAATGGAGAGTTCAGAAGATGATGCGGGCGCAGCGACGAACGCTTCCCGCCGTGCATCGGCGCGGGAAAAGGACGTCGGTCTGGCCGAGGACGTCAATGCAACTAGTAGTTTCCAGCAGGAACCATCAGAAGCGCGGCCGTCGTGTGAAACTCCTGCGATGTCGGAGGATAATTTCGACGGCGATAGCGTTCCGTCGCCGTCGGCGCAGGACGTCAACACGAGCACCGAGGCGATTTTGGATATGATAGATGAAATCGTCGACGGCCCTGGCGCACCGAAGCGGGTACCGCAAGCATCAGAATTTGTTGAGACGCGTTTTGACGAGCTCGAAATCATCAGTGAACACGCGAATATCATACAGGAATCAACTAAGAGCGAATGCGAGGACTCCTTTGCACCGCCGGTGGTAGCATCATCTGCCGACAGTGCCAAAAGCGAACCATTGCTTGAAGAAGCAGGCAAAGATTCACAAGCCGAATCCTCGTCTATTAGTGATAAATCACCAGACACTTTAAATGCAAATAGTGTGGATTCATTACCAGAAAGTTTATCTCTGCCTGAGAGTAATGAGCCTGCAGTGTTTACACAACCGGAAGACAGTCAGACAAGTAGTCTGTCAGAAGAGGTGCCTGAGGCCCCAGTTGCATGCCCTCCGCCTGATGTGGGACCTCAGGAACCAGCTAGAAGTCCTGCAACCAATGAGGTACCAGAGGCGCCAAGTAGTCCTCCATGTAATGTGGTACCTGAGGCACCAGCCAGTTGCTCATTGCCCAATGTGGTACCTGAGGCCCCTACAAGCTGCCCGCCACCTATTCCTTCCAGCAGTGAAGAAAAGACTGTGCAAAACAATTCAGATGTTAGTGCGTGTGAAACACAGGAACAAACAGTGAAATGTGTGTCATCCAGTGATAGTAGGGACAATGTGACTGTAGAAAGTGCAGAATCAACGTCTAGTGATAGTAGTGTAAGTGAGGGTAAAGCAGTGCTCGTGGAACCACAGGTGCGGTCTCCGCTCCGACGGCGACTGATACGGCCCGCACCTAGTGACAGACGACCGGACTCTACTGTGTCCTCGACAGTTGATTCACAAGTTGTTCATTTACCCGCTACTGAACAAAAAAGTAGTGAAAGTATCACCAAGGATGTGACAAGTTCATCTGATGCTGTGCCCACAATACATGGTAATGTAAAACCAGAAGAGATTAGAAATGTAAGTGAAATTAACTTCTGCAAAGCAGAAACTTCTGTGAGTCCTCCTAAAAAAATTAAGCTTATTAGGCAAAAAGTTATTACTGGTACTAGTAATAGAGAATCTTCTGTTAATCAATCAGCTATTCAATCAGATAAGGATCAGTGTCAATCAACTTCATCTGATAACAATTCAATACTCTTGCCTGAGCCTCAAATAGAATCTTCAAATACTGTTAGTGTCCCTCAATCTCAAGATGTCAATCAAGCATCTACTGTCAGCAATTGTGTATCAGAAAAGCCTGTTAAAAGTCCCGAACAGTCACTCTGCTCTGTTGGACATTCCCAACCCAGTATAGAACATCAGCTACCAAACCAAGATGCTGAAAAACACATTCAAAATGAACAAGTTGCACCCGCAGAGCCTAGCATATGTCTACCAAATGCTTCAGAGCCAATCTCTGAGGCTGATGTTAATACTAGCGAAATAGTACAAGAAGTTAGTAGTATGCCAGAGCCAAGTCCAGCTGAGCTTCCTGAAGAAGTAAAATTAAATGATATTGGCCAGAGCAGTGAACATAGTGTAGATCATGATATATGCAAAGACTCAAAAGAAGAAAGCACTCAAAATGAAGTGCTGATACCAGAAAATACAAAGGAGGATCAATCAAATGTATCAACCTCAGAAAATTCTGAACCAGAAAATACAAGTAAAGAAGTTTTACCTGATCAACAGAAGGTTCCACCTATTAAACTCAACTTATCTATGTCTAATCTGTCTGAATCTAAATTAGAAGCAGAACAAACCAGTATTAGTAAAAACAATGTTATTCATGAAGAATCTGAAGTCAAACAGGTTCCAAAATTAACAATCAAACTAAAACAACCTGATGAAGTTAAATCACCTGTACCTAAAGTAACAATAAAACCGATCAGGCCACCTGTTGATCAAAATACTGAAGATCTAAATGAAAAAGTCCAGCCAGTACCAAGTGTAACTAAACTAAATATAAAGCCCATTCTGAAACCTCCAGAAAATTCAAATGAGAAGTCAATAAAATCACAGCATGGTGATGATAGATCAATTAACTCCAGCGAACAATTACCTTGTATCACAAAGTTAAATATTAAACCAATTCCTAAACCACCAGAGAAAATAAACGATATTCATAGAAAATCTAGTAGTAGTGAAATATCTGAATCTGAATATTCCGAAAATGATGAAACTAGTACTTCAGATCAAGCATCTACTTCTGATCAAGGACCCTCTGATGTTGTTCCAAAGGTTACTATAAAACTAGGAAAACCTGGCACTGAAAGTGAAGGTAAATTTTATACAGAGAAAAATGTCCCAAAACTTACCATAAAAGGTTTTCAATCAGAAGATAATGAAGAATCAGAACCAAAATTAAAGTTGGTTATCAGCCAATCTGAGTTATCTTCAGACACACAACCAGAGAAGATCCCTAAACTGACTATAAAAACAGTATCAAAATCAGAAAGCCAGCCACTTAGTCCAAAGCTCACTATTAAACCAATAAAACCCCCAGATACTACAAATAAAGATGAAATTCCTAAAATTAAGATATCTACAGAATCATTCACTTCATCTAGCGAATTTAAGGAGAGTTCACATGTGCCTAAAATTACGATTAAACCTGTAACAAGGTCAAGTACAGCAATGTGTGACAGTCCTGAACATATCCCTGTAGTAACGAAATTGAACATCAAGCCTATTGTGAAACCTACAGACAGCGGAGAGCCCTCCGAGGACTTTGATGATAAAGTTCCTGTAGTTTCAAAATTAAATATAAAACCTGTAATAAAGCCTAAAGATAATGATGTAGATTCTAGTGTAGATGATGTACCTAAAATTACTAAATTAAATATTAAACCAATAAAGAATCCTGAGGAGAATTCTTCAGAAGAAAAAGACTGTGATGAAATGAATGCTGACATTGATGAAAATAGTATACCTGTTGTTACTAAAATTAATATTAAGCCTATTATTAAGCCTCAAGATGAAGAAACATTAAAGGATTCTGAAAACCAATCATCCGAGACTGGAAATTCAAGTGATGACAATGGAGATCATATACCTGTTGTTACAAAATTAAATATTAAACCTATCATAAAACCTGATAGCTTAGATGAATCATCTAAAACAGTTTCATCAAGTGAACAAAGCATTCCTGTTGTAACTAAACTAAATATTAAACCATTGGTAAAACCAGGAGAAAGTATCTCTCCCTCATCTCCCAAAAAGGAACATTCGAAAATTGATGGTCTCAGTCCGATAATACCAGTTGTTACTAAACTAAATATAAAACCTATTGTTAGGCCAGAAGAAGCTGAACTAGCAAAATCTAAGGATGAGTCTGTGGAAAAAACGGTTGTCAAGAATCCCCCTCTGGTTATGAAAATAAACATGAAAACTATGGCTGAGAATTATAATAATGAACATGCTTGCAACAATTTTAGCGATGAAACACTGTCTATGTCGCCTAAAAGTATGAAGGTAGCTAATGCGTTAGAAAATAAAACTGAAACATGCCTAGAAAACAAGAATATTAAAAGAATGTGTGAAACAGTCAATGATGTAACTACTTCGGTAAAGGAACATTCTGCTGAAGAAAAATCTAAGCAAAACTGTGTACCTGACTTAATTGAGGAGAAAAAAGAAAGTGATGATAGAGCACAGAGTTCATCAGTAAATGAAAAGCCAACACAGTCGACTAATGCTGCTGATAATGATTCTTTAGTTACTGGGTCCAATCAACCTGAGACTGGTTCAGAGAAAAACCCTAATATTGTGAATGAAAGTCCCTCTAGCAAAGAATTAAAAAATATTAACTATGCATCTACAGATGGTAGTAAAGATTCAAGTATGAAGCAAACAACAGGAAGACAGAAAATGTCATCATTACAGAATTGTATCTTACTGAAAAAGCTTTTGGAAAGTACCAAACCCAGTATAGATAAGGGCCAAGAGGCGCCTTCAACAACAGTAAACTATGATGCATCAACTGAGAAAAATGATAATAATGTGGTGAACAGTGATCATTTAGATCAATCAGAAAATTCCTGTTTAGGAAGAAATAATTCTGGTATTCCTGATATTAATGAAAAGAAAAGTCCTACTCCTGATAGGATCAAGGATTCAAATAAAGCATTGGAGTCAGACATACATTCTTCACAAGAACTTCGTGATAAACCAGTAGAGAATGTTACTAAGCCGTTAGAAATCATAATATCAGATAAAATTACAAATCAAAGTTCAGGCCAAGATTCTCCAAGAATAATATTAAAAATTAATAAGACTGACCATGGTCCCTCAGCTAAAATAATCACTGAAGATGTGGTGCGGCCAGAAACGCAACAGAATTATACCGAAAATACTCAAGAAATATTAAATGATAAGCAAAGTCCAAAAAAATATGCAAATAGTAGGAGAAAACAAACAATGGATACATCATTGAATTTATCAACTGGAAAACGATTACGAAGCTCAAGAATTGTTGAAAATACAGAGAAGACCCCTATTGCAAAGCGAAATATGGGCAAACGGCCGTCTACTACAGAAACTAGCCCTACTCAAAATAAAGAATCTGATCTTTCTCTATTACAAAGTAAGAGATTAAAATTAGGACAACTTTTATCTAACAAGTCTTTATCCATAACTCCTGTTTCGAAATCACCTCCATCACCTACAAAATCAAGTATAGACATGAAACAAGGAGTTAAAACTGTTAACCATGCCTTGTTGAATAACGAAAACTGTTCAAAGAATGGCAACTCAAAGTTACACAATATTCTATCGAATTTACAAGCACAACAAATGCAATCGTTACCTTACTCACTTACAAATTGTTCAGAAAAAGCTCAAACTGTGGCTTCAGATATAGAATTAAATGCCTCAGTGAGCAACTCGGATGCGGTTGAAATTGCTCATGTAGAAAACTCGCATCCGGAACTTCAGGAGATGATAATAAATGAAAACTCAGACTACCGCGACTTGACAGCTCCTGAGGAAGTTTCTCAGGATCCTTTAGAAGTGAAGCCTGCTGAAGAACCGCCAGAAATCGTCGACATTCCTAAGCCAGTGGAATTAACGCCACAACCTAAGAAACGCGGCCGACCACGGAAACTGCCAGTGTCGGAAGGCGCAAAACCTGTAACATTGCCAGTTCCCGCCCTAGAGGAGCGGCCACAGCGGTCACTCCGTCTTATGAGGTTAGTATTTTTTTTTTCTTCAATATTTACTATGGTTAGCTGTACATTCTACCTTTCTCATAAAATAATACTTGAATTTATTGTTTTCAGGGACAGGCCGACAATATTGCAGAAGCCGCGCGGTCGTGGTCGAGGCCGGGGAGGCAGACGCGTAGAAACCACGCCGCCCACGGAGCTCGAGACCATCGTAGTTATAGAACCCGCGGACGAGCCCGAGGACCGGCCGCCTGCCGCTGAGATCGACCCAACCAGCTCGAGAATCAAGTTACCACGGATGACGGAGGCTCTCGACAATATGCCTTCGTCCTGTGTGACACCATTATCGAGTCGACGGCGAAATTCCTCAGGGAATTTCTCTAGTGAAACTCCGGAGCTAAAGGTTATGGTCGAAGGCTCGAAATTAGATGAATTCACGAAGACTCCAGAAGCCTGCGGTTCAGCGAGAGGACGGGGTAGTCGAGGCGGACGAGGGGGACGCGGGCGGACGCCGCGGGGCCGTGGCCGGGGGAGGGGTGGCGGCCGCGGCGCTATGTACATGAAGGTAAGCTCTGAGCCATCTGCAAGCCAACGCTTGTATATAAAGATAGATATATAAAACAGCAATTTCATAAGGGACCTATAATAGTATGAAGTATTAAGTTAAAGATCGGCTTATGTTTAACTGATCACCAGATATAGTAACAAACAGCAGACAAAAATAGTAAATGATCACCAAAATGAAACTCGCATTTTAATGTAAAACTATCACCAAAGTTTTAACACTTTGCTATCCTATTTAAGTGAAATTACTCCAAAATAAATCATGCGTAAGCCAAAAATAGTAAATGATCACCAAAATTAAACCACCATTTTAAAGTAAGATTATAACCAAAGTTTTTAAATTCTGCTATCCTATTTAAGCAAAATGAGTCCAAAAAAATCATTTTTATCCCAAAAGTAGTAAATGATCACCAAAAGTAGTAAATGATCATCAAAAAAGTTTTTACATCTTGCTATCCTGTTTAAGTAAACTGACTCCAAAAAAATAAGTTCGGCCTGATAAAATAAATGTAATAACATTATGGGGACCCTTTTCCTGCACTAGCGTGGAAAATTGTCTATTGCATGCCTCTAAACAGTGCGATAAGAGTGTATTGAGAAACACATTCTTCTTCTTCTGTCTCCTGCCCTGTTCCCAATTTTACTTGGCGTCAGCGCAATATGTCATTTTCTTCCATTTTCCCCTGTCACTCGTCATACTGACACTCACGCATGCATTGCAGGCCGGACACATAACTTAATATGGCATCATAATACTTTATTTGGTAATAAGCCTACATTTTATGGCAATCACAGTGACTTATTTAGGCAAAAATAATACATTAATTTGGTTGTCAAGAGTTGGTGATCATTTACTAAATTTGGTGGTCGAATACAATTTAAAGTGAAGTCGTGACTAAAATAGCTGGTACTATTACATTTTTAGACTTTATTTTTCTGGTGTTCAGTAGATATTTCTGGTTGCAAAACTTAGGGTATCAAAGCATTTTATGGTGGTCATTATATTTGTTCCCTTGAAAGATCTACAAGTACAATTTGATGTTTCAGGAAACTATGGGCATCTACGGGCGAGTGTGCGGTCCAGCTACTACAACGGTGCAGCTGTTCGAAGAAGAAACATGTATGATGGACGATAACGCTACGCCCGCCAAGTGAGTACGATTGTGACGATTAGCTGTTACGTTTTAATATACAAGAACTTTCTCGCATATAAATAGTATTTATGTCTCATAAATTAAAACGATGGACAACCTAAGAACAATTAAAATACGCGGTAGTCAATCTGTTATAATAACAACTCATCAGAAACTTTTATTTTTTTAGACCCTCACACTTACTCGACGAGGATTCTCAAAGTTCCGTGAAGAGTTCGACAAATGACAGCAATAAACTGAAGAAATCTAAATTCGCTGATTTGTTCGACAGGTACATAAAGAACACATTATCTATTCTGTTACTGTAATATGTGTAAATGGCGATGTAAATGTAATATGTTGTGTGTTATTATTTACAGTAATAAGGTGTGGACGGCCGCCGATGTTAAGGAATACACATGGCCGCCTCCTGATAAGGCTGATGTTGAACATAAGGTACAATCACATATCACGTGGCAATAGCTACCACTATACAGTTTCAGCTAGAGGGCGCTGGCTAACTATAAAGCTCTATCCAGGAAGAACAAAATGACATCTCCGAAAATACGAGGAACTTTTCGCCCTTATATGCTTTCTTCAACAATCTTTGACATATGTCTCAAACCCTTTTGGTCACGCTCACCGTACGTTATTTGACCAACAAGGAGGCACCTAACCTGCCTTATGGCATCTCCGCTCATTTAGTACTTCCATGTCTTTATCTAACTCTCACTGGTTTCTTAATGAATATTATTTAACCTTTTTTATATTATGTTGCAGGTGATGATGATACAAGAGCAAGTGGCGATGTTCTTAGGAGTGAAAAGCTTCAAGCGACGGTATGCTGAACTTCAGAGGCGGACAATCTCCGGTGAGGAAAGGGACTATGTACTCAGTAAAGGTCTTGTGACTGAAGCATTATGTGACCTTGGTAAGTTGTATTTTTTATTTATTTTTAATCATTGTTATAATGTAAAAATGTTCTTGATGATTCCCAAAACAAAGTATATTAACCGGCCACATTTTAAACACTTTTTCGTTGACAGGAATCACCGCAGTAGACGCCAGTGAAGTACTGGACATCATGTTATCAGACTACCCCCATAAATACGAAGAGTACCGGTCGCACCAACGGCAGAGACAACTGACTGAAACTGTCGAGGAACCCGTGGTAGACGTCAAAACTGAAGAAAAGGTCGTTAAGGTGGAAATGAAACCGGAAAAACCGGTCGAACATAAACCTGAACTGCCGAAAATTGATCCCGAGAAGACAAGACAGGTAAGTTGGTACAGTGGTCACAGAGATCGTATTCGTGCTAACAATTCATTGTACCACCACCACTAAAGGAAAATTACTTTCTTTATTTTTATAAACTTTCATTAAAAAATAAGTTCTATGTCATTATGTAAATAACTAAATAAAATTAAAATCATCAGTCATGTCTAAAACCTCGTATCGACTGCGCGCGTCTGCCGTGTGAGGCATGTTCGGCCGCGGTAAAGCTGCGTTGTGGTGCGCGAGCCAATTTAAAGCTCATAATATTTTCACGTTCGAGCGCGCCAATGTTCGAGTTGCCGCGCGCGTCCCCATGTAGCGCGGCCGCCGCTCGAGTTCGATGGTTTGCCGCGCGCACTCGATACGCGGCTAAACATATTACGCAACACCTAGTGAGATAAAGCGACATAACAAATGACGTGGTTGTTCTCGCAGGACATGGCGATGGCGGCGATAGCGTCGGCGAGCGAGTGGAACGCGCGCAACAACGCGCTGCGGCGCGGCGCCTGCGCCGACCTGCAGTCCCTCACCGTGCTGCGCCCCCGCCCCGCGCCCCGCGCCCCCGCGCGGCCGCACCTGCGCCCGCCCGCCGGCTTCTACCCGCACGCGCTGCTGCCCGGCCAGTACCAGCACTCCTACCGCGTCTACACGCCCGACCAGCTCAGGTACTGTAGCCCCGCCTGCACTGACCTGCAGTCCCTCACCGTGTGCGCCTGCCCCGCACCTGCGCCCGCCCGCCGGCTTTACCCGCACGCGCTGCTGCCCGGCCAGTACCAGCACTCCTACCGCGTCTACACGCCCGACCAGCTCAGGTACTGTAGCCCTGCCTGCACTGACCTGCAGTCCTTGCTGCGCCCGCCCTGCCCACCCCGCGGCCGCACCTGCGCCCGCCCGCCGGCTTCTACCCGCACGCTGCTGCCCGGCCAGTACCAGCACTCCTGCTCACACGCCCGACCAGCTCAGGTACTGTAGCCCGCCTGCACTGACCTGCAGTCCTCACCGTGCTGCGCCCCGCCCGCGCCCGCCGGCCGCACCTGCGCCCGCCCGCTGCTGCTCGGCCAGTACCAGCACTCCTACTGTCTACACGCCCGACCAGCTCAGGTACTGTAGCCCTGCCTGCACTGACCTGCAGTCCTCACCGTGCTGCCCCTGCGCCCGCCCCCGCCCGCGGCTGCACCTGCGCCCGCCCGCCGGCTTCTACCCGCACGCGCTGCTGCCCGGCCAGTACCAGCACTCCTACCGCGTCTACACGCCCGACCAGCTCAGGTACTGTAGCCCCGCCTGCACTGACCTGCAGTCCCTCACCGTGCTGCGCCCCCGCCCCGCGCCCCGCGCCCCCGCGCGGCCGCACCTGCGCCCGCCCGCCGGCTTCTACCCGCACGCGCTGCTGCCCGGCCAGTACCAGCACTCCTACCGCGTCTACACGCCCGACCAGCTCAGGTACTGTCACCTAGCAGACCCCATACTGCTCATCCGACCCCGTCGCAGTCAGTCTTACTTGGAATGGACAGTGACCGCTGTGTTACGTCAGTAGACAGTGCCCCTCGTATTGTCAACTAGCACTACTGAGGCCTCCCTCACTAAAGGCGCGCGCGTTCCTTGGGTGTGAGGTCGGCGCCGCCGCGTGTTGCCGCCTGTGACGTGTATGCGCGTGTCAACACTGTGTGAGTAGTGTGGCGTGTGCGCTCAAAGATCGCACACGCCTAATGTGGGGTCAACCAATTAAGTTAAAATCCACTTGACACCGCCAGGACGAACCGAGTTCGAATCGAACGACGTCGCTGGGCTTTCGCGCTTGGCAAATCCGCTACTGTGAAAAAGCCAAAGCCCAAAAATTTACCGTTGAGCTGGTAACTATCGCGTGGCTAAAATAACTATTAAAGCGCTATATAGCACTTGACTATATGTATAAGACACAAAATATATATAAGACTTCACTTCTAAAGTCTCTTTGGAATCTCTCATCAATTTTCTGAACTGACGTTTCTACGAAAATATGTAATTATATTTATAATTACATATGAAAACCTATATTATATTTATAATTACATATGAAATGAAAACCTTTGTCTCGCGTTTGTCGCAGGTACTTCCCGCTGAACACCGTGGTAGCGGCGCCGCCGGCCCCCGCGTCAGAAGACTGGAGTTCGGAGTCGGAACCCGATTGGGGCTCGCGATTCTCTTCCTCTGATGATTCTGACGTACCCACTCATCATTCTGCTAAGGTGAGCTTATGAACCCCTTCATCATCTTCATCATCAGCCTATCGCAGTCCACTGCTGGACATAGGCCTCTCCAAGTGCACGCCACTGAGATTGATTTTCGTTGAACCCCTTCTTGTTTTAATATTATGGAATGTGTGATAAATAGTGTTTTTACATAACATATTAAATTACATATTAATATGTGCGCCTGGTGATTCCTTTTGAACGAGAGGTGGTAGTATTAATACGAACCTTAAACCTTGTTGTTATGCTTTTAGCGCAAAAAGCTTACAAAGACGAAGCGCAGCAGTCACACAGAAGTGGGCGGCAGCAGCAAGGAGGACAGCCGGGCGACGGAGGAGGTGGACCTGTGCCGCGTGTGCAAGATGCGGCTCGAGGCCAACCGCCGCTACACGCACGAGCGCTTCCTCGTCTGTGCACACTGCAACGCCAAGCGTGAGTACCCACATCAGCAGCTCACTAACACCAAGCGCAGCACTAATACACAAGTGGGCGACAGCAGTAAGGAGGATGATACACCTGGTAGTTCTGACTGACTGAGAGGTGGATATTACAGCTGGAACCCACAAGTTTACGAGTGTACGCCAGTGGCTTAACCCGCGTCCCAAGATGACTGCTTCCCGTAGTTGGATGGTGACAAAAACTCTCCTGGGCCTAAGCTACCTCCTCTATAATTTTTAGCTTAATCGGTCCAAGTCAATAGATAGAGGGATTCATTTGATGGTGGTCAATAATATTCAACTTTCATCATCGTGTAGCAGTCACTCAACCCCAAACATCTCAAATTAAATTCAAGACGGACTTAACGCCATAGAATGGCGTGAATTTTTTTTTAACAGATAATGTACACAGTTACGCACAGAACACAGACTTTTTTGTAAAATTTGTGCAAAAAGTATAATAAAATATTGGTAATGTTCATCCGCAGTGCACCCGTCTTGCCTGGAGCTGAGCGCGGACACGATCCGCAAGTGCCGCGAGTACGCGTGGCAGTGCGCCGAGTGCAAGTCGTGCTGCGCCTGCCGCCAGCCGGCTGATGACGACAAGATGCTGTTCTGCGACCTCTGCGACCGCGGCTTCCATATCTACTGCGTCGGACTCGACACCGTGCCTAGCGGTAAGATACAAAGCCAAGTTTTTTGTATTTATTTATTTATACAGCATGGAAGACTTACAGCAAGATAAAATACAATAATGTAATTTTGAATGGTAATCGGACAGCCAATAACAAGTCCTCACGTTTAACACTAGAGTTTAAGAATAACCACGAACCTACAATTTAGAAAAAAGAAGAATAAAAATTACTAATAGTCCGGTCAATTTAGACATAAAAGTAGTGGTTAAATAACAATAATAGTATAAAAATTCGTATTTCTAACTACTACTATTTATAAGTATCAAATCTCACTTTTATCACGTTACATGTTACCACCAATGAAGGTTGAGTACATCTGAAAAAATTCACACATCTGAAATTTTTCAGATGTACTCAGTACATCTGAATAAATTCGTCACGTCTGGCTGTGTTTCTTACACATCTTGTTCACACATTTTATTGCTAAAAAACGTGCCGTCAATAAGAGCTCTTACAGGGGGAGATTCTAGTTCATGAGGAACTTTTAGGTATATACTTGCCCTTATGAGCCAGAATGGACCGCTATTTCTAAGATACTGCTAAGATCTTTCAATGGGGCTTGCTGTGAATTTCTTCATGAAAAATTAAATATGATAATTGTGAAACATTCCAATGAGTGATAGTTCCGATGTTGGCCGCTTGACAACAGTCCTTTTAGTACGGTATACATACGCCGTAAACTTACGTCATCGGTATATGCCTGCCCTATAAATAATGTTGTTTGTTTAATGGTTTATTCTGAACACAGTTATCGTTAGTCAGTCATTTCCACCAGATTATAGTTTTGGCAATTCTAAATAAAACATGCTTTCGCTGTCTTATTACTTAACTTCAATATAATGTTACTATCTCTAACATCTAATTAAAACAATTCAAATGTCTAACAGCGCATTACAAGCAAGTACTAAAAAGTTCAATGAACTTATCGTTTTTCGGCGCTATGATAAGAGTTATCTAAGCGATTGTACCACGTGTTTGGGTGGCGTAATTCGTTTTGTTTACAAACAATGTCATTGGCTATTCAAGGTCACGCCGTCAAAAGCTTGTTCTATAAAGGGCAATGCTGCATAGTGAATCATTGAATGGTATCAATTCGTGTTTTGTTGATATCATATGCACAGTATTTACCTAGTGGCATTCTAACCTAGATATTGTTTTTTTGCAAATTTTATATAATTACATAATGTAGTAATGTCCTAAAATTAAGTGTCTTGCTAAATGCATTAATTTATTTTTATTATTAACAAATTCTGTACTGTTAAAAAATGTACACAGTCACATTGAAATATGAAGCCAAAGGTATCGTGATATTGTGTTAGTTGTACTTTTTTGACATGAACACCATGTACCTTGTCCTTTCTAATGCTGTTGGTGTACATGTGTATTCTTTCTTTATATTCTTATTTTCTACATTTTTATGTTTATCTGTCTGTGGATAGCGTTGTGGGTTACATTACGACCACAAGTCATTCTTACATTAGATGTAAGATTTTAAAATGTAATTGTTTAATAATAAAAATGTTGTACATTGCAGGGCGATGGCACTGCGTGGAGTGCGCGGTGTGCAAGTCGTGCGGCGCGCGGGCGCCGGGCGGCGACTGGCACCACCAGACGCGGCGCGGGCCCGGCGGACACAAGCTCTACTCGCACTCGCTCTGCACGCCCTGCGCCAGGTCAGTACCCGCCCTGCTCCCCAGTACCTGTGACGTCACGCGGCTACACACCACCCCCCTTAACAAATCCGGTCTGAGCGTAAAACGTGAGGCGCTGTGACGTCACAGCATAAGTCACCACACACCACCGTGGTGGGAGCCACAGTTATACACCTACTAAGCTGTCTACAGATAAATATGGATCTTTATGAATGTGGCTTATTATATAGATGAATTAACGCAAGTCGCCATCTTGAAATATGGCTGAAGTCGGACCATTTTATATTTCACTTGATTATACACTTTGGAAAAGATAGTAATAAGTTATTATACTGCTCCGATCTTCAATTATTACATGATTAAAAGCTGCCATGATTGTATCCAGATTTATTGAGATTCCTGAATTCAAAGTATTTGATGTAACTTTACGAAATATGTCCCATAAAAATAATCTAAAAAGTAGCTCAGTATACTTTTCAGCTGCATTCATATAGATCCATCCTCGTCTATGATATTGTGACGTCACAGCGTCGACCACAATCACTTCCCTTCCCACCACAGTTCCACTCCGACTGAACGAATATACCCCTGTGACGTCACGCGGGCGGACACGCCTCCTTGTGTATAACAAACACCGATAGTAACATCGGCTGTATTGTGTCCTAACTTTCTTTAGCTATGACTGTACTGACAACTGTTAACTTTCTACATAGTTCATTTACACACAGAAAATTAAATCTACGGATTCAAATATTATTAATTAAAAAAGCTAAAATAGTAACACATCATGGTTGTAACATGTTTACCTTCTAGTAGTTTTATATATCAATAATTCAAAAAGTTCATAAGAGATCTGTTTTCCTAAATAGAAGATCATAAAAGAGAACTCCAGAATTAAATAGAAATATATAAAAAAAAATGATTTTAATGTTTATCCGAATTTGTCAGTACAGTCAAAGCTATATGTATGTAAGTGTGTTTACTCCAAATGTCTTGTTCTAATCACACACCTATCCAAACGCAGAGGGCTACAACTGTCCCTGTTTCAATATTTACAAAAGCCAGAACAAATATCTAATAGATTTACATAATATTCAATTCCATATTACCCAGCAGATTATAAAGTAGTAGTATTTTAATTAAATATGTATATATTATGATACCTATCCTATGATATTACATAATGCTTTACCATTATTAAACTGTAATGTAAATGTACAAATCTATCAAGGACGGTTGATGAGCCTTCCTGAATTTAGAAGTGTTTGGGAAACTTCTTCAACCCAGTTAATCTAGTCATAAATATATTTATTACCCCAACAAACCTTTTTACAGTAGAAATATCATGAAGTAGTGTTGCCATCTAATTTTAAAATACCGCGCTAGGAGTATTGTTTCATTGTATTCTAGATTGATTCACAACATGAAGTCTGATAATTATGTGATGACCGAAGTATGAGCTATCAAGTCTTAATTATCTATGAGATAAATTGCCTCATTCAAACATAATTACAACGATACCGCATCTAATTGCTTTGGTAATTTTCGTTAGGCTATTGTTTATGAGGAAAACAGAAAATTAAAATAATTCCATATTGTTTTTCAAGTAATACCAAGAGGGGCCCGAACAAAACCTGAGCTTTCTCAAAAGAAGAGTATATATCGAGGGATGCAGATAAAAAGTACAGAGTTTAATACAAAGTCATTAAATGATTTTTATGTGTATATGTTTACGTATTAATTGGTCTTGGTAGTAGATGTGTTCTCACGTCATTTGATGCGTGTTTGTTGTGGACTAACACGTGCGTGTCATGGTGTCTCGACGTCCGCCTTCACTCTGTCGACATCCGCTTTGTCTCTGGTATCGTAGCATTTTGGCCCCGCAGAATGTTTACTTTCGCCCCAAAGCAGCGTTCTTACTCAGCACATCCCAGTATCATATAAGTTGCATGCCATCCCCTTAGATATAAGTTTATTATTTATGCATATTTGAAGAATGTTTGTTGATTGTTATAATCTATTAATAATTTCTTTAACTTTGTATATTTATTGTATTAAAGTCTAATCATTTGCGAGCAAACAGTCTTCACAGAAAGAACAGCAAAGTGGAACGTTTATGCGAAGCACCGCCAATTTGGTATAAGGGAATCACTTTCTCTAGCACTGTCTTTATACAAAGTTGCTTTATTTGCAAACACTGAACTGACAGTTGAGTCAAAATTTAGGCTTACCCTTGTGAAAATGAGAAAACTGCCAACTTTACTGTTCCTCCTATTTTATTAATTATTTTAATACTTTCATTTGTTCCATAATTGATGCAATACACATTAGGTAGCTAATAACTTTTGTATTTCCGTATATTTGTTGTTGATTTGATGGTTGTACTGCGTCAATTAGCCTTGTATCATCAATGACAATGGGTGTCGACATCTCACCAGTCATCTTGCAGTCGGCTGCGACTAACTCACATCCATACTGTTAACTAACAAGGGCGTAGTACCATCAGTCCCCAGAGCGTTCACTAACTCGACATTATGTTGGTTGCTCGTCTTCGCACTCGATACACATTGGACCTTTTTGTTATCCTATATTTTGTAGCTAGTCATTTTGTTTTAAACGGTTGTTTGTAACATTTTTGTTCTTTATTTAGTTAAATAGTAGTTTTCTCATATTTGCGTATTTATCAATGTGTATTTTTAAGCAATGTTGCGTAATTAAATATAGTTGTTGAAAGTGGTAATGTTCTTAAAAATTATGCTGAGCAGCTGCGCCACTAGATTTACAAATTAAGTCAGATTTTCTATCATTGATCGCAAGCGTAACTTCTTAGTCAATGGGAGTATATCGAGGACTAGCAACAGAACGTATGAACGAAGCGAGACCGTCCACTCGGCGCGGGGTTTCGGTGTTAATACTAATGGCGTGTTTCTGTGTTCCGGTGCTTGTGCGCGTACGGTCCGTATGTGTGTGTGCGTGCGTAGGGCGTATCGCATCGGTCGCTACTGCCCGCTCTGCGAGCGCTCCTTCATCGGCCCGAAGGGGACAATGCAGCTCGTCATATGTAAGCTCTGCGATAGGCAACTGCATCAAGGTACGTCATAACCACCGAACGTGTAGACGCATTCGCTTGCCCGCCCGCTACCCGCCGGTCAGACATGATCCGATACATGCATGGTCCGACTCCAGCCTAGATCTCCTATTTCAAATTTAAGCGTGTAACAAAGTTAAGTTTCCCAATTCGTACTCGTATGACGAAAACAGCCTTGTGAATGTTAGTTGAAATTTGTAAACCCAGATTTTCAGGGAGATGTGTGATTCTTGCTTGTTCTTACCCTGCATTGTACGGTCATGTCTAGCCAGCTGCGGTTTTCTGAGGGTGAAGATTTTTCATGTTCATTGTCAGAAAGCCGCTTCTTGTTTGGCGCATGCACTTCTGTTTGAGAATGCGCTGTGCATGTTCTGTAGTAGTTTCGTGAAAGATGTTACTCTCACAAAGCTTCACTCAGTCCTTCATTATTGTCATGATACATAGTTTCGTTTCCATAGACATTACGTAGCCTTATACTATATGTATATTTATGCTTATTATCTATATCGCTGAATCCTATAACAGTCCTATATTTGCGCAACCTGTTATGATTGCCTACAGAGCAACTTGTACAATATATCCTGATATATTATACGTAACAACACGGTTCGCCGTCCAATAAACTCGAAATATATACCGATAGGAAGCTTTTGTTTTTGTTAGATGTGTTTAGATGACAACGTATAGGTGAACGCATGATGTATAATACACAGTAAGCAATGATCTGCCTAAATTAGAATATAGCTGAACATATAATATAATGGGTCGCAAAACACGAAAGGTTATCGAAACTTGCCGAATTGTGTGTGCCATGCATTGTCGTGTATTAGGTGTAGGTACCGGCTCGGTAGCGAGCCACCGGCATGGGGATCTAAGGGACATGTTTACTGGCATAGGTATGTATGACTGTACTTAAGTACACGTTAACTAACTACACCCTTTCTATCTGACCGCCAACGATTTTATTGTGTTCTCACTGAGTAAGTACTGCGACTGATTTCATCACTGTCATCGGTAAATTTTAAGTCACAGGAATAATTTTGTATTGCCGAAGAAATCTTGCAAAGTCTCGAGTTCCATTTTTATAATTCTGATGAGCGAGTGGTGGGATCAGAAATAAAATGAGGGCGGTTAGGCAATTCCGAAGCTCCCGTCAGGTTTTGACCGACCTGCCCTAATAAAAGTCTATGTTATGCACCTTATTAAATAGTACAATATAAATGCAATTGTGAAAAAAGTAATGTTCAATTTTTAAGTTTATTTTTGTGTTTGTAAGTGGCACGGGGGCTTCGGTATATCGCGAGGACGCGAGTACGATCTGACGTGGGTGTTGTTTCCGCAGAGTGCGTTAGGCAGACGGTGTCGAGCCTGAACGTGCTGGACTACACGTGCGCGGAGTGCCGGCGCGGCGGCATCACGTCCCGCGCGGCCGCCGTGCGCCTGGCGCCGCGGACTATCGCCACGCTGTTCATGGCCAAGCGCCGCTTCAACAAGTACGCGCACCGCCAGTACCTCGCGTCCCGCCAGCGCGACGCCGCGGCCGCCGCCGACCCGGCGCCCGAGCGCGTGGACGTGCTGCACGACGGCTCCGACGCGTCCGAGCCCGCCGAGCCCGACCCCAGCGACCCGCTCGACGCCGCCGTCTGAACCCGGACTCGTACCGACCGTGTAATATATGTAGCTGTTGTTAGTTCGTAACTCTTATTCGCTTCGGTACTACGGTTGTAAGGTAAACTGTTACATAAATCTGATTAATATAACGATTAACCGATAGGCTACGTACGTGTAAGTTGTCGGATAGTGAGGAGATACTAGTGTATTGTCTCTTTGTGTTATCGCTGCGTTTTCTTTGTGAGATGTCGCGATTACGATCCCGGAGGAGCCGGACCTGTCGAAATATTATGTATATTATTATATCCCTAGTGGGAGTTAGACGGTTTGATTTAACAGAAGATAAAGATCATAAAAGTGGTTAGATAGATAGCTGTAGATCGCAGGACTTTTAACATGTAAACTGTACAGTAATTTAATACTAACTTCACTATATGGGTAGCTGGGCAATCATACTATTTTTAATATCATAGATTTGATTTAAAGTATCCTGCAAGACAAATCATGTATTGTACTGTGTATTCGTCCACAATTGGTTATGTTTCAAGTGAATAGATTACGAGAGATTGTGTAGTTGTGCTGTTATTATATTTTACGAGAGGATGATGATTTCACTGTGTCAATCATGTTCGTTCTATGTGTCAACTCTATATTAGAACTGTAAACGGACATGGTATCTTTTGTCATTTACGAATTAATTAGTTCTCAGGAATACAAAATAAAATAAATGCATACAATAGAAATCTGCCTTTTAATGCATTTTTGAATTTTGTTTCTAAATTGTTATTTTTTATTTGTCACTGGTGTTTATAAATCGATTCACACGCTATTGAAGACAGTGCGCATTTTGTTTTATTTTTGATATAGTATAATTTTTAGATTATCGTTAATTTCGCTTAATAAGGTATTTATTTTAGTTGTACTTTTATATGGATACAGCTGTATACAATCTTATGTCCCAGTTAATATTCGTGGAGGATTGTTACATGATCGTAGGGAATTATTGAATTGATCAGGACTGGAGAGCTATGATAGATTCTGTTGCCTGAAATGAGTTTTATTTATGAATCGATTGGGTATGATTTAAGAAATGTTTCCTCCTAATACGCACTTTATGAAAGTTGTTGATTAATTACACTATTTTAGATTATTTTATAAGATTTTTATCGTTTCTGTATTTTAATTATTGTACGAATGAAATTCAGCAGCTCTTCTTTCAAGTGACATTTTATTGTTTTTCTTACTTAATTTCAAAGTACAAAACACATAGGCTACCTTATGTACTATTTTACTAGCACTCGTTCTGGAAGGCAATATGAACCCAATGAATAAATATAGTTTTATAGAAAGATCAAATAAATTATTTAACTCAGAGTATAATATGTTTATTTTTCATTATGAGAAAATTATTTATTTATGACTATGGTGTTACAAAGATAGTATTAAATATAGCTGAATTGGGTGGTATTCATTTCCAGGGCGAATCCGGAAATGACTGGCCGGGAGCTATTGCGGTCACAGGTATTCGTTTTCGGTATACGTAACATTCGATTCAACAAGTGTATGCATTTGCTGTACTTACGATATAATCTCTGCGCGCTATCGTCTTTTAACCACTGCTGTGTGCAATTATCCCCATAATGTTGTGTATTATATCTTGTATTAGAACTATATTGTGTAAGCAGGCGATGACCTTAGTAACTTCATTGAATATTGACACTAATGTATCAATGTTTTAGTTTATAATTATGCTTTGGTTAATATTAATCATAATTTACTTATTAGTGATGACTTTTAAGATAAAATTTATGTCCTCGAAATCATGATAAACTTTTATACAATATACACAACTGATCCTGGTGTGGCTGACACCGTAATTCGCATTGCTTTATCGACACAGGTGAATTTGTAAGACTTACTTGTAAGAGAATAATGATAACTTTATGTCTACTTAATGCAAGTGTAAACGTTCTAGAAATCTCGCACTGTTCGGTCAATTTTGTAAAAAAAGATAAAATAAATTTTAATTTGAACTTTTTGGTTTTTATTATTTCGATGCACATGGACAAAAAGGAAAATAAAAGACAAATGTGCAATAAAAAATAATGTATATATAATTTGACTTACAGTATGGTAAACTCGGTAGCATAATTTAACAAAATTTTATAAACACTGAAAATATTCAGCAAATATATTTTATAAACTGGCAATAAAGCATCTGTATCCTTATATTTCGATGAAACCTGTGAACAAAGAAATACCAACGAATTAATGTTAAGGTACGGACAACTATATAAAACTTAATATATTTTCGTAGTCAATGCATGCATACATAGGCTCTGAAAGCCACATAGTTTTAGGTTTCGCATTTCTTTTATGTGTTTTGTCAAAAAAAGAAAATTTTCCCACTGACATACTAATTATACTACTCTTCATGAAAAGCTATTCAAGTACCATCCCTAATTAAGTCCAAAACAAAGTCCACCTAAATCGTTTCACATATAACCGTCACGAACGACACAAACCCACGTTTCACATACATTACCATGTAACCGTCACAAACACACACCCATACAAACAGGTCATTGAATTCAATGACCTATGTGACGTCACTCGTCGAGCCTCATCCCAAACATACAGCAGTTCAATGACCTGTGTAGTCATTCGCCTGGTCACAAGCACATACACACAGCAGTAGCTAGACCTGTGTGACGTCACTTGTCCATCCTGGTCCTGGTAACAACTTACACACACACATGCATCAGTTCAATGACCTGTGTAACATCACCCGCCTGGTCACATACACACAGCAGTAGCTAGACCTGTGTGACGACACTCGTCGAGCCTCATCCCAAACATACAGCAGTACAATGACCTGTGTAACATCACCCGCCGAGCCTCATCACAAACACGCAGCAATAGCTAGACCTGTGTGACGTCACTAGTCAAGCCTCACCCCAAACATACAGCAGTTCAATGACCTGTGTAACATCACCCGCCGAGCCTCATCACAAACACGCAGCAGTAGCTAGACCTGTGTGACGTCACTCGTCGAGCCTGAGGCCGCTGATGGAGAGGAAGGTGAAGGCGTTGTGCAGCGCTAGCACCGGCACCGCCGTCACCGCTGCGCAGACGCCCGTGCGGGCGCGGACTGCTGACACCGCCGCCAGAAGCGCTGGTACTGGGGGAGCGCTCCATACCTGATAAGGGAGTAAATACATGTAGTTATTATGGTGGTAAGATATGCCTTTTGTCTCGATAGGGACCAGGTCACCAATTCTACAAGATGACGAGCCGAAAATTAACTCTGTAGTATATTCAAATCTGAGTTTAGCGTAGCTTTAGAAAAATAGAAGTCTTCTTTCAACTTTTTATGTGGCAGTATCTTATGTTACGATCTAACAGATTATGAAAACATGCGAGTTTTTCTAAAGTTACTGTCTCAATCAAAGGCGCTCCGTTTTCTTCTACCCTTCAATTAGTCAATTTGTCGAATGTGCTAGGATTCCAACTAACCAAGGTGTATTCGATTGGGGAGGTCAGATAGGTAGTCGCTCCATGTAAAACACCGTTGCTCTGCTGCATCCGATTAGGCTGGAAGCCGACCACGACGTAGTTGGGACAAAGCTAGGCAGATGATGATGATGTCAGGGTCCTTACTCATCCGTACCTGGTACAATATCCGCATCTTAACAGCATGTCTGGAGTCCATATCTCGTGCTTGCGTGAGCTTGCGAAGCGCGTATTCAAGTACTTCTTCAATTTGTTCTTGCGTCATACTGGTTGCGCGGACGCGGTGCGTTGTGCACACTTCCTCGCTGGGAAATGATAGCTGGCACGTGGAAGGGGATGAACCTGAAAAAATAAACATTAATTTACAGTACGTTCTAGAGATGTAAAGTATCTATGTGTAATTGATGGGCTTTCTTGGTTAGAAGTAATCTCGGACATTCTAGATGTGGGCGCCCGAGGCCGTCACGTTTAATTGTAAGAAACTAACTATGGAAGTGAACCTAGGGACAATGAGTATTTTTATAAACAAATAAGTAGCTCGGATTAAAAAAAATATATATGTATGTTACCGGCCGAACCCGATTTTAGGATAAACCAGTTTTGCCTAGGCTCAACTAGTTCTTCCTATAAGCGTTAGGATTAACTATTATAGCCTAGTCCAAACTAATTTATCCTAAGCCCGATAGGACGGACCAGTTTAGGCTAGGCAAAACTAGTTGAGCCTAATATCAATACGCACACTCTAGGATAAACTGGTATGGCCTATGTAGTCAAAATTTTTTAGAGGTAGCAAATGTAAACCAAGACTGAAATATCGTTGAGAACTGCAGCTACGAAACATTCTGTTGGATCAGGCCAAGGTTTTGTGAGATGCAGCTGCAACAAGAACTGTTCCACAAACAGATGCCAGTGCAAGAAGGCAATGATACTCTGCAATTCTAAGTGCCACCAAAACAAACCGTGTAAAAATAAATAACAATTTTAATAATGAACATAATATTCGTATGATTATTGCTTCTTAAAAAAAAACCGGCCAAGTGCGAGTCGGACTCGCGCACCGAGGGTTCCGTACAAATCCTGTACAGATAATAAATAAAACCGTTTAAAAAGTGAGTCTCGCGACAACCGTTCAGTTTAGAACAATCATAGTTATGGTAATTTCGTGAGATTCAAAATAGTTAATATTTTTTATTTTATAATATAACTAAAATAGTGGGCCAGTACCTTGTAAAAGTTATTTTATTAAAGTTATTTATATACAACATTTTATAGTCATCATTCAGAAATTTGATTGAAAATAACTAAATATGTCTTAAAGGTCATTGGGCATATCTGACCCGCTTTGTAAAAAGTGACGGACATGAATCAAAGTAGTTTTAAATCGTGGAGAATGGTATGACGTTTCTTTGAATATAAATATTTTATTAAAATTCCATGGAGACGAATGTCCAGGACCGTTTGAAAAATATAAAAGACAAGCAGTTTCAGAGGATTGTACAGGTTGCAATGCTAGTTTTTATTGTTAAAGACTTTTCATAAAGAAGGAAGATGCCAATTCGGATGACCAGGATCTGATGAGAATCTGGAAACCCTGAGAAATCGAGGTCAACTCTTGAATATTGTAGGCACGTATCGAGTCACAACCAGACATGTGAGTGTATTTTTGAGGGTACTGGTAAACGGTGAAAGTTTGGAGCTGATTTGATTATGGAGACCACAGAGAGTCGAGGGAACTCCTGAACGGTATGTTGCAACTACCACGTGCTTGGGCTTATTTTATTCGTATTGGCGAAGACTTTCCACATAGATAGGTTTGACTGCCATTGTGTGATCGATAGCAAAGATCAGATATAGTTATGGGAACTCCTTTACAATTTATAACGTAACCTTGTGTTGGAGCTTATTTTATTTTAGGTAATGAGAATTCACTACTAACTTGGGTTAAAGCAGCCATTGCAGGAATGGGATCTTTTATTTTTGAGGGATTAATCACCTAACGAGCCCCAGTTTCAGGTTTTTTTCGAAACCGCCTGACGACTTGTAACTGTCGAATTGTAACAACGACTTCTAGAGAGTAGGATTCGGGGCTGCTGGCTTTACGTTTCTAGAGCCTTGACAAAAGTGTAATTCTGTCCCTTTCTTTGTTTTATAAAGTCGGCTTTATTTTATTTTGTAGCATTTTACACACAAATCCAACTTCAAACATATAAACAAGCAACAAGAAAACAAAAGCAAGAAAGAAATTATAAAGATGTTAGGTGCATCGGTCTAGAAGTCGGTGTCTAGAGGATGCATCTATATTTACCACCGAGATCTAGACCGATGCATATAAACAGTTTTCTTGTTGTTTTTAGAAGTTGTTTTATTTTTTGTAAAAAGTTTTTATTTTTAACTTTTGTGAAAAGTTCTCGTCCATACGAATAATACATATAAGCCCAAACACGACGTAACTAAAACATACCGTTAAGGAGTTCTCTCGACTTTCTCACGTCTCCATCATCAGGTAAGCTCTAAACCTTCACTGTTTGATAGTATCACCAGACATACATCTGAGAATCAAGTTTTAATCCTATGCATGCCTACAATTTCTGATAGTTGCCCTCGATTTCTCAGGATTTCCATTATCAGATCCTGACCTGATGACAATGGAAATAAACGGTGAGTATACTCTTTCACTACAAAGAAATGATTTCTCAAATCCGTCAAACGTGGTCGTTTAAATTCCCCATTGAAATGAGGAAAATATTTGATGTTTACACCTGATTTGCTCTAGATTCCCATGGTTCACAGTGATGCGACTAATGCCATAGTAAATCAGAGCCTTATATCATTATACTGTGCTATATTTCGTTCGAGTCCACCGTGGGTATGGTTTCCATACTAAGGTGCCCAATGACCTTCGAATAATTTAAAAATTTTCACAGTTTAGAGGCAATTATATTTAAGAAGTGTTTGATATGAATTTCACTTTTTATTCAAAACTTTAATATCTCTACGCGTTCATGTGAAAAAGGGTAGGTAGTAAGTTTATAATCATTAAAAAAATATTTTATGTCATGTAAGCAAAAATAATATTTTATGTAACTTCAAATTTATCATTTTCGCAATTTTTCCTTTATCTGTACTATATAACGTTGCTTCGTGCCGAATTTCAAGTTTCTGAGTTCACGGGAAGTACCTTGTAGGTTTTGATTCCCTAGCGTGTGACGGAAATTCGTCTAGGGTGTCGGTAAAACTGCTGTATCTTTTGATCGCTTTAACTTTGATTTTTTCATTGCTTAAAGGGACAATAGACCTAGGTATTTGGTATAAATTTCAATTATAAATTTTATTAATATTATTTAACTAAAAAATGTGATTTTCGCAATTTTTCCTATATTTGCATTATATGACAATGCTTCGTGCCAAATTTCAAGATTCTGAGTTTACGGGAAGTACCCTGTAGGTTTTGATTCCTTTGCGAGTGTCGAAAATTTGTTGAAAATATCGACATAATCGGTTGTATCTTTTGATTGGCTTGGCTTAGAAGTTTGATATTTTCACAGCTTAAAGGGGCAATAGACTCGAGTATTTCATGTGAATTTCAGCTTGATACGTCCACGCGTTCTTAAGATAAGGGGTCTTGACAGACAGACAGACAGACGGACAACAAAGTGATCCTATAAGGGTTCCGTTTTTTCTTTTCGAGGTACGGAACCCTAAAAAACAGTATTATTTGTTATAGTGTGATTGTTTGTATTACCAATTATTATCCATAACTTTTAAGAGGGCTATCACAAATTTTCGAGTTTTATACGAGTTTTGATGCGTCATTATACTTTGGATATAGTCACAAAAAAAAAACAAAAATAAGATTAAGAAAGTTTGATCATTTATCTTGGGGCTGTTTTCAATAAATATTTTAATTTGTCCACGTACATCAGTAAAATCTTTGTCTCTGCAAAGGATGTTTCATAAAATGTTGCTTTTGGGAATCTTTTGATGCTTCAGTACTACGAGGATATAGCAATTTAACCATTAATAAAAATGTTCAAGATACAACTATATCTTGTACTTGTGCTTGCTTACACCAATTTATTACAATTCATACAGTAATACACCAAAAATAATTCTATAAAACTGAGAGTTACTGACAATTTTCCGTACAAAACTATATTTTTTATCTATGAAAGTATAATCCAAATTCAAATAAAACATATTTAATAATTAAGGTGGTATTGTTATAAAGCTTGAAAAAAAAATTGGTCTATTTAAAAGTAAAACAATATTTTAAAATAATTTTTGTTTTCAATGCAAAAATCAATATAAATCTTGTGACGCGCGGTGTTCAACTTTAGTCAGCGCCAAGCGCTTATCGAGGGAGGACGTATCGCTCGCTGTTGCGCCGCGCAAACTCGCCGGAGCTCGAAAAATATAGCGCAACCTGCGCAACGAACTCGTTTTGATACTAGTGAGTTTTTATTTTATTTATTAGTTATAATGATCTGATTGAAATGTAATATACACAAGTATTAACCCATGATATTCTAATGCGAAAATGTTATATTTGGGTTCTCTTTTTTTGATGTTGGTCATATAGAAATATGTACGTAAATGTCATCGTCGTTAGTTTCGCTGTTGCATAATAATATTATTGGATATCTTTGATTCTTGCAGGATAATGAAAGCATATTTAATTCAGATTATCAGACTCAATCGGATACCAGTACAAATAATATGGTAAGTATTTTTTGTCACTCGCAACAGACATATTTGTTTTAATAAACTATTTACATTCCTAGTTTTTATTGTTGCAGGAAAATGAAGATACAATACATGGAAGACGAATTATAGATTTTAGTTTTTTTTTTATAAATCAATTACTTATACCTAATTGATAAACATGGTGAAAAGTTTGGTTGTCGATTAAATAATTTAAAAATTCTAAACGATTATTTGTTTATTGTAACTCAATCGAGCTATTCTAGGTTATAAAATTCATCGGTACAAATAATATTTCATAAACTATAAAACCAATAAACTATTTCGAAAATAAAAGTGGCAAAGTCTCAAGTTTGTTTGTGCCGCGTGGCGGTCCGCAGGTGTGCGTTGCGTATTTCACTAGACGCACACGCGCGCAAGTGCTGCCGGCTATCGTCTAATTTACCTAAACCTGAGCGATTCGATTTTGTAATAGCGCTCTTAACGACAACAATTTTAATTTGAGATTTGACTATCGCTTCTATTAAAAAAAAATACTTACCTATTATTTGTTAGTTTGCTACATATATGTATTCGTATTATCAATTTATCCATAACGACGAATCATTATAATTTAATAAAGATGATTATTTTTCTAAACACGGAGTATTTATTTAGTTCATCTATTTATTTAGACTTTTAGATATGTATATGTTTTGACTAGGCTATACCAGTTTATCCTAGAGTGTGCGTACTTATATCAGGATCAACTAGTTTTGCCTAGCCTAAACTGGTCCGTCCTATCGGGCTTAGGACAAATTAGTTTGGACTAGGCTATACTAGTTAATCCTAACGCTTATAGGAACTACTAGTTGAGCCTAGGCAAAACTGGTTTGTCCTAAAATCGGGTTCGGCCGGTAACATATACAAGCCAAACAAAAAATAACAGCACGAGGCTAGACGGATTTGAAACTGGCAACACCCATTTTATGTGACGTATTTTGTTTATCATGTAATACATACTTGTAGCAACATAACAAACGAAGGCGGCGACGGTATTCTCGTAGTTCCACCTCCTCGTGATGGCGACCTTGTAGTCGCCTACATTACAACCTGTCTCCTCATCTGTAAATAGTCATAAAAAACGTTTTCTATGTAATTGAATATGATATTGGCCCACATCCAACCATTTTTTTTTGCAGTACATACTGGAATTAACTTATTTTGATAATTTATTTTTCATCCCACCTTCTCGGAAAGAGTAGTTTTACCCTTTAATATCTGAGCGCAAAAGCCGTTTTTATCCTCTAGAGCGGCAAAGTGATTTGAATTTAGAACATCGTGTGCAATACTCCATTTGTGACAATCTTGATATGACTTTTCAAACAAATACATACTAAACAAATAAAATACTGCTTAAAATAATTATTCAATTAATTAAGTAATTTTTATTATTGTTTTTACATAGATTTTGAATCTCGTTTCATTTTTAAACTGAGTTTTCAAATAAATGAACTTTAATAGGTACCTACTTCTTTTTAATTGATAGTCATATGTGTGCGCCGTTTTGTTTTTTGAGTTTAGAAATTTCCTCGATGAGGTGGGATGAAAAGTTACGTGTTGCACTCGAGTGCAAAGATTTTTCACCTTGTGCTCTTTTTGCACGTGTGCACAAAATTGAGCCCGCGGTTAAAAAGCAACTTTGCACTCTTGTATAACAAATAACTATTACACTATGTGGCGGATCTACCATAGTGGGCACTGTGGTAGATGCCCACAACACTAATGTAACGTCAGAATTATTTCTTATTTTCCCTTATATGGGCTCTATTATATACCATCCCTATGTACTCCAACTAAGTATTCCCTTATGTTCTCCCCTACATGTCCCTATATGTTCTCCCTCTATACAATGTGTCCCGGGGATAAGTGACCGCCCGAAATTTTTTGAATATTTGTACAAAATTAAGGATAATTTCATTTATATTTTTGAAAAAAATCATTAAAAAAAAATTATTGTCAGGCCTGTTAATAACTTTTGCTCTTTTTTTTCAAATTTCAACAGGCTTTGCTCTTTTTTTTCAAATTTCAACTGACTGTATTTTTGCATTCGTTTGAAATAGCAGCAAACATTGTTGTGAGCTATTGTAGAAAATATCATGTAGTTTATTAATAAATTAAAAGAAAGTGATATTATCGGGGCATTTATTGGACTTATTTTGAAAAAACTGAAAAAAAGGAGTTATTTTCTTTGAATTTTTATTTTCTTTTTTTTCTAATAAATGTTTTATTACATTTTTGTTATGTTTGATAATTTTAATTGATAAACTATGATGTCGGCTAGTCAATAAAGAAAAAGAATTTAAAAGATGTAAAACTTAGGAAATATCTTAAAAAAACTGCAGCACGTCACAGTATTTACTAAAAATCATTAAAAAAAAACCAATGGCGGTAAGTCCCAAATATAAAGGAAATTATCCTTAATTTTGTACAAATATTCAAAAAATTTCGGGCGGTCACTTATCCCCGGGACACATTGTATACTGCCGTCTGTAGGTACTTCCTTATAAATACTCCCTTCCCTATATACTTATGCAACAATGAGACAAAATTTCTAGTCAGACAGGCCCGCCACACACGGCCTGCTGGACCCAGTTACCAACGTACACGGATCGCTCTTGCAGTCAAGAGTCAACAGCTTGAAGCTGCCAGTGATAACTGCTCGAGCAGTTGGTTCAAAAATTCACCGTGCTGTCGACCGCCCGAATCAGTTGCAACTATTCGATCGGTTCGTGTATCGTCCATAGGACTCTGCAGTTCACTGTGAAGTAACAGCTTGTAGCTGTCGCCCCTGACTGCTTCAAGCGGTCTGTGTATTGCCGTCCATACTCACACTCAAACCGGTTATTGTCAGTATGCGCCCAGGCGTGCCACTCGACGGCGGCGTGTCGCGGCAGCGCCTGCACCACCGCGTACTGCACGATGGCGCCCGCCGTGCGACGCTCCAGCGCCCGCCGCGCCTCCCACACCGCGCTGCCGTGCGTCACGTAGCATACGCTCTGAGGAACATAATGTACGAGTTAAGAGGCTGAATGTACCCAAAACACTCTTTCTCTCGTAGAAAGAGAGAGAAGCCTGTTCACGCGACATTCGTAACATACATATAAATTAATAGCTTTAAAATGAGTTGAGTAATCAAAAATCAAAATTAACCAAGTTTTGTTTTTACATGTGGACTCGTTAATGTTACAAATTTTATCAATATACGTTGATAAGTAATACAGATATTTTTTTGTATCGAGAAAATTTTTCGAAAACGTGTTTTGAAATTAACAGAGTTCTCAGAAATATGTTCATGATTAATAAATATTTTTTCGCCGTTAAAAACTGTATAGATTTGGCCAAAAAATTGTTTGAGCTCATTTTCAGCTCATTTTGCGGATGAATTTTAAGTCGGGAAGCACAGAACTGTTTTTTAAATAAAAAGAAATCCGTCGGGCAAAATTCGGCGTCATATATTTGAAGCAGCTGCAACCTGCACGACGCTGCGGATGTGCGCGCGCGCATGCAGCGCCCGCAGCAGGCGCGTGAGGTGGCGCAGCGACAGCGCCGACTGCGCCCGCGCGTGGCATCACTCGCACCCTCGCTGTGTACCTGCACCACGCTGCGGATGTGCGCGCGCGCATGCAGCGCCCGCAGCAGGCGCGTGAGGTGGCGCAGCGACAGCGCCGACTGCGCCCGCGCGTGGCATCACTCGCACCCTCGCTGTGTACCTGCACCACGCTGCGGATGTGCGCGCGCGCAGCGCCCGCAGCAGCGCGTGAGGTGGCGCAGCGACAGCGCCGACTGCGCCCGCGCGTGGCATCACTCGCACCCTCGCTGTGTACCTGCACCACGCTGCGGATGTGCGCGCGCGCATGCAGCGCCCGCAGCAGGCGCGTGAGGTGGCGCAGCGACAGCGCCGACTGCGCCCGCGCGTGGCATCACTCGCACCCTCGCTGTGTACCTGCACCACGCTGCGGATGTGCGCGCATGCAGCGCCCGCAGCAGGCGCGTGAGGTGGCGCAGCGACAGCGCCGACTGCGCCCGCGCGTGGCATCACTCGCACCCTCGCTGTGTACCTGCACCACGCTGCGGATGTGCGCGCGCGCATGCAGCGCCCGCAGCAGGCGCGTGAGGTGGCGCAGCGACAGCGCCGACTGCGCCCGCGCGTGGCATCACTCGCACCCTCGCTGTACCTGCACCACGCTGCGGATGTGCGCGCGCATGCAGCGCCCGCAGCAGGCGCGTGAGGTGGCGCAGCGACAGCGCCGACTGCGCCCGCGCGTGGCATCACTCGCACCCTCGCTGTACCTGCACCACGCTGCGGATGTGCGCGCGCGCATGCAGCGCCGCAGCAGGTGCGTGACGCGCCGACGCCGACTGCGCCCGCGCTGGCACCACCTGCGGATGTGCGCGCGCGCATGCAGCGCCCGCAGCAGGCGCGTGAGGTGGCGCAGCGACAGCGCCGACTGCGCCCGCGCGTGGCATCACTCGCACCCTCGCTGTACCTGCACCACGCTGCGGATGTGCGCGCGCATGCAGCGCCCGCAGCAGGCGCGAGGTGGCGCAGCGACAGCGCCGACTGCGCCCGCGCGTGGCATCACTCGCACCCTCGCTGTGTACCTGCACCACGCTGCGGATGTGCGCGCGCATGCAGCGCCCGCAGCAGGCGCGTGGTGGCGCAGCGACAGCGCCGACTGCGCCGCGCGTGGCATCACTCGCACCCTCGCTGTGTACCTGCACCACGCTGCGGATGTGCGCGCGCGCATGCAGCGCCCGCAGCAGGCGCGTGAGGTGGCGCAGCGACAGCGCCGACTGCGCCCGCGCGTGGCATCACTCGCACCCTCGCTGTGTACCTGCACCACGCTGCGGATGTGCGCGCGCGCATGCAGCGCCCGCAGCAGGCGCGTGAGGTGGCGCAGCGACAGCGCCGACTGCGCCCGCGCGCCGCCGCCCGCCAGCTGCAGCGTGCCCGGCACCAGCGCGATCTGCCCGCACGTGCCCATCACTTCGCCGACCTACACAAACGAACAAAGAAATAACCATGACTATTTCGACAAAATACTTTAAGCCACTTTTAACCCACTTAAACAAAGGAGATTCTCAATTTGAACTGTATGTTGTACGAATCGCGTACAACAAGCCGCCGCCGATTTTGTTGCGGTTTGCATTTTCGACACTTGGGAGAAGGTTTAAAGTATAAGAAGAAGTCGGTTTAATTTCTTTGTAAAAAGTTTTTTATTTACTTAAATATGTACCTATGCCTTAAGATAAGGCGACCCTGCCATACATTATACATACCTTCACAGCTTGACTGTAGGGCCCGATGTTAGCTGGCGCCCAGTGCGAGATGCCCTGAACATGCATGGTGACGCGCTCCTTCGTGACCGCACCCTCGCAGTCGTGGGTGTTGTTGAATGTCGATTTGTGCGCAACCTGAATCAAAACAGCAGATGAAGTTGCCGTTGCAGAATAATATGATCATCAAGTATGTTCGAAATTGTGTAAAAAGTACTGCATAGCAGAACTACGCGAAGAGGGTCTTCCTAAAGAAAATTCTAAACAAAAAACGTTAACAGGACGGGCACAAGAAATCCTGAGAATTTTATATGTGGCATCATTTTCATTTAGGCATGTTGTGACTGTGAATTGTCAGAAACTTTCGAAATATGGATCACATCTTGGCCCATATGGACCAGTTTTCCGTCTTAATTTCGTCATTGTAGACATTTGGTGTATGTATTTGTTTGTCATATGATACTATTAAAACTCATCGGATGTGAGTAACATCACGGATGTTTGTTCATCATCCTGTTATTATGAAAGAAAGCACATTCATCAAAACAACACAAAAATGTTTTGCAGAATTTCCTTGAACTTGATCGTGTATCATATCGGGTAAATAACTAATGCAATCTCTGTTATCTTGTTAATATGTCATGCGCATATATCAGTGTTCATCTATTCAATATTGCGGTTGTTTTATCGCAGTTCAAGATAATATCTACAAGATAAGTTGCTGCAATGTTCGCTTCAAGATATATGTAGGTAACCCCGGGGCTGCGGGATTGTTCGAAAGAGTTACTGCGGCCTTGATACATAAAAGACCTACGACGAAACACGACGGGTTTTAGTCAGTAAGAGTCTGACATTCCCTCACCGCTGCTAACCCACAGCGGGAAAAAAGATATATGTAACTGGCTGTATATTAATTAGGTCCAGACTCCAACTAAGCAGAGCGGAACGAAGTTTTTAAACAATCAACTCTCACTTTTCAGTACCACTCGTGATCTAAGAATAATAAACTACAGTGGTCAGTCCATCTATCAGAAACGCGGCGATGTAGCATTACAAAATATTCTGATAATAACATGTTTCACAAATGCATATCAGACTTTTACTGCGTTAGATTAGTAGAGCATTATAATTTATTGTTGTGTAAAAAAGTCATGCTTACTACTTCAAATGCGTGAAGCAATTATCTTGTTAGTAATCGGATACTTAAAATATTGTATCACTTAAGAATAATCATGATTTCGTTGTTTAATAACCTCAGTTGCCTTGAGAATATGGTAATGAAATCGCACGCTGTAAAAATAATATATGCAGACATCTATTATGTACTTTGTATGAGATCAATACTGGTCATAAAACAATTGCTGTTCATGTTGATCATCACAGTTTATTTAACGCTCAATTCGTGTGTGAGAGGAGGCCTAGTCCTCACCTACTCAGGTACACAAAGAGTACTTAGGAGGAGTATACAGGAGAGTTTATATGGGAAGTACGTAAGGGAGTTAATAAGAGGATAACTTAAAGAAGTGCATAAGGGATTAAATAGGGGGATTGCATAAGGGAATACATAGGTGGCAACACAGGGTTAGTACATAAAGTAGGACAGAGAGAGTTCATAATGTAAACGTTTACAACATACCATAAACACCATTATCATTAGTCACTCATTACAGTTTACACTTTACACCCTACAAAATAAAGTTCAAATTCAACTTACAGCATCAAATATAAGTCCTATATCATCGGGCAATGGACATTGCACGCACACACGCGTCGGCGGATTGGGGAAGTTAAAGGTGTTCACGTAGACTTCGTTCAAAGCAGCGTATTCTTCCATGTCCCTCATATAAATGTTGACTGAGCATACGTCGTTAAGACGCAGTGACTCGGAATCCAGTAAGCCTGAAATGTGGCAGGAGGGGCATAAATAAATAAAGGATGTATATTTTTGCAGATCCCGTCTTTTGATTTTACAGAGACGGTTTTTGAACTTCTTGTTTTATACAAGTCTATTTTGCTAGAATTCATGATTCAGGCATTAGGTACTTCCTTGCTTCGAAATGCGAAGACAATTTCTTTAGTAAGTCTTCCTTATATGATGATTCAAGCTTGATTATAGGTGAAATACCTAATATAGAGGGATTTTTTATATAAAGATTTGAAGGATATCCAATAATTTTTTTATTAAACGCTGAAATCAGCAACTAGATAAAGGAGTATAAAACTACATAAAATAAAGCTCGTGCACAAGTTTACCTACTAATGAGTTTTTTCATAGCGACTTCAGTGGCGAGCCTCGTATCGACGCCCTCTCCTACAATACCACCGATGAAGTACCAGCCGTGCTTGTTGCCGTATATACTCCGATGGTCCAGGATCGGCTGCCCTTCGTGTTTACTGTGAGCTTGTTCGTACGTGTACCCGTCAGCCACCGCTATGCTATCAGACTCCTCCTGATAATCCACCTCCACACCAGTAACCTTATCACCAGAATACGTGAGCAAAGGATTCAGTTCATTCTGCTTCTTCTTCTCCTCTTTCTCTAACTTCTCTATAGACTCTAACTCTGTTTCGCTCAACTCAATATCGCTTATATCGCTAAACACCGAATCGCTTAAATCGTTTACAAAATCTAACGGGTTTTTAACAGTTGGAGGTAGTTTGATTGCTTCGTCGAAGTTCTCTTTTGGCGCGAGGTGAAGTTTTAAGTTTAAGTAGCCGACCGGAGCGACGGGGTCGTCCGAGTGTAACACCAATTCCTTATCATCTCTGTTGAAATAAATACAATGTTGGTGTACATTACATGACTCAATAATTGATGCTTCATTAATCAATATGTAATTGCTGTTCTTTGGTATAAATCAGTGTCCAACTAGACAGTAATTGGCCCCCACTAATAAAAAAAGCTTCAGCAAACCATACTATACCAGTGACTGATAAAATTAACAGTCTTTTTACAGTGGCTTAGATTTTCTAATAGGTAAATCATTTATTATTAGACAGGCTTATCCTAATCCTAACATATTATCGGTTCACTAACCAAGATATAGACTTAGCAACAGCCGTCTAATTCCCTCACGAGAACATACTTATAGAGGAGATAATACAATTGTCACTCAAACGAGACATGGTCGATAAGCCTGCACTCACGCCTTATTGATAACTGCGAAAGTTAATCAAATATGGCCTGTAGATAACGGTTCATATAACAAATCTATATTTATGGGCTAGGTATTAGTATTGGCTTCTGCTTTTTAATAAACTGCTAAAGAATAATAATAATCACTTGATAAGATGTCAGAAAACGTGAATTCTAAAATATCTTTGTATTATTTCACTACAACAATCTCATGATAGTATATTCGATAAACTGAATTCAAGAGAACCTTAAGATTATGTCTATATAGTCTGTATATAGTCACACAAATATAACGAAACACTAGATCATCCAAGACGTCCTTCAACATAAACCAGCCAGAAGAAGCATCTGTGTCACACTTAGAAAATATTTATTGCCTAAAAATGCTATTATTATGTTGACAGGAGCAATGACAAATTATTTTGTAATAAGTCAGAAAAATTTGAGCCGGAAATCTCAGCTATCAGCTATATTTACTTAGTTTCTTATTAAAATATGACTTACATAACTAATTTCTTCTTAAACAAAGGACAGTCTAGCGTGAAGGTCTCGTACTCGCCGCCTTCCCCGCACACATTGAGCCCGTACTTCTCCTGCATGACTAGTAGGTGAGGCTGGATCTCGCGAAGGGTTAAACCTAGGTGTACCCTCGGGTCCAAGCCTAGTGCTGCCACCTGAGGTAAAAATAATCGTATTGAATATGTAGGAATGTGTCTGGAAAGAGTTTTTAGTCTGTAGATACACAGCTAAAAATCTGTGTATAAACATAAGAACTCAAGTCCCTCCTATCTATTGTCTCACTGAAAAAATAATCTTTTGTTAAGTTCTAAAATGTTAAACTGTGTGACATTGTCTCTTAGCAATTCTGCATTATGAAAAAAAAAGATGTTTCTGTTGTGACAGCAGACAGAACAGACGTTTTGCTGACGGAAGCTGAAAAAAAAGATCATGTTTGGCACTAATTGAGACAATCAACGGTATTCCCAACATTAACATATTGATTGATCAACGCCAAATAAATCGAATAAAACAACCACTGACGGATGACGTATGGCCTCATGTGTAAGGAAGTTATTTTCGTCAAGCGTGTCAACAAACGCTATTGTAAACAGAACGGCTGATATTCATATATGGAGTTAAGAAAAATAAACAAACATAAGATATGAAAAACACCATAGAACTACTACAATATGTACCTACTTATAGATTGACGCTTAATGACCTCACTTACTTACTATTCTACATACGTATAACGTAGTTAACGCCAACGCAATCGACTGTCAGATTAAGTCAAAGTTCTAATAATTTCAAGGACCAATGAGTATCAATGTACACCAAGGAGGAAAAGGATTTATAAGAAAGAATGTCAGTCTTCTTTTTTCAAGAATTGATGTGATGGTAGAACATTAAGTTGATATACTGATATCGCAAAGAGTATTGACTCAATAAGTACGTCGTTTTTATTAATGGGTTAGAATAACAAGGCAATAAACTTTAGCTCGATATTTGTCTCGGATGTAAACTTCAATAGTTATTGCTCCTATATTTATTTCGAGAACTAACTCGAGCCGTTCAGGTCTTTGAAATAATGCCCATCAACAAGCCAATTCTGGACATCAACATAGACTTTTTATTACACTTTGACTATCATAAATTCAAATGAATGATAAATATTGCCTATACTAATATTATAAAGAGGAAAACTTTGTTTGGTTGTAATGGATAAACTCAAAAACTACTTTACCGCTTTTAAATATTCGTTCACCATTAGAAAGCTGTAGGTATTATCTGCGAGTAACATCCAAACTAATATTATAAATGCGAAAGTAACTCTGTCTGTCTGTCTGTCTGTCTGTCTGTCTGTCTTTCTGTCTGTCTGTCTGTCTGTCTTTTCTTCACGCCTAAACTACTGAACCGATTTGTGTGAAATTTGGTACAGACATAGTTTGAAACTTGAGAAAGGACATAGGATAGTTTTTATTACAAAAAAAAAATAAAAATAAAATTATTCCGGACATATAGCGCCATCTATTGGTCAAATCAAAAATCTGCTGGTAGTCACTATTCCACGCGAACGAAGTTGCGGGCAAAAGCTAGTAGGCTATATTTTATCCCGGTGCGGGAAGTAGTTCCCATGTGACGCGGGTGAAACCGCGGGAAAACGGCTAGTCGTAAATAATCTTTCTAGCTACTGATTTAGATTGCTGTATTTTAAATACGAGACTTCCTTTGCAGATGGTGTAAATGTAACTAAGCTAGTCTTTGATAACCGAATTTCAAACAGGAAGAGGTTCTCAATTCGGATGTTTATATTTCTAATCTAGGTACTTTCCTGCTACAGATTACTAACTTACCTTAATAATGATAGCTTCAACACCGCTAGCGATCATCTCCTGCAACAATTCCTTTTGGTTCCGCCTCCATAAGTACGCAAGCGAGACTAGACCTAACCGGTGACATCTATAAACAAACGAACAACATTAGCAAACTATGTACTAACTAATATTTACTGCAACTTATCAGTAACAAATGATAATACAATGTAAGTGTCTTGGAGTTGATAAAACAGTGTCAAAGTATATTTGACTTTAGGATAATTGATAAGCACTAAGATAATTTAGTTAGTGATTGGGGGTACATGGCGTAAAGCCTTATACTGTAACTTTACGGAATATATTGCTATGGGGAAAAGAACACTGTCTCATTGCCTGATAATAAGAAGATGAGTGAATCACTACTTTAGTCAGTGGTACCCCTAGTGCTCCGCTAGAGCTATGTGGTCAGACTCAAGATCTGACTTGAAGGAGCAAGCCGCTCATTTTAGAAATCAATAGGGAAAGCCTATGTTCGGCTGTGAACGACCAACAGTTGAAAAGTTGGTAAATAATGGTTTGATCAGGTTTTCTATCAAAAAGTCGTGGTCACTGAAATCTATATTCACTAGTCAACTAGTGGTTCTCCTAGGAGGCTATCTATGTTAGGGTACTTAAAAAGACATTTGTATAAGTTTAAAATAGATCTGTCTGTGGTCTAGAAGATCATCATCTATAACAAGCTTAAATCTCTAGTGCAATTTAATAACGACGAGGTCAAGCACTTAAAAACATATTAATTCTTAAGTATGCGCAAGCGCAGTTGCCGCTAAAGATCTATTGTTTTAGTGCTGACATAAATCTATTATAAGCCAAGTCGAATGACACAAATAAAACAAACTCATTGCAACATGAAGCACTTTAAATGAATATTTACATGAAATGTGTAATATTACAGAAAACCTCGTAATGTTGATAGCCTAATAAAAATTGCAAAGAAATCTTACGTTTAAAAAAACTTGATGAGCATATCCAGTCAAAGAAAAAAATAAGATAACGATTGAGATTAGTCAACAAAATATTTTTACAGTCAAATAAGTTAATGGCATAATTGCAAATCAATTATCATCAAACCTCTCATATAATAATTTTTGATACAGATACATTTACTCTTGTTTATTAACTTACAATTACTTGATATTAAATTTATTTCAAAGTTAAGGCTGGAAACAGTAGCTCGTAGTTGATGTAGCTATATCTGTACAAGTCTATGAACGCGCACACAGCTACGCTGACTGTACGCGCTTGATTTGCTATGATTCGGTCTGGACGTACGGTCAGCACTGACCGACAGCTCAGCACTGTTTCCAGCCTAACACTTATTTCCCTAAACTGACAGCCTATAAGCATGGTAATGATGATACATTATTTTCGATTGTATCTTATCTTCATTCATAAAACTTTATCATTTATCTATTACTATAAAACTTGGTTAGGCATAATATATGGCACAGGATACTTACACATTTTCAACCCTAATTCTTTGGTAATCGGATAATATGGCACCAACGGCGACCGCTTCTATATCTAAATCATTCTGAAACAATACATTACAATGTTTTGAAATGCATCAGTACACTTCTAAGTGTTCTTATCAACAATGTTTTATTTATACTGAGATTATTCTGTGAACATAATCCTATAGCTAGTATGTATGTATGTGCATGGATAAATATTATTAACACATATTTGCAATGTCAATGAAACCACATTTAAAAGATTTTTCTAGACTAAACAGTAAATCATGTATTGCAAGTTTTAGAAAATATTGAATGAATTTCCAACAATTTATTACAAATCTTATTTTGAAAATCTGTTTTTCATGTGTATTTGATGAAATAGCTAAATACATTTTATTGAAACAAGTTTGACCAGGATGCAAGTGAACTTTTAAAGCAACTACACAAAAGTTATCACAAATGAAAGTAGAATTATATATTATCTCTTCATTGCTACACAACAACACACCAAGATAATTGATAATTACATTAAAATGTGTGACAAACATGTTGCAGATAACCATAGCTTTTATCTAGTTACCTTTCACCTCAGACTCTCAGATTAAAACTTTATATTGGCTTAGAGAGGATCTGAATGTCTGGTCTATTAGGAAAAGACTTTACTTATAAAAATCTTTATGCACTTGGTCTTTGTAATATATCAGGACAATAGCTAAAATGAAGGTGTTATTTTTGCCATATATTTGGACATGGTTTATTTAAAGTTAAAATATGTTTTCACAGATATTAAACTAGATCATTTTCTTTTCAACATTTAATGAGTCAATTTACTTAAGTGACAAAACTGCCTTATTTTTTGCACACCATAATGTTTTAACAAAGACTCTGAGTGTAACACATTATTTGCAATTGGCTATTATAATCATTGAATGAACTGGTTCTGTGTTCACTTTAAGTAGCAATTTAAAACCTGTTGCATGCCTGTTATTGATTTCAATAGCATGGCATGTAGTTAGATATAATTATGCATATGTATGTATGTTTGCTTGTGTAACTAAGTTATATTAAGTCTGTTCTGCCTATGTATTGAAATCTTACAAATTATGTTGAATCTTATAAACTTTATGTTCAAATTGATTAAAGTTTTTTTAATTGACATTTTGGCTTGTGTTGTATAACTTACCTTAATTTTAGAAAGAAGTCTGTACAAGTCCTCAACCTCATCATTGTCTGTGGGGTGATAACTCTTGCCTTGGTTCACAGCATTGCCAGTTATTGCTTCCCTATAGAGTGGCAAACCCATAGCCTCTGCATACAGGTCTATTCCTTGGTGGCCCACTGTCTGGTACATATAGCTGTCCATCTCATCTACAATATCATTCAAGCATCTCATGAGCAACTTATCCAATAGTCAGAACCAAAGACAATATTTAGGTAATAACAAATTGAATGACTGTTTTTGTCATTCTAAATTGCTGTACCTTAATTTGCTAACTCTGTACAGGTAAAATGATAACAAAACAATCGATGCCAAATCACAGGTAGGCTTAAAATAACTTCAGATGTTTTTATTTTGGGACATATGTTACAAAATTAGCTTGACTTCAAACATGCAGTGCAGATGAGTTTAAAAATGATTTTTGCAATGATAGGATGATAACATGAATTATAAAGCGTTCGGGATAGTAGGTAAATATACGTGAATGAGTAAATCAACTAACGGGACGAAATTAACCTTTATGTGTAGGTTGGAGGTTGGCCAGCGCGACGATCGTGTGCCCGGCGCCGACACACTGCATCATGTTGTAGCAGCTGTCCTTACCCCCGCTGATCAACGCCACCGTCCTCATCTTCCCCACAATATTATAAGCACTCACGATAACACTACAATACACATTACATAACGTTCACAACAATTGTGCGCCCTTTTTGGCAAAATAAAGAACAAAACGCGGTCCTGATCACGACAGTGGCATTTCTCTCGGCGTTACAGAGAGTGTGCTTCTTACTAACTCTGACGCGACATTACCACCTGTTCGTGAAGGAACTAACACGCAACATAATCGTTATCTATTTTGATAACATTCTTGAAACGTAAAGCAAAATTAAATGTTCCCAAAAACCTCAGCAACAGACACAGCGACAGAATCTGTCAAATTGCGTTTCGTTCTGAAATATGACAAAAATTGAATGTTTTACATAACTTTGAAAATATTCTATCTTTTTCTCATGGTAATGAAATTGTTTTATATAACCTATACAGTTAAAATTTATAAATCTATTTCTTAGAGTTTAATCAGAGTACAAGGTTCGTGCATTTCAAATTATGTACTTACGTGGGTGTCTATAAAATAGTAGGTGTGAAAGGACTCTCTTCGGAGGACTTAATTAAAATTACAAAGAACATTTATTTTAATTTTATTGTAATATGTGGTGCAGCCTGGAATGAAAAGCACAATCTCAGCAACAGGTTCTGTAATTTCCTTCACGCCATTGGTGGGGTCTTAAAGTCTTTCTCTGCGCATGATCACAAAGAAATCGTTACAATGAAATTAATGTTGTATCCAAATTAGCGAAAGCATTGCAGCAGTAGGAACCGGGGAAACCCCAAATACTTCAATGTCATCAATAGTTTTATGATCAATGCGTCATTTCGAATTAGGGCGTTGATACTATGAATAGAGAAGAAGCTCTTAAAACTGCTCTGGTACTCTAACTACATAATATTATTAATATAAATTTACACATAAACGGTTTCGCGTGTAGCGGTCTTCGGAGGTCTTCTAGGTTTTTAATCTCTTTTCAGGAGCCAATTACTTAACTTACTTACTTAAATATTTATTACTTAACTTACTGAATTATAAATAATCATCATATTGAATTTAATTGCCTTCCAAAACACGGAGTATTGGGTCGTGACAAGATGGTCACCCATCCATGGACCAACCGCACCCGCACCATTCGACTAGCATTTCTTTTCTAACTTTATGAACGATCGATCCGCGCGGTTGTTACTACAACAATTTCCTCCTATCACCATATGCTAAATGTGAATTATAATTCAATGCCTAAATTGGTGCATTAGGAAGTGCGGAAGTATCCTGAAGGTCCCCATTGTAAAAGAGTGCAACAACATGCATACCTACTACTTTAGAATTAGGTTCTCCGAAGGCTATTCTGGTTTTATAAGTGTAATAAAGCGTCAAGACACCCAATAATTTGCATTGCTATTGCTAAAAAAATCCTTGAAAATGTAACTCAAACCCCGCATAGGAAGTTTTCACAGATTGGAAGAGTGCATCGTTGTAAGTATATTAAACCTGAAACTCTATTACATAATTATAGGTCACTATCAAATAACCGGTTTAGGTATTTCATAGCTAAGTAGGCATTACATTACAAGAGTTGTTTTTGAAAGCGGGACTTTCACCGGGCTGGTAGGCTTTGCAGCTCAAGTCTCACCCCTCGCTGTTTTCGCTACAAAATGAATGTGCGGATAGACGATGCGTAATAACGCCACGACGCGCCATCTCTTGTGTTCGAAGAAAAACATTATTTAAAGTTGGCTGAAGGTGTTTTCGAAATTGAGGAATTTTATAGTTTTTATCATAAAAGTTGACAACTGAGATTTTAAAGCATCTTGCTATTTAAAGATGCAGCCAAATCAATTAAACAAACGAGGATAATTGATCATAAAACTAATTAATTTAACAAGTATGCATTGTTTCATTTCTCGTAGTCTGTACAAAAGTTACAAGCCTAAAAATAAGGTTTTGTATGTTTGGAATAAATGTGGTTTCATTTTATTATTATAGGATAATGTTGTTATGTTTATCAAATATTAGTTGAAATTACAACAAAATATTTTTAAAATTATTTTAATACCGTTCTTTTATTTACTAAAATGAAATGAAGAGAATGCTCAAGGAACTACAGACGCCATTAAATGAGCCATTACATTCCGTGGCTGGTTTGTCAAATTATTGATGCGGTGGTTTGAATCACGTTTGAATTTAAGTGCGAAGCTCTTTAATTCCTTTATTTTCTTAAACTAAACCCTAATATATCATAAATGGAAATTTAAATTGTGTGTTGATTAAGTGAAGTCTGTGTTATCGAGTGTCTAATCATGGTTTTAGCCGAAAGAAGTAACGATGTTCGAAACGGGAAGCGGTCAAGGGGGCCAAGCCCCAATGGCCATGGAAGTCCAGATTCCAGTTCTGAAGATGAGAATGGTACGAGAAATTTTAATTTTTCATGTTGCTTATGGCTTTGGAATTATTTAACGAGGAATCGGGGACTTTTTTGCATGTTGATTTTGTACTGTCTTACATTTTACACAATACGTACCTACAATAAGTACTTACCCGATCGTAATCTCTATACGTGAATATTAATCCTAAACGTGTAATTGCTTCTGACGATGCTTTTGCGGTGGAGACATTAATCATCATCATCTGACATTCGTGCTTTATTTTTTATGCTTACCATCATCGCCTTCATGCTGCCTTCATCTCATCCACAAATGTAACACGAAACCAAGCAGTCGTACCGTTTGCAGCCGAGAAAATCAGAGTGGGCAGAGATTATCAGGCAGTATGCCCTGAATTGGAACCAGTAGACCAACGCAGACCTGAACTCATTTCTGACAGAGCTTTATTGGTTTGGTCACCCACTTGTGACATATCTGATATCAAATGTAAGTTCAAACAGTTTGTGGAATTGTTTGTGATATTTGCAATATTTCAACAATATACTTGTTTTAGTGGATGAATACATTACCACAGCAAAGGAGAAGTATGGTTATAATGGGGAACAAGCACTGGGGATGTTATTCTGGCACAAACATGACCTCAACAGGGCTTCAATGGACCTTGCCAACTTCACACCTTTTCCTGATGAGTGGACTGTGGAAGATAAAGTGCTTTTTGAACAAGCTTTCCAGTTTCATGGCAAAAGCTTTCACAGAATACGACAAATGGTAGGTCCTTGACAAATTAATTATCACAATTCAGCCATGGTTTAGAGTTAACCTATTATGACAAACTGACAATTTATTTCCTTTAGTTGCCAGACAAATCTATTGCATCATTAGTAAAGTACTATTATTCATGGAAGAAAACAAGAGCTCGTACTTCATTGATGGATGTTGTCAGTGAAGGCCGCAATGCTACCAGCTCAGGAACTGGCAAGCGTGAATCAGGCACTGGGTCAGAACCTGGAGGTTCAGACAAGGAGTCTGATAATGATGAAAAGGTATGTATTGCTTGTATATGTTGTTTCATGGCTTGTTGTAAAGTTGAATCGAATATAATTTGCTCCTTTTTTATTGTGTGCAATGTCATTGTATTACCAATGTACCTAGTTACAGAAACAAAGTCAACCGTATCATTCCCTCACTGTATAATTATTAATCATGTGATAGTATATCTGGATTGTCCAAATTATTAATAATTAATGTGTACAACGTCAAAGTGGCAAAATTTTCAGTAAATAAAATTGCAGAGTGGTAGAAATTAACCTTACCAAACAATATATTAATGGTTCTCTTTTGTGGCCATTTGAATATCTCTTGATTCCATTTTGTGTTCAACTTGTGTCATATTTAAATGATGTGCTCTACATGTAGATAATTCATAATCGGTGAAATGATGTTTAGAAAAGGTGAATCACCATTACTATAAATAAATATTCATAGAGCAGCTTGTTGGGTGCTTATGGGGTACATATCTGAGTTAAGGACTTGTGTTAAATGTGACAGAAGTGGACTTTCCACCGTGGTATTGTCCGAGGAGGGAAGTCCCTCGCGGCAGGCGGGGCTCCACAACGCGCCGCCGGCCAGCAGGGCGCCCAGGTGGGTGCTTTGCTTCCCCACAATGAGTATAACCTTGCTGTCACCATGGAAACTTGATGTTCAGTGTCTTCTTCCATCCTCTCACTTATATGTCTATTCAATTGATGTATTGTCGTCTATTATTTGATGTTTGAGATCTTCTACTTGAATAAAGCTAGTTCCCTGTTTCAAGATCTGATTCCATAAAGTGTCTGTCTTAGTCATGCCATGTCATAGCGCTGCACTTCATAGCATTACTTTGTCATCATGCAAGTTTTGATTGTGGCAACATGAGCTTATGTACTAGTCTATGTATTATACAGCAGTTATTTGAGTTGTTGGAGAAATTACTCTTAGCAGCTGAGGTTCATAAATGGTTGCTTCAAATAACTGTTCAATATTTAATAATGTATTCAACTGTCATTATTCTAATTATCATAATTTAAAATTATGTACAAATGCTTTATGTATTTTGATAATGCTTGTTATTTTAATTTTGGCCGCTCTGCATTTTTATTTACAAACTGTGATTGCTACCACTCTCATGTGCAACATTCATTTACAATATTATGTCTACATGTCTTCATGGTACATGAAGATTATTACATTCAACTATATTTCATTCATATTTTATCATGGTTTTACACATTCTGTATCAAAATATCTATTAACATTGAGTTGTAGCACTTGACTATTTTATGTACATGTATGCAAATTAATTAAGTTTATTCTTCCTTTTTTCTTGCAATATATTTTTGGTACAAATACGATAATATGCATTACTGAAAAAGGAGAATGTATGTTAATTATTATATCTGTTGTTGGTTGAATGAAGCATCAAATGCATTTCTTGTGTTGTGAATTTTCATGGACCTTTATAGACTATAATCCATCAATCATAGTGCTATAACTGTGTACCTCTGTGTTTCCGCATAATACAAACTTCTAACATGTAGCCTGCCTCCTCCCATCCTCCCCGTTCCCATGATGTTCCCGCATGCTTCCTTTAATAGCCCCGAACAATGAAGGACTACTTGTTTAATAAATCTAATGTGTGCAGAATATCATTTAATATTCTAATGGGTTTTAAAAGAAGTGTGTGAGAAGTCATTGTATACGTGTTTGTCTGTCCCTACACGAGCAGCTCTTGTGTTTCGTGTAGCTGGTGGAAGTCGTTTTGTGACAGGAATGTAAAATGTGAATTGGGGTTTAGGGCGAGGGCGGCGGCGAGAGCGCGGGCAAGTGGTGCACTGTGTGCGGCATTCTGTGCAACCAGATCACGGCGCACAATTCGCAGAAGTTGTGTCAGGCATGCCTCGTGCACGCCAGGTCGGTAACGATACTATTCATACTTCAGTTTTATTAGATTATCCGCTCGTTACAATCAATGCATGTTATAAGTGCAGCTCAATAATTTTCGAGTGTGGTTTAATTAATTGTATATAGGGATGGTTTTTTGAATATTGGCGGTGATGTGACAGACGCACGGGGACTATGAGACCGCTGTGCGGCCCGTCCGGCAGACGCGGGCCGGGTTCCAAACAACAGCGGTACAAGCACCGGCTGCCGCGTGGCATTTACATCAATCACGACGATCTCGTCGCCATGGCTACCGGGCCTCAGCCAGGCGACCCCCCGCAGCCCGGACTTATCAATCAGGGCGAAGCCATGCTCAAAGCTATGGACAGAGAAATTGTATCTCTAAAGAGACAAGTAAGATGCAACCCACTACGATGTCGCTAAGTAGTGTCGTTGCGAGACACATTCTCACCCTTACGTCGACACTGCACACTTCTAAATATTACCAATGTTCATTAGTCATTCATCCAGATAATTCATGGATGTGACTAAACTTTATGTGTGATGTAAAGTGAGAATGTGATAATTAAACTAATTTTATTAATTAAATAGTCAATAATTTTGTAGTAATTCATGCTAATTAAACTACAATACTGTATTAGGTAGTATTGTGGGAAAATGTATTCTGCACACATAGATTAGTTGATCAACATTATTTTAAGTTCTATTGATTTTTAACCATTCCACCCCCAAAATTACTGTGCTTCGTATGTTACTGTGCGTCCAAATCCCAAGTCCTACAATGTAGATTCTTGGATAATCCAGATATGCACTTTACATCCTATGTTCCGAATTTCTTAGTTATAAATTTGTGACTGGTTCGACTGAGATTGGAGATCATTGATCTGAGTATAGTGAGTATGATTGTTTTGAATAGGTGCAACAAAACAAGCAGCAGCTGAGTGCGATGAAGCGCAAAGTTGGCGACTCCGGAGTGGAGGAGCTGAGGCCCGGCGAACCGCCCGCAAAGATAAACTCGCGCTGGACTAACGACGAACTTCTCATGGCCGTCACAGCCGTTAGGAAATATGGTAAGGCAGTCAATATCTGGCTTGATTTTTCATTGTTGCACATATTTACGTTAATGACGTATATGTGCAATCTCCGAGTCTTGTTTACATTATTATTATCGTCCACAAATATCATTGCACGTTTTATTTTCTCTGTATGTTTTTTTAAAGTATGAGCTCATTTTATGTTTATACAGGCAGGGACTTCCAAGCGATCGCTGAAACCTTGGGCACAAAGACGGAGGCGCATGTACGCTCTTTCTTCATTTCTTACCGGCGACGATACAACTTAGATGCTATGGTGCGCGAGCATGAAGCTGAACGCGGTAACGCCCATCACATACAAGCTGGTTTGTATATTTCATGTACAACATATCACAGCTTTATAAAGCCTAGTAAGAAGGATTATTATCTAAATGTGAATATTTATTTTCAGGAACAACTAGCACAGAATCAGCCGAAACAGGCGACAATGCTAACAATGGAACAGACTCTCCCCAGTCCACAAATAAAGATGAAAAAGTAAGTGATAAATTACTATTTTAGTTAAAATCAATTTTAACTAAGTACTCCGTTACTTAGTATTGAACCTATCATAAATTTTGAAAGTAGTTTTCATTGAGTTGGAATGAACGATGATAACTCACAAACACATGTTATGTTTATTTCGCAATCATACCCAGTAAAATACACGTTCATTGTTGTAGACGGAGGTGGACAGCGAAGGCGTGGCCATAGGAGCGTCGGCGGAGGCAGGCGGGCCTCCCACGACGCCGCCCAAGCACAAGGCCGCCAAGTGATGCGCGAGGCCCGTCGCGCGGAGCCCTCGCGTGTAGCGCCGCGCCAGCACCTAGCACCTCACAGACATTTGGGCCTCACACCCATTCCATATGATATCACAGCGTGTCGGTACCTCCTGCCGCTTACTACTCTATTATATAGGACAGCAGTAGATTTTGTTATACTTATATCTCTCAAGTAGCGAAAGGATCTATTCTTCATATTGCTGTACAAAATGCTGTTTTCAGTATTCGGTCGTGTAGCGCCAATAGGCACAACTCGAAACTCACTATGTAATCTATTTAATGGTGCGGAATGTTATTATCAATTAGACGTCCTAATCACAATGTCTGGTTGATTATAAACTACTCGAATTTCTGGTGGAATAGGGACAGAAATGTTTGTATACGCTTTAGGGAAGCATCAGACTTGTGTATATAATTGTAATGTATGCTAATAGGATAGTTTCCAGTTTAGGAAACTTATGTAAAAATATAATCATAAGTGTGTTCCTGTCTATGGTTTCATAATGACTGACGCCTGAGAGCTGTGCTCTTCGAATGAGTTGTCGTGCTTTGTCCAATATTTCTTCAGATTTCTCGAGTGAGATAGTTTCTAGATTTATTATGGAAATAACATATTAATCACTTGCCTTATGTAATAAGTTTGTCTCATGTACTCGCATGCTTATTAAAATATGACTTACCACAGGAGATATATTAATTCAACTTGAACTACAGACTTCTGTGGTTTTTATTCTAATAGTTTTCTATATAAATGATTCTAAGAGATAATAGTAGCTAGATATTTTCATGTAAGACTTATTATTTTATCGATAAGGATACTATCAATCTTGAATTATGTCCAGCTGTAGTTTTATAGATATATAAACTAAGGAAGGATGTTAGATGGGTTAATAATAAAACGGATACTCATATAGGTAAAATGGCATTTATAGTCGCGAATGTATAAGTTCCATTATAACGCCATAGAAAACTGCTTGGTTGAATAAAAGCAATATATCGAATAATACAAGATTTCTTATGCACACATAGACTAGCTATATTATACAATTTTATTAATAAATTTTTCCATACATTTAAATAAAGCGATATAGAGGAAATGACGATATTTTTGTACTAGTAAAAGACATCCCAATTAATAGGAAATTTCGGTGTGATTAATTGATGTTTTTTTAATGAATGGTATTAACTTTAATTTTTTACTTGTATTGTAGGTTAGGTTTTATTTAGTGTAATGGACTACCGCGTCGTTTATAGCATAATTTACTATACTTATAGTTTTATTTCTAATATGGTACATCACAATGAGATGAGCTATTCGCACCGGTCGCTACGAAGCCGAAGATGAATCGTTACCGATATATCATTTCTCTTATTCAGTGTGACTAAACTTGGCTGTATATAATTATGTAGTATTATTTACTAATAAACTTCAAACGGTGCACTCGGTACTAAAATTATGTTCCGTACAAAACTGAAATGTGATTTGGTTCCAGATTTTTTTTTGTTAAATTCAACATCCGCCTAACATTGACGTAAGCAATATTTTTTAATTCAACTTATTCCAATATAATTGCTGTTATAGCATATTATTTAGTGACAGGATACAGACAAGTCTGTAATAATTTTATTTTTCGGGATATGGGTTTTAAGTAACGCCTATAATATAAGTTCCTTGTATGATTATAACTTGTAACTAACTTGTGGTCAGACAGAAAATGGTTTACTACAGATTTAGTTTCAAATCCTTAGTATATTTACGAACGGCGTAAAACCTTAATCACTCCAAAGAGATCCACAAAATGAAGTCATCTTATTTATTGATGCTAATTAGGGCTAATAGGAAGATTGTTACTGAATTTAAATTATTTTTATTAGGATTATTGTTTTCTGTATATTAAGAACTTAAATCAATTGACAAAGTGTTTTTTTTATTAATTAAGTTATGCTCAAAGTTTGTTTTGTCCAATCACTTGACAGTGTTCTCCACAAATTATTTAGTAGCTATTACCGAAGTAACGGGAGTTTCGTTTAAGAATAATAAATAATTGTAAGTATGTATGAATATGTGCTTTTAATTTCCCGAGACCCTTTGCATTGAAAACAGCTGACTTAGGATTAGATACTGGAGTCAACTTTTTGTGTCTAGTGTTTAACATTTCTTGAAAATTTGCTTGATATGTCAAAATCATTCCATCTAATTGGAAAATAAGTATCTCAAGGAATCAAAAAATCGATCTTTATCTTGTCGTTTAGAATTCCTAGATAAATTAGAGAATTCAAAATACATACAAATATTCATTATAGTTTGTATAAATTATTTTTGAAAGTATTATGTTAAAATTGAGTCACAGAGTATTTTTGTTTTTTCACCTATTTTATTCTAAGATGCAATAAAAAAATAATCTGTCTCTTCTGAATATGACACCTTATTGTCAAATGTACATAGAAACTGGAAACTTCATTTCTTGTGACAATATTTGTTTGATAGAAACATTGTGTGAAGTGAATTTGTAGAGCAATGCTGCATCAGCGTGGGCCGAAGCCTCCGCCTTTGGACACTGTCCGAATGGCTAACATTGAAGATGCACCTCATATATTGGAGTTACTTGGCGAATCTATATCTAAGAATTTCAGGGTCACTTGTACACACGATATCATGTATCTCATGTATGTTTTAAACTATGTACTGTAGGAATTAGTCCCTCGACCAAAATGTGATGTTATTTTATGATGGGCCATATCATTTTGTATAATAATTGGCAAATGGTTTAGGACCTTCTCAGCTCAGAGTAGAAGATGTCAGATAGGCAATCATTCCATGTAAAACACTCAGCTGCAACCGGTTAGACTGGAAGCCGACACCAACATTGTTGGAGTAAGGGTAGGCAGATATAACGGCAGACGCAAAACGTAATTATAATCCGTGTTTTAGCCAAACTTTATGGGGGCTTGGAATATCGCACGAGAAGGTGCAAAGAGACCATTTTTTGGTATCATCGCGCGGAGGTATGCGGAGGGCATGGGCCGCATGCGCTTTTACGGGCCAAGTGACGGGAGCATTGCAACTACAACGATGTGGATAGAAAAGCAAAAAAAAAACGATGTGGATAAAAAAAAATATATACAAGCAGCGCGTAAATTATATTCGTGGTTAGCTTATTACCTAATTGTAATTTATTTTTCAGTGAGAACTGTGTATTGGCAATATGCCAACTGGACATCAACAAATCCATTATTGGCTTCCTGGCTGCCAGGGATTACCCGTTGTTGCCGGCAGTACATCCTTGTGCATGGGAGGAGTATATCTGGGCCAAATACAAGTACATACCTATTGTATTTTTTTCTTACTCGGTTACGTATGTAGTAGCTACACAACACACATGTTTAACATATAAATCGACTTGCGGTTTCACTCTTTCTGGGGGTATATTATGTACCTATCCTGCTGTATAATTACAGCTACACCGCGCCGGTTACTGCAAAGTTTCACTTTTACATTATGTACCTAGTTTACTTACTACGCTGACTTTTAATCTTTCTTTCAGGGCACCAGAAATGAATGCTCGTAACACCCTGTTCATACATTTGTTGTGTTGGAACGTGAATTACGGACGTGACGTAGTCGACAGCATGCTCAGATCGATCTTCATGCACGACGCTTATATTCTGCATATCGCTATGATTAAATCTGTGGTTTCCCATCCCCGTATGTACCACTTATGTATGTAGAGCAGTAGGTATTAGTAGGTTATATAGTAGGTATTCTTAGAAATTGCAGATATCCTGTAGACACCTTTTCTGCCTATCAAAAAGCTACTGAATGGTGGTGCCTGTAGGGAGAACTGGTAAAAATGTGGCTGATTGGGACACAGAAAGAGTAAGAACTGTTGGGACAAGAAAGTAAATAAGATAGCTGGTACCCACAATCAACACAATATACTACGTGACACAGCGACACCGAGAGGGCTTAATGACATGACAGTTATGAATGGGTCTTCCACCAGTACTTGACTGGTTAAAACCCACTTTTTGTCTTGGTGCTGCTCATCAAAATGTTGATCCCTTTTCTATAGTTTTTTTTTTCTCTATTTGCTATAGTGTTAGTCCCTGGGCAGTCCCGGTCGGAGGGTTCATTCCGTCGCTTGACAGTGATGGAGCGCGGTATCAGTGGTGACTTGCTCCCAGCGCTTTGCGTGGCCGACCGTGCGGAGGTCTGTCCGCGACTGAGGATCAGAAGAGCTGTGTTAGTGTTTTTACTTCCGTTGCTTATATTTTTCTACTATTGCTTATGAAAACAGCGGGTGTGATTATTAGGGATGGGATGACGCTGAGCTTGTAAAAGAGTAGGTATTTAAGTAGTCAAAAATACTTACCTTTCTATTTAAAGAAGTACCTATATTGGAATTAGTACCTACTAGTAGCATTTTTTTTAATTTGATGTACCTACTGAGACATTTTCCTGTTTTCTTATCGTGACGTCATTCAGCGAGGAAGACAACGATGATTTGGTGCCGATCCTCGAGCAACATTCAGATCGACTGCGTTCTCTTTACGGAGAGTTCTACATCAGCGAACTGATATCCAGGCATCCGGAGTCTGAGAGGATATTAATTGTTTGTGAGGTGATTATTCCTTAAAAACTTGGAACTTATAATTTAGAGAATTTTCCGAGGATTGTAAAATATTTTTTGTGTTTGTGTTAGTCTTACCACTTCTCTAGATGTCCAGACTTGGTTGAAAAGGTATCCTAACTTCTGAATGTTTCATTATTATATCATGTTATTATTATTTTTTAAATAAGTTTTTTTTTTTAATAAAGAAAGATGGCTTTTAATATAGAGGGGTATAACTTTAAGTTCCCTAATCATATGTTTTCCAGCACAGTGAATTAGCAGTGGGAGTGATGTGTCTGAATACCCAAATAAACTACGAGTCTTTAGAGGAAAGCTTTGTTCTGTCCCCATTTGGTGGCTTGAGACATTTGGATGACGCACCCAAATTCATGCCGAAAGAAGTTGAGTCCACTTACAGGTCCGTACCTACATATGATAAATACATTATCTATTTATTTGTATGCTGCACATAAAATAAAATAAAAGCATCTTTCTCCTTGATTTAAATAGGTAGATAAATACCTAACTTATTATTTTCAAAAGATTGGTCAATGGTGAACGCACATCATATTCAGTCGTAAAAACCGATGTGTAACTACCAGGTAGGAGTAGCCATTACCTTTGATTTTGGTCAATTTAATCGGCATGTTGTTCTAAACGATGTCGAAATAAACGGTTTTGACTGCAGTAAATTATTGGGAATGGCCGTTAATGGTCATAATCATGACTAAGTAGGTAGTACATAGTTATCATAAAAAAATGTTTAACTTTACAGTCTCTTGAACGAAGCTTATGCGGAAACTACAAAGGCAAAGGATTCTAAGGATGCGAAATCGAGGGTAAGAAAATCTACGTGTACCTACGTATACTTACAGTAATGTTCTTTCATTATCTACTGGACTATTTTACATTTACAAATGACATGAGCTGACTTATTATTTTTTTGCAAATAATATTGAATGTTCGATCAGGTGACTTGGGTCTTCGAAGATGACGAATTCAATACGTTCCGAAGTGTCGGCGTGGCGCCGCCCACGCCTACTGAGCGGGTACGTATTATTAATTAATTAATTAGTTATAAGAAAATAAGGTACTCAGGTACTAGACGACCATTGAATATGAATCAAGTAGAGTATCTGATGTACATAGGTAATATTTAGATGGTAGTTTTTTTTTAAGAAAACTTACGTTTAGATAGATATATAGAGTCATCTGGGAACTCGGATTGGACCTTAAAAATTGTATTTAACCAGCGAATTTGAATTCAATCATCAAATGTAATTTTTAGAAGACGATGACCAAGTCAAAACATAAATAAAATCTGTGACGCTTATCTTATACTGTAACTGTATTGTTTCACCTTCAGTTGTCAACGGCAGAATTGCATCCAAATCAGCTGCAAATTCTAGATCTGTTTGATGATGAAGAAGAAGAGTTTGAATTTGATATCATTAATATTGACACTGATCTACTGAGGGTTCCTCAGATGATACGATACGATACTTTTGGTGGCGGGTAAGAACTTGGTCTTATTGGGTACCTACATGATTTATTTGAGAACCAATTATTTAGTTAAATGTTTTGATAAATATAGCCACTGTTATTTTGTAAATAACAAAATTGCACAGTAAATTATAAACATGTCATTATTTTTCACGGTCACCACAGATATTTACGAAACGTTTTTGTAGGCCTGCCGAAGTTATAATGAAAATATTAGACGGTCGCAAAGATTCTGCACAAGATAAAAAGTCGGAAAAATCGAAAAGGAACCGTAAGTTTTATTAACTTTTTTGTAAATCGGCGAGTTTAAATCTTAGCGCTTGTGCTACGGCGTAGCAAGGCGCGTAGCACGTAGCGTTGTCAGACTCTTACCGTATTCTTTGTATAAGTATACATAGGTATTTGGTCTATGACATAGACCAATCGTACTTTTTGATTGGCCTTTTTGAAACCTTACCAAATTTTTATCATTGACTAAAATCTTACACTGTTGACTAAGATTACCCTTCCTCATTGATGTGTTAATGCAATATTTTTTTTTCAAATCATACCTGCCTATTATATACTTAAAAATTCTAAGTATCGGCGAGTGGTTCGGGGTCTGCTAAAACGCCGGAGCCTATACGATACAGTGGAACTCCGAACGCGTTCCTGCTTGAGCTATTCGCTATTCATCCGGATTATGACGAGAGGTAATTTCCAATTCTGTAGTAAGTTTAGCTGGTGGATGTTAAGTGCCGAAGAGTTAAACTTGGACAGTTTTTCCTTGAAAGTGATGCGTAATTTCATATCGTTTATCATTTCTTTGCTTGTTGGCATAAAACTGAATCAACGTGATATTCTTAATGTATTTCATAAAGATCTAATCACTGGTTTTGTTGCCACATTACTTCCCAATGGCTTCTTCTCATATTTAGATGATACCAGATGACATAATCTTAGGTATATGCAGGTACCAATGAAATATTGATTTTTATAGGTATGGGTTTGATATGCTCGAAGCGGCGTACGAGATGTTTCCAAATAGAGACTATTGTGTCATGTGTCTGCCTACGAACCATCCATCTTTTCCCTTATTAGAACACTTTACTGTAAGTACCTAAAAATGCACTGAAAGTTAGATGATAGTCATTTTTTTAAAATAATTGTTCTCAATGTATGTAACACTATTTATTTTCCAGCTTGTAACTCCATTCGGTTCCAAAATGAGGTACATAAACGAGTCGTTGTATGTGGCACACGTTAATTCAGTGCGAGGGTAAATATTCATAATATTTCTGAATAGGCACAAAAATATTACTGTTCTGTCAAGATTTCATATTTTTTGTCCCTTACGCTGCAAAACTCAAGATTTGAGAATTGTAGTTTTAAAGTTGTAGGTAGTAGAATCACACAAACAATTCTGTTGATATCAGGTATACCAACAACCATCAGCATCTCTTTTTATTTCTTTGAATGATAGCCTCAATTTAAGTTCCCAATCATCAGACAAACAATAAATACCAACGTCTTTCTATGAACCATTTCAGCAAATTATCGGTCCGACCCGGCGAGGCAGTTGACGCAATAGCATTGAAAGACGTATTAGAACAAGCACCGCGGCAGGAAAACTTACTCGACCTGTTCCAATCTACTCTGACGTCACACACGCTGCAGTCATTTATTTTCCTCAGCCAGAACCAACCTATTGGCGTTGTGGTTTTAGGGTTAGTATACTTACTATAATCCGATTTTTTTTTTAATCGTATTCTACCAGCTTTAGATTTGGAAACTTACGGTTTTCAACTCTGTGGTTTCTGAGCTGTAAAAAGGAGGGTTGAAACAGGAGAGGAGCGCTGGATAATTATATAGTACTTACCTAATTAAGAGATGATGAAAACCCTGTCGTAATGAAGAACATTTCTATATGCTCTTTTGTTATATACCTCATTTTTGTTCACTGTCTAGTGGCTTAGAAGACGGTACAGCTATACGAACTCAGTACGATTTGGAACCAGAACCACGTCGCCCTGGCACTGATGGAACGGTAAGATACAAGTGATAAATACAAGTAAAAGGTTTTACTATTCCGTCACACACAACTGTGCCTTGGCTGAATCTTGAGTATCGGTTTGTGATTTTTTTATTTACTTGTTAGTTTCTGTTTGTCTTAACATAAATGTTAGAACAATAAATATCTCTCATAGATATTAGCAGGCGTTATTTCGCCAGCATTTGAGCCTCACGCCCGATGGTATATGCGAGAGCTGTTACGACACTCAAGATACTCCACTCTCTTCTGGATTTGTAGATTATTCGCTAAAGGTGATGCGGTAAGCATTCACACGATATTTTTCTTATTTTATATGTATTCTTATTTTTTTATATACTGGCTGTTTCTTTTGATTTTGTTTTCTGTAACCAGAGTCCAAGTCGCAATTTAATGTCTCTGGCTGGACACATGAACCCAGTCCACCCGCGTCAAAAGGTACCTAATATAAGCGGTAACAAAGATTTGGAGAAAATATACCAGGATTTGTGAGTGTTTTTTTTTACTTTTTCTTCTTTTGTCATAACTCGTTTTACTTTAAATTAATAGTCGGAACAGAGAAAAATCCATTTAAATAATGAATCTTGCAAGATTTCGGGAAACATCACATACTTTTAAATTGCGTTTTTTTATTGTGTGACATAGTTTTCGATCAGAAGCAGACTGGCGTGCCATACATAAAATACATATTTCCATATCACAGGGCTTGTCCATTCGCATTGTGGGTATTGGAACGTCCTTTGACCAGCCTTCCCAAAGTCTACGTGAACAACAGTATTGTGATTGTAGGCGCTAGTCGCACCGGACTTGCTTTCCTTGAGACTTTGCTCATGGGGTAAGTAGCAATTACTTTCCTAGGATTTTTAGACAGCGATGCAGAATATGAAAATTTTTGCTTAAACATGTTCATATTATTTTTGTAGTCTGTGAGACATTGCATTAATGATTATAGCAAAAAGTGGCAGCAGACAAAAATTGGTATTCCCGAAAAGGCTGCTCACTTTATTTGGTAGCAACATTCCCTTTTACTACCACTTTTTTTAATAAAGGGATCAAAACTCAATTCACGATTCTTGGCATCCAAATGGCCAAAGATGAGAAAAAGACCAGGCAATTTATTTTATCCAATACTCCTAATTCCTTTTTCCTCTAGACCTACTTCTCAATACCTAACGTTCAGCAACGTGACCCTAGTATCTGAACACGGTCTACCAACAGTGGCCGACTGTTTGAAGGCAGCAGACATATGCGTGCCGAGAGATGGACGGTACACTGATCGGTACCTCAAGAGCGTTCCCTTCTACTACTATTTGGATGTCATGTCCGCTATTATGGTTAAAATAGACAGGTAATCATTACTTTCGTTAACAGTTCTATATTGGTGTTATTTTTTTTCGATTTTTCCTTGATGAATGTCTTGAAGTAAAGAGTTTTCGGCTGCTGCAATATTTGAAGTCTTGTCTCATTTGGATGAGACCGTTTGTCAAACTCGCTCATCGCTCTAAATAAATGATATTCTAAAGAGTCTTTTTGCAGGAAGAGAAAATGCATCCACTTAAAAGGTGGTGGAACGAAATACTATGACGAACTGGTTCTGACTTGTGGACAGCAATTTCAACATCCTGATTATCTTAAGGAGTCCCTTGGACTTGTGAAGGAAGTAGCGTAAGTTAAAGCGACTGTATTTTTGCAGTTATGTGGTTTTGTATCTTCTGTTTGAACGTGCCTTTTAAAATCTTTTTTTTTCTTCAGTAAAGGAAAGCCCTGTGATAGAATGCTTCTGGACAACCCCAAATATAAGGCCGAGACAGTCCCAATGCCTCCTGAGATGCCTGAGAATGTTTTCCTTATCAATTCTCTGTTCGAAGCAAACATCTGTTTGAGGCATCTTATGCGCATGATAAGTGATACTAGTAAGCATATATTGTTATACATATTGCATATCTTCAATGTAGGTACTTCTTCTTAGAAGTCTACGTTTATGTAGTGCAGAGGTGATCTCGAAATGCCATTCTATTTTTTTCCTAAATGATGATGACTCCATTAGAGGTATATTACCGGATATTGTATTTCAACCTTACTTTTATCCGACTTTTATCCGCTTTTACTACTTTGCCTGATCCACTAAACCTATTTTTTTCTACACCGCAATCTTAACTGTTTATACAGAGGAGGTTCGAGAGCCATTAAGCAAACGTAACCAGGTGATAGTATACGGGGATTGTATTGAAGCTTATAGTTGTATAGCAGCGTTATTAGAACTGGGACTGTTGCCAGAACTCATTGTCTTTGTGGAACCTTTCCCTTCAACCGAAGAACCCGCTCCTCTGAGAGTCAATTGTTTTAATGATGAGACGGTATGTTTGAGCTTATAATTATATAACAAGTTTATTACTGTTTGACTGCAGTATGGTGTGATACCGTTCTAAAGATATAGGGTTCAATTACTTTACGAGCTCAGATCCTATGAAGTTCTGATCATAATATGATCAGTGTGACCGTGTGTGCAATTTAGCTTTCAGCTTTTGAGTATGGTATAAAAAACACTAAGAATTGGAGAAAAATACTATACTGGATAGTACTAAAGCTCTCATAAGAAGAAGATAAGAAATAATAAAATGACAAATCAATTGTAACTCGCGTATCTGCGCTCCAGAATAGGTTTATGAAAGTTTACAGATTGATGCAAGAGTCCAAGCCACAGTAGAAAGTATGGGCATCCGAGTATTACGTCAATGCCATTTAGCAGCGTGGCATCAGATAGGCAACCGAGTGGAGTCTTTAGACTTCATGGCGCCTTTAACTTCCATCTCTCTTAGAAGTTTTGCACTTTTCTACTATGGATTGAAAGCGATTAACTTACATGCATTTAAAGGTATTTCGCAAACTTATTGGAAATTAAAATTCTTCTTACTTGAACTTATGTTGATAGAACTTTTTTTACGTTACTACTTGTAGGTACGTACAGGCGAACATAGAATTTTCATATCATGTAATGTCTGGTACTTCAACTATATGAATTCCATCCTCCGATGTGTTTCTTTTCTTGCCAATCTGAAAAATTGGCTTATGTCCAAAACCAAGCTGATTATAATATTATTTCTCCGTAATATTTTCTTATACTCCGTACAGCTATCAACGAAAGTGGTTTGGTGTACGACGGAGGTTTGGTAGTGAGTCCTACTTTTGAGACGAACGATCCCAGTATATTCGGAGCGGGCACTTGCGTGCGCTACTCTCGGCGACTGTACGCGGGCAAGAGCTTACATATTAATCATTATTCTGAGGATATTGGAGAAGCGGTAATGTACTCCATATAATAATATAATGGCGTCCACGGCCGATTTTGGCTACGGCTGCTGTTCTCATGTAAGGAGATCAGCCAGCTGCGCAGGACATATTATAGTGCACGAGCATTTGCGCAGACACAAGTGCACTCACTATTACTTCACTCCATATAGTATGGTGTAGGATTTGAGTAGGGTTTATCACCTTTGAAACAGTACAAGCTGTTTCCCACAGTGTTTACTCACGTTCCGAGGGAACTATTTCGCATATCACTTTTTAACCCTTAAAGCGAAACTAATTTATTGACATCGTCGTCATTGCCTCACCGCGCTGTGCCTGCGTGTTGGTGAATTTGAGTGATTCAATCACAATGCCATAGTTGTACTATGTGCTATTATTTGAAGGTATATTTTCAGCTGGCAAGATTATTCTTACACAAGTTCGATCCGTTCATGATGGGTGATCCTGAAAACTGTGAAGCGCCCCCTGATCTATTACCAAGATACAGTTCTGCTGGCTTAGGGTATGTTTGTTACCTAGTTTGCTACACATTTTTTATAAAATACTAGTGGTTTGACGCGGTTTCAACCGCGTCCCGTGGGTACTACTGCCCGTACCGGGGTAAAATATATCCTATGGCACTCAGTTGTAGCTATATCTATCAGTAAAATAATTTTGGGAAATCCCACCAGCGATTCCAAAAACCCCCTACATACAAACTAAGACAAATTTTACCTCTTTGTAATATTAGTATAGATTTTACGAATTTTTACCACTAAATGAAACTAACTAAGCTTTTGGGGTTTAAAATTTTGTTTGTTTCAGGTTCAAAGGGAGCTCAACTACGGGCAGCAGACTTTCAATAACTTCACAATTCAGACGGTAAGTTGTTATAGTAGCGTGAATCCGTAAAAGTATAACGTGTTAAAGATAAGACCTTTTGCTTAATTTGGAGCTTCTCCATTTGGGGTCCAAATAATATACCTATATTCCTAAATTGGTTATTAGATGGCAACCAGTGATGAAATTCGAATCGCCAATCGTTCAGTTTGCTGCGTTGCCGGGACCTCTGTACTACTTGAAGCTAAGAAAGCCTGGAAAAGAGGTCCCTATGGCCATACAACAGTGTTTACCTCGACAGGTAATGTACCTACTTATAATTCTATAAATAATGTTTTGATATTCACTATAATTTAAATTACCTTAACTATAGTAATAATAGGGTATAATTTAGGCGATCACCAAAAATATTTTTAAGACTAAGCTGAGGCACCAAATAAAATAAACAACTCCAAAAAAAATAAATTGACTTTATTAAAAGGGCACTAAAGTATATAATATTATGATCCAAAAAAAATAAAATAACGTCAGAAAAATCGCAAATCTCGCACAAATATTATTTTTGGTTCCCAAAATGGATTAATGGTCACCAAATTCTATCCAACTAAAAGATTAATATTACTACCAAAATCAAAGTTAGTGACGAAAACGAATCGCTGCAAAACCGACTCCACGTAGTCTTGTCTGCCCTACCCCTAGAGTGCAATTCAAAACCGCGTAGGCGCGGAGGGGCGAGGCGGCCTGCGAGATGAGGCGCAGGTAGTTTTTAAGGCTCGCCGCCGCGGCTGAGGCTGGCCGGCGGAGCCGGCCAGCAAGCCGAAGCTGCGGTGGTGAGCGTGAAAACCATCTGCGACGATAAGCTCGCATGGGACCGCCGGAGCCCCGCAGTGCCGGAGCCGTGACAGAAGCCATGCTTGCTGCATGTTGCGTGCTTACATTTTACTACTGAGTTACACACAAATTCATATAACAATAAATAAGCGACGTACGTTTGGGAACCCCAGTATATTAATTGGTATTTGGGAAATATTCTAGCGATCGTTAGCTTTTTTAGTCTAACAAAAATGACCAAATTAGGAGTCATGGTATTACATAATTGGTAACATCTAAGTAGTGACAATATATAATATTTGGTCTTAAGTGTATTTTAAAGGCGTCCATATATTTTTTTAGTAGTCAATAATACGAAAAAATGGTTTTACCTAATAATATTTTTGGAAACGTTATTTGGTGACCATTTATCCATTTTGGTAACCGTATAGAATTTTTTTGGTAGTAAAATAGGTACTTTTTTGGGTGGTGTTTAAACACAAGCCGTAATAATACTCCACAAAAACGGTGCCTTTAAATGTTAGCTTGTTTGCTTAATACTTTGGAGACTTTTCTTTTGTATGGAAAGCAAAACATTTCATCAGCCATGTCACCGAAAAATGAATAAAAAGTTACCACTTTTGGTTTACATACTTGCGACATAATATATTAAATAAAAGCAGCAACAAATTATACCTTCAAACTCCCAGGGCCATACACTTCTGACGGACAAAGGTGGCAATTATTTCCGCCTCCATCTCAACGTGCTACATGTCGTCGACGCGGTCACCTGCCTCTCCCACAAGCCTTTCTCACCAGAAATACTGCAGCAGCTCTATGGGAAACACGAGGCCTTCTTCAATAAGCTGTATACTAGATTCCAGGTAAGATAAAATGCAAAAACATCTAATGTTAGCAGGTTATTTCATCCCCAAATTCTTGCAAGCACTATATACTTCTTCGTTACTACACTATATACTACAGTTATCGGCAGATATTGAGCCCTGACCTTCACACGCGCAGAAGCGATTTACTGCCTTATTGCCTTATACGTACGGGTGCGCAAAACGATCCCCACTCTTCCGCCGAGAGCTCAATATCCGTGCCGGTAACTGTACATCCTATTAACTCTTGCCCTCTTATCAATAAAACAGACATACATTTTCATCTGTTTAAACTTGGATAAACATTATTCGTATTTATTAATAAGGGGGTTAATGTTCAAGGCATGTACGAAATCAGAAAAAGGATCGAAATATTTACCCCAATTTTTTCCTACGAAATTATATAACACTTAGCGCTGGAGCAAAATATAATTCTGCTATTCTGCTATGAGATCTACATTGTTTATTTATATTTACAGAAGAAGCAAATAGACGATTTCTACGACTTCTTCACGCAACCATGGATGTCCGCTTTGTACCAGGAGTCGTTCAGAGATCTCGTTGATGATATCAACGAGCAAGATATTGGCACGGTACGCGTAAACATTATGTACATACATATTTGACTATTCCAAACGTAGTCAAACATATGGATAACTTATCTTGATTATAGCCATTTATTATATCAATTTTAAACCATAAGTTTCACTCGTAAAACGCCAAATTCGACGGCAACCACCACAATTTCAATGCCAACAATCAACGCCATCTGGGTTCAAAATGTTTCAAACCAGCGGTGCCTCACTTTTCCACTTGTAAATGGAAACATTCGCTGGTAGGGTGGGCTTGCAGTCTAATGTAGGCGTAGATTATCTTTTGGATGTTCAGGCTAAGAGATGGCATTACTAGCGTGCAATCATGCTTTGCTAGATAAATATTTAATTCACGGCGGTTTATTCCACTAAAATACGGAGGGTAAAATCTGCAAGTATAAAATACTAGCTTCCGCAAGCGGTTTTACCCGCGTCGTGAAGGAGAGTTCTCTCTCATGTATAAAAAGTATTGCGTATATTATTCAGATATATAACCTGTAGTTCTGGAAAGTTTCATCAAAATCCATCCGCTAGTTTTAGCGTGAAAGAGGAACAAACATCCATAAGCCATACATACAAACTTTCGCGTTTGTAATATTAGAAGGACGTATTTAAAGATATGTAGTTTTAATGTTTTATAAAAGAAGTCATGAAGTGTACTTGGATTTCAGATACAAGATTTAGTGAAATCCAAGTTTGCCATGTTCGACCCGGAGGTGAATCAGATGAAATCGACGATGTTGGAATCGGAGCGATCCACGGAATCCCTTGCTTCTTCAAGCGATTACCTTCAGGTTCTAGTTTTTTATCTTCATAGTAGCCGTTTTCATTCCTATCGTAGCTGTTATTTATTGTAGCTGCACAGATAAACAGTGGCTTATATTTTACTCTGATGTATGAGCTATATTTGTGTTAGAGTTCATCAAACTCTGTTTTACTTTTACGTTTGTAATCATTACTAATTCGTAGTGGTGCAGTAGTAGGGTTCTATGTAACTTTTATATCATATCTCAAATCTAAAGTTTTTAAAGGATTTCTGATTCTAAGATATGGTGAGCTAGCGGTTTTCAGAGTTACTTCAATGGTTGATGTTAATGTATCTTGTTCGTTTCTGTTATAGGAACCACGGAAAGTTGGCACGTTCCGTTCTATGATAGACAAATTCGTTGCAAGGGCTATGTTTGTAAGTTTTAATTTAGTTCCTTACGTGTTCAATAATTAATGACCAGATTTTCCAAATCGAGTCAACATGTCAAGCAATCATTGTGGCAATTGTTGCTTCAGAGGTAAATTTAAATATACAAGACCATATCGACTGCAAGCAAGCAATACCTCCTATCTGACTCCGAGTGGATTTTAAAGGGGAACAATAAAACTTAATATATCCTTATTCCGAGGTAGGTATAATGAGATACTGATAATCCAAGTTTTCTTTTTTTACGCATAGTATTGATTAATAAAGTTTTTTGTTTTTATTTTGAATCTAAAGGTAGTTTATGGTAGATACGAGTTTTTTGAAACAAAAATGTCAGATAGGAGGTATTGCTTGATTGCAGTCGATATAGTGTCTGAAGTCGCATCAAGGATTAAAAGAATATTTTACTTACCTATTGTTACTTTTTACAGGCGAATACAAAGCCGAATACGATTCAATTTTAATCTCAATCAATACAACCGTTTTACTATAAAAGAAACTCTTAATATACAATTTCATGACAACCTTTCATTTTGCAGGATAAGGCGGCAGAAGCAGGAACTCCTATGCCATCGGTAAGTAATTTTTCAAACGTCAAGTAATTAATTTAGTCAAGTGCAATGGCATTCAGAAAGTTAAATTATGGTAAGAAACGAAATTTGAAATAAGTGTCGCTTCGGACTTTTGACTTACAGAATTCTACTTAGAAAGCGATTAAAGATATTATAAATCAGAGTAAGTGGAATAAGGCTTTACGATTGATCTGTGAGAAAAATGTCAAGTATTACTTTCCCCACTCTTCTTCAGCCATCTTTCACTTCGCATGTCTTTGTCTATCTTTACCTGAATTAATATCACAGCTTACCACTTTTTCCCAGGAATGTGGTCAAAGCAAGCAGGTGCGCATGGAAGCATCAACCTTCTGGAAGAAGGTTAGCGGCGAGCGCATAGTGATGGCGCATGTCTCTCGCTATTTGGACAAGCATTCAGTCACTAACCCGCACTTTGCTATACCTAAACCGGAGTCGGTGTAGTGGAGTTAGATGAGTATTTGTGTTTTTTTTATATGGATGATGTTTTGAGCGGGTAGATGTTTTAGAAGATCTTTTTGCTGTGGATTTAACTATAAACCAACTGGACGCGAAGGTGGATTATGTTTCTAACCTATTGATCCGTATGGGTATATAGATGTTGTTTGCTTAGTTTAGTTGGTGGTAGAAATATAAATGGGAGGTATGGTTACTCTATATTGAAGACATTATTCTTTAAAATAATGGAATGCTGACTTATACCCTACTAGATCGTAAATATGATTGCTAAAATGGATAGAATTAAAATTGGCATATAACTTGAACACGTTTTTTTGAGACATGGGTTCTTTTGTGAATATAATTTCATTTGGATTTTATTATGTATATTTTGATTTGGATGTTATTTATTATGAAAATTAAACAGTCAATTACATTTTACACAATTTATTTCATTTTACACATGTTCATTATTAGACAAGTTTCCTTACATATTATATTTACATTAAAATGCACAGTATGGCCACTGACTGTGAATGGAAATCGTCGAAACAGTCTTAATTGATATGATTTTGTTTTGTACAAAAGCCGAAACAATTATAATATTTTTTCATTTTATTTTATTCTTATAATTAGGTAGTTCTATGAGATCAAAGGGTCTTGATAAATGTGTATAAGTTTGACTAGCAATCTTTGGTTTTAGAGCCTTTTCAGACTTGCGATATTGATGCGTCGCGGCGGGATATCTAACGCGATATGGATAGAGAGCACATACATTATGATAAAGGGCGCGCGTATCGCCGCCGCGACGTCAGTGTTGTGTGAAAAGGCTCTTATAATCTGTTAAAAATGTAATGAAAATGGCCTCTTATTATAATTTGACTAAACAATATCTAGTTAACATTACAATATCGTTGAGCTGTTAACACCTTAGAAATGATCATGCAAAAACCAATTTATATTTACATAGGCTGTATTGCAATGTTTAGTAACACTTTATTCCTTGATGGCTCTATATGTTTCCTACATAGTGACATTAATATAGGGAAGATATAGGAAACGTAAGTTTTCATATTCGGCTAGAAGAATTTCTAATGAAATAGAAGAAAATATTCAGTTTTAGAAATGAAAATATCGTAAGAATTAGGAAATCATTGATGTTTATTATTTCTTTTTTATCTGTGCTAAATAATTAAGTTCAGTTTTAGAGCCATCAAAGACAAAGGTTTATATATCTCAATCAATACGACAATCATGAAAATACGTTACTTAGCTTATTCGATTTAAAATGTCTGTACAATAATGACTAGCATACACAATTTACGTATATCGTGAAACAAACGTTTTTAAGACCTGTATTAATAAATCATTTATGAAATCTTCAATTCATAGATACATTTCTGTGCTTGTATGGATATATAAGGTTCATGTTTTTGCTGGACAAGCTTTCTTTGCAAATTGTCAAGCATAGGACTTAAAGGTACGTTTCCGCATCTAACGATCGACCGCACGCGACTGCAGCTTAGCATAGAAATGCACCTTTATATCCACGGTAGTTTAGTGATGCTATTTTTTATACGATTGACTCGATAAAGATCGGTTTAAAGAAATTATAATTGTTTTACTAATACAGGTCTAAATAAATTAAAACACTATTTGTACCTATTTATATTCTAAACACGTATTCACGCGTGAGAGTTATTCGATAGAACTTTTTGTTTGCGCACCAACTTGTGACATTCTCCAAACTCCAAATTATATTAGAAAATAATGTTTTTTTTTTGCTTCTTCTTCTGTGGAAACTGACGCTTTATAAGTGGTATTTTTGAAGTATCTTGGACTTGGTATTTACCTTCTATTATCAGAATTATAGAAATCGATCAGTTTTGAAAATGCTGATCGACCGAATCGATGATTCCAAATGTTTTAGAAAACGGTTATTGAATTTCTTGAGGACGAATAGTTTTATGTTAATTTTAATATTTACAAACAACAATAAACTGCTTTAAACTGGGAAAAAACTACCGATGTGTTACATGACAGATGAATCATATATTAACAATTTCACCACTTCATTTCCTTCAAACCTTACATTCGTACATACTCGCTGGTACGAATGTAAACACCACCAAACAGCTACTGAGAACATAAGTAGGCAATGAAACAGCTACAGAATGAATGTACATTTGGAGACAAACCACGTAGGTACGAACGTTTCCGCAGTTCGCGATCCATGTCGCGCTGACTACGGCGGCGCGTAGTCGTGCGCCGGCGCCGGCGAGTAATCGGCGCCGTGCAGCAACGATTAGGTCTGGTATTGGAGCATCGGCGCGGCAGCTAGGTTCGCGTGGTGGCCGCTGTTCATCCGTAGAGCAGACAGCGATTTGTTGTACCATTCGTCTTCGGCGCTCATACCTGGTGGAAAAAGATCTTTAGAATAAATGGGTAAAAACATATGACGTGCAAGAATTAGAGCATCAATGGGAGATGACAGGCAATATTATTACTAAACTTCAGAATTTGCTATGTGATTTTTAATTATTATTTGCCATGATTAGAAGCTGAGTAAAGGACGTAAACACGCAAGAATAAAATCGTAACAAAATGGAGATTCATAAGTATCGTTTTTTTTTAAAGAAACGTTTCGATATTCAAGACAAAAGACTAGGTGGAACTCCCAAGTAATATTTAACTTCGTTCGGTAAGACATTAGACATTGTTAGTACGTAGCACATATTAGCAGTCTACGAGAGTTCGTAGCAAGTTCGAAGCGCGAAGCGCACGTTCGGCGCGTAGTCGCGCTACGTAGCTATATATACGTAGCTACTCGATATACGTAGAGGAGGGCAGGGAAGCGAATAGTGAGGAACCGAATCGACCCTCGCGTTTTCTCAAGATGCAATCTCGCCGCAGGAAATAAGATATTTGCCAAGACGCCGCGAGGACGCCCGCCAAAGTAAATGTAGTGGAAATTTTCTTATTAGAATATCTACGGTACGATGCCTCGCCTCCTTGCTCGTTTTTTTCTTACGCAGGAATCTTTGCGCCCGCGGCCGCTTCGTATTTCACGGTTTATCGCTTCGAGTTTTTTTCCCCGTTTCTATTTTTCGAAATAGAGTGCAGTAAATGGATTCTGTGTGCGGAAACCTATTAAAATTGTAATATTGAAATTACAAACATTTGATGGGCAAACAGAGCCTACGGCTATTTCCATGTGTAGTTAAGAAATATAATGCCTATTCTTTATAGATCTTAATAGATATATTCGGATACCAGTTAAGATACCAAGTTTGTATAAGTTGTTAGTATATTAGGTGATATAAACGTCTTGGCTTGAGGATAGCAAATGAATAATCTCCGGCCGCACGCTCAAGGCCCGATCAATTATTCGACACATGTCTTGGACGACCTACATACATAAGTACATAACTGTGGGTATAGGTATATTTCAATGCAATCGATATGAAGCACGTGTAACTATAACATCTACGTCATATTATGTCTGTTTGTGCCCGTATGTACCTATTAGTACTTAGTTGTCGCCTGATTTTACCTGCATGCCGAGATTCCTATTATATTTCCGACACTAGAATAAAAACTCGGCTTTATGTTATTTTGAGTAGGTACTCTCTATATTGGTCAAAAGTTTTTCTCATTAATCATCATTTTTATCTAAAAAGAGTCACACGTTTTTTTACTATGTGTGATGAAATGTGGTAGATATAAGTTATTTGTTCCTATAATGAAGTCGATTACAAACTACGTTGTCCAATTATGCTAAGAAGAAGAATTAAATGAAAATACGCTACACTACAAATGTGCGATTGAAAACATTCAAACATTTTACTATCTGTACGTACATAACAGCGCATATAAAAACAAACCGTGTGACATCGTGACCCAAAAGTCGTGACAATTCACGCATTAAGGCATTGTGTTACCTACACGTGTATGCTCCTAGATATTTTTAAATCGTCACGTTCTTCAGTACTCAAAGTCACGACCAAAATGAAAAATATTTATTGGTAAAACAATAGATTAAAGGCATAAGTTCGCCTCGACTCAAAGACAAAGAGTGATAAAAACCAGAGCGGTGATATTAATAAATTGTAATCGAGTTCTTTTTCTTTGCGATCATCTGTCGGCGGGCCGTGTGGCGAGGACCAAGTTTTCCCATTATTACAAGGGATATTTGTATAAAAACGAGGCATCATCTTCGCTCCAGCCAACTTTATAATTGCCTTGACGGCTCTAATAGAAACTTGATGAAAGCTGCCGCTCGCCCGACGTCTACCGCTTTTTGTTTTACGGTACAAACTTACATTTTAGTTCGTATCGCTCTTACTGCAATTTGTTGTATGAAAATATTTTAGGGTAGTTATTTTGTTAGGAATTTTCTCTTCGTGTTTGTAGATTTTTAAGAAAATGTTTTTTGGCAAGCCATTTAGGTAATACGCATTCTTCTGACTTGGTAATTCACACTTTTTATTTAAGAGACTTTATCAGGATGACCAGAAAAGTCAATCACAAATATGTCCTCCGATAAAAAGAATCACGTCAAAATTCTCGCTCTGCTCTTAAAAAATTACCTGAAAAAAATCACTCAAAACCTTCATAGTAGGTACTTACCTCATATTTTCCCCTCCTCTACAAGCACCCCAGACACCATTATAAAACTCACCCATAGTATCCTGTCGCATGCCGACGGCGCTCATATTGGCGCCGTGCCCCATGGAGAAGCCTTGCGGCATGGGGTACGAGCCACCGCCCATCTGTGACAGCGAGAATATGTCCTTCTGCAGCTCCTCGTAGCTGCCGTGGTGCTGGGTGATGAAGAATATAAATTAGTATAAGGAATAAAAAGACAATTGTGCTCGGTGGGAGGTGGACTGTATCAATAGTTTGCGGTAAACACCGGGAAAGAGGGAAAACCCCGCCTTAAATTAAACAACTGGTTAAAAAAGTCAAGAAAAACGAGAGGGCGGCTCGCTGCGAGACGGCGCGATGACAACTCAAAACAGAAACAAAAGACGAACTAAAAAGTAAACAACTAGTTGCAGCCAGTACTGCAAGGAGTTCGGAATGCGTACGAGCCTCGCCCTCGTTGGTCAATTTATTAGTTTAATGAAATTAAAAATATTATAACAAAAATCAAAGGGTAAAAAATACAAAGATAAAATAACAAAAACTAATTCCATCGTTAACATCCCCCACCCCAGTGCGTCAGCACTCATTCCCGATAGCTATATACACAACTCGTGCTACCGGTCGTCGCAATATGCCCGACTTTGTTTGCACCTCGGCGACTCTGATGCGGCCGTCTTGGCCTGGCATCACCCTTCGAATTATGCCGCGTGGCCAAACGTTTCGTGGGGATGCGGGATCGACAATTAAAACGAGGTCACCCACTTGTAAGGGCCTCTGCTCCTGCTGCCACTTCTTTCGCGGACGCATGTCCGGCAGCACCTCCTTCACCCACCGTCGCCAGAATGAGTCAGCCAGCTGCTGAGCAATCCTCCACTGTTTGCGCAAGAATGTATCTGACTCATCAAAGGTGCCCATAGTCGGTAGGTTTGAGGATGAGCCAAGGAGGAAATGGTTGGGTGTTAATGTCTCGTCAGTGTTCGGCTCAACGCTCACATGGGTGAGGGGCCGACTATTTACCATCACTTCAACCTCTGTCATGAGAGTTTGTAGAACAGCATCTCGAGGCGCTCGCTCTTTCAGCACGACTTTCAGTGCGTTTTTCACGCAGCGAATGAGTCGCTCCCATGCCCCACCCCAATGTGGGCTGGCAGGGGGGGAAAACGTCCATGTAGTGGTCATGCTGTAACTCTGTACTCCGTCAGCTAAGAGTTTCTCATCCAATTCGGAGACACACTTCTTCAACTCCTTGTCGGCGCCTCTCAGATTAGTACCATTATCCGAGTAAAGGTGTCGCGGCCACCCGCGTCTCGCTGCCATTCGTCGGAGAGCCATTATGACGTCATCGGTAGTAAGGCTTCCTACGAGCTCAACATGTATAGCCCTCACATTGAGACAGGTAAACAACACGCCGTACCTTTTTTCTCGGCGGCGTCCTATGGTCACTTCCATAGGTCCGAACAGGTCCACTCCAGTGTGGGTAAAGGGACGCTGATGACCGAGGAGGTCGAGGCTGTGCACGCCTGATTCTGCACAGCATGCATTTTGAAATGACATGTTTAACAGTAGGTCTAATACGTATAATCCAGTACTTCTGTTTCAGCTCATTTACCACCATCTCCTGGTGGCCGTGGAACGCTCTTTGGTGATAATGCTTCACAATCAGCTGAGTAATGTGACTGCGACCATCTAGTATAACAGGTTGCTTAACATCTGGAGTTATTTCAGGAGCAGCGTTGATGCGGCCTCCACATCGCAGGACTGCGTGCTCATCTAGATACGGAGATAAGGTAAGTAGCTTACTCGAAGTAGGTAGTGCCGTAGACGCTTGAAGTAGCTTAATCTCTTTTCCAAATGATAAAGCCTGTGAGTGCTTTATTAGTAAGCGTTCAGCCCTGTCCATCACGTCATCATTCAGATTACAGGTGGAAGCTATCTGTTTTCTCTTATTGATGGCCTTGGTAATGTTATCAACGAAGGTAAGTACTCGACTTGTTGTTCGTAGCAAGCGTAGCCATGAAGAGAAGCGTGAAGGTTCAGGTACAGGTAAGTTACAGGTTTCTATGGTGTTATCAATTACTGTTACACATTCTAACAACTCTTTGTTGGCAGGTTCAACGACATCTAGCGGCCAATATTCCGGATGCTTATACAAGAATACAGGTCCCTGTAGCCACTCATCTTGTAACACCGAGCAATCGTAGTTTTCTCGTGTGGCTATATCTGCTATATTTAGCTTAGTCGGTACATAGCGCCATTCATGTATTCGAGTCAACTCGTCAATTTCTCCCAATCTATTGGCAATGTACATCTTGTAATTACGAGCGTTATTTTTGATCCAGTGGAGTACCGTCGTAGAGTCACTCCAAAACACTCTCCTTACAGCTTTCATCTTGTGCTCGTTAGTAATAGTGTCCGCGAGCCTAGACGCTAACACCGCGGCCTGTAGTTCGAGACGCGGTACTGAAATCGGTTTATTCCCCGCAACTCTGCATTTGCTAGCAATGAATGCCACACGTATGTTATCGACGTGATCAATCCATCTCCAATAAGCCACAGCGCAGAATGCCTTGACAGACGCGTCACAGAATACATGCATCTCGAGTTCTCTATAACAATTTCTGTTCTCAACAGTTTGGTTGAACGTCGTCGACGGCAGCGGCGTAGCACTGGTGTTGTCCGCTACGGGCGTAGCGCTGCTCGTAGCGCTCGTAGGGTCGACGAGGTCATTAGCCGACAGCTGATGCTTTGATGGTGAAGCTCCCATTAGCTCCAGCGTGAAGTAGCGTCGCACGTCGTCATCCAGCTCGTCGGTCGCGGAGACAACAACAGGCGCGACGTCCGACACACACAACGTCGTGTGCTGAGCTTGAGTACTCGGTACCCTGCCGTGCAGGCACCAACCCAATGGTGTGCGGGTGGCGCACGGCTCGCCTGGCTTGCCTACTAGTGTCTCTAAAGGTAATAATAAATGGTAATTATCTTGCCCTATCAGAAAGTCGGGTTTTAGCGACGCAAAACACAGATCGTTTTTAATATCACGTAAGTGGTCATAGGTCTCGCACTTAAAGTTCACTGACCCTTGTTCAGGCAAACTCAGTTCGTTGACACTACGCGCACTTATATTAAACTTTTCACCGAGTTTGTTAGACACGATTAAGTCCACTAATTCTGCCGCACACACTAGCTCGTTCTTGTCCCATGCGCCACGAACTCGCATGGTTTGTGTACGCCCGCGCAGACCGGCGCGCGCAGCCAACGACGCGCTGATCATTGAGACATTGAAGCCGTCGTCAAGAACTGCACTTGCACGGAATGCACCATTAGGTCCGTGAATAAGTTCGGGAACCACTTTCAACCGCACTGACCATTCGTTGTGGTTGGTGTTAATGTGAGTTACCACTTCAATTGGTTCACTACCAGATTGTGTCGCCGTGCTTGGGGCGACGACCTCTTCGGCGGTAGCGATCGGCACGTAGTGCAGCAGGCGATGATGCGGTTGTCCGCATGCAGTGACGTCACATAAGTTTTCTCGGTCGCTAAACTTGCAGACTTGAGAAGACTCTTCATATGCTTGCTTAAACTGTAGCCAATCAAGCGGGTCACCGTCAAACTTCGGTAAGTCGTTTGGCATAGACAGTTGGTTAAGCAGCTTAGTTTCTGCCTGGTTGGCGTTGGTGGTTGCGGTGGCGGCGGCGAGGTCCTTAAGCACACATGCCGATTGCATGTGCATAGTGCCGTCGTCAGTACCGCTCTGGTTTGGTTGCACGTTCCCGAGCTGAGATGGGCCGGCGTTATCCAATTGCTGCAAGACAGCGTCTTGCCGTTGTGCCGGGCGCAGCGCATCGTCGTGACAGCTAGTGACGCGCTGTGTCTTCACCCACTCCTCGATTCGAGACGCATTTTCCTCTTCACCAGGTTCACCATCAGCTAGCGACTGCGAGCCGCAGCTGTCCAGCTTCGCCAGGTCGGCAGCCAGCTTCTTTTCAATGAGTTCCATTTTCAGAAGCGCCATTTGTTCCGCCGCCTCGAGTATCAATCGTGCCCTCCTCGCCTTCACTGAAGACCTCGCAGAAGGAGATTTTACCAATGGTCTTGACTTCTTTACATTAGTAGGCGTAGGTTCTTCAATATCTTGTTCCCGGCGCGCCGCGCTTCGCGTGTTCACCATTTTTTTTTCTCAGTTCGCGGTGTACGAAGTATCCAAGTTGCTGGAACGATCCGGCTCGAAGGACCAACGGATGTGCTCGGTGGGAGGTGGACTGTATCAATAGTTTGCGGTAAACACCGGGAAAGAGGGAAAACCCCGCCTTAAATTAAACAACTGGTTAAAAAAGTCAAGAAAAACGAGAGGGCGGCTCGCTGCGAGACGGCGCGATGACAACTCAAAACAGAAACAAAAGACGAACTAAAAAGTAAACAACTAGTTGCAGCCAGTACTGCAAGGAGTTCGGAATGCGTACGAGCCTCGCCCTCGTTGGTCAATTTATTAGTTTAATGAAATTAAAAATATTATAACAAAAATCAAAGGGTAAAAAATACAAAGATAAAATAACAAAAACTAATTCCATCGTTAACAACAATTGTATTGAACCTTAGGATCTTAAGATAATAAATTGTTGTTAATGAGAAGCTGATATCAAAGGTCCCTTATTTATCGATAATACACTCCTTATTTTTATTAAAGAATATATTACATTAGTGATGATGTCATTGTATAGTACCTAGCTTTAACAATTTTTATACCTTTAAATAAGTATCTACATACAGGAAAAAATAAACTGCCAAAAGAATAGCATCAAAGCTCAAAACAGCTTCCTAATTCCTTAACACTAAAACACCCTTCAACAACAAAACAGCACAAAAATGAGTGCACTACCACACTAGGCACGTCGGTCCACAATCTCGTCATCGCATTATTGCCACGCAGCGTCGGCCTGCGAACATAATGATTTTTCCCGCCCTGTTTTATGTTAATCGCGTAAATTAATCCGCGGCTTTACGTTTTATACCGATTAACACTTGCGTTAATGGGATAGCGGTGCGGAATTACGTTAGGTCAGCGACGCGGCGGTGATGGTTAGGCCCCATTTTATATGTTTATTACTTATTGTTATTTGTGCACGGAACACTATCTGGTGTTTCGTGAACATATGTGAGGGCGAATAAACCAATATTTGCCTATATATTTTGAATAACTATCCACTAGCGGGGAGCGAGACGAAAGAGAGTGGTCACGTATGCCTATGTATCAAAATATTTGTGGGACTTACTTAGAATTGCGTACAAAACTACAGGAGATGATTTGATGATGCCATATTTGTATAGAAAAATTGTTGGAAATGTAGTCGCAAATGCGAAACATGAGGTTTGTATTGTAAGTAAACATATTACTTATTATCAACACCTTGTGATACAACCACATAAAAACTGTTGCCGTGCTAAATATCAACGCCATCCAATCATTAAAGAATCATTACGATCCACGATCCGTCAAAGAGATTTCCAAAACCATGCTAGTTAGATAGGTATTCCTGAGATGAGCCTGTTTAATGATCAAACTAGCCAGTTGCGTGATATTCGTAGATATCTAACACAGAACGGGTAAAACAGACTACGATGCTAATGCACCCACACATACATGCCTCAATCAACGTGTCCACACATTAGCGCACACAGCTACAGATTTGCTCAAATCGTGCCAGAATCTACATGCTGATACATTTATTTATACGGTTCCAGAATTATTGGAACGTGTGGTCAGTATTTGCATTATTTTCGTCGGTCAGACGGTTCGAGCATCCAATCGCATTATGGCGTAATCACGGAGACTGATTAGCGCCGCATGGTAATGGCGTTCAAATTGTGGCCAAAATGAACACAACCTGTGTATGTGTTTTATGTACTTCCTTGCTATTTATTTTACTTTTTTAAACTGAAACGACCATCTCTTGGTTCCTTGAATTTAAATATATAGTGTAATTAGGTCGTTGACACTTTCCTATTACTTGTTATTTAGTTTGCTATAGCTAGCCCATAGACTCAGTTCACACCGAGCCCTATAAAAACCAGAACCGGAGTATATCCTGCGCATATGTTTCACTTACCGTACGAGAAAATTCTTAATCCGACACAAACAGTGTATTTAAAAAAAGCGAAGCTACATGGTCATCAAATTTCTCTTATGTTCTGTATTCCCTAACTTAATGTCGTCATCTATTCTATAATTTACCATGTTAGTTGCCAGTATATATAACTCACCTGCGGGTATCTATTGATGGTGTTCGGGTGCGGGTACGGCTGGTAGCCCCTGTACCCTTGGATGTTCCTCATCATGCCGTTGCAGCCAGGAAGCACGGCCGGTGCCAACGCTTTCTGTAGCTGCTTCTCTTGCTTGCGATATTTTGCGCGCCGGTTTTGAAACCACACCTGTTCGGTGAAAAAAGGTTAGAGTTACTTCGAAAAGTTTTTATGTAATGAACATAAGTTATGTGTAGTTGACAGTCGTGATAAAATTAGAAGACCAATCTGTAGTCATGGACAGTCTGAGTCTAAATTGTTTACAGGATACAAAAAAAAAACTCAGTTGTAGTTGAATAGGAAGTTCAATAGGTTTTATGTGTGCGCAATGGCTGTAGCAATACACAATTGATAAATTATATATTGCGCATAATAATTTGCAGCATTCAGTTAGTGTTAAATCAGTTCTGCATTAGATGCATATACCTAGAGGTACCTAAATACAGAATCCTCTACGTTGTCACGTAGATATCAAGTTTATAGATCTATGTATATAGGTAGATAAAACAATGGACAAAACACACGAGCCCCTAATCTGTGTGTTGTCAACGGGAATGAAAGCGTGCGTCGTTTGATATGGTGATTAGAGCTGATTAGAGGGAGAGGGTGTTGTGCCTCCCTGCCCTCCCCCACGCCGGGAGGGCGGAGCGCCCTCCGTACGCACTCTCCATATAAATAAACCGATATACCCTATACCTAACAGTTAGTGGAGCCACCCTATCCAAAATATATATTATGTAGGTATTTTGTATCGGCGTTTCTCAACATTGTCTTCTGTGATTTCAGTTTAGTTTTGTGCAATTACTCAGTGAAATCATTCGGTTGATCGAATGCTTAGGTAACGTAACACAATTAATTAATACCTGGTGTGAATTAATTAATTTAATAAATCTTCCTAAATTATTAAAAAATACATACGAGTACATAGAATACTTTATTGTAATTTTCAATTCAAGATTGAAAAATTTGCAATCACGCAAGCTAAAAACATGACAAGCAGCAGTACCAAAAACTTCTTCAATCCAAGTAAGATTCCAAAACAAAACAACATCTAAAATATTTATCACAATTTCGGAGACCAACGAAACCTCGCTACCAAAAGTCTTTCCATATTTATGTTTCCGTTTAAAAAAGGGATGATCCCCACAGATTGAGAACCGCTCCCTTCCATAGGTATAGATAGGGGAGGACACATAAATGGGATATTAGTTTTTTCGCAAAGCTACCCGACTTCCGCCCGCATTGCGCGTTGTATTGAAAAACGAAGCGATTTCCTAACTGGTTGTACGAACGTAGCTTTGTATAAGTAGATTCGATTATGGCAGTCATATCTAAACTCTTTTGTAGCCAGTAGATTAGCTTTGAGTCAAGAAAAAAGAAGTTAAATCCAAATACTTATAAGTATTGGCTGAATATAAAAAACTAGCACTATATAAAAAAAAATACATTTAAAAATAGAATGGCAAAGATTGCCGAATTTGATTTGCCTTAATTAAAACATTTGAAAGGATAAAGGATTTTAGGATTTTTTTTGACCGAGTTAATTTTTGGTGGTAGGTAATCGATTAACATGAAGAGAACATCTAAGTAATAGTAAGTAAAAGAGTTTCATTTACCCGACTGCCAAGAAGTTTATATTTAAGTATATTTAAACCTACTTTTTGGTGTAACACTTGGATAATTGGTTAATACGGCACAGATTTAAAATAAATCTGAGCAGATTTTTCAATTAATCTACGAATGTGTAATGCAGCATATAATTCTGTTAACTTTACTGAATTTCAATAACTGAAATAAAATTTTAATAAAATTGGTTAAATTTTTAAATGAAAATCAGTTTTTTTTTGCATCCTTGAATTTACATTACCTACAATGTATTAATTAAGTATCGGTATACTTTCAATGAATTACCTACAAATAACTCTACAATCCAATAGAACTCGCATTAATAAACAAGAAACAATAATTTAGCGATAGAGATAACTTAGTAAAGATCCTTCTCCTAAGACAGTTTGTTCGTAACACAACGAGGTATAGATAGCTATCTAATATCGTGGCAGAGAACCGAGTTATCTGAAGAAAACGGTCGCCATTAAACTGAAAAAGCACGGGGATCCAAGAAAACATTTTCTTATTTCCAATTGTAGAATTCATTTGAGGGCAGAGACAATGTCGAGAGGCGCGCGGGGAGGATGAGCGGCTAACTTCGTTACGGATCCATTTGATGGGATTGCAATGCCTCAGGGGCCACCCTCCCCGCCCGCCGCCCCGCGACCCTCGCACACCCGACGACGTTGTATTTTTATATCGAAATTTCCTCTAGAAGGAGGGAGCTCGGCGGCGACGTCGTCTTTAACGTTTACATTCTTATGTAGCGTCGCCTAAACGTTAATAGCCTCCTACGGAGCGCGCGTGCACGAGCATACACTAGTACACACAAGACATGTATTGGCGTCTGTGTCACTGTGTGTGTACTCTGTTCGCAAGACAGGCACATGGTCGCCTACGCGCATTTCACGTGCTTTTAACGTTGGTAGCGAGCTAAAAGTATTAAATAATGTCGTTTCATAACCTTTCATTTTCAAGAAAAGCTTCGGTATTCGTTGCGCTTGAAAGAAAAGAGTAATTGTCGTCTTGATGGAGCGAAGGTGAATAAAATATCACTTGAAAGCCATTTCAAATGTATGACAGTTAATGTGTGATGATTGGATTACATTTTGAAAGAACAAACTCTTTGTAAGGTGCGGTAACAGCGCTCCTAAAAATAAGAGCAAAGTCGAGGAAAATACATAGATAGATAGACAGCCAGACGCAGCGGCGGCCCTAGCCAATGCGAGGCTACGTGCGGCAGGTCTATGCGAGGCCCTTTGTCCGACGTGAAAAGTATGTGTTGCGAGAGTAAGCTGGTGTTTTGATTTAGCTAAACGTCATGTTTGAGGAGAAATGCTCGAGTTAAACAAATTAATAAAATTTTGTTTTTACTACAGTTTATATTTAAAGAATCCAGTGGCGGCGGGCTATTTATTGAGCACCCCCCTCGCCAAAAAAAACAAGAGAATATAATCACTTAGTAAAAAAATCCTACCTAAGTGAGCCCAGAAAGTTTCGAGATTTAGGACACAAAAGAACCCAACTTTTTTTTAAATAAACAAGTTTGAAAAGAGCTCTGTACAGTGAAGAAGCCGCGAGCGTAGCGAGCGCGAAATTTTTGATTTTAGGGACGCAAAAAGATATGTAAAGAAATGAGAGGAAACTACTGTAAAGAGTAAGGCGCGAGCGCAGCGAGCGCGAAATTTTTGAGTTTTGGAACACAAAAGTACCAAAACAAGTTTAAAAAAAGCACTGTACAGTGAAGAAAACGCGAGCGCAGCGAGCCCGAAATTTTTGAGTTTTGGAACACAAAAGTACTCAACCAAGTTTGAAAAAAAAAACACCGGAAAGTGAAGCAGCTGCGAGCGTAGCGAGCTCAAAATTTTTTGAGATTTTGGGACACAAAAGTCATCCACCTCCGCTTACGAATAGCGCCTAAGCAACTTAGAAATAACCACTGTAAAGCTTTTTTATTGTTATTTTTGAGGACTCTAATTTAACTCTGAATTAAGCACAAATAAAAAGAAACCGTGACTGAAGCGAGCGTTTTGTTTAAAATTTGAATATAAATAAAATGAAACAATAAATGGTAGTGAACCTAGGCTTCGCAGATTAGAATGTCACCCTTAGTGACTTGTCCCTTCTGCCCGCGCCATCCTGGTCGTGCAGATATGTGCCGACCAAGATCAGGCATCCCCCGAGATGTGGCACCCGGGGCGGACCGCCCTATGTATTGAAAGATTGTGACTTGAGTAGTTCGAACGTCGTAAATAAGAAAGTTCATACGGAAACTAGGAGTTATTTTCTTGTTAATAAAAGGACTTATAAGCGGCGCTACTTTCTAGGTTCGGCTAAAAAAGGATGAAAAAAAAAATGAAACAAGTGGAAAGTAAAGCACCCGCGAGCGTAGCGAGCGCAAAAATTTTTGAGCTTTGGGTCACTAAAGCACCTAAACTCGTACAATAAGTAACAGTGTAAGGTGAAGTCGCGAGCGCGAAAATTTTTGAGTTTTGGACATAAAAATACTCTCGCGAAAATTTTTTTTCATTGTTTGTTTAAGGACTCAAATTAAACTCGGAATTAAGCACAAATAAAAAGAATCCGTGACTGGATCGAGAGCCAGTTGTTTTTGTTACTTTGGTGTTCCAACTTTTTGTTAAATTGAGGACTCAAAAAGTAAACGCAGAATGAATTAGAAATAAAACCGGCCAAGTGCGAGTCGGACTCGCGCACCGAGGGTTCCGTACAAATCCTGTATATAAAAAGTGAGTCTCGCGCCAACGGTTCAGTTTAGAACAATCATAGTTATGGTAATTTCGTGAGAGTCAAAATAGTTAATATTTTTTATTTTATAATATAACTAAAATAGTAGGCCAGTACCTTGTAAAAGTTATTTTATTAAAGTTATTTATATACAAAATTTTATAGTCATCATTCAGAAATCTGATTGAAAATAACTAATTATGTCTTAAAGGTCATTGGATATCTGACCCGTCGAGGGAACTCCTGAACGGTATGTTGCAAGTGCTGCAACTACCACGTGTTTGGGCTTATTTTATTTGTATTGGCGAAGACTTTCCATATAGATAGGTTTGACTGCCATTGTGGGATCGATAACAAAGATCAGATATAGTTATGGGAACTCCTTTACAATTTATAACGTAACCTTGTGTTGGAGCTTATTTTATTTTAGTTGATGAGAATTCACTACTAATGGGATCTTTTATTTTTGAGGGATTAATCACCTAACGAGCCCCAGTTTCAGGTTTTTTTCGAAACTGCCTGAAGACTTGTAACTGTCGAATTGTAACAACGACTGCTAGAGAGTAGGATTCGGGGCTGCTGGCTTTACTTTTCTAGAGCCTTGACAAAAGTGTAATTCTGTCCCTTTCTTTGTTTTATAAAGTCAGCTTTATTTTATTTTGTAGCATTTTACAAACAAATCCAACTTCAAACATATAAAAAAGCAACAAGAAAACAAAAGCAAGTAAGAAATTAAAAAGATGTTAGGTGCATCGGTCTAGAAGTCGGTGTCTAGAGGATGCATCTATATTTATTTAACCACCGAGATCTAGACCGATGCATATATACAGTTTTCTTGTTGTTTTTAGAAGTTGTTTTTTTTTTTATAAAAAGTGTTTATTTTTAAGTTTTGTGAGAAGTTCTCGTCAATTCGAATAATATAAGCCCAAACATGACGTAACTAAAACATACCGTTGAGGAGTTCTCTCGACTTTCTCACGTCTCCATCATCCTTAACTGTTTGATAGTTTCACCAGACATACGTCTGAGAATCAAGTTTTAATCCTATGCATGCCTACAATTTCTGATAGTTGCCCTCGATTTCTCAGGATTTCCATCATCAGATCCTGATCTGATGACAATGGAAATAAACGGCGAGTATACTCTTTCACTACAAAGAAATGATTTCTCAAATCCGTCAAACTTGGTCGTTTAAATTCCCCATTGAAATGAGGAAAATATTTGATGTTTACACCTGATTTTCTCTAGATTCCCATGGTTCACATTGATGCAACTAATGCCACAGTAAATCAGAGCCTTTATCATTATACTGTGCTATATTTCGTTCGTATCCGCCGCGGGTATGGTTTCCATGCTAAGGTGCCCAAAGGGTGCCCAATGACCTTTGAATGATTTAAAATTTTTCACAGTTTAGAGGCAATTATATTTAAGAAGTGTTTGATATGAATTTCAACTTTAATATCTCTACGCGTTCATGTGAAAAAGGGTAGGTAGTAAGTTTACAATTATTAAAAAAATATTTTATGTCAAGTAAGCAAAAATAATATTTTAATATTTTATGTAACTTCAAATTCACCATTTTCGCATTATTCCGTTATCTGTACTATATAACGTTGCTTCTTGCCGAATTTCAAGATTCTGAGTTCACAGGAAGTACCTTGTAGGTTTTGATTCCCTAGCGTGTGACGGAAATTCGTCTAAAGTGTCGGTATAACTGCTGTATCTTTTGATCGCGTTAACTTAGAAGTTTGATTTTTTCACTACCTAAAGGGACAATAGACCTAAGTATTTGGTATAAATTTCAATTTGATACCTTTATTCATTCGTGAGAAATAAGGTAGTAAGTTTCATTTTATTAAAATATTTTTTTATGTTATATAACTAAAAAAATGAGATTTTGGGAATTTTTCCTATATTTGCATTATATGACAATGCTTCATGCCAAATTTCAAGACTCTGAGTTTACGGGAAGTATCCTGTAGGTTTTGATTCCTTTGCGAGTGTCGAAAATTTGTTGAAAATATCGACATAATCGCCTGTATGTTTTGATTGGCTTGGCTTAGAAGTTTGATATTTTCACAGCTTAAAGAGGCAATAGACCTGAGTATTTCATGTGAATTTCAGCTTGATACGTCCACGCGTTCTTGAGATAAAGGGTCTTGACAGACAGACAGACAGACAGACAGACAGACAGACAGACAGACAGACAGACGGACAACAAAGTGATCCTATAAGGGTTCCGTTTTTTCCTTTTGAGGTACGGAACCCTAAAAAATGCAATATTTATTAATTATATATTTTTTTATGTTAGTGTGGGTTGTAGCGCGAGGCCCCCTCAAGCGCGAGGCCCTGTGCGATGGCACAGTTCGCACACCCCTAGGGCCGCCACTGGCCAGACGCGACTGTAATAGATGATGCTAAAAGTCATGTTCTGAATAAAACATCTAAAGCGACAAATTAGGTGCTCCGGGGACAAATCAATATTGAGGGTCCCGGGGGATTGAGCAATTTTAAAACTGAGATAAAGATCTGTCGCGAGTTACTGTAAGCATTTCGTATTCATACGGTCGAGGCCGACAGATGCCGCTTTAATTCAATCCGCCTCCGGCCTACGCTCCAAATTGTATTATCCGAGTATTCGCGCATCATTGATATTTCGACAATTCCATCCAAGAACGACTGGCGTGATACTATTGTGCTGCCGGCAATATTTTGTACGTTTTTATTCGCACCGCGGGTGGTCAATTTTTGCCGACATTCCTGTGTACGTTAATTGAATCGGGAGTGTGCATATTTAACATAATGCATCCGAATATTAATCTGAATATGCATGTTGTCTTTGGACAATTGATACCTGCGAATGATGATCAACATTTGCAAAGTTCCTCTTGTATGTATTTACATGGGGTCGATGATGAACCAATATGGGTGTGTTGAAATCAAATCGGATGGAATCAACAGCTATCCAAGCATATCGATCATCCGTAAATTGTCTCGATATGCGATTACATGAGACATCTAATAAGCGTATGTCTGATCGCCAGATAGCGGAATGACAGATTACCTGTTAACACCTCATTAATCCAGCATTACAGTCCTACAGTATAACATGGTTAGACGCTTGTAAGTGATATACATAGTCATTTAAAATCCCTGTCGTCCCTTTAATTACTAGGATCCATTAAAAAATATATTAAACGGTGAAAAAGAAAAGGCGATAAGTATGTCTGGATATTATTTTAACTAGGAGATAAAAAAAAATAAAAAACGCGTAAAAAATATAAAAGACGCCAGATATAGAATAGAGGTACCTATGGATGAAGAATTACTCCACCGACCTCGAATGAAAATTGGTATTAGGGCTGGAGGACAATGATACTGAGCTTGCTAAATATTGAGTTTTAGACAACAGGCCTTGAAATCTTTACAGCCTTTCAAATGCGTTCGCCTGATGCTTCCGTAGTTTGCTTATATATCATTCAAGGTTCCGTGGTTGATTCTCTTTGTATTTACTTAGTGTTTAGTATATGTATGTTGTGTTGTAAAATTAAATAGAAATATGTTACAAACCTGTATCCTCGCCTCGTTGAGTTTGGTGGTCCGCGCCAGCTCTTCTCTACAGTAAATGTCGGGGTAATGTGATTTTGCGAATGCCGCTTCTAATTCTGCTAATTGTTCCTGTTGTGATCAAACAAAATATGAATTAGCTACAGTGACAAACTTATTGTTTATTTAAGCCTGAACCGGGCAAACACATATGCAAGTTCAAGGCGAGATATCAGCAGTGTGCGCCACTGACTATTGCGTACACCGATGAATTTGCAGAAATGTATTGCGGAATTTTTGTGTACACTACTCAAAAATATTGCTTCTGGACTATTAGCCCTAGCTAACATCGAATTGTACATGTGCAACAATCCATTTCTGAATCTACTACTACTTTTACTTTTGTGAGCGAACATTTGGAAATCTTTTGCAGACAATCAGTTACTGTTTGCTGGACTAGTTTTTGAGATTTCCTACACCTTCCTACAGACTTCTTAATCTCTATTTATGTTTTGGTAAGTGGTAAATGGTAAATCTGAATGAAGTTTGAATGTAGATGAATGATGAGGAAGACCCAAGAAAAGATAGATGGACTGCCTGAAAGAGGACATGAATAAGAAGAGAGTGAATGTCAGTGTGACCAGTGACAGGGAAGAATGGGAGTGGAAGATATATTGCGCCGACCCAAAACAAAATTGGGAGCAAGGCAGGAAGAAGAGGTAAATCTAAATAACATTCCCTAGACTTAGCTTGTTTAGGCCTAGGCTACTAACCTGCGTGAAGGTAGTCCTATGCCGGCGACGCGCAGGCGTGGGACAGGACGCCGTGGTGGGCGTGTGTCCCGCATGCTGGGGGCCTAGAGCTGGTGACAGCGCGGAGGCACCTGACGCGCCGCCCGCCCCGCCTGGCTCCGGCTTTAATTTCTTGAATGCACCTTCCGCTGGTGGATAAAGTTATTGGTCAATTTCACTTATTACTTCAATTAATGAAAAGTGCCTAATGCTGTTTGTATTTCGCGGGATCTACTTTTAACACCTGGTAAAAAGAAGCCCATAAAATCAGAATGCCTGCCACCTCTATCCGTAGCAAACTTTGACTAGTGATTACAGAACATTCATTGGTATTGATTTATTAAACGGTAGTAATTAGTAATTCCGCAAAGGTGGATTGACCATTTGGCAGTTAATGGAAAAGTACCACCCTAAAGTTTACTTCTTAAGGGAGCATTGGAATTAAAAAAAAAATAGAGGTATATTCCATTTTTATTGTGCTGATTGCCAATTAGCAGGGCATCAATCCAGAAACCTTAAACAAGCTATTTCAAAGACAACTCTTCCTCAACCTGATTATTTGCCGCCAAATCATCTAACTAAAACATCTACAGATCCTACAAATTAGCCTAGAACCCAAATTTCATTTCTCAAGCCACAATCACGTCTGTACCAAAGAAACATTCTTATTTGCATAGCGCAACGACCCCTTGCCGTAGGTCAAGTTCGCGCGGCCCGCGTAATTGTAATTGCGTTGCTTTGACTAACGCTGTTAAGGCTAATGATTCCCGTCCAGAGGTACGCCCCGGTTTACGTTTGATTTGGACTACTGGAATACTGGTGATGTGTCACAGATTTGTGGACATTTCTTTAGAAGCATGATAGGTATGTAGTATGGTGGTTTATTGAAATCCTGTTTTTTTTTATTGTAGTTTGTCATCATGGAGAGAATTGGGAGAGCAGGTCATTGAACTGTTGATCAGATTATCTACTTAATTAAATTATTAGCCCCAAAGGTTACGGATAAATTGAGAATAAATGATTAACAATTTAGGTAAAAATTAAACGGAAAACATAAAATCACTTTAAAATAGTAAATCCTCATAACGAATCCCAAATAGTCTTTAGGTCGTTTTGATTGTATTCCCAGTTCCCACATGGCTGTCGTACGGCGGATGCCTCAAACGTAAGTTCATTTTTGTGAAAAATTCGCATATTGGCGACGTAATCACTTTACCTTCGGTTTCTCTGAGCTTCTGAATTAAGTGGGGCTGATTTTAAAAGCACCGTCGGAGGTCGGTTTGGAAGTATTCATGCATTCCCTTTGACGCTGCTCCTGGCTACTTACTAATTAACATGGAGCTAAGTGTTTGCGTCCGCGGTAAACGGGGCCTTTTAACGTTTAAAAGGTTGTATTTTTTTACTCGCTTTCCATGTTTTTAGGGGCTTTGATGGCGAATATATTGGTTTCGCTTTTTACCTGTCATTTTTCCGAGATGCGATTAAGCCATTAGAGATAGAAATTAAAAATGGATGTTTTAGATGTTACCGTTGAAACGTTCTGTTTCTGCGGTTTGTGTTAATGGGATGACGTGATTACTGGCCGCTATTAGCTGACAGTTATTTATTATCTACGGTATACAAAATTGATTTTACTAACTCGTCATATTACACTGATATTTATTTTACACAAGAATATTTTGCCAAAACATATTTTTTCTGCAACCGGTCTTGTTTCAACAAACAATTTTATCTTACAAATCACTAGGGGTAGTATCAATTAGAGTCGAAAAATTGCGCGTGATTCGCAACAAGTCAGCGAACTGTATTTATTTGTGTTGAACATTTGTTCGGGGGCGTAACAGAGATTCAATGTAACATGTCATTAGGGGGCTGTAATCCCCTAATTATGACGATTGACATGAAAGAGCCATCTGTGGCCGTCGAGAGGTGTCGGGTGACTGCACTAGTGTCGCAAATAATACGTTTCTGTGTAAATTGAGGCGTCATGTCTTGTGTTGATGGAACTTGTTGCTTTTAGGTGTTGGTAGAACAATGGAGGTGACACATGGTCATTCCAAATCTATATTAGTTTTTTTAGTACACACACATTTTTATTTGAGGATGGTACGACCTTTTAATGAAACAGATTTTTTTTTATCAATTTATGATTCGCAACTTGGATTAAAAGAAAGAACTGAGTATTTTAGAATACAATTTTTCTACTGTTTCGATTTTTGATTAAAATAATGGTTATAGGTACAATAATATGGTTTTAGATAGCAGGATTGACCGTAGTCTATTGATCTTTGCTAAGCAGTATAATGCGATAATAATATTAATATTTTAATAAGCTTTAAAATTGTATTGGTACATGTTTTAGCTATTATTTGATCGCAGGTCATCAAAATCAAGTCACATATTTTTTTATATTCGCGTAAATGAAAAAATCTCCCCCACAGAGACCACCTCTCGCGAACCGCGGGGTACTCCCCGCCAGTCCGTATGTTCTGCACAATAATGCACTTGTGATCCAAGCAAATGCTTTAAATCCTACATATTGGTATTTAATTGACTATTTAGAAATTGGAGAAATTGTCCTATAGATCTATCTTTTATTGTACACACTCTTTATAACAGGTATAGATAAACGTTTCTCAGAAGCTTAAACCAGAATTGGGTTAAAAAGAAATGTTTATAAATGGTTAGCTTTTGATGGTTAGCGACTTTTAGCCAGGTTTAATATGTTCAGGATGAACGTAAAAAAGCTTTTGACTTCCCTACAGCACTCGCTAATAATTAGTAGATAATATTTTTTATCATCAACTGTTAAAGTATTTTAAAAGTGTTAGTTTTAAAATACTTTAACAGTTGAAAATAGTTTTTTTTTGTTTAATCAGATTACACTATATCCCCCGTGCGGCCATAAGTGGTAAGTACCATTAGTAGTTATACTTATATAAAAGATAGAATAGAAGATGCAATCTTCGACCAATCTTTATAGAATTTCAATAAAAACTAAAATGTCTAACTATACCTTTAACCCGTCAAATCTAAGTCAAAACAATCGGATACACATTGCTAACCCGTTAAATAACTTTTTTTCAAGAGCCAGCTGATTCCGCGTCGATGTGTTAATCACAATGGGTTTAGCGGATTCCGTCCGAGGGGTGCGCGCGCGCTTACAATCGACACTCCATTATGTCGAGCGCCTCTTACAACGCGATTATTATGCGCATATTGGTTAGCTGTTTAGGGGGATTACGCGTACTTTTATTTACAGTTTAGTTTCTTTTTTTTTTGCGGAAGAAGTGTGACCGTGTTTTTTTTAGTGGTTCTTTTTCAAGGTGGTCAGAGAATTAGATTTGGTATATTTGAGATAATATTTTAGACATGTTTTTGAATAAATCTCTTCCCTATATAATAAAAACGTAGGCAGACACTTATCTACATTAAAATCTAAATACACCTCGTATACCCATCTCGTGAGTCCTCAAAATCAAATTAATTAGACAAAACATAATTTAACAATTAAGCAAATATTGTTAATATTTTGCATTAAAATAATATAGATAGGTAAACATTAATAATTCAATATAAAAAAAAAACATTCAAAAATATATCACCAAGTAAGCATTAATGTTTCAATATAAAAAGAAACAATATGCCTAACATCTGCATTAGTACAAACGGTTGACCACTTCCGTCTTAAAGTATCGTCCATTAAAGGGTAATGGACTTACAGACAGGTGTGAACTGCACGCGACCGACACGCGTCACGGATTTACTCAGATTAATAGTTTAATAGTTACAAATATGCTATTTTTTTAGAGATATACTACGGATTTGTTAAGAGGAATGTATTGACTAAGGACGGGTTTGTCGTATAATTTTCATAGGTAGAATTATCTGCAGAATTAGCTTATCTCAGCGGTTTCATCCACAATCCTTGGGAATTACTCCTTGCACCCGGGTAAGAAGTAGGACAGTCGTTCCAAACACTTCAGCTTTATCACATTAGGTATTACTTTAGCTTAAAACTAATAAAGCGTGTAAGGTCTATATCATCTGAACAAATTGTGCCAAACTGACTTATTTCTTATTCTTGAAAAGAAAATTATCTGATCATGCCCTTGCTTTTGTAAATTTTAATTCTCACAAATATTCAGTTTTCGTCAATAAATTAAAATGTAAAAGTGGTAAACAAAAAAACCTTTCTCAACAATCGTAGTCGCGCCGCGCCCGCCGTAGCCGGCGCCGCCGTCGCTAGCGACAAGCGACGGACTTTATCACTTAAGAATACTAAATGGTCAAATATATCACAAAATTAAGGTATAATTTTAAAATTGTTCAACATGGTTTTAGAACTTAGAACACTTCTACAATACAATATAACTTCATTCAATATAAAAAACAAATATTGGTTTTGAAAATATCATTCATAAATTAATATTTGCCCGTATACGTAGCAATCGATTGCAATAAATACTTTCCAATAACAACCTATTTATTTTGAATGAAAAATAAAACAGGCACCATGATCAAAGATCCCGTCAAAGCGATGGAGTTGTCATAGGTTGTCACGAATATAAGTTTGTTGTGCTATTAGTGAGTAAATAAAGGACTTGTATTGGTATTTTTAATACCAAGAAACCCCAACAAGTGGGTAAAAAACTCTTACAATTGGTTAAAAGAATATTTCTTATAGTTTTTGTATATATTTTTTTATTGTGTTTACTTACGTGGTTGAGAACATCTTGAGGAAAATACAACTGATTGCTATGATAATTGATTTGGTAATTAGTCCAACAAACTAGCGGCGTTTAAGTTCGACGACCAATCAGTACGAATTATAACATTGTCCGAACAACTATGGAACAAGTTTGTTTGTTATTCTGTACACTAGTGATATTTGGTAAGTGTTGAATTACTACAACTTGTACCTACACATTATAGTGGCAGAGATGGGCTTATAGCGCATTCTATTTAATCGCATTTTATGAAAGTTTTTCTATTCGCTGGTCGTTTATCGCACCATAACCTTCTTGGTCCCTCTTGTTCATGCAAAGTTTTTCCTTGCAACGTAAATTACTTCTGTTATGGTCAGCTTCTGAGCATCCTTCTCAGTGGGTTATCTGTTTATGCATATTTTTCAAAAGGGAGTTAATACTAAGATAAACTGCCACTAACAATCAGAAAGATTGTTCTCCTACAGTGAATGTGTGAGCACTGTCACCACAGTTATTGACATGGATATATTTTATTTAATTCTTTAAAAAAATATTTCATACCATTTACTAGTTTTCTAAAGTTATTATATACTTGGTGAAAGAAACTATAAATAGGTAGTATTGGACATTTACATTAAAGATCATATATTATTGCCCATTCTCTTTTCCTTACACTGTGTTTTCTTTATAGTTACTAACATATTGCGTTATTATATTAATCAAAATGCAGGCGTGGATAGTTTCCTACATTATTATTATTTTTATATTGTTAAAAGTTGACATCCGCCAAACTTGTTCATATGAATAAAATATCTCGATTTTTTATCGTTTCTATGTGAGAAATTATGATAAATACCTGATATCACTCATAATATTTTACTAGCAAGATACGTTATAACTTTTAACGTTTGTTAATCTGATTATTATAAAACATCTGAGAATCACTAAATTGTTTTACAGGGTACACAGTTTCTACGAATGAAGGTGGTCTGCTAGACCCATTCAAAAACATTTTTGCTCAGAATTCACGCGCTCAAAGCAGACCAGATCCACTGCTAGAACAGCTGATAGCACCTTACCAAGATAATAATCAACCTATTGATAATATTGACTTCGATCCCAACAATCCTGGACAACCAAACAATGCTGGGTATCCAACTTATCCAAAAGGATTTGATGAGATTTTTCAAGCTCATCCCAGTGCAGCTCACCCAGTACCATTTAAATCGAAAGAAACAATAAATGGCCCCATTAGGAAAAAGGCTAAGGAAAAACCAAAAGCTCCAGAGAAACCAAAAGAAAAAAAACCTGCCCTAGAGAAAGCAAAGCCTTGCCCAGACCCGGAACCGCCAAAGCCTTGTCCTTGTGGAAAAGTGAAAAGTCCAGATCCATGTAAGTGTCCAGAAGGTGAGCCTAAATGTCCTGAACCAGCACCTAAAAGTCCAGAACCACCGCCTAAATGTACAGATCCAGTACCGAAATGCCCAGAACTAGGGCCTAAATACCAAGAACTGGCGCCTAAACCGGAACCGGAGTGTAAATGTCCAGAACCTCCTAAACCCCCAGAACCTGCTCCTAAATGTCCAGAACCGGCTCCAAAAGAATGTTCCGACTGTCCGAAGAAACCTAGCAGTCAAATTAATTTCGTATCACCATACAACGATTTAAACAATAATCGAAGAATACCTTCTGACCGCGCCAATAATGCAAGATTCCCTCAGGCCCATCTATATCCTGAAAAGTCAAGTCAGACAAAATTTAATTACGAGAAACAAAATCAATACAGATTTCCTTCAATAAAACCACATCAAGCAAGAATACCTCCTCTGAAACCATATCAAACAAGGCTGTCTGCTGCTGGTCAATTTCATCCAAAGCAGCTTATGGACATGCGTCCATATAGTTCAAAACAAGCTCCTGAGAGTCCATACGGCTTAAAGTCATCTGCAGAAAATCAATTTAGTTTAAAACAAGCTTCTGATAGGTTGTACAATTCAAAACTACAACAATTACAAGAACAATTAAAGTCTAAATCATCCTCTGATGGGTCGAATAAACTTAAATCACCTTCAGAAAAACAACATTATGAAGTAACGTCTAAATTAACTCAAAACAACCCAAACCAACTTTCCAACAATCCGAAAAAAACAAAACCACCAGTTGAAAATCAATATAATACAAAAAAAATTGCTGAAGATCCGTTTAAGTCTAAACTACCGACAGATAACCAATATCAAAGAAAATTTTCTGACGATCCTGTTAGGTCAAAGTCACCAGTAGAAAATCAATACAACACTAAACAGCTTTCTGATGATCCCTATAAAATAAAGCTACCATCAGAAAATCAATATAACTCGAAACAACTCTCTGAAGATCCTTATAATTCAAAATTACCCATAGAAAATCAAAACAACTTAAAACAGCCTTCTGATCCTTTACCAACAGAAAATCAATTTAACTCGAAACAACTTTCTGAAGGTAATTCAAAAATACCCTCGGAAGAACAATTTACTGCAAAACGACCTGAAGAAGAACAACCTCCTTCCGATCAAAAAGTATCTTCTGAAGATCAATATAACTCGAAGAAGACTGTAGAAGATTCGTATGAACCAAAATTACTTCCAAAAAATCAATTTGATTCCAAAGTCCCTTCCAATAGTCCTTCACGACTAAAACAACTACCAGTAAATGGACAATATCAGTCGATTCCCGCCGCGCCGTTGAATTTAGCACTGCCTTATAGTCAACCAAGTAACTCACCTTCGGATGATAGCTATTCAAAACTACCTGCTGATAATCCGAACAACCTTGATTTACCTTCTGACGATTTAAGTAATTCAAAATTGCCTCCAGATAATTCTAATCATTATGAGAACCCTTCCGACGACATTTCAAGAATTTCTTCCAATAGACTAAGTAAGTTTAGAATACCCGCAGAAAATCCAAATATTGTAAAATTTCCTATAGAGGGAATAGAGTCTTCAAGGTATTCTGTGGTAGATCCTAATAATCCTTTCAGTTTGGATATCGACGATAATTTCGATAATAACAGGTGGTGGCCTGAAGAAGCCACAAAGGTCCAAGAAAGCATTACTACATTGAAACCAGCACCAAACAAACATGACAAGAAAATTGATTATGACGAAATTGTAGCGCAGAAGTTCCCTCAAGCAGTGAAGTTGTTAGAAGAATTACGAAAACTAAACAAATTGAAGGAACAAAGAAAGGAAAATAATTACGACGATGTGTATTATGAATATACTGAGTTACCTCAGATATTATCAAGTACGGTTTTTCCAACCGCTAAATCTTACAACAACGATGAGATTAATGAACTTCTGAAGCCTGAAGCTCTTGATATGAGGTTTACAACTGAACAAAATGTTGTGACCGATAAGTTAATAATGAGGAAACTCACAAAAAGAAGGTTTTATTACGAAGCTAAACCTGTGACACCCGAAACTGAGAAGGCCAGCGTTAACGAAACTGTTTACTATATTGACTTATAAATTCAAACATTTATTTTATAGCTTAGATTATAATGCTTAGATGAATATATGATATATAAATGTTTAGATGAATACTACGTGATTTTGAATAAAGGAAAATGTGATATTTTGTAACTTAATTTTTATTCTTCACCGCGTCCCTTAGGAACTACTCCACACATCCGGCCTTTCTCGATAAATGAGCCATCTAGAGTTTTTAATTTATTTGGGAGAGTATAATAATTTATCAAATCGGTCTTGTAGTTCCTGAGATTATCGATACTTACTAGTATGACGTTCTGATTATAGCATATAGATTAGGGTTATAGAAATGAGATCAGTTTGCACCTTGTCTACTAAATATTCTTGTTAAATCTTTGGTGTCAAGCATTGCAATATTTACGTCCATGTTTTGTTATAAATCTGAATCAGTTATTTAAAACAAAAGGTGGTTGTAATTATTGACACGAAATTGTTAACAACAATATTTTACTTACTTTATCTCAAAATAATTACTGTATTTATGAGAAAATTACATCAAAACATCGTTTTGACTTTCACCTGTTTTTTTTTGGGAAATCATATTTTATATTGCCTTCTGAATCTACTATGAATGTAAAACTATATTTTTATAATGATTGATAATTCAATGTTTGTAATATGAACACAAATGCAAGTGTGTAGTGATAATGGTTTCAATCATCAATTTCTGTTTAATCATTATGCTATTAATTTAAATGTTAAAGTTGATTTGTTTCGTAATTATCAACTGTTCAACCGTTATAAATGCAGTTCAGTTTTCATCACATTATCGCGGAGATTAGATTTTAGTGTACAATTAATTGTGGCAACATTTTAAGTAGAATTTTTGAAAATTTTGAATAAAATAATTGGTTAATGAGTTATCTTTGCAAATTACATAAATATCATTGATATATTTTTATTTTACTTATAGTGTAATCACCACACAGTATTTCCTATTGTCATCACTGCTCTAGTCACAGAGACTGATTTAAAGTGAAGCTGAATTTCGGTCATTATTGTGTCCAAAACTAAGAGGAGGCACGTATCTATGACCATTGTTAGTGCAAGTCTACGTGACTCACTGGCACAGTCTGTCTGTCTCCTTTGTTGCGTGTGTGTGACTGTCTATATGTTTATATGCATCTGCCTGACAATGTATCTACTTCAAAAATGTTAGCCTTAAGGCGAAGGCTCTATCAAATACTGTACTCTGAATACTTTGTATTGATTGTCGTTCCATTTCGTGTTTCAGTTCAAATGGTTGATTAAAGAAGTCAAATAAGGTTATACCTATGGGCTAAATAGCTGCCGAATAATGTTTAATGTCGATCACCCGACTAGCATATTCCAACATTGCGATGAACTAAGTGGCTGATTTAAATGTAAAATGACATAATTTAGCAGAAGCTATTAAACTAAACAAAGTTTGAGTAATCATTATCTATACAACGTTACCGCCATACATTTTCGTCAATGTTACAATTATTATTCAGCGTACATTTAACGTGCAGAGCGTATATTCAGCTAGGCAACCCGAGCCGCTTGAAAATTCAGGCTTCGCTCGCGGCGGAGGCGCGGCGGGGGTGAGGCGCGGCGGGCGGGGGTGGGGACGGTCGTTAGTGACATTTCGTATTCATGACGTCACCCGCGGGCCGATTGTTTGCAATATTACTCTAATTGGAATTGTAATTATACGCACATATCCCGCGTAGAGGCTACCTACGTGTTTGCTGTACAGCTTCAACGAATGTTGTGGTTTAAAACATTGTGTTATCATCTGTATATCTTTTTATGGTAAACCGATGAACAATTATCTAACGCTATTTCATTCAGATCCAAAAATATTTTCGAGTAAATAATTGAAGAAGAAATCAGGAATGACATCCATTGCAACGATATAGTCCAGATTCGTACATAGATATAGGTACATAGATATTTATTGATTCTGGTCTTCTACTAGGTAGTGTGAGAAGCACCTGCAACTGGCACATATGGTTGTAGTGGAAGGGAATGACTGAAGAAATTATTGATTGTTTGAAAGTCGAAGATCATGGAAGATAGAAGAGTATGAAAGAAAAAAACATGCTGCGCCGACCACAAATAAAATTGGTGTAATGGCAGGAGGATGACAATGCTAATGACTGCCTTCTCAACCTAGTTACCCGGGCAACACTATGTCTTTTAATCCGACTTTCTGGTGTCCGACTACCCCTAACAGCTACCAAAGATGTTTAAATGACCCACCCACCAATATTACCAATATAACTTACCATGAAACTCTTCATGACAAACTGGTCACCCATCAACAGATACAAGTATCTCTTCATATGTATCCCGGATTGCTCAGATATCATAAAAAAAATATATTTTTTTTTGCTTTATTGATAACATCTCATCTTCATTGTTTTCTTAGGTTTTGGTTATTTAAGGGTGTTGCAATGTGGAATGTCGAGCTATTCTGCCGATTGTCGTTACGGCCAATGGTCCAATAGAGAAAAGCCTCGACCAACACCTCAGGAGGCTCTCGTTAGGCGGCTGGATCAAGGGACTGATTCAGAAGGCTGTACTCCTTGATACGGCGCGTATTGTGAGGAGGTTTCTGTCCCTAGGGCAATGACCACCAGTACCTTAGACCCTGTGCTCGATATCAGTATAGCCACCTATTTTTTATATTTGTATTAAAATATGTATTAAACTGAATAAACGAAGAATAAGCAAATATTTTTATCTTGTTCTAATGGAACTCTGGTCTTAGTATGCACTAGTCAGTCACATTTAATCCAACTGCTAGGAAAGGTTTTCCCCATAACCCCTTCAATATGTTGAAAGAGAAAAAGGCGTATATTTTGAACATATGTAAAATGCTTTGAGCCACACTCTTTGGCGATCGCAGCTTGTGTAAATGCGTGTTACTCTAATGTCTCGTAAAAAATAATGAGAGATGACTTTCCCTCAATAATCCATTTGGAATTGAGAGGAATTTAATAAAATTATTTTTAGGCTGATTTGTTAATATAATAAATTAACATAGGTAGGTAGTTTTAATTTTTTATATGCTTTCAATGATTCCAAGATTCCTTCATTTTTTTTTAATAAGATAATGTAATCAGAGGAATGTTTCCTAGGAACGACATACTAACCAAGATGCTTGGGTAATTTACTATTAATTTATTGAAAAATATCTTGACGCAAGAAAACTTTAAGGCCAAAAAGTACCGTTCCATTCAGCATAGTTTCAATCTCATTAAAGTTCTTAAAATCAATCAAATTCTTCTCTGTTTACATATCTTTCCTTTTGTGTGTAAGTCCGAGGTATCTACCCGGATCCAATATAAAGTACAGTCAGCAACAAAAGTTAATTTACACAATCAAAATAACAAAATAACTGAATTCTAAAATCTGAAATGCGAAAGCTGTTACTGTTACAGCCTTTTTATCGTCCCACTGCTGGGCACAGGCCTCCTCTTACGTGGAGAACAATTGAGCATTAATATATTGTATATATTATGTTATATATTGTTATTTTAGTCGAGGGATTAGTTTTGTTGCTAACCGTATCCATTTCGAAATATGTCAAATGCATGCCCATGAAATATATGCAACTAGCTTAAATTTTGTTCTTACCTAATTACTTAAAGTTAAATGTAAGTATCTCCTCCTCATTGTTATTCGATAGTCTTAATTAGCTCTATAATCAGCTTCAAAAAAATAGCAGTGCATAATAAATTATAACTGCAGACATACAATTCGTGTCAACTGACTTATCTACAAGTATTATTTATTTCCGGGAAGAGAGAAATGTAAGTTAGAAACTAAAGCTCACCTAGTAGGTGGTAAGTAGGTGGTACTGGTAAGAAAGACTTTAGATTTATTCTATAGATAGACTGAAGCTGCAAGCAATGAGTGAGTAAACAGCAGCATATACAAACTAATTGTATTATATATAGGTATATCATAATCTGGAGGCACGGGATGGCCCTCAAAATCATTATAACACTGTCATATTAACTTCTACTAAAATTGATTCTAATTCTCAACAGGTTATAACTCTAATATGTAAACAGTTTGAAAAGTTAGAAGACTCAGGTCGGTCTGGTCAGATATGTTTTTTTTTCTCTAATTCTCGCTGTTTCCGTATATTAAGACAGTTGAATGTGTTTATCTACATAACATGTCTGAGTAAGTGAGTGTGCACGTACCTGTGTTATCCTGCAAGGAGCGGCTGAGCGGCGGCGCGGGCGGCGTGGCGGCGTGCTCCGCGCCGTACAGCCCGCCGAACTCCTCCGCAGACGACGAGGACGCGTTGCTGCACTTGCGCCCCTTGTCCGGCGTGTACTTGCTCTCGCCTCCCGCCGGCAGGAACTTGGCGTCCGGCTGGTGCTCGTCCAGCAGCCCCGGCACCCCCAGCAGCCCGCCCACCAGGTTCGGTCGCAGCTCCTCCATTATCTTGGAGCCCTGGCCGCAGCCACCGCCGCCGCTGAAGTTGAGCTGGCGGCTGAAGAAGGCCGGGAATATGTTGAACTGCTGCGGGTCCGGCAGCGCGGTGAGAGGCGGCGCGGGCGGCTCGGAGGCCCCCGCGCACGCCGCGCTCTTGAACTCCACCGTGCTGTGGCCGGCGCGCTGGCTGAGCGACCAGCGCGGCTCTCCCGCGCTACGGTGATCGTGCTCCGTGCCGTCGCCGTCGCCGTCGGCTCGGCCCCGACGCTCACTGACTAACCACATTATAGTGACGTCGCACGTCGCGCCGCACCGACCACGCCGCCCCGCGCGTTAATTGTTCGCGACTGCGCGAGAGGAACTCACGTCGCCGCCCACGGGCGAGACAGAAACGGCCTGCTCCCATACCCCCATAATCGATGTAAAATCTTTATAGGGATGCTGCGTCTCATTCATCCCCGTCGGCGAGCGCGGCCCGGCCGGGGCGGGCCGATGGGGCGGCCGCGGCGCGGGTTGCCATTGGCCGGCCGGGGCGCGCGCCCGCCCCTCGCCGCGCACCGCTCCGGGCCAGATACGCTTTTCTTTGTTTTATTGTCCCCACGGCTCCTCGTCGATCTTGCGTTTAAAGTTTATGCATTGCACTATGTTTTGTTTCACAAAACGCAAAATCATGTATGGAAGTTCTTGAGGTAAAACGTGAAACAGAGATGGGTGGATGCTTTTAATGTAGCGAGTGCTTTGTGTCGGTGATTGTGTCTGTATGTCTGTCTGCTCGGGACCGGGTGGCTGCAGCGACGCATGCGATCACAAATCTTTGTTAAATGTTAAACGCAATTATGTACGTAGGTATACGCTTGTATGTGTGAGCTGCGAGTTCATAGCGAGTCAACTAGCGGCGGCGTGACTCTTTGCAGTTTCTACAACACTTTTGTCTTTCCATAACAGAAATAAGATTGCAATAATTCGATGTCAACAATAAAATGAGGATTGTTTGCATGATGTAAACTTGCCCTAAATAAATAAAGGAATATTTTTGTTTTATTAAAATTGAAATCAAATTTAGGGTTGTCTTATTTTATTAGCATTCCACATCAATGCTTTATTTAAAACTTACCTAACTTACTTCTACGAGTGTGTATGTCAATTATATAACCTTACCCAGGTTTTATGTCTTTAAGGTCCTTGATTAGAAATAAGTAGTAAGCTTTTAATAAAAAAAAATACCCCAATCCAAACATATGGCTTAAAAACAGATAGCTTATCACGTCATCTTTCTTTCGGCAAGTGTACGAAATAAAAAAATATGTAGATACTGGCAACCCTTTTGCATACAACCCCACATTATGAATATCATTACTGGTATCAAGTTAGCGAGATTCATTACTAGATCAAAAGATATCTAATTGATATTCAATTTCAGATCACTTTCGGTTCTACCGCTAAATGATTCATGTTAGATATATATTGTAAAGAGGATTGGAATACCATGTCGTATTGGTTACATAAAAAATGAGTTTTATTTGAATTTTGAAGGACTCACTTCTTCAAAAATCAAAAAAAAATAATTTAGGTATTGAAAATTGAGCTTTAGTGGATCTGAACAATGATTTGGCGGTTTGTGGTTTTGTGGATATAAATTCTATGCAAGACGTCTACCTATTATATGTACTGGTTTGAGACACAGAATAAAAAAAAATATAATAGAAAAACTTTTCAATTTTTACTGCCTTGATTGTATGTGACTGACAATTTTTACTGATGTGACTGGCAAGTCATTTAGGAAATTGGTGGATAAGTAAAGCTCCTGGTTCGTTTTGAAGTAGAAAAAAATATTTTTTTCAGAAAGTACGTTCTCAGCTTTCAGTATGGATCTTTTATGCCTAAATAGATTTTGGCAATTATAGTTGATGAAAATAGGCGCTATGGTGTTTGCAGATAGAGTACTGTCAGGGATATGTCTGATTTCTTAAATACATAGAAAAACGACTTATAACTTAGTCAATAATTCACTATTTTTCTGAAAAAAATATCTATTGAATTATCAATTTAGTTTTAATGCAACCTGATACGTACTGACAAAAATTTTATTACAAATCTGGATTTCACGTGAATATGATATTCTTCAGGTGCGATGTCAAGAATTTGCACCGATGTTGTAAATACAACTTAGGTACTACCTCAAAGAGGGTACCACGTGGTAAACTAAACCTGTTACAGTAGAGTGGAGTTTCTAGGAATTTATATAAACTATTGTTCATTGTTGTGTGAATAAATTTATGTTTGTATGTAAATAATGATTTTAGAGCAAGTATGGCATGATTTAAATAGAATTTGGAGCGTTCATAAACTGTGTAAGGGATAATCAGACGTATACCTCTGTAGGTAAATGGGTAAATATTAACCCAGATACATAAACTGAGCGTAACAAGTTGAGCATTGTTCTTGAACATAAATTCTGTCAAGCTGTTCATGCGTAATTGGTATATTCTGGTGCAACTTACATCTTAAAATCTTTTCCTCTACTGATCTATTCACGGGTACCCTATAGTAACAGTTTCATATAGGTAACTCAAAGTTGATACAAACCATCGGACTTTCTTATTTCTCAATTTGGATCCTTTCCTTCTACGTCTGGATCACTCTAGCTCTGTGTTCCCACACAGAGGTATAGGTATGTCTCATTCATAACAATGTATGATAACCTTTTAGTCTTTATGTATGCGTATTATCTAAAACTGCTTTTGCAACGTCGGATATAATGTGCATAACTTGATACTTGGCAATCAAATGATTACAAGTTTAAAAGTATTCTTGGAAGATGTCCACTTTTATTTATATTAATGTCAAGAAAGGTTTAAACATATGCAAGTTGTCTTATAAGGTGGCAAAATATTTAAAATGAATAAAATATTAATTATTGTATTTACTGTGTTACCTATATGCAAATCTTAGTCTTGATTCCTACATCAAATTCAAGTCTGTAACCATTTTAACATCCAAGTTATCGAACAAAAGCCATTGTTCTTATCCAAAACAATTCGTGCCCCTAATTAGTTGGCGGAAGGCAAAGCAAAATAGAATTCATCTTACACTAAAGAGAACTTTTCGGGGAGTAAGCAGGGGAGAAGTGAAACGTCTTAGAACTTTATTAGTAGTTTTAATTGATTCCCCGCTCCTTGAAGTAAAACGGGAGCTTTGGCTAAGTTCGTGTAAAGTCGTGTAGGTTCGTGTGGGTAGGTTCGAGTGTATATCTAAAGGTTTGTGTATGTCCTATGTTAAGTGTACCTATATGAAAAGTAAAGTTTTGTCTGTAGTATATTAGTTTAATTAGTTTATTGTCTGGGTTTTAAATAAATATATGAATTATGGGATACTAGGTTGTCTCACTTGTCATAATTTTAATGTTGGGTTACATGTTTTTTTGGTTACAAGTCTATAATGTGTCATGAATAAAGTGCTTTATAAGTGGACTACTCTTAAACCTGTTATTCCGTTTATGAAGTACTTTCCCGCCAGCCAATAGTTTCACCTATGGCTCGTAGGATCTTCTTCACTCACTCGGATAAAAGTATCGAGTCTTCCTCTATGAAATGGGTATCTAACACTGAATTTTGGAATCCTCAGATAAGCATTTTCAAGCAAACAAACTCTTCAGCTTAATAAAAAAAAAACACCTCTTTTTGTGTATTGCTCCTGGTTCATCATCATCATCAGCATTTTCATCGTTCGAATGCTGGGCACCGGCCTCCTCTCACACAAAAAAGGAATGAGCGCCAATCACCACGCATGCTCAATGCGAGTAGGTGATTTCAGACATTATAGTCCAGGTTTCTCGAGCTGTTTCCCTTCCTAATCAGTAGTCACTGTCCAAGATAAACTTAGAAAGTACATTCAAACTTAGAAAAGTTGCAAGTACCAAACTTCCCTGATCTGGAATCGAACCACACATACTTGATACGTTTCAGTTCATTAGTATCTTAACTCTAATATCGTAATGTGATTGATAACCAAATATAATACAGGTAAAAAGAAAAAAATAATAATAAAGTATTATCCGCGACCCTGCCAGGATTCGAACCTGGAATCTTCTGATCCGTAGTCAGACGCGTTATCCGTTGCGCCACAGGGCCAGATGAATGGCTACACAAAATAGATTATTTTATACTTACCACACAATATTTTTTTATACTGTGTCTATTAGAAGAAGGAAAATTAAAGAACATAAAATATAGGTCTTTGTTTAATTATTTTATCTTCAATTGTTTTTAAGCGCAGGAATATCTCCCGACCAAATTGTAAATATTACATACCGTACTTTTTACTACCAAACTACGGTTTTTACTATTATTCGTGTTTCATTCATAGCCTATAAATATTGATACATACCTATTGAAAATAACTATCTACTGACAACACATAATTATTTTCAAAACTACCTAACTAAATAAATTGTATCATGTTCCATAACCTAACATACAACAAAATTATCGAAAGACTAATAACTCAAGTCTGGCGTTTGCTCAATCAATTTATGGACGTCATAATATTGTCAAACAATTTTGGTAGGTAAGGATGTCTTCATCCACTTCTGGGGTTGACTGTACTATCCACGCAATAACACCATCACAAATAAACAAATCAACCCTTAGGGAAACCATACAAGAGAAAGTGTAATAGAAAAACATGTGTTGATCTCAGAAAATTCATGATAATAAATTAGAAAAATTAAAATAATTTATTTAACTAGAAATTAACTTCTCGGTTCTATGTTGACCCACACTCCTCCAATAGCTGTCGTAGCCAGCTGTCTTTCTGGATCGTATCTTATCGGTTTGCTTTTAGGACAGGGGGATACTTTGAATTTTTGCAGAAATGAAGACATCACCGCTAATAGTAATATCTTCCCGAGTCTAAGACCTGAAATGAAGAAGAGTTAAAAATATTCAGAAAGAGGAAACACATAAGCACTCGTGTGTGTCTTGAAACAAGCATTTATTCCGTTCCGTTTTAATTGTCATAAACAAAACATGAAAATAAAAGTTTCTAACTAGGTAATCTCACTGTAACATCACTGATCACTAGATACGCTTTTTATGGATAAATTCACAGCATTTTATTTTTGTTTTCCTCATAATTATCTTGAAGGAATAAGCTCTGCAGGAATAAATCCAAAGTATATGGAGTACAGAAGCTTCCAATAAAACGCATATGAAAGCATTTTTTTTCAATCACCCAATTTTTCTTCTCAACTCTATAGAGCGGCTAGTTGTACAGGGAAAAGTGGAGGGTACCAGATTGCGCTGGACCGATCAGGTGAAATCCACAGTGGGTAGCTGCGTGTCATACTGCGCCGGAGAGTCTGCTAACAGGGAGAGATGGCGGGAGATCATCAAAAGAGCTGTGTCCGCCTCTAATGTGAACGCCTCTACGTGACCACGACCGCTCTGTCAAAAGCGAATCGACAGAGAAGAAGGATAAGAGAATTTTTCTTACCCGTAAAGGTTTAATAGACATACATTTTTCATACGTGCAGAGCACCAAATAAGCAAAACTAGCAAAATAATAAATTTAACATACCCAAACATGTTCTAGGTCCATCTCCAAAAGGCAAATAAACGTACGGTTCCATTTTAGCTTTGTTTTCGGGAAGAAATCTCTCCGGATCAAACACATAAGGATTTTCGAAGTACTCCGGGTCTCGGTGCAATCCATGAACAGGTATGAAAATGAAGGTGTCTTTATCTACCGTTATATTTGTATCAGGGAATGTATATTTAGAAGAACACTTTCGATCAATGCAATGCGGAGTGGGGTGTAGTCTCATTGTCTCATCCAGTGTCATTTCCAAATATTTCATTTCATTCAAAGCTTCTAGTGTGAGTGGCCCGTCATGTTTCTCAAGAACTGTCATGATTTCTTCATAGCATTTGTTTTGTATGTGTGGGTTGTGTGCTAGTTCGTGTACCATGAACGAAAGGACACCAGATGTTGACTCATATGTCGCCAGACAATAGGTCAAGCACTGCTGTATAACATCGTCATCATCTATATCTGGTACTTCCCGACCATGTTTGATTTTGCAGTTTTCTTTCAAGTCCACCAAAGCATCAATGAATATTGGACTCTCGGTTTTATTCCCTCTAGGCTGATAGATCAACGATGTAACAAATTTTCGGAACGCATTGTACAATCTTTTTTCGAATTCGCGTTTTATTAGAGGCACAATCAGTTGTACCACATGTGGACATATGAATGAAGAGGCGTGAAGCAACGAAGCTTGCAGTTGGGGATTCAGTACTTTATTGATAGCATCTTGAAACTCGTTATTACTATTGAATACTTCCAGCTCCACACCAAACACAATATTTCCAATAATTTCTGTCATACATTTACTCATGAGGTCACGAATTTCATGTTCAATATTGTTGCTAATTAAATAATCCACGTATTGCACATATTTGTCCGTACCTTTTTGAATATATGGCACCATTCTGACCAACTTGGATTTGGCAAAACTCGGTGATAGACTTGTTCTCATGGCGTGCCACCGTGCGCCTCCATTCATAATGAACAAGCTTCTATCAAACATACGCAATGGGCTCTCCAAACATCTGTCGCGAAAATTATCATAGTCTCTTATTAACACACATTTGATATAGTAAGGATCTCTTATTATAAGAACCGGCCGTATTCCCTTGTATATTCCAATGAACTTTTCGTTTGGATACTGATCATATAATCTCTTCAAAAAATCTCCTTCAGATTCTTGTCGGAACATAACAGTTTTGTAGTTTCCCACAAATGGATATGGTTTTGGTCCAACAACTCCTCTGATTTTCCAATAGGAGTAAACTCTCCACATGTATTGAAAATAAATAATTAAAAATATAATAATCACAATAAATAAAACCTGCACAATCATTGCAACTACTTTCACTCACACAAATATATAAAGTACGCAAAGTTTTATGTTTCCGAACAGATTAAATAATTTCAGTATTTGGGTTCCTTACACCTAGTTCTAAATAATGTCATTTGTTTTTTTTACATCAATACTTTCATAATGTATTAATACCGAGTGTTAGTACATAGCGACCAGATATGACAGGTATTACTAATTACGGAATGTATGATTAGGCTCCGCTTAAAATATAATCTTTTTGACCATCCAATGTAGTACAATGCTGGTGTATAAGAACTACGTATGTCGTGCTTCCAACATAAATCATTATTTTTTTGACAAACGGAACCCAATGTGTAATTGATTTTAGTTAGATACGTAAAATGTATATTACAGTTACGTCATATTGTGTCAATTACCTATAGATAATTAGTTACAGGAATCATAAATTACAGTTACAGGCATCATTAATAAATAATAATAAAATAGTAGTATTTTTTTTATTTATAATACACAAATCGTGATCCATGTCACGTTATTAACATAAAGTAAGCTGTAAAAAATGTAAACTGCAAATTATTGTAAGTATAATATTTAGATAGCTAGATAAATGGTGTAATATAGACAAATATTTCTAAAAGTAGAAATCATCTTCTAAGATATGGTAGACGCCTTCAGGACAGGTAAAACTAGTGTACCTATCTACGAATCCTAACAAATTACAGGCCACCCTAGTTTTAAGCATCTTGCATCTACAAATCTAGAAAACAAAAATTAAGACAAAATCCAACAAATTATTTGAAAAATTGCGACATTTGTTGTGACCATGTGTCGGCCCGCCCAGACCCGCCCCCGCTCTTAGAGTAATACCATGTCATAAATGCTACAAAGCAGTACTTCGTCGAGGGTTGAGGGAGACTGCAGTAACAAATTGCACAGCTTTCATGTCCACTTATGAGTGACACGAGGCATTTATTCTTGGATTTTCATGTAAACACGCTTTTATTTGGTCGATCTGTATGTAACTACATATGTAATGGAATCTAAGATTATCTACTTATTTATCTAACCATTTTCTGAGGATCGTAGCGTTAGGAAAATTGGCAGCTTTGGTATGTCGTTCTAATGGCAGTATAATAATATGGTACCTACTGTCGAACTGATTTGATGATGGAGCCAGAAGATATGAACTGGAACTTGATAATGGAACATCGTATCATAGCAGTGTTCGTACTTGGTAGAAAAGTCTTGCAAACAACTTTGATCACGATAGTTTACTTTTTTGCGTTTATTTATAAAAGTGTGTTTTTCTAGTGCTTTCTAAACTATTCAGGTCGTCCTTCAAAAATCCTTTACAAAAAAAATATGTTTTTTTTATTATTACTTATGTATTATGAAACTTTTAAATCAGAACCCGGCTATGAAAACACTGTCCCCGTTTTGTGGTCGATGTATTACGATTTCATGGAAAAATGGTAGAACCTTTTCTATGTAGCTAAACAGGCTGCATACATTGCATAATCATCAATCAAATAGAAATCAAGTGCGACCTTAGTACATTTGGCAGATGTCCAATGAAGCAGTTTCCTCAAGCCTCTGAATTAATGACAAAAAAAAAAATACACAGCAAATATAAATCCCAGCAACGCGAACTCAATTTTGTCCGTTCATTTAACGCTAATAAAAATCATCGGCTCGCAATATTTTATATCGGAATACTGGGAATATAGTGGAATAAATTCCGGCTGGTTGACGGCGACGTGTCGCTTCCTGAAGCTCGGCAGCCGCGGTTTCCGCAACCGTGTCCGACGGCGAGCGACCGTGCCCACTCGCCTTTATATCTAGAGGAGGTTGGGTTACATGCATGGGTGCATTCGGTCACGAAGAGAAATCCTACGTGTGTTAGTAAAATTCAGTCTAGTTTGATGTGGTCAGTTGGTAATTTGGGAAAACTGAAGAATTGTCAATTTAAATGTTCAAATAGGCAATTCAATATTAACGAGTTTGTGCTAGCATTCTTAGAAGTTCAGAAGATCTCAATCGAATTTAAAGACATCAACCAATTTACCTCACATCAGTTTTGCAGTGAGGGCACGCGCGTAAATACGACCCCGATTTTACTTGAGCTAACACTAGCCGGGCGACAGGTGGGAGGGGGGGGGGACGGTGCGTGGCGGCTCTACTCAAGTCGGGGAGGGAGGAGTAATTGCTCGAGATGATGTTTAATAAGTTTTTAATGGCTGTGACGGTGCGGACCCCGCCGTTTAACCATGCCCGAATACATCAATTTTTAGAACCAGCTTTAAAAGACCCCCCTACCTCCCCTCTACTTGCTATGCCACGGGCGACGACAGGGGGAGAAAGGGCAGTGCCACAGACCAATTTACAGTAGACACACGATTTATCTGCCGTTTCAAGAAACGTTTCAATTTTACTTTATAATGTACCCCTTACCCTTTAACTTTTCGATTTGTCTTCTCCAAATTATTGACGCTTGTGTTTTATGTAAGATTGGAATTTATGGGGACAGATATTTTTTTCATATTTCTGAATTATTTGTATAAAATGCACCTGTATCTACTCTTCAGAATCAACACTATTTCCTTATTTATAATAAGCAATCAAAGGTTTTAACAAAATGTTGTTATACATTTATGGGGCGCCCTTTTATTACGAAGGGACTGAATTTACCAACGACTGAGTGTAGGCGACCCTTGAAAGGGGTGCCTTCACCTGCCCTGGAACCTCGAGTGCAAAAAGAGACAGAAACATCGTGTGTAAAGCTCTTGAAAGCATAGGTACCCTTTTCGGTCGCCACGAAACGTTTGAGAGGTAATTTTATAATTCATCCTTTTTGGACCATTTTCACTGATTAATAATTAATTTAACGATCCAGATTTGTTAGGCAGGTCACTTAGGGTAATGAATTATTTCCGTCGAGCGAATTTATTTCACAACGTTTACTGTGCTTGCTGAAATAAAGAGGCGGACCATTCACATACCGTGTATTAGGTGTTATTGTTCTGCAATAAAAAATGACAAGTAACTATTATGCTAATTGTGGTTTTGTTTTGTTACATAAAAAGTGGGTGTTAAAAAAGTCATTGAATGCGAACAAGTCAATTGTTTGCAAAAATATTTTGACAGCAAAATTCTAAGTTACCCCGCTGTCAAAATTGCCGCCTAATTTGGTGCGCGCGCTCGTTTACGCCCACTGTTATTTTGAAATTAGAACTCTTAACTTTTTTATTGTAGCCACGTGGCTTGGTCTATGCCATTGTGCTTGGTTTCTTTTTTTAATACTGCTTTGCTGGTGTGTTTTGTTTGTTTTCATTGGAGTTAGTAAGTAGATCCTTTGCATTAATTTCAATAGAAAAGTTACTAATGTCTAATATTCATACTTTCAGGAGTTATTTAGTTACTTAGTGATTCAGATTTATTTTGCGCGATTTAAGTAAACTATACGTATCCAAATTACAATAAAATGGTGTAATTACTTACCTTACTACGCACTTTGTGTAAAGCTTTTAATACTTTTAGTAGAAAAACAAGAAAACCTACTATCCTACCGTACCTAATCAAGTTAATCCTTATTCGACGGAATGTGTTCTTCCATGTTCGATTTTTGTAGTAGTTAGTACAGTCGAGTACAGTAGTATTACAACATCTTCAATCTTGCTAGTTTGTGAGATATAGAAATGATGTTCGGGACTCGTAAGGTTCAGGATCTGTTAGTCAGTTCTACATAATTATTAGAAAATTGCTTTTAGGTATATTTGAATCCACATAAATATGTTATAAATCAAAATTTAACTGGAAACGTACATGTTCTATGTTAGTAAAAAAATTCAGCAAACTGTCTCATAAAAAATATGAAACACCCCAAAAAGAAAACAAGCCAAACTCTTAAACGAAAAAACACAACCAAAATTTTCGAGTAGAGTTTTATGGAAACTCAAACGGCGACCTGGCTGGTGCGGAATATTTTTATTTGTTTTTAGTTATTTTTTCGCGGCAAAACGGCTCCATATTCGTTTTAGTCGTCGGTAGTACAGGGACGACGTCAAACGAACGCGCGGCAGTCTTAAAAGCTCACCAATTACGGGCTAAAAGCACCTTCGGGCCAAGCTAGCTTGGTGCTCGCGTGGTTACGCTCCCTCATCAATTTTGTACGTAGTACTCTCGCAAGTTAAAAACTTTACAATCTAGATACACAAAAATCATGAGTGATCTGTGTGTGAGAGTTTCTTAGAATTCAGGTTGAGGGTTTGCCTTTTTGAATGGTGGAACGAACTACGTTGGCTTTGCTAAAAAGATTATGTACTTATTACGTGATCTTAGATCTTGTTCAGTTCCTAATAGACAAAACTACTTAGGTACGTACCTCTGTAAATAAAATGAAAGAAAATGTATTCAGCCAAATATAATAGACACCTTCCATATGAATGCACAGCTGAAACATTAAAAAGCGAAATGAATAGAACGATGCTATTAATATGATTCAAATTTTGGCTTCATCTAAAATCTAATAGAACATATCAAAGGTTGAAAATTAAAAATAGTTTTGTAATCTACTCCAGTACCCTCTTAGTTTGTGGTAATAACTATTTAGGCAATATACTGTAATACTTTTAAATTCACCGCGAAGCATTTATAAATAAAGTATAAATCTTATAACAGTATTTTCTGTTTTACATGCCTGTGTAAATCAGTATATCTCAAGTTTTATAAAACCGTTTACGTTGCATTATTATCTTCACATACAGGTAAGTGGCGTGGTAAATGTCTCGACATTTTTCAACATTTAATAAACGTGGAAAAATGTTCTATCATTTTCGTGTTGTCGAGCACTTTACTGCTAACACTTAGCTACATTTATGTCCAGATTTTATTCCTCTCTATTTTTAGATACCTTCGTGTGTTGTTACATCATAATAAATAATACATCGAGGTGCATTTTTCTCTTTACATGTACTCACAAAATTCAGTATAAATAATCGGATTTACAAATCAAATCATCTCTCTCAATGTTACTAGAAAATATTTTTCTTTCGCATCTCTAATTGTATTAGACGACGCTTGGTTCGCATTCTATGTAAAATTTATATTTATGTATTTCACGAGTCAAAGAATTTCCTTATATCTGCTTAAGCAAATTACGTGGGGTATTTTTCTCAAGAACATTTTCAGGGCACGTGTACCGTATTCATGTTGTTTTCCTCGGGAAGAGGCTTAAAACAAAAAGATGGCGAATCCGAGAGCCACAAGCAAACCTTAAAAACTTTCCGACATGAAAGTTTAAAAGTGATCCGGGTAGGGGGTCGAGTGGGGCGGCCGGTTGCCTAGCAACGCCGCCCACTCCCGCCCTACGCCGCAAATCTCCGTTTGATACAGAAAACCGAAAATTTATTGTTCCTAACATACAGATTTATGATTCATTTGGGGCATGTTTTACTTAAATACCAAATATTGTATGTAAGACTTTTACTGGAGTAAATTGAAGCTTTCAGGTAAGCATACATATTTACAGGTTAAATGTTTGGTGAAATTGAGGACGACAGAGATGTTTTACAGTTCACAAATTTTATTATTTTGTGACGCGTTGGCGGTATTTGAATTCAATGTCGAACCGATCCCTCGAGAGGTATCGCTCCTGAAACATGAATAGATTTATAGGTTTTTAGGGAAAAACGTTCAATTTTGTCAATGGTTATTACAATTTTTTTGGCTGGATATATTAGGTTCAAAGTACATTTACAATCCTTGATCAATTATATCATATTGTTTGTGAATATGATGATCTATCTCAAGGGAAATTTCCATTGTATAATATAGATTTGAAAATCCATTTATAAATATTTTTTTTTTTATAATCCCCACTAAACTGCCAACAAGACACTAATTCGTCTCAATTTACGTCACACACGCTCGAGACAAAAGGAACGCAGCGAGAGAAGTCAATTAGCATGCAAATGTAAGAAAACGACCATTAGGGAGCCTTCGGTACCGAGGACACGAAGCCAGCTCATGTATTGATCATACAATCCCTCACACGCTTACATACGCCCGTCTCTTTTTAACTTCCCACAACAGATCGCTATAAACATAAACATTTTCATACTGAAAAGCCTTCTATTGACATAACCACCAATCCATTTCATACCCTAACCCTTTTGACATAAGATCCAATTTGAAACAAGCTACTGGATTGGTTCTTAAGACGTTCAGCTGGTTACGAAAAGCCTTGTTGTGCCAGCAAATTCTGTTCCTATCTTTAAAGGAATAAAGATCTATTTCAAAGTGGAGTTAAGAGAAAATGAATCGTATATAGAAATTTCAAAGGTTATTATTGACGGATGTTGAGACGAGCCGAGTTTTCAGTTGTTGACAAGTATGTGGATATGTGTGTGTGTGTGTGGCTAAGATAGAGGGTTGTAAACACCGTGATGAGTTGCGGATTTTACATGTACATACATACTTACTTAGATATTGTTAACTGTTTAGATGTAGGGCGATGCGTATCTAGGTTTGTGCCTGTACAATAACGGTAGGAGACGTATTCTCTTTAAATGAGTGATAAAATTTTCTTGTAATGTTTGTTTAGCAGTTCACATTATAGCATAAACAATCTGAGAAAAAGGAGATGGAAAACTTTTACTATATAAAACATCCGTAGATAGTGGCCCACTTTGGCCTGTCGTATAGATTTGTTTAAGAACAATTGATTTGGGTTCAGCATCTCCCTGCAATTTGTCACCAAATGAATGAGGAGTCATATAATTCTTTAATGCCAAATGAATTGCATACCTTTGTCGTATAATTTATTAACCGACTGCCAAGAGGAAGAGAAGAAGAGAGACATATTTTTTTACATTGCCCAAACAAAGCACCGTCTTTATATGTAGATTTGGTGAGATTTCTTGCTTTCGTTTTTGTAAGGTGGATTTTTGTATGCAACTGTAACCATGATATTTTAGATCCTTTGAAAAAAAATTTGTTCAACCAGTTTTATTGAAAAATAAAATCAATTTATCGCGTGTAGTATAAAGTTTATGAAATCAGCTCTTTGACATTAAATTCCAAAGTGTTAGAATAAAAAAAATAATGGAAAGATATGATTCCACTCCAGACCGTATCCTCTACTCTACATTTATAACCTATTCCACAAATTCAATTACATTCCGAGATTATCATTCTACAATCTACAGTCACTACGATAAGTGAAAAATAAAAGCATGTTACTATTTCACTCCCTACAACAGGTCCTCATGCTGCCATCTAGCGGAGGGTGATCAAAACAACCATTCCTTCTAAAATGAGGCTTGACATGCGCTAAATGGTTTTACAAACCAAGCAAAAATAGCCCTTCTGTCTTAGAAAGTAAAGTGTTTGTTAGCTTGCCTCCTTTGCGCGTGCGCTGTTAAATTGATTTCTAATGTCAACCCTTGACAGATGCCTGAACTGTGTCGGTAGAAAACAGTGATGTTATTTTGTTTTTAAACACGAAAACAAGTGAGAATCTGAGTGATGCAACAGACATGAGAGTAGAGGGTAAGAACTTGACTATATTTATTAAGTTTTCAAAGGAAATGAATAACGTGACGACGAGCGTTTCTTAGAGATCTTAGAGATAACCTATAAACTAGGTACTGAAGATGTTAGGTATAGTGACTTCCATAGAGATTTCCTAACCTACAAACTGATATTACTGCTTAGCTTAGCATAGTAGAAACATCATAGTAGAAACGCTTTATATGTGTAAAAAATATCTTAGAATAGACAAATCTCAACAAAATTGAATCATAAAAATCTGCTCATATTTAACTGAAGACAAAATCTTTTAATAAGCTCACTAAACCACCCTAAGATCTCTATCTCAAAAACCACTTCATTATAGCATTATTCGGCATTGTAGTAACCAAACCAAAATGTAACCAAGGCTTAGAGCCAAATAGAGGAGTCTGTGACCCGTGGCGACGGATCCATTGTAATCGCATGGGATTAGGGTGTTATCAGACGATAATATGGCAGGACGGAGTTCAGATCTGTGACACACCGGCTGTTTGAATTGTGAATGTTTTACGAGCCTTGTTGAACGCAGGTTGAGGGTTGCTGGATTTTTTAGGAATGCGTCTTAAAGAAAAAGCTGTTTTGCAAGTGCCTCTTTTGGTGTTCATAATATTGCTTGATTCAGAAATTGCAATCTGATAATCGCCTATCCAAGAGTCAATAAAGGGTGATTTTTTGGAGTAACCTTAAAATATTAGGATTCATGTAGCAACTTCGGACGATACTAGAGCATGTAAGTAGCATGTATTGCTCTTTCTTCCTCTGCCAGCCCTCGAATCATTTTGAATGGGAGAAGTTTTCTATTCTTCACCCCAGTATGTCAGATCACCCATAGCAGAGCGCTTGCCGCGGACACCCCGACATATGGACGGCGCACTTGTCGCAGCGAGCGCATAATTTGTCCCCTATTACGGCTTTATACTGCTCTATAATAAAGTGGGGTCCGATTAAAGGCCAGTCTCGTCTTTCTCTATACCAACTGTTCCGAAATCGAGGGGCCAAAATAAATTATGCATTCGATACATTGAAAGTTCTTTGTAATATATTTTTTATCTAAAGGGTGACGGCACCTGTCTCTTTTTGTTTTAATGGATTTTTGTAAGAGGATCAAGTTGGTATGTTTCTGGGCCAGAAGAAAATTGGAGCATTTTTTTATTTGATTTCAAACGGACAACTATAAAACATTTTACCTTTTAATAAAAAGAAGATATTATGAACCTATTGAAGATAAAGTATCTACAATTATCGCGACAATACAAACTGACGTAATTATATGGCTATGTGGTATATTCCATTTCTTGATTAATAAAAATATCAAGAAGCTCTTAAACAGAATTAATATTCATTGAAATGTCATAAAAAATATCTTAACCAGCTAGCTTCTTTACCTTTTGATCGAAACCCTTCCAAGTGAGACATACCTACTTAAAGTAACAATAACATGCTACCGAATTAAAAAACACGCAAATTACAATACAGCTAATTTAAAACACAAATCGCAGCAAAATATTCAATTTGACGTGCTTTTGACTAGGCGATGACAAATGTAATGGGCAGGACTCTTGTGAAATGAGGTGTGAATATTGGGTCCCCGCGGGACGTCCACAGACCGCATGGGGTGCAAGGCGACCCCAGCTGCCGCACCCTTTATGTTGCGAACTACAATGCAGTGCAAATTAAAGACAGGTATTAAGTACTGTTGGGTCTGTGATTGTTGTAATATTTGTCACTGTTATTTGACGGTTGATGCTCCAAATTCGTGGCGCGTGTCAATTGTTAGGATTTACGGAGGTGGATCTTTGACTGGAGACACGCGTGTGTAGGTTTTTTGTTGGTAATTATATTATTGATAGACCTTCTTTCGTTTTGATACTACCTATTTATTATAAGTCAACGTTTGCTAGAGTTGTTTGCCATATCGTCCACACTAACTTGGCAGGTATTGTTACAGCAGGTATTGCTAAAATTTATCTGTAGGCAGCCTTTTGAAAATTGTGACTTCATCTTGTTGTAATGTGCCTAGTTAAGAAGCCGTCTACCATCCTAAGAGTGGTTGGTTCTTTAGCTGACCTTTCTTTTGAAACTTTTCTATACGAGTTCCATTCAACTTGCAGCATGTCTAATACTAATGCTGAACGCGATGTCGTGGGGCATGCGTCGCGGGCCGCATCACCCGCACGGGCAGACCCCGGTTGATCAGAGCCACCACCATTACAAGCCACGGGGCTCGGAGTCACTGACTGGAGACGCGCAACTATTGCACGATACCAAGTAAGTGATACCGATATTACGTTAATTTCTAGTTATGCATCTTGTCAATACTTTGACTAACGACAATCCATCATTACCAGTTAGTCAAAGTACAAAGGCGCTCAGATATTCCCAAAACATAATTGGGTTTCTCAGCGTCTTTAAGAGTATGCAAAGCGGTGTTTGAAGTGGGTATAGAGTGCGAATATACTTCATCCACAATCTTGTGTACAGATTGCACAGTGACCTCCAGTAAGATAGGCCAAAATATTGCCAGGAAACCATGATGAAACTGTTATAATTTTGAATTATTTCATTGGTACACCTCCATTGTTTAATCTCAAAGACTATAAGAGCAATTGCACGATTCTCTTACTTGTTGCATCGCATAAAATAAATGATTACAATAGAGGTGACGTTACGGTCTGCGGCGTGGAACGTTAAGTTGTTAGCAAATATTAATCTGATACTGTATTTAATTAATGAGGTTGTTACAGACATATAGAAGAAGATACACAAGTCCTCACAGCTGAGGCGCTGTCGAAGATGACGCCTGAAGAACTGGAGTTCCATTACTTCTCAGCGCACGATTTCGATAAGAATTCCATGTTGGACGGCCTAGAGTTGTTAAAGGTGAAATGAATATTAAATTAGCGTTTTAAAATCCCTGACATTTTTGACCGATTTAATTGAAATTGATTTCCCAAAAGCAAATAAGATGATGAAATTTTAAATTATGTAAGACAAAAAAAAAAACTACTTTTTTATTTGTAGGAGGAGTGGAAAAATTAATATGTAACTAGGTCCTCAATGTTTATATTTATCTTATTTACATTTCAGGCTGTATACCATACAATAGAGCATGAAGCTCCAGACCCGGATGCGGATTCATCTATTGAGCCTGAAGCCAATGATTTAGATGCTTATATCGGTAAGGAACGTCCACCAATAGCAACCACATAATGTAATAAAAGGGAGAATCCTATACTAATATTTAATGATGTTCTTTCAGCTCTGGTGGATCGTACTCTAGAATCAGATGATAAGGATGGCGACGGTTATGTTTCCTACGCAGAATATCGTGCAGCTCGTGCCAACAATCCTTCGGAACGCACTCCCAGGGTTCTGGCTGCTAATACTCCTTAGTTCTTAAAGCAGAAGTTGAGGAGCAAGGATGGGTACAAATAGTTTTTTGTTTTTCGCAAGTATCTTAAGGAGATTAGTTAAGAATGACGGACCTATGACTTGAAACGATTTGTAATGTTGACTGATTTGGGTTAGTAATAGGTATATGTTAGAAAAGGAGTATATGAGTTTTGGGTTTGGGATCTCAAGAGACACATCGAGAATGACAAATACATCATTTCAATAAGTTTAATATTGTGTAAATAAACTTGTTTCAAATTAAATTTTCTGACATTGAATCCCCTTTTAATTCGATCGCATTTAAGTTATTTACTACTAATAAAAGTACGACTACACCTTAAAATAATATGCTTAACTTACAAATTACCATGATTAAAATACTTCATACAAATCTCCATTAATTCCAAAGAAGAAAAGATTTTATATATTTAGTTGACTCAGGCTCACACCACAGTATTTTTTACAGTAACGGCTTAACCTATTTGCGAAAGTGATTCCGCCATTTTTCTTATGATTTCTTATTTATCTCAAAAAGGCTCTTGATATTATTTATTCTCTAAAAGCTTATTTATTTTTCACTAGTTCGTTGTCTATTGTCCACATTTGTATCGTGTCTCGCAGTTCATGCCTCCCTCCCCCCATTCAGCAGCCTGCTTGATGCCCATCGATACTTCGGCGTATGGTTCCAGATCTACACTGTCTCTGCAATTCAATAAAACAGTTGTAAGACCCAGGTGCATCATTTAACTAACAAAAAATAACGATAATATCTATATATGATAACCAAACCATAACCAGCCATGTATGCCGCCCATTGATCAAAACGGCGATTTGACATCTCAGAATGGTTTTGTTACCATCAAAGCTAAATTCTAGTAAGAGTAGAGTTTGTAAAAAGTAGGTATATCCTTTCCTTTTTGTTATTTAATTCCTTGGAAGGCTTTTACCAGTCATGTTGTTGCAATTAATTATATTATTTCAACAAATTATTTCGTAACCAATAAGAAGTGGCAAGACATGAATTTGAACTATCTTCCTTAAATCCATAAATCTCTTTGTTCACTTTCACTGCATTATTCAACCATGTCTCAAATATAATTTGCACGTACCCCTGTACTATCCTAGCGCCTTGCAGCAGCAGCTCAGCTCCCGAGGAGTATAGCCCAGCCTGTTGGGGCTTCTGACATGACAGCAGGTACAGACAGCCGTAGTCTTTCTTCTGCTGGCCAGCCAAGTAACTCAGGTATAGCAGAATCTCGTCTTCAGTGATGTAGGACGCGTTTTTGTTGTCTGTGTGATAAGTGATAAATATTAGTATGAACACATTGCGCGTCAAAATGTTCACAATATTAAGGTACTTCAAAAAACTCTTCGCTTGTTCATAGGTACCTATATTGCATTATTGACGCCTCTGGAGATCTAAATACATATGTATACTTTTTTCTACTTTAACTACATACATCTCTGAGTCACACATCAAGCCACAAAAAAAATGGTCTTTAATGGAGATGGCAATAATCTTCATATCATGTTATTTACTTATAAATAGGAGTATTACCCATCTATTCAATAGAAAACATAATTAAAAATGACCACCATATACGGGCCCAAATTGGCTTTCATCCGAAACTACAGAAAATACTTTTTGGGTAAGCCAGATATTTAAAAATAAAAGTTTAGAGTGACACTGTCCATTAGCTAATAAAATTCGCTAGTCATTTGGCGGCTGGGTCTATAGATAATCCTTTGGCAATGGGATTACGTGGCGGACAGGGCAAACCCATCGTCCATCGGTATTGGATTATGGACCTGGTCAGTTTGTTTGTCTCGCACCCTTGAAAGGTGAACGGCAGATGGGTAGGTAACCTCCTATTGATTTATGATTTCCTGGTCGCCTGGTGTCCGTTATAGGGTCCATTTGAAGTATATTATTTGTTGGTGTTTAACTAATTGTATGATTTCATTATTGCCAAACATCTTTTTTTTGCGTTATTGCTTGTGTTTGTTACTTTGGTTTATTGTAAGACAAATATTTCAGTATTCTAATAAAATAGTAATTGAGAAGCCAGGCTGTTCAAAAACTGCAAATTACATAAAAAACCTGAATGCATAGAATACTAACTACGAGTATAACTCGGCACACAATTATAACAACATATAACTTCTACATTATAATTATAACTACTCATAACTGTTATGTATTAAGTGTCACTTACCGTCAAGACTTCTTCCGTAGTCATGATGTCCGCCTTTCCATGCTCCCGCGCCGAAGAAGCCCGCCGCTAAGATCAACGCCTTCAGCACGATTAAGATCACCAGGTTGGTCAGGTTTAAGCTTAAAACCTGTAAGTGTAAAAGGATCGATTTTAAATAATTAGACCACTTTTTTATGTACTCATGTTTCATGGGATCTGTTGATTCGGCGATGTTGCTAATTATAGAATGATGTGTTTGCAAAGAAAAACGTCATAATCTAGTTACAAATCAGGAGTCGAATTTACTACCAACTTGATGGATGATTAGATAACGGTAGAGGGACTGCTGATTTTAGACAAAACAATTCAAAGAAACGATAAGATATTGTCATGGTCACTTTCATAGGAGCTTTTTATTTAAGGGTTCGATGACGTCACTCTCCAATGACTCACATTGCAACTATTTAAAAATTGACAACAAAAAGCAAAATTACTCATGCAATAAAAGCGTGCAGCTTTACAGAGATGTGTAGTAAGTACAAACCTGGGAGGCGCAGTCAAAACCAACCTGACTGCTGCCTGTGGACCTGGCAATGAAGTCCCTTGCTATGCTAGTCACCACCTGCCCTCCCGTGCCACTGAGGAAGCTTCCAGCCGCATCCATGAACGATGCCCTTCCGTACTGCGCTGTGTCATTACCGTAGTCAAATCTTGCTATCGACTCTTCTGGTTGCTCATCCTTAAAAACCACCGGAGGTTTTTCACGAGGGAGTAACGCGTTTGTGTCGTAACCCTTTTTCGGGTACATTTTTTTCGCGTACTGTGGTGATGAGTAAGCACCCGTGTGCTCCGCGGACGCTAGGACAGCAGTTAGGGATAGTAAGAAGTAGATTGCAACCATTTTGCTCGGTGGTTGTGAAGCGACTGGGAACAGGTAGTGTCCACAATGGCGTATGATAGTTTGAAGTGGTCTGTACGTGTTCCGTTGTTTTATCTCTTCCCGGCTTCTTTTGTTTGCACGCACGATGACATCTCCTAATGGTCCTATTGTTGTGGGCTTTAGTGGCGAAATGGTATTTTTTATTCGAACAAATCGAATGAATGCGTATACTTGCATTTATGTAAGTTGAGTTGTGATGTATTGTTTACATTGAAATGTAGATAGTGTCGAAATAATTGGATGATTAATTGGAATGTTTTAGTTATTTAAAGGCCCATAAAGATTTAGCTTCTGTATTTACGTAACTATATAATAGTAAACTGAGGCGTCTATCTTATAAAGTTGTTTTACCCAAGTTGTTCATTCAATGAGTGCTGTTCGTGTTCTGTTCTGTGAATTGCCTTAAGTCCAGTTACCCTGCCAATGTTATGTGTTACTATTTTTTTCAATATAGAGCAAAAATAAAATCTACGTATCTTACAGTCATTGCTGCAGTTTTATAATTTTATGAAATTATTTGACCCTAAATTTTAAAACTTCACTTTCCACGATGTAGACACAATAGTTAAGGAATCGGTGTGTATCACATATGACTCATGGGACAGGGAAGTTATTAAGACCTTATAGGAAGATAAACCAAACTCCAAAGACCTCAATACCCCAAAAGTAGGCGACAATGTTAAAGTTAGTGGAACATTTGTTTACCTCGGCGAGTGTCTGTTCCGAAGTGCAAACATTTGGGGCGACAGATGTAATTGTGCCATAACAATACATCACGACGATGGTGACGATGCTATTGACGTAAGTTTACGAGGAAACTGATGGAATTCCGTCATCGAAAAGTTACGTATGGTGACGTGATAGGCAGACCGCGGATTTAAGGGCCTTGTATAGGAAGGTAATATAACAATTATATAGAGCAAAGCTATAGACAGGAAGGAGCTGTCCCGTGTCGGTGTGTGTTGTTTATCTTCGTGGCATTATAACATATGTATATGTAAGTCTACCTTTTCGATTCCAAGACATGTTTTTTTCTCCATGATATGCTTTGATTACGAGGTTTATATTTATACCAGGTACCTAATAAAAGCAGTGTTGGATGTTCAGTTAGTGAGGAAGGCTTTTTATCCATATGCGTATAGTAGTTGCTACGAAATACGGGCGTTGGCGCGCTTTTTTTAACTTATAACTTGAAACTGATAAGCTTGTCTGAGTCACTTCTTTGTCCATTGGACAATCCCTGGAACTACTGATATAATACCAGAAAAATATTTTACCGTTAAAAGGACATTCATTGTTGGCTTTCGCTACTAAAATTTTGCAAAAATGTTTTCATTTGCGGCAAAATCTTCCTTGGCAATACGTCGACGGAGATGACTAGGTATAGAAAATAAGAAATGATCATGCTACAATACATACACGTAAGTATGGACAAGGAAAGTAAAATTTTCCGTCTGGTTAACTTTATTGATGACACGCTTTCAATGATAGTAAGTGAACTGAGCATAACAAAGCAAACCCAGTAGCAATTTGTGAATACATTCCTGTTTAGTCAATTGAAAACAAAGTATGTAAGTAGTGAAAAAGTATTCAATGCAATCTTACGAAAACTGAAAGTAGTGATAGGTGACTATTTGTCTGTGGTCAAAGGTAATAAACAGAAAATGAGGCGTTTATTACTATAATTTAACTACGAGTATTAAAATCTTCTGTCTGTCTGTAGTACTTTGACGGCAAATCTTTCGAGTCGATAAAAATCGATTGACATTATATTTGGAGGAGAATTAGGAAGTGGTCAGCACCAATGGATAATAATATGAAACCTATTGGTAAAAAAAAGTATAAAGAAAACTCGTGAAAGGTTACTAAAAACATACATACTTATTTAAACGACATCTGTAAATTCGTGGGGAAACCACTTCACCAACTCTAGCCCATCTTTTCTTTTATACAGTTCATAGATGGCGCTGTAAACGTCTGCGTAGGTAATATTCTCCTCTTAATGATTTTTGTTTAAACCGCTAGATGGCGTTTAGTTGGTTGCGAAATGGCGGTACGGGGATTTTTCAAAAACTACCGTATCGAGGAAGGAAACGTTTCTCTAACAATGTCTGGTTATTGCTATTGTTCTTTTAATCTAGAAAATTATTAAGTATTGTGATCGAGTACCATGTCAGCACTGCTATTTTCTTAGTAAAGAAGGCACTTCCTATAGGAAATAACAATTCAATGATATAATGAAAATCGTTTACAAAAATTACAGGTTTTTTCTTCAAACAAGGATTCAAGAAGATAAATCAATAGAAGTTGCTTTGAAAAATGAATGTGGTAAACGAAGTACACGACATATTCCCGAAGGAGTTAACACGACGTAACTTTATCTGAAATGGAAAGACTTTTATCCAACTTTGAACGTCACAAGGTCAGTCAGGCGACTAGTGGGACTATATTTCAATAAAATAAATTTAGCATTCATACATACAAGAATACTTGGCGAAGTTGGTAAGTAACACATTCGTTGGTGTACTGTTCCCAGTTAAAACGTTTCATTTAGCATCATCTAACCGCTTCGTGAGTCCTTAGGTATAGAGAAGTAATTTTTTAAACTAAATATTTTAGCTGGTTCTACCAGTTTTTCTAAGGAATGGATAGGTACGTAGCACGATTAGCTTTAGGGGTTGACTAAAGAGTGTGGAGTCTAGTATTGTTAGATAATTTGTAAGCCTTTGTAAGACTGATGTTCATAGCTATGCTACATGGCAAAGACATTGGCAAACAGGTACAGACTTTACATATACATACAGGTACTAAAAAATCCAACAAAAATACATACAATTCTTGTAAAGCTTTCAATCAAAGAGAGAGCGTCAACCGTGGTGCACAAACCTAAACCTTGCCAGAGTTCAACGGTCATTCATTTCACGGTCGATGCAGTTGTCATGGACTTCTAATGCGTTTATTATTATTTTAAATGACGGTGCGCGGGAGCAGGGACTGGCGTGAGAGCGGCCGGTGAAAAGTATCAGAAAGTGAAACCCCAGCGAGCCTTGACCGTCACGCCGCAAGCCAACTAGAAGTTCAAGTTAAATTTTACTCAAAAGTTACTATTGTTACCTAACGGATTATAAAGTAAAAGTGACATCTTCATTGTTTTTTGTTTTGCTTTTGTAGCGTGCTGACACATTGTTGATGTGGTGATGGACTTTGGATCCTCCTTTTCACTAAATAATGTATGATTGCAGCTATTCGACAACGTTGAAGAAAACGAAAACAATAGATCGACTGTAGGTACCATTCGTTAGTCATTTGACGATCGAATACCAAGAGCTTTGATTTATATTCAAAGATTAGGAGAATGAAATTCTATTTTAGAAAAGAAGACTTTTAGTTTTATTCCGAATCGCGAAGTTAAAAAGTATAAAACCTTTTGAGTAAATTCAATTACAAAAAGAATATCTTTGAATGAGTTGTAATTAGAAACTCAAAACTCAAAATAGTTTATTCTCAACTAGAAAAATATTTGAAATCTCGACTCCACAGACATCTATAACCCATTACCTATTAGAGCAATTTTGGTTGACGAATTGTCAGAAGTGGTGGAAAGTGTTTTTGTTTCTTGCTCTTATAATATTTCATGGCAATTACGCTTTCGAGCGTGATGCAATTGTACTGGCAGTAACGACTGATACGTAATAACAACAGTTAGAACGTGCTGGGAACACAACTACTTGTTTACGATCGAGTTAGAAAAGCGCAGAGAGAAAATAAAGCAAAAGATGGAAAAGATTGTGGAAGGAACGAAAATATTGTTGGTTGATGAAGAATAATGTTTTGTTGTTATAACTAGGGAATAGGAAATAAAACAGATTGGAGATGAATTTATGGCAAGGAAAATACAAGTATTCTGCCCTGATAAGTATCTATGCAAAATATGCAATCAGAGTAAGTTTTGAGAAAAACTACTTTTTGTGCATTCACAAAAAGTCGTTTTTCTCAAAACTTTTTGTTACAAAACAGTATTGCTCATATTAAACAACTAAAACGTAAATGGACTCAAAAAATATAAGTACGAAGCTATTTGAAGAAATAGAATAATACCTATATTTTAATCACGTACTTCAGTGACACTCACAAATAAACCAGTCCCAGATTCATTCATCACCAATGTTCAGATAACCTTTAGCTTTTTTATAAAGACTACAATCGGAAGTCCGCTGTTGTGTTCTAGCACTTCGCCAAAGAAAGCCACGTTAACAATGGCTGCTACAGATACATAAACACTGTAGCGACGCTTTCTTTCTTTTATTTTGTACAGTTGTGAACTATAATATTAATAGGTACAAGTAGTGGTGGTGTTGAAAAGTCTATTTTGGAAGGAGCGTTGGAAATAAATGATCAAATAGATAAGTTCCAAAATATTGGTGTGGAGATATCTAAGACTGAAATAAACATGTAGTTAGGAAATACAAGGTTTAAAAGAGCAGAGAGCAGTTCCTGGTGGCTTTACCATTATTTTAGATTCAAGGCAGATTGGTTGATAAAAAAGACAAGGCAATTTTATAAAAAAAGACCCAACTCAACGGATAACGCACTTACTCGATGGACATGACTATAAAGAAGAAAGCTTTGTTGTTGACGGTGATGCAATAGTAAAGTTATAACTAACGTCAGACTTTGTTAAGGTCTTGATAGAAATGGGTCATGGAATGTAGGTCGATAGCTAATTACTTGTCATTCAGAGGCAAATAACATGTCTACTGATACATACGTTTACGTGTTTTTACGAATGATTGGTTCACGTTCATATTTTTACTCATAATTAGTATCCTTCAAAGCTGAAATATTCACAGTCACAGATTTATATATGTATGCCCCTTTGTAAATTGACGATGATAAATAGTAATAGCATTTGCAATTTTTATACTTGTTCTTGTTCCTAGTGCCAATCCCTGATATAACCCTCTACAAACTTCCCTGGGATCTCCAAATTCGGTATTATGTTCACACGTGCCTATCAACACATACGTCGCTATATTCAGGCTTCACAAGACACCACAAATCACAGTGGAGACATTAGGTACCTACCACGCAGTAGTGCCAACTCCGTATCTTGTCACGGTCGTGCTTGGCATCACTTCTTTCATTCTCATTTAACGCCAGCCGATTCCTTTATGCTTTCTACAGCTTGCAAATGGACGACAGTTGAAGATGACAATTTCTAAATAATTTTATTTTATATCCATATTTTCCTTTCTCGGTGGTGGTGCTTAGATGTAGGACCTATGTTATGATTCTAATATGAGTTTCATTATGTATGTAATGTCACTGATTCATAGATTTTGCCAAAACTGAATTCATGCCAGCGACACGCAAGCCCAGAGCGGAGATTATGGGAATGGCCTTTGTCCAGCAGTGGACGTTTAGGCTATAAAGACGATGGTAAAAACATATTGATTGATACAGAATTATAGCAAGTACTTCATCATCATCATCATCATCTCAGCCATAGGACGTCCACTGCTGAACATAGGCCTCCCCTTTGATCTCCACTCCACAGATACCTGTTGGAAGCGACCTGCAAGTACTTGCTACCAATTATTCAAACTTTTCCCGAGAGCGATTGTGTAATATAGACACATAATTATTATTGTACATTGACATTAGGGGTAATTACAACTTTCCTCGCATGAACGCTTCTTCGTTCACTATGTGACAGAGACGACATAAAAGAAATTTCTAATATCCACTTAGCAGCATTTAATGTTATTTCTTCAAAATAACCTCCTTTCTCCTCAATACAAATGCTGATTTGTGGTCACGTGAATTTGGGACTCAAAACAAAGTGAGTGACAATTTGCAAATGTGGTCTTCCATCTAAATCATCATTATTATCAAAACAGTGGTACTTTGTATTTCGTGGTTAGCAGCTCTTTACAAGCTTTATTTTATTTATGTCTGTATGCGGTCGTGATGAAGGGACAAAACATAAGAAAACAAATGAAAGTCTATTCCAAGAGCTACCATTAGATACGATATCAGAACTGTCCCCAATAAACCCAGTCATCCGGATACTGCTCTTAATTTGTTCTAAATTGCCTTTATTCTCACAGAGAAAAATAATGACCAACAATATTTCATATCTCCCCACGTGCGAGTCGCTGAGGAGTGAGACCGTCCGGTAAAAGTGCAGTGTACAATTAGAGCGAAGTTGATCAGCATCTAGATATGGATAATAAGTGGGCTCGCTATTATGGAGAGAGCAACACGATACGGAGGAAATAGAGTACGAGAAGCAAACGTTTTAGGTCACCCTCTGCTTTGAAAGGCACTATTCGATTCTCGACTATACAACAACGTACTGTATTCGAAATAATCGATCAGATAACTCTGTTACCGATTCCTGACATTGAATACTCCGTGTTTGTCACGGCTTCTGTCTGTGATTGCATAAGCGAATGTTTTCAAGTCGTGAAGACTTTTTTCTCAGCTTTTGTATTCTCATTGTTGCGTCATGAGCTTATTAAGTTTGTTATTGTTGCTTTGTTACAATGATTTGTGATAGAAAGTCTGTAAAAGAAAGAAACAACCGCTAAGTAGCATTTTATTATTCGATATTATGGAGATTTCAATCATGCATCATTTACATAGTTGATAAAAGCAATTCTGTTTGGGTATAAAATTAATTGCCAATAATTGCTTTGGTATTCTAACAGTTAATTATACGTTATACACGAACGATTTTACTTCGCAAGTACTAACTAAGAGATTACAAGATTGTACTTAGAAACGTTAGCTTGCATGTCTTTGTAGTCGATTTGCGTAGAGATTTGAATCATAATTTCACCGAGTCGTGTGTGAACCGCGAAACTTTCCTATTATCCGTAGAGAAAATATCCCATAAAATGAAAAACGGTTTCACCCGCGCGGGGGTCACGGCCCTGAGAGTGGCGATAGTCAATTAAGATAGTCCCCGGCAAACGACAATCGCCACATAATTATCTCGCTCATTCGTCGTGACCGTACTGAATCAGCATTGCATTAGAGCGCAGGGAGGGTTAGTGTGCATCCACAATCAAAACTATATCAGTGGGCTGCGGCAGTCGCCAGCGCTCAGTACTAGCGCGCCTTGCCCGCGCGCCGACACGCGAAGAAAGTGAAAATAAACACAATGAAAATAACAGTGCAACAATTTGTGTTTTGCGTGCTCGCCCTTGCGCTCGCAAACTGCGATGACCCCACACAAATAGAAAAATATGATAAAAAACTTAAAACTTACCAACTGGATGTGCCTGGAAAGGATCCCATAACTATTATAGAAAACGCACGTGACGAAAATAATCCCGAAGATAAATGGGAGAACGTAGCTTTTGAACATAAGGATAAGGAAGACGCAGAGTTGAAAAATTTAATGACACACATAGTGCATGACTTTGATGGAAATCGCCCAAGGTGTTACGGCCCTTCATGTCAAGATGGTTTTAACAGCGAGGAAGACGAAGCAGTTGATGATTACATATTAACCGCAGACAAACTGAAAGATTATGGTGATCTACCTCAGGATCGGCTACAAGCAATATCGGCGCTAGCGGCAAAGCTGAAAAAGGATAAGATAAAAGCTGATAGATATTCTTCAATGAATGGTGACGAAAACGATGAAGATGGAAATGGAAAAGTTTACACTACTTGGAATCGGTTAAAAGTGAAGCAGCACAAACACCCTTACGACGATAAAGACGGGTGGGTGACGTTAGAGCCAGTCGCGTGGTCTACAAGTAAGATTTCAAAGTGGAAGCCCAATGTTAAAAAACAGAAACCAAATCACTGGAACGATGATGAAAACAGATTTCCCAGTAATGATAGATTTCCTAGTGACGACAGATTCCATAATGATGATAGGTTTCATAATGACGATAAGTTCCATAATGATGATCGGTTTCATAGTGATGACAGGTTTACTTCTACTCAAGATTCTGGTAATAATTATAACTACAAACCGCAAAAGAGACCATCAACTCGTCCTGGTTACATCAATAACAAATTGCACATGTCTACAGAATATGATTCGGAAGTGCCGTCAAAACCCTCGTGGGCTAAACCTCAACAAACCAGCTACCCGGCATCATGGGCCCCTGACGAAGGAAGACGTCCCCACAAGCCTAACTGTGATAATCAAGACCATTATTCCGATGATGACGCTGTATTCTACGGTATGTCCGATTCTGTAGTGACTGATCATCGACCACCTAATTTCCCATATGAGTACGAGGCTCTGCACCAATCTTCGAGTTCACCACAAAAGCGACCTTACAGAAGGCCCACACAGGTTGTGTATTCTGGAGGTAATGATTACGAAACCGACCGTGTTTCAAGACCACCTCATGGGGATGGTCAATGGGTGTTGCTATCAACTACTAAAGGATATAGGAACAAGAAGCGTCAGCGTTCTCTGAATCCACCGGCTGATGATCGTTCAGACGTATCGACTATGACTTCACACCAAGCTGTAGCATTAACGGTACTGCCTGTTGATAAAGCTCACACGAACATGACGACTTCACACGGTGGTTTGCTCGAAGTAGAAAAGAGTTTCCAAACTGTTGAGGAATCCAAACGTGATATGGACAAGAAGAATGACTTAGATGTTGCAATGACGCAGTTTAGGCCCGTGTTGAACAAAAATAGGCTTCTTAAAAGGAAGATTGTGTCCAATGTGTCACCAGATAGTTCGACACTATTAGCTGCAGTGGGCGCAGGAATGGTCCCTGCAACCATGGCTATGGTAGTTCCAATGATGTTGGGGAAGCGTAGGAGAAGGGAAATAAATAGAACACCAGCAGATTCAGAATTAGATAGTTTACTTTTATATAAATATCGATAAATACACTATTAGTAGTAGCTTAAGATATTATTTATTGCCTATTTATTAAATAAATTATTTTGTATGAGTTTTTGTGATATTGGAATGTTTGAGAGTTGGCGTGATTGCTTTCGTTGGACTTGTTTTATGAAGGAAATTTTACTTACGACTTATCTCATTTAGATTTAGTAAGACTGTTGTGATTTTTATAGTTGTGTTACTGATAAATAAAATGTATCTTTGAATTACAAATTATTCAAGTCATTTATTTTCTTACACAACCTACTACATACCAATGTAACAAAGTAAACAAAAGATCTTCATTTTATTTAAGTTGTCACCAATAACAGTGATATATTCTGTTCCGATATAGGTACATATTCGAAAAATAGAGTTCAATGCCATAAACATTGCATTATCTCCATCAAAACACATTAAAAAATCTGACAACACTTAAGTTTTGCACACATACATACAATCTTTTGATCTTGTCTTAATTTTAACAGTAATTCGGAGTAAGTTGAAACTTGATTTCCTCGTATTCTTATTATGTAGATTGCAACGATACGAGATGGCATAGATCGATATACTTTCCGAGTATAACATCAATCGAGTTACTTTCGTGTTACTAACGGTATCACAACAGTTAGAGGATAACTAATGAACTATTAAAACACAGGTTTTGGTCACACGTTGTAATAAAACTTAACTATAAATTGAGCTTAGTACATTTAAATGTTATCTTAAGAATTTATTTTTGTTCCTATTAATACGCATTCGTCGCAGAAAGGAAGACAGTCAATTTTGAGCTTCAAAACGCAGTCAAACAAAAAGATGTAGCATAAATAATTAGAAGGTAAGTATAATAAAATTACGAGCTCATTGTCTCCATCACAACCGCAAAAGTCTTAGGTTGATCATGCTTGGCGATCATTATATTATCTGAACAGCATTCCTTATCGAGCTTTCTGTATGCAGAGTATGCTAACATAAAAGTCCTGACTGTTATTTGTGACCAGACATTAATGACAACAGAAATTGTGATCAATCTTGAGGGAAGTTCTTGATACCCAGTAAATAGATTGCGTAGATCAACCGCTTCATATTCATGCAAACAGATTCAGCTTAAATCTTAACTTATTTGTGACTTTTAAAGTTATAATATACTTGAATAAGTTTCAACAATAAATTAATATTTGTAGTAAACTTCTCCGGGACGACAGTAGATGTTCCCTGCCCGGATCGCTTCCATCAGATATTTGACGCTAAACAGACAAACTATCAGGAGCACTGAAACAAAAGAAAAAGTATATAAACCTTATGATTTTCATAGACATAATATGTCATATGTCATAGACATAACATAAAATGTTAGACTAGAAGCCGACCCTAACATAGTTGGGCAAAAGGCTCGGAGGATGATGGTGATGACGATACTCATTGGTTATGTTATTCGCCTTATTGTTATATCCTAAACTTTAATCTGCTTTCTCTGCTCTGTGACTTACTCAATCTCTCTTCATCTTAAATTCATTCACCTCACATCCTATTATCTTTCACAAACGTCATGCGTTAGGGTGAAGTAAAATTACTTAGGATATACGTCATTTACCTATATTAATTTTAAGCATGTATTTGTCCTTTTATAGTTTTTTGATTTGAATTATTAGATCATTTGTCTGAATAAACGCTTTATCTATCTATCTCTCTATAACTATTTGTGTCAAAAATACGTTAAGTTAGAAAAGTGGAAAATGGAACAAGCCGATTGCGTAATAAATGAGCCATAATACAGTAATTATCTTAAGTAAGTATGCGAGGTTCGAGGTTCCCGGTAGTTTTGTCTGAGGAAGTGCGTAAAATTGCCTGATGGTATAACAGTGTTATGGGTCTAAATAGTTTGTTTGTTTATGTAAGGATTCATTTCCTATATTCATAATCTCAAAGGAACTTAATTGTAATTTCTTAGGTAAGCTTAATTTAAATAATAGCTTACTTGACAACATTTACAAAAAAAAAAATACATCGCATATCCCTATAAATAAAAAAAAAAACAACCATCCGTATTGAAAACCTCCTCTTTTTTGAGAAGTCGGTAAAAAAATCTTTGTAATATTAAAGCAATTTTCAATTTAAAGTAAGATAATATCCTCTTTATTATTATAAGAAGAAACGGTGAATGTCTAAATCCCATTCATTTCAGAACCATTGGAAATTTTCAAATGGGCTCCGATAGGAAATGAATTTTTATTGGATTTGAGAATTGCATCTGGATAGAAGAACCCATCTCAATTGGAAGAAAGTACTTGGCATTACTTTGTAATCATTATAAGAAAACTGATATCATTGTATTCATTTTGTACTTGCCAGCACTGAATGTACTACAGTGTTTCTACCTATTTTATAATAAAAAAATGGACCTTATTTGATTGAGATTGAGTTAATTTATCTCCGTCAATATAAATCTTGAAAGTTATATTAAAAAAGATACATCTGATAGATAGGTACTCCTTATTATTGGGCTCTATTTAAAAAAAAAACTCAGAAAACCGTCTTGAGAATATAAAATACATAGTTTACAGTAATTTTTAGAACCACAGATGGTAAAAATATGCAGCGCCACAACCCACTGACTGAAAAATTAACCATCCTTTTCGAGCCTATATGTAGATACAAGGGATGTCTACAAAAACCGGCCCAGGTTATTACCCTACTTAAGACTAAACAGTAGGTACTCAAGCTATACTTACGATCAGACAGGGCTATTAGTCCGAGCTGTATCCATCCAGCGGTGAGTGCCTCCCACACGATCAGTATGATCGTGAAGAACAGGTGGAAGAAACTGTACACGAAGAATGTTGTTACTAGACAGTGGTTCGCCTGAAACCGAATAAAATATATTTCAGTAGAAATACTTTAAGTAATTTTTGGTGAATATTTAATAAGAAGACTAAACAAATAAATCAACGTTCGAAATCTATGTTACAACTGCCTTCAGTTATTCTTATAAATAAATTCCTAATACATAAAACAAGTTTTTCTTGTGTCTTGTCTTGAAATTATGTTGTGTGAAATTATGTTATTTTATACCTATGTTTTACAAATAATAAATACTTTGACTTTGGCTTTGAAAGTTTAACTCCAAAATCTAAGGAGATATATATAAAATAATAATCCTCGAGTAAGGCGTAATATTCCTTTGAATTGTATAATTTGAAAAGCTTTGTTGTACGTCGTTTGTAAGTCAATCAATCAGTCTCGTTACTGCTTTGTGTATTATCTTGCTTGTTTTATGTAGCCGTGAAACATTGAAGACATAAACTTATAAACGAAATAATCAGGCCACATAGACAAGACCAAGACATATGACCTAGCTCTACAAATAATTTAAGCTCAGCCTCATTGGCCGTTAACACCGTATCTACCAGCATTTGATCTCTCCTGAAACCTATTGTTATATAATCGGTCAGCAAGATTTTCCTACTTTCAAAAGTATAATCCATTTTTAAAAAGATCTTAATATGACACAATAAGCGATTAAAATTGTCTATCTTTACAAAAAAATAACGGATTTCACTTTCATCTTTCTATTCGAATTACAAAAGTATCTATAATACCTAATAGCCAAATCGATTAGGCTTGTTTCGTAACGCCAATTTCCAAAGAAAGTATTATCTCGTTTTAATAGGAGAAAATGTTCTGTGAAAACTAATTTCGGGTCTGTTTATTTCATGGCGGTTATTTAATTTGTATTGTGACTCTCTAATGCCGCAATCGAGTTACGTAAGTAAGACCTCGGTGCGTGCATTTAATGACGTTATTGGCTGTATCGATAGATGCCTGTGCTTTGAGTCGTATCGATGAACGTCATGCATAAAAACAAGTTGAATGGACCCGCGTCATAGACAGTTTGTGCAGTATGGTTATGGTAAATGGATCATATAATTTACCACTTTTAATCTGATTTTTCCTTGCCATATAATATAGTATTTTTACAGGAACTAAATTGTCTGTGATATACAGCCTCGTATCTTAGTAGGTATGAACCGTTACGTTCTACTGTTATTCATCAAAAGGTTTTTTCTCAAAACATGTTATAAAAAATATGTAGTTAATTCTATTTTAGAGAATAATTTCTTAAAATCGTACTAGCTATTTTAAAATTTTGGTCTACCAAAGAATGCACAACCTAGTAGGTACAAACTACAAAGGACAATGGGCAGATTGGTATACCCCACCAATAGCAATGTCATATATATCATTGGATAGGCCTTTTTATGTAGAACAACATTTACTATGACAGCTTTGCTGAAATGTTTGTCCGTTCTGAGATATAGATCAAAAACTGTGCAAAAGTTAGAACTAAGTAATCTATTGATAACTCAAGTTTTTAAAGGAAAATCTAAGTACTACCAAGTGTAAGTCTTGTAAGTGCTACCTGCTGTGCCCGTTAGGGTCCATAATTGTTACTATTATGTAGCATTTCAACCTTTTATTGTATCAACTGGATTTTGGGCGTAATGAGAAACCGCACCAATAGCAAAGTCATATATATCGTTGGATAGGTCTTTTTAATTGGAACAATATTTACTATGACAGCTTTGTTCTATTGTTTGTCCGTTATAAAAGGTTGAAATGCTACATACCTAATAGTAATAATTATGGACCCTAACGGGCACAGCAGGTAGCACTTACAAGACTTACACTTGGTAGTACTTAGATTTTCCTTTAAAAACTTGAGTTATCAATAGATTATTTAGTTCTAACTTTTGCACAGTTTTTGATCTATATCTCAGAACGGACAAACATTTCAACAAAGCTGTCATAGTAAATATTGTTCTACATATAAAGACCTATCCAATGGTATATATGACATTCCTATTGGTGGGGTATACCAGGTCCCATATATTTGTGCCCATTGTCCTTTACAAAATTATTTTAAAAGATTGCCCGTACAATAAATCTGCTACTTATATCAATTCTCACAGCGATACCGGTCGACACTTCTCGAGAGGCTTTCCAGTCCGATACGATTTTATCGGAATATATCTCGAGTAAAATACCGATATTATCGAGCATCGGACTTGTGGGAACATTGTCTCCCCTTTTGAGTAAAAAGTTGTTATTGCAATGGGAAACAAAGTTCGTGTTAGTAGTTGGTATCGGTTCAACGATGCTTGACTTTTTATTCATTTTCGTTGATGGTGTAAGCAAAGATGTTCATTTAAAATACTCAAACTAAGTATCTATCTCCTGTTTTTTTAAGTATGGCTGTTTTTAGAGTTTTATGATGTGCTAAATGTAGCTAATGATCTCAGGCCCTATATGGATTATCCGTGTAACTAATTTCATTTGATCAGTTCAGGAGCTTTGGTGTGCAAACGCGACAGTCATACAGAGTTCTTTCGCATTCATAATATTAGCAAGCATTTTGTAGGTATGACATGACAATTTTTTATTAAAATAAAAATTTCTTACCTTATAAGCACCACAAGTGAACATAATAGCAAATAGGAACAGCAACATTCCTATCGTTATATACGTGAGGTAATACGTCAGCACGATTATCCTCTCCAACGAATCCTTTGTGGATCCAAATATGCTCTCCAGATTCTCGAAGTTTCTAAACTTTTCATCCTTCTCGAAATAGTTGTTGGTCACATTCAGTCCTAACTGGTATAAGTGGAAGGCCACAGTTGCTATCGCTATGAGCTGGAACAAAGACAACTTATGTTTAGAATTGTGTGGATAAAGTTTTGAAGATGGGATATAGATGTAGGCACAGGCTTACCTATTTTGCTTAAATAAAAGCCTGATAACAAATGCATAAATGAAAGTTTGATAAAAATGGGCATGAGCTTTCATTAGATACATTATTGATGATGAAGAATTATATAAGTTTGATGAGCTTGAATTATTGACGATGAAAAATTGTTACATGCATCAGACCATTATTTATAAGTAGATTTATGTTATTTTATATGTTATGTTCGTAGAAGTCTTTTGAGTAATAAATAGCCATTTATATGGAGTCATTAAATTTCTACAAATACGCTCAGCCAACTTTTAACAACAGTATAAACTAAGTAGATATAGAAAAGGTACCCGCGCTGCGCCTGATTTATAAAGCTAGCAAAGCACCGTAAATACGAAGTTGTAAGCGACACTTCGCGACGCTATGCGTTTCGCTATTTCGTTTACATCAGGCGCTTCAACAGATGGCTTTATTTGACTTGAAGATGTTTACAGTGGCTCTCAGACTTTAGATTAATTTTGTCTCAGACTATTCTTGTATTGGTTTCAAATAATATATTCCATTTATGGCTCTATCAGATTTTATATTAATAAAGCCTAGACAGTCTGATACACCACTTGACCGGTTACCAATAAATATATTCTAATATGACGGCAATATTCTTTCAAATAAATGTAAATATGGATATGTAATACTTACTATTACAATGTATCCGAATATAATATTTCCCACCCTAAGGGGGAAACAGAAAAGGAACTTTCTCGTCATCTTTTCATCTGTTTTCCTGAAAAAGGGAAAGTTAAATATAAAAATACGTTACAATATTTTATATGAGGAATAAAATGTTACACAAGTTTCAGACAATATTACCAAAAAGAAATACAAAGATAGAAAGTCTAACTAAATGTTTCATTAAAAATGTTTATTTTTTGAGTTTCAATGAAATGATTGGGAATAGGTATTAGGATTAAATTTCATGCGAGTAATTATTTCTGTCTAAAAATAAATATAGGTACCAAAGTTCATGGCTCAACATCCACTGCTCCCTCCCCCCACCACTCACACAAGCAACCAAAACAAAACTATCTATGCACAACACACAACCGAAACGTTCGCTATCAAAACACGATGTGCTATTTCAGGTACCTACATATAACACTAATCGCAGTACACGACCAATTTAATTAGGTCTTTGTCATTGTTGATACTAATGAGTGGGACGGGTTAATGAATAGTGGTTGTCGAGGAAGCGACTCCACGGTTCGCTGATCGCTGTAAAGGTTGCAAGAAGGGAGAGGGTTCGGGTGAACGGGCCAAGGTCGGGAGCGTCCGTTTATAAAAAGGTAGCTAAGTACATAGATAAAAGGTGTGTCGGCCTTCCTCTACGTTATATGCGATAAGAATTCTTTAGGGAATTTGGACACCTGGTTTCGTAAGTAGTTGGTACTTAAATGGTAGCGCACGTGTGTCTTCCGTGTTTCAATGGGCGTTGAATTGATGGTCGTGATGGCCTAATTTGGATTTGGTGTTGATGGAATAAAATCCAGTGTTTTTACTAGGTCATTGACCAGGTATAAGATCTCCTGTACCTAGAGAAAAAGTACTCATTTAGTCATTTAAAATACTACGGTAGACAAAAACTACGAATAGATCAAAAAGCAACGAGAACAAGAGATCCACTTTTGCTCTTTTAAACGGTCGTTTGAAACTCAGTATTACTGTGATTATAAGTAGAAGCAGACTAGCTGCCATTTAACCTCTAGTATCTTTAGAATCTCAAGTTTATTCCCGTGGATGCACTAAACATTCAAAGAGCAACTTCACCTTTAAAGTTTACGAAGGTTGATACAGAAATAAACCAGACTATAATCTTTTTGGGCTGTCGAACTTCGTGAATGCTACCCAAGCCTTTGTGTTTCTTTGGGATCATTTCGGTTAGCTTTGTAGTCTGTTGTTTGTTTTAAGTTTCTGTTTCATTTTGTTTTATTTTTACATTAAGAGATTTAGGTAGGTAAGCGGTTTTTGACCCAACCGGAAGGGTTCAGTTTGGGAACAGTAGGTATAACTGTTTTTTTTTTTTAAATAGATAATTTTCTCACAAACGCATTGGTGAAAAAAATGACAATATAACAAGTTCTCGAAAAGCTTAGTCTTTATACTCTCGCATCTTAATATTTTTTTGTTAACTCATATTACTCACTGTTTTAATATACTTACCAAAAGATAAACTGATATTACGTAACACTGTCAACAGTTTTCGTCCTATTTACATCAATTAAGAACGCGAACACTTGTCTGATAAGCCGTTTGCGCCATAAAACAAAGCTAACGCTGTGAACATGGAACCATCTTAATGACTACGTTTAGAACCAATTAAAACTCTTCTTGGCCGATAAATAGTTGAAAAGTAGTTGAAAGTATAATTTCATCATTACTTACACGACGTTTGCCATTTCTTAGTAGATACGAAGTTTTATAGTAAGATTGAAGATTCATACATTAATACCTAAGTACGAAATTTGACCAACACATAGGGGAGATGTTCCCAAAACGGGTAAGCTAAGGGAAGATGTTAAATAAAATAACCAAGAACATTACATGCGACTTGTATTTGTACTCACATGGTTGTTTATATAATAAACTTTGGAAAACATAAGATAGTCTTAGTAATCTTCTTCAAAATTCAGAAAAAAAATCAAAAATATAAACCCCTTCCAAATACCCGCTTTGCCCTCGGGGGGGTCCTAAAACGGGTAGCGCCTTTGGGCAAAGCAGGTAAGGAATGAATATATGTGATAAATGAATTAGAAAACGTATCTTAGCCTCCTGTTATCCAGGAAATCTTTATCGTTAATTAGTTTCCTTAATTATGTTAAACAGTTTTCTTATTTTGATCAGTCTAGATCACATTTTTACTTTATTAAATGTTACATTTGAAATTATAATCCTACCAGCAGATAATTTTGTTAAAAATCAGAGAAAACATATTTTAATTTCTTTTTCACGCTGTTCCTGTACTTCTTCAGCTCTCTGTGGCTTCCTTTGTCTTCGATTAGCTTTCTGTGGGATCAATTGAGAAAGTGGCCCCTTATTTCAAATCGGGTAGTCACCCGTTATGCCCCTACCCGTTTTGCCCAAAAGCACGTTTTAAATTTCAACTACCTTAACCTTAAAATAGTAAACAAGGAGACCACTAAGTATTCACAATTAATAAGCATATAACATGCAAAATGATATTACAAAACTGCGAAAACCGTATCTTGCACCATATTTGAGTAGTCAGCACTAGCATAATCCGATTTTTTTTAGTAAACTCTGCAAAAAACTTTTTTTACATCTAATCTCGAAAACACTCGTTCTAGGCGCGCGAGCCAACTGACCGTGATCGGCGGGGTGGTAGTGCACCGCTCTACACTCACAGGTTCACACTAAGACCTATAATATACGAATGGCAAAGCCTACCCGTTTTAGGAGGGGTACCCGTTTTAGGAACATCTCCCCTAAGATGTTGCAAATTGAACGCTTCTTCACTTCTTAAATACATAATTACTTGCATGTTAGACTTTGGTCACAGTTGAAGAGCTTTTCAACCGTTCACTGTGAAAAAAGTTTATAGTAAAAAAGTTGTTGTTGTATCGCTAAGGTTACCTATCGCAAAAGCTTGGAGCATGCTTTGTTATTTTTAAATCGAATTCGTTATGCAAGCCAGTTTCAACTGAACTTCTAAAGAGATAAGTATTTACCATAACTAATATTTAAAAAATTATCGCAAAAGGCGACAGATAAAAAACAGTTAATGGCTTTGTTCCATATTATTTAATACCGCGGTTGACAATTTTAACTAACAGAAACATAAACTACAAATACACTGGCCTTTACCAATAAATCATTGAAGACAATAATTATTCAACAATCGGGACATCTATGCAGGCAGAATGCATAATGCGATAGCACACAAGCTGCATTTGGTTAGTGATGCATTGCATATCGCAGCTGCTCGTGCAATTTGCATCACAATATACACCTGATGCAGAAAACTGGCCATTTTCAGTAATAGCCGGTCAAGTACAACTGGAACACGATGTTTGAAGGTTTTGTACTTATAAATTTTAATTGGTGTTGGACCCTGGCTTGGCACGAATATATTCCAGTGTTATACCTCTACATATTAAATTTTTCTTGAATCTCTTAAATCTGTGCCTATAATATTAAAAAAATACAAACATTCAAATTGAGAACTAAAAATTCAGAATTGTGAATTTTTGGGAAGTCGGTAACAAATATGCAAATGCTAAACTGTGCGGATGCGACTTTAAGTATAAAGACGCCAGTTTATCAAGCTTCTACAATTTATCAAATTAATAGATTTCCTACTTTATCTCTTGATTATGAAAACTTAACAGATTGGCGTAACTTTATATGCTGCGTCTTTACTATGAAAATATAGCTAAACCTTCCTCCTAGATCACTCTAAGTAATTACTGATAAAACCACAAGGAAATTCGACGACTTTGTTTCAACAATAATTTTATTACGATGCAAGGTGCGGCAGATGTTCATAATAACCACACAATAGGGTTGCCAGTAATTCTGTTATTGCTTCTAGCTAAGTTTACGGGTCGCATACGTGGCGTATTGCAATCACCTATTGTTATTTAGTCGCGTGAGTTTACCAGGGAATTGTCACAAATGAGCTGGCAACACAAGGGTGTTTATTTTGGTATAATTTCAAGTCTAAAATTACTAAATATTGATGGTTAACGACTTTGTTTAGGCATGGCTAGTTTTGTTACTTTTTAACACGCTTATATTAGCTTCACTTGTAACTATGTATAGTAAGAAAATCTTGGAATCTCAATTTGACCCACTTTCCGGTCTTCGATTAGGATTTTGCACACGCTCTGAGTTCTGATGCCAATGCATGACTAGCTAAGAAAAGTTACAAAAAGCGTGATTTTTAATTCCTTGTTTCTGAAATGAGATTAATTTACTAAAAAAACCCTAAATTATTTGTTTTTAGGGTGTTTTTAGTAAATTACCTGTATTTTTAACTCATTGGTATCAAGGCTATAATGACGAGAAGATATATCTTTCGAACATACAGTTTAGCAAAAGCTTTAGACACGGATTTTGAATACCTATCTACTAAAAAACAAATCACGAGACTTCAAAATAAGAATAGAATGTAGGTACCAAAACAAATGAATTTCAAATCTTATAAGGAAAGAGGAGCTGTTTATTCATTGCTGATCTCATCACTATAGTGTCCCTGTCAGTCAGACTGAGTCAATGTACATATATATCGGCTATAGGTATCAACACTGTTTTCAGACTAATATGTAGACACCAATCTTTTTGTCGTCAGGGAACATTGCGCGAATCTCTGAGCAGAAACCATTTTCAATTATAAAACCATTTTAAAAATATAAATATAGTAAGTGTACATAGTAAGTAATAAGTTAGATAATAAGTGTACCTATATAATTTTATTAAAAAAATATGTATTTCGGGTGTGTCGTTCATAATCACATTAAATTAAATGCGTTAATATACTGGTTAATATGTCGATTAACACAAAGATAAAAGAAAAATACGTAAAAATAAAAAAAATGTTTTTTTCAAACAAAGTAAATGGAATAAAAATGTGCAAAAAGAACACCATATAAAAGTCAGTCATTACAAACAACTGAAATTCTCCCTCTCCTGTGGAACATTGGATACGACTGGGTCCTGCGCGGTGCGCTTCTCCACGGCGTCAGCGTGATATGCTACGCTGACGACACGCTAGTAACAGCACGTGGGAAGACGTACCGGCAGGCGGCCATTCGGGCGACAGCCAGTGTCTCACAGGTTGTGGGCAGAATCCGACGTCTTGGCCTCGAGGTGGCCCTGCACAAGTCTGAGGCCCTTTGTTTCCATGGGCCGAGGAAGAAGCCACCTCCGGGGTCCAGCATAGTGGTAGGAGGGGTCACCATCGCTGTCGAGTCGACAATGAAATACCTCGGACTCGTTCTGGACAGTCGATGGGACTTCGGGCCGCACTTTCAGCGGCTAACCCCTCGTTTGATGGCCGCGGCTTCAGCGCTCTCGCGCTTGCTACCCAATCTCAGGGGGCCCAACAACTCCTGCCGGAGGCTCTATATGGGGGTCGTGAGGGCGATGGCGCTGTACGCCGCGCCAGTGTGGGCGAACACCCTGGCGGCCCGCAACCGCGCAGCGCTACGAAGACCACAGCGAGCGATGGCCATCAGGGTCATAAGGGGTTACCGAACGATCTCGTTCGAAGCGGCATGTCTCCTAGCCGGATCTCCGCCATGGGACATGGACGGAAGAGTCCTCGCGTCTCTCTATACATGGCGCGAGGAAGCGGTGGGGCGGGGCGAGCGTCTCGCGCCTCGACAAGTTGAGGCGCATAGGGCTGAGCTCCGCCAAGTGTTAATGGCGGAGTGGGAGCAGAGGCTTGTACGACCCACGGCAGGGCACGCCGTTATCGCGGCGATAAGGCCCGTAATGAAGGAGTGGCTGGAGAGAAGCCACGGCGCCCTCAGCTTCCGGCTGACACAGGTTCTCACCGGACATGGTTGTTTCGGAAAGTTCCTGTGTCGCATAGGCCGGGAGCCCACGCCCGAATGCCACCATTGTGGCACCGGCAACGAAGATTCGGCGTTGCATACGTTGGCGGAGTGCCCAGCATGGGCAACGCAGCGCCGTGATCTAACTGCGGTACTGGATGCTGCGGGAAATCTTTCGCTGCCGGCCGTCGTGTCTTGCATGGTCAGCAGCGAAGAAGAGTGGAATGCCGTCGCCTCCTTTTGCGAGGAGGTGATGGTTTTAAAGGAGGCGGCGGAAAGGGTGAGAGAATCTGCTACCTCTCTCCCCACCCGCAGCAGACGTAGGGGGCGTCGCAGGGTGGCTGATCTCCGGCCACCATAGGGCGCGGCCTGCGGACGGCAGACTAGGGGCGTCTGTCGTCCGATCAGAAACAGGCCTCGAGACGGTGGCGTTGTGTTGCGCGCGCCTCTCTCAGTGGAGTTACTGTGGCCGCTGGGTGACGGCCACAAAGGGTGACGGGGCCCGCCTTCGAACATCTGGCGGGCCAATACCTGTCGGGGGTGCGGAAGAATGCTTTGGCGATACCCGTGCCCTCGACAACAGGTAATTGGAGGCAACACCAGGTAGGGTTTTTAGCCGGTAAGAGTCCGGCACACCCCTCCACCTGCCCCAGGTGGAGTACAGTCCATGAGGATTTTCCCCCCTGACAAAAAAAAAAAAAAAATTCTCCCTTGAAAACTGACAGCTGTCAACTGATCAAAACATACGATACTCCTAACTTTATCTCTGCTTTACACATGATGTTGTAAATTATAAAAACGAAAAATGACTCCTGTGGTTAAACCATTGAATGGATTAGGTTATTTCTTTTACAATTCGCCATAGAATATCATAAAGTATATGTGATATGATTTAATGTGATTGTGAACGACACACCCGATATATTTCAATTAAAAATGAAATAATAATATTTCAATTAAGAATGAAAAAAATATATTTTATTGTCAATTCTGAGCGTAATTAAAACATAAGTTTTTCAATTAGGTAAGTATTAGCTTGTGAGGTGTGGGCTAGTAATAGATACCTTATTCTTAGTTAATAATGTTGTAATAATTTAATCTGCTATCAAATGTTGCTTGGTAATTTAGCTTAAGAACTTATCTTAATAGGCAGAACCCCACGTAATTTATTCCTAGTCAAAATGTAATATTAATACCAACCCAAAGAACATAAAATATCATGGAGAAGAGTTCATTGACTTGTGGTAATTTTTTATTACATTTTTTAGCTAAAATTCTACAGTTTTTATGACAATTGGCCGAACTTGGTAGCATCCGCATCAAAACTAAATATTATTAGGTATATGGACCTGTCTTCTGTATTGATTGCAGAACTACTACTTACAAGTTGCATATTAATTGTTACTCGCGTTTAGCATCATAATGATAGTACCTAGGTCCTACTCAGTCCAGTCAATTTTTTTTTTTACATTCTCTGGATCACTTTCAATCAAGTTTTTTTACATAAACAGGTAACTACTATGTTACGTTAATGTTTTATATAGAAATGATATCATAATATCAAAAATAACTCAAGACAGCTTCAAACAACAACATAGGTATCAACTTTGTAAAAAACAGTGACCTTTTCGGATTACACTTACAAAAAGATTACATTAAAATTAAACAGGTAAAATAGAAATTGAATTGATGTTTCGTCGCCTAAATAATACTTTCAGTTATAAAAAATAGTAATTGTACTGAATAGGTGATAGATATAAAACAAAATTTTGTGAAGTGTGAACCGACAAATCTTTTACGTAAGTAGGATAGATCCTTTCTAATTCTCACATTTACACTAAATTAATAAAACAATTTAATATTGGCGCCATATAAATTAAGAGCAAAGTATCAATAAAAATATAATTTGAATATTGTTTGTGTCGCCAACAGCCAAAACAGGGGCAACGAACTGGTTTCATCTTTAATTAATTAAGTCTATTTTAGACGTCCTCGTTAATCAGTATCACTAAACAGGATCTATTCACTTCAACGAACTGTAGACGAAATAACCTTTTAAAAGTGGTTAGGTTTAATTCAATTATTACCAAGAGCAAATAAGATTTTGATCTATAAAAAGTTGGCGGTATAATTTGTAAAGACTATAACGACTAATTTATTATTTTTCAAAGAGCCCATACTAAAGTTTCTGAAGTTTAAAATACTCGCTTTGTAATGAACTACCTACCCATTAAACCGTCTAGACATTGGATGACGCTCATTACCGACACTTTTCCCCACCTCTAGTAACAAAACAGGTACTTTTACAGATGCCTCCACAAAAACGAACAAAAGATACAATAACTTACTTCCCACGACAAGTTCTCTATTTCTTTCGAAATCCAATTTGAGCACTTTTCTTCGAACAAAATTATATTGGCTTCACACTTCACATCACAATCACTGTTACATCACTAAAGGCTGGGACTTCATTGATTCATTCGTATTAAACACTAAAAGCTTAGATTAAATTTATTATCGATTTGTTTCGCGTGTTTTAAAGAAATTCGATTTTCGAGATGCGCTCGCGCGGACGGTATCGCGCTCGGTCGCTCGAAGACTTGAAGGCATACAGGTTGGTTACGTCATGGCAGCAAGGCCGGTCGCGCGACGCAACCTACTGTCCCGATCGGGGAATTAATCGTCACTGCACAAGGTCAAGCCGAAATGATACATTTTAGACTTATGGATAAAGTTCTTACTGTATGACGATGACGAATTAATTAGGTTTGCCATGGTACCTTTGCATCAAGGGCGAGTTGATAAAATGTCTCGTAGGAATGAACTTCGTGAATGAACGGCTGATTTGTTTTTATTCGGAAGGACTGGAGGCAGTCAACCGTACCATCGGAATAATTTGGCAACCTCAACTGTGAAGCAACGTTGAGGCCTGATTTATTCAGCAATTCTAAGGCAAGTTCGATATCCAAAACTAGTTTGTAGATACCAGTCGATGTCCTGACATGAATGAACATTAAAGAGTCATGGTCAAGGGTCATCGCGTCCGGAGAGGTACGAGCTATTATAACGAACAGACAAAGCGAGGTAGTGACAGCGCAGATTATGTATCTATTGTGTGAAGTATTGCTAGACCCGATGAATTGAAATTTTAGATAGCAGAGGTGACGCCTACTATAACAAAAACTAACAAACTGTCATAATTATTTGTTGATGATTTCCTAATAACCAATATGGTGCCAGCCAGTGAAATTCCGAGATATAGAAGGAATCATTAACACGGAAATAATTGAATAAGGGTAATTTGGTTTGTAATCCTACGAAAAGCAATTTCCCACTATTCATTAACTACCAAGCTTTTAAAGATCAGTCTTTCAGATAAGAACATTCACGACGCCATTCCAAAATTAAAAACTTATTTGTATCTAATACAATGAGAAACATACTTTCCCGTATTTCAAACCTAAAGAAATAGGTACATCATGTGTCAAGATTGAGCGATAGAAGTTCAAACAATAAGAGCACTCTTGTTTCTCACGTTTAGTTGAAGCTATTGTGATATTGTGGTCTTCGTTACGGTTCATTTTACTGCTTATTAAGATGCTCCGCGTCAATTCATATTGACCCGTCAGTAACGTTTGAGTGAGTAGTTTATTGACACCAAAAAACACACAGGGATCAATTTTTTACAAGGACTTAGGAAGAATTAGGCTTATGATTATTATTTTGATTAATTTAAGTTCTAAGCATGTACCTATATACTGATGTAACTTCGACTATATTTATAGCTCCAGCTTTTTCCTGTTTTTCGACTGTCACAGACGATTTAGCCCAGACTAACGTTGAACCAATTGGGTTTTTCATGTGGAATATCCCTGGAGAACCGATTAGCTCCCAGTTCTATTCTGTCTCCGTCAATGTCGATGGATTGACAAGGACAACAAATGTTCAACATTTTTCGGTCTCAAAAAGTCCACCAACAAACTTACAAACGGTTTTTTTGTCGCATATTTATAAAAATATTGTCATGCAACATGATAAATAAACAAATATTAAAATAATTATACCAGTAAAACCGCAACTTTTACATAAAAAAAAACCATATAAGTAAGTAAAATGCCTACTTTCTTTATTGGTTAACATCCTGCTACTACACGTATGGGTAACTTTACCATAAAATAATGAAAAATATTGTCTATAAGTTGTGCATTGCGTGCACAACTTATAGACAAGCAAGAGTGGGTGGCTCGGAACGGGTTAGACTGGTCTTCGAGCCTACTTGTCGGGGTAGCCGCCAGAGTATATGAGTCTATGGCGATCATTAACTTTACTAGTGATCGCACCTTTACTTTTATAGTGTTATAGAGAAGCTAGAAAGCTACTAGAACTTTCTTCCTTTTGAAAAATAATCTAGATAAGTTGCAATTGATTAACATTAATCGGAAAGTAATGACTGGGCTTAATGGCTAAGGTTGAATAAATAATGTTAGATAATTTAAAAAAAATATTAATAACGTTATTATTTTGACAGAATAATAAATTGTTAATTTAGTAGATGTTTTTAACTTTTGGGCCAGATCCTATAATTTGGCAGAAGCACATAGAGTCGGAAGCACATAAGAAAATAATGGTATGACAAATACAAATAGTTTCATATTGAGTACATTATGTACTTACTAGATATTATGCTCTTAATAGCCGACTACTATGATAAACTCCTACTGGCTTATCCGTTAGCTGCTCATAAAAGCTATGGGGGTTCGTTATGGGCTTATCATAGACAGCCATAACGTTTCTCCCATGATGTGCCATAAAGTGAATTATTTTCGCCATGTCATAGAAGTGCGATAATATTGATGGGCTTTCACTAAAGATCAATGGAGAAAAATAAAGCATTATCTACTTAATATTACTATATTAAGATTAACTGGACATGTTGATACTCTTTTATGGTATACAAGCTAGTTTCCCGCGGTTCCAAATGCATCCTGGGGACTTCTTCCCGTATGCAGACAAAATAAGGCCTATGTTACTCAATGATAGTCCAGCTACCCAACAGTAAAATAAAAGTACAAAAAAATCAAAATCAATTATTATATTAGTATAGATTAGGTATGAGACATGAATTTTTGTTAGAGTTAATTTACTATGAATTTACTATACCATTACCGTCTTTCAGCAATGGATAGACAGTACAGTAGACTCATTAACATATTATAAGACAAGATAAGTTCTGATAGTACACAACCTAGTGGATAGACATATATTTATATTATATCTATAAGAAAAAATAAGTATAGGTTTGTTGCCAAGTCAAACCAAGTATCATAAGACAACAAGATGTACCGAGAACTACAGAAAGAAAGTACAAATCTCAATGAAGGTTTTCCTGTTGTGTTTCTTTTGCGCAGTCCACAACATGTTTACCCTGTTTTGTCACGAGATGACCTACATATAATAGGTACCTATACCTTATGCGTGTGTATGAGTGATTGTGTTCACACTTTCTATAAATAGCATTGACTGCGTATAAGAACAGAACGGCCACGCCGTGTAGGTCACAGAAATTACTTGCTTATAAATAGCACGAGACCACTTGTACTACAAACAAAGGGCATCTACTTTGTTATTTTATTAATTAACCTTATTCGTTTTATTTTGGTAAAGGATATATGTAGATTGCAGGAAACCCTTGCATTAGTAGTTGATCATATGTAGTTATAATCGATACTACTTTTTCTTCTAAGGCTAAGCAGATCTGGCTTTTTCCTAACTGGAGCGATTACTAGGAGCGACTGCCTGTCTGTCCTCCTCAACCTAGTTTCCCCCGCAACCCAATACTCCTTGGTAAGCTTTCTGCCTTCTCCATACCCGTAACGACTGCCAATGATGTTCAAATGAATTTATTTTTATTTGATACAGTTAATTAATTCTAAAGAATATTGTGATAGTCCGTTATTGACCTTGTTTTAAATTGCCTTGTCATTTAACATTTTATACATATATTTTGTGCTACGTCTGCTGTCTCTTGGGATTACGCTGTCAATAAATTCCCACGAGTGGTTGCTTCTCAGTACAAACATTCCATTTCCTAGTAGCACTATATATCGCACTGTTTCGCTTAATGTGTAGTTTCTATGGATTGTTTACATGCGAGTCAGGCTATAGAGTACCAAAAGGAAGAACATATTTCTAGATATTTTGTTGTTTCAATATTTACCTATCAATGTTGTTTACAAGTGTTTCACAGGTAGGTAATATAGCTACATTTTGTAGATCTACTTTTCTACTATAAGTATATTTTCTTTTTTCGATGTAAGAATAAAATTATGGAAAAGGAGAAGGTAAATGTAGGAAGGTAAATCTCTCAATCAATGAATCTATTTGTGTCTGGAAGAAGAAAATTCAGTTCAAATTAAGGACCCATTTCTATTTATAAATATACTCATTAACCCCCGACGCAAAAACGACGGGGTGTTATAAGTTTGACGTGTCTGTGTGTGTGTGTGTGTGTGTGTGTGTGTGTGTGTGTGTGTGTGTGTGTGTGTGTATGTGGCATCGTAGCTCCCAAACGGATGATCCGATTGTAATGCGGTTTTTTTTGTTTAAAAGGTATGTCAGTCGGGAGTGTTCTTAGCTATGTTTGGTGGAAATCGGTTCAGGTCTTCAAGGTCATCAGCTCGTTTGCTAGATGTGATAGGAATGTTACACGCTCAGTTTACTTGCAAGTATATGTGGGATCTGAAATTTGAAACACTAATGTCTTTTGGAACCACTGAGCTGGTCTGCTGTTAGGGCACGAAGGTAGGAGACGTAACCCTGAACTGCCTTTTAGTAAACCCATCGAGTTTGGGCTCGTTGAATTTGTCTTGACGAGTTCTCTTCATGTTTCTGATTGACGAGAACCTGATTCTGGAAATGGGATGTGGCGGATGAAACCCTGGAATGCCGGAATTAAACGGATAAACCGATTTATATTTTTGCTGAAAATCTAGAATGTCCAAAGGTGAATCTTTATTGTTTCTCAATCTGTGCAATTCTCCCAGAGCCAGTTTGTCATGAGGATTGTTAAACAGCTTCCTTTGGCCGAGATCGCAAATAGCGACCCCATCTTAAGATAAAAAAAATTAAATGAAAGAAGGAAAAATTAAGGAGCTCCTTTAAAAAGCATGAAATAAAATTAAATTATAAATTTAAAAAAACCCCGACCCAAAAAAAGTACGCAATAATTATGACAAAAGGTTAAAAACGCTAAACCCTATAAAAAGCAAAAAAATAACTTTTAACACTACGTAAACTAAATTTTGACGTGTCGGGGGACCGCTTTTTACCTTCATAAATACTTATATAAATCAAATGATACCTACCTAATTACAACATTCGTTTAAAAAAAAAACATGTATCTAAAGTAATGAATTAGAGCGGTCCCCCGACACGACAAAATTTAGTTTACGTAGTGTTAAAAGTTATTTTTTTGCTTTTTATAGGGTTTAGCGTTTTTAACCTTTTGTCATAATTATTGCGTACTTTTTTTGGGTCGGGGTTTTTTTAAATTTATAATAAATGATGTTTTTGTAGCTTTACTTGGAACCTTTTACGCGTAGTGACGTCAAAGACGGCCATTAAATCAGGTATACCTTCACCTATTTAAAGGTATATAATGTTGCTTTATGAGGCGTGAAAACTGATGAGTACTTTGTTTTTATTTCCTCGTCAGGTTTTCGCGTAAAAGGATGTAGTACAAGTACAAATTCCAATCAAACAATATTCTTTTGTTTTTACCTTGAACTTAGAACATAATTGACGAATCTGTATTTAAAGTTGATGCTTTTTTAATGATCGCGTATTAGGTTGATCTGATAAGCTTTTTTTTTCTCTCTGATTACATTTTTTTGCCGCATTTTATGAAGGTTAATTCAGCTCCGTTTAAGTTGGATGTGAAGTACGGAATTGATTTTATTCTATGTATTAGTGTGGAACATTAGTTTCCGTGAGTCAGGTTTCGCACAAATTCAATAAAATTGTGTTGAAAAATTACGGAAAATCCGTGCTTGCAAAATATGTATGCTTATCTAAATAAAACGAGCGAAGAGGTCCCTCGAGCCGCTTGTAATAGTTAGTTTAACTATTAAAGGCGGAATAGTGGGAAAAATAATGTCTTGTCATGAGATAACAACAGCACTAAGTGCTGACAGACCGATGTTTCCCTTTTCGGTAGCGGTAATAAGTTATTTTCCTCGACTTTTACGAATTACACGGGCCGGCAAGATATTCACTGTTTTTTTTTGTTGTTATAAATCTTGTAAGTATTTAACTGCAGACAGGTTATGCCGTTTATAGTATGTAGGTACTAGCCGTTCCTGCGGTTCCACCAACTTAAGAGGGAATCCCGTACTCGGATAAAATAATAAACAATTCAGCCTATGTCACTCAAGAATAGTGTAGCTTTCCAACAATGTAGAATTCATCAAATTGGATTAGTGGTTTTAGTTAGAGCCTTTTCCTGTACCGGCAAACATGATGATTGTCCTGATAACACCAACACAAAACTCATAAAAGCCAACAAGCTCCTTTCACTACAAATCAAATGAAGTCCTCACAAAACCACTAATTAGCCACTTTTTGCCGTTTACACAAAGAGTCGGCGCACACATCGGTCTGAAATCTCGCTGAATGCGAAGTGGCTTTGAGTAACAAGAACGTTGAAACTCGGACGAGTGTGTAAGTGGATGAGTGCACTTGGCGGCTCGCTTCCCCACTAACATAAAGGCTTATAATGACTCTAGTGTATCTTCAGGCCTCGAGTATTTCAACTGGAGCTGTCTTTTTTCTCCCACTTCAGTTTTGGAGCGAAATTGGCTGAGCTGTTGCTGTCTAAATCTGTTTGCGGTTTAAAAGTTTGTGTGGTTTGTTCTAGTTGATGATTCGTTTTAGACTGAGGCGTATCATATGGAAGAGGTATTCTTAAGGCACTTTTATATATTACCTGATACTCAACAATATTACGAATATCTGTAGGAGCTTTCACAAGGATATTTTATGTATTGTAAAAAAAATCGTTTACAGCTATTTTGTATAGTCTAGGCTGGAGACTAAATACTCTATCAGAAAAACAGGAATAAATTGATAAATAGATTTACATCTAGAAAATTGGCAGACTATATCTTGAATGATGTTATTACGAAGGATAAGCTAAGACAGGGGGTAACTCTGATTGATTTGTTTACTTCAACGATTAGTTGTTTACATTACTTAGTATATTGCTTGAGGTTATTGAGTTATCCTTCATCTATTATAATTTGAAATATTGACACTAGATAGATGTTGCCAGTAATCAGACTCAAAGTTGTATTAAGGTTATAGCTCACATTAAACGACTCTTCTTCCAACCTTTCAACCTAAAAATGGTATATTCAAGTATGGGCTTTAAGCATTGCTCTTTAGATATATTTTGCATTGGAAACATTGCAGTACCTATGATAGAGGTAAGTTTACTAATTGCCATCGTATGCTAAAAAATGTAGCCATGTGAGCGGAATCGTTTATGTCGCCTTATGACCTTTGGAATTCCAAAAAATATACTTCAAAATTAAAAAATCCTTACTCCATGACAACTTTGGGGAAGTTAGGTCTATGATTAGAAAACCGCAGAGATTGTAAAGCGATGCTAAACACTGATTGGAAAACTAAGGTATTCCCTGAGGCTTCGGTATCCATTACCTAACTTAGATATGTTAGTTCCAAATTAGCGGCTGGATGTCGACCCTAATTCAATTATTTAGGTACCTAAGTACTTAACTACCTTTATCTAAAATGTACATATGTATAGAACATAATATATTAACATAAGCTACTTATTGTTTTGGGCGTTTTATGTGAAGTATGAAATATCGACTGAAATGATTCTCTATAGGAGCACAATTTTCCTAAGTCTGAATAATGTATTAGTACTAGACGACACTTCAATAAACCATTAAGTATAAGTAATTACTAATTATGTTGCCTATTGAAGTCTTGTCTCACCATACATGTGCATTTAAGAGTGATCTCTTCTCTTAAATGTACATGCATATTCTAAAGAAATACTTTACTTTCGTACATATTTTATGGACTGTGAGACGCCCTGATGAAATCATAATAGCAATTGTCATTTGAATATTTAGTTGCTCATCTTGTTTGGGTAGGTTCATGTTTATTGACAACCATTTGGATATTCATAGCCTGGTAAAATATTAGGTAGGTAAGCGAGCAAAATATTGCTGAAAAATAAAAAAATAGCAGCTAAACCTAAAATATATCTAAATGCTCAATCCTTCTCCGTGTGAGAGGAGGCCTGTGCCCAGTAGTGGGACCATAAAGAGGCTGTAATAGTATAAATCTAAAAGGATATAAAAATAATGTGTTACAAACTCAAACCTTGATTGCTATCCACTTTAAGTTCCGAAAGGAAATTGCCAACTCAGCGGTTGATAAGTGAAAATGTTTTATCACCCCGAGTTAGTGTTTGCTCCCCAGTTCTGCTCGGAAATCAAATGTTTACGTACTAAGAAAGTGGTGAATATATTACAGGTTCTGTTTTCAGTAGCTTCTACGCGAATGATTTCATTTTACGGTCCATTAAGTGAGTTCAGTCGATCGAGCTCCTGTGGTTAGAGAGTTAGTGAGGTAAATAAATTGGCGGTTTCCTTCTTTTATAATACAATTTTCCGTTTATCAAGTCCCCTTAATGTTCTCGTTATTTGAAACTGTCTTCTTTCAGTAGTTTTACCCGCTTCGTACCTAAGAGTTATTTCTCGGACTTGGATAAAAGTAGCCTATATGTTAGTTTGATATATAAGCTAAATTATAACTGAGTTTTATCAAAATCTGTTTAGCCTTTTGTGCGTGAAGACCTAAAACACATACACACTCATAAACCTACGCATATTGCAAGCTGCTTCAGCTAGGTGTTCATATTGGTATATTTATGATATTTTGTATAGACACACTGAGAAAGCTTTACTATAATAATAATAAAAAGATCCCGACGAATAGAGAACCTCCTCCTTTTTGGGAAGTTGGTTAAAAGTTAATTACCAAGTCATTTTGACATGATATTTATATGTTACTCTAGACATCTACCTGGAAATGAACATGAAAATAAATGAATGATCGTGGGTAGGCGCGAAAAATAAAAGACGTGTTTTTACTGTGTTCTTAATTAAATATTAATTAAATATTAATTTAATTAGTTAGCAATTTATTTCTTTGCTTTTGGAGGAATATACTAGTTGCTAAAACTTATATAGAGAGGGTGAAGTGTTATGTAAATATTAGCACTTGCACTATACCACCTACCAGCTGATCACTTGCACAAATTTTGACACACTTCCTACAAGCACTAATATGTCACAAATACAACTGGCTGATGTTCACGCAACCCAGAAGAACTTGGAGGAGCTCATCCTAAGTAAGATGTCGGAGATGGAAGCTCAAATCCAGACTGCTAGTCTCCCGAAGTCCAACACCATTGCTAAACTTGCTGAGGAATTTCGTGGTTTCCGTGAGTTGGTGTTTACTATGTTGGGCCTTTTAAAGAACCAGATACAGGAATGCTCCAAGTTGGTTGACGAGTTGGAGATGCGGAGTCGACGGAAGGCACTTATTTTTACTGGGATCCCCGAAGATGACAAGAAGGACTGCAAAGCCCATATTCTTGAGACTCTCCATAATAAATTGTCTCTCAAAGATATCTCAGGAGATAACATCACCATTTGTCATCGGCTCGGAACATCAAATAAGGATCGTCCTCGACCCATATTGGTGAGGTTTGCTGATGTGAGTCAGAAAGCTTCAGTATGGAGAGCCAAAACATCACTGAAGGGATCTTCAATTGCCATTAAGGAGTTCCTGACTCGGACCAGGCAGCTTGTTTTCAGCAAGGCGCGACTGCATTTCGGTATGCGGTTTTCTTGGACCCAAGAAGGAGTCATTAACATCAAAGCTCCTGATGGCAGTCGTCACAAAATATCCTCCCAGGCTGAACTCGATCCATTGCTGGTGAAATACCCCAAGGGTTCTGCGCAACCGCCATCTGCTGCTCGTGGCAAGTCCTAGAATAACGTATTTAGTGTTTAGTATTTGTTTAGTTTATTATTGGCTGATTGATAAGGTATAATCTTAATGTGCTTGAAGCAATGTTTACGTACCTTACAATAGCGCTTTCTTATGGTTCGCAACATTTATAAGCAATTTTAAGCATTTTATGTATATATGTATACTTTTCGCTATCAACAATCTCTTCAAAGTTGTGCCTTTTGCTAGTTTTTCTCCTCTTTATCTGTTGTTTTTAGTATCACCTTCAATTAAAAATAATAAGAATATTATATGTCACTACTACTGACTGTCACATCACTGTCACTGACATTATTGACATTGACGTTTCCGTTATGTTCGTACGTTCCGTTGCACGTTGAGTTGTTCCTGCATATTTTTCATTTTGTTAATGTTCACCAAATGTCTTAAACATACCTTTTCTTGTACTTTCATTAGTTAATTATAGCTTTATTAGATTTTTCTTGCATTGTTACAGCTGGTGGGTGGTGCAGAGATGTACTTTTGTACTGCGTCACCTTACTGTATAGTTTAGTTTTTTGATTTTATTTTGTGTTTATATTCTATTAGTATATATATATTTTTATTTATTTTTTATCTTATGACTTCCAATGATGATTCTTTTCATTCTGCCAATAGTTCTTCTAACTTATCAAACTCAAGCTTTTGCTCCTGTACAGACACTCTTGGTGACTACCTGCGAATGACCTTTAATCAGCACAACCGACATTTGCTCAATATATGTCATATAAATGCTCAGAGTGTGCCTAGTCATTATAATGATTTATACGAAGCATTCTCTGATGCTAACGTTCATGTTGTCCTGGTTTCTGAGAGTTGGCTCAAACCGCATCTCCCTTCCACCAGCTACTCGCTTCCTGGTTTTGTGCTCGTCAGAAATGATAGGATCGGAAAGGGTGGTGGTGGTGTTGCCATTTATCTTAAAAGTAACTTGCCTTTCATAATACGTGCCACCTCACCCCCTGATTTCTGTTCGTCTGCCGAGTACATTTTCCTTGAGGTTTGTGTTAAAGGGGTCAAGGTCCTTATTGGAGTGGTCTATTGTCCTCCTACTGCTGACTACTTTTCTGACCTTGAGACGGCTCTGGAATCCATAGGGTCTGAGTATGAACATCACGTCATCATGGGTGATTTCAACACCAACCTTTTGTCCTCTTCCCATCGTTCCCGTAAACTCCTTCACATCATTGAGTCTGCCAGTCTTCATGTTCTACCACTCCAACCTACTCACTGCAATATTGCAGGTGATGATACTTGGCTAGACTTGATGATTACCTCCGACCCTTCCCTTGTCTCTTCACATGCCCAATATCCTGCTCCTTGTTTTTCCCACCATGACTTGATTCATTTATCCTATCTCCTAAAGCCTCCAAAACCTACTCCTAAGGTTCTGCACATGCGTTGTTTTGCAAAAATGAACATGGATAGGTTACGCGAGGACGCTTCGAGACTTGAGTGGGAAGCTGAAGTAGCCAACGCCTCCTCTGTCGATGATAAAGTAGCGACGCTGAACCGGTTATTGCAAAATCTCTATGACATTCATGCACCAGTTAAGTCGGTGAGAGTTAAGCGTCCGCCAGCTCCATGGATGTCGAGAGGAGTACGTATGGCGATGAGACGGAGAAATCGGGCCTTTCGCAGGTTTAAAGGGATCGGTCAGAGGAGAATTGGGTTCTGTTCAAATCAGCAAGAAATCGTTGTAACCAGATGATACGTAATGCTAAACGCCGCCACATTCTCGATAATATTACGTCTAGCTCCGCAGCCGATATCTGGAAGTTCCTTGGCTCACTAGGTATCGGTAAGTCACGGCAGTCAGAGTTGCCTAATACGATTGGTTTAGATGAGATCAATTGCCATTTCTCTACCACTTTTAGTTTGGATCGTCAAACCACTCGTCAGACGGTAAACTTTATTGCCAGCCTTCCACATCCTTGCACTGATATCTTTGATTTTTCTCCGGTGTCTGCGGGTGATATCAAAAAGATCATCCTTTCGATAAAGTCCAAGGCCGTGGGCTATGATGATATCAGTCGTAGTATGGTCATCCCGATCCTTGAGTATATACTCCCATCCATCACTGATATAATTAACTACTCCTTATACTCGGGTCAATTCCCTTCCTTGTGGCGTTATGCTTACGTCCGTCCCCTTCCCAAAATTGCAAATCCATCCCTCCCCACCCATTTTAGACCAATTTCAATCCTTCCTTTCCTTTCTAAAGTGCTGGAGGCCTGCGTCCATAAGCAACTGTCGAGCTTCATCCACTTACACAACCTTATTAGCCCGTTGCAATCTGGGTTCAGGCCAGGTCACAGCACTGCTTCGGCACTTCTCAAAGTGACTGGTGACATTAGGGAAGGGATCCAGGACACCAAAGTTACAGCTTTGGTCCTTATTGATTTCTCTAATGCCTTTAATGCCGTCAGTCATGATATCCTAGAATCTATCCTTTCCCATCTTATGATTTCACCCAAGGCTCTGGAATGGTTCTCATCTTATCTTCGTGGGCGCCAGCAAGCTGTTCGAGTTGATGAGACATTGTCTAATTGGCGTGATCTAGTGGCTGGTGTCCCACAAGGCGGTATTCTTTCTCCATTATTATTTTCTATCTTTATTAACTTCATTACTCCTAACCTTCAGTGTGCGTATCATTTGTATGCCGACGATCTTCAGCTTTACACTCAGGCTCGGCCTGAGGATCTGCATATAGCCATTGACAAACTGAATGTAGATTTGTCGGTTATTAATCGATGGTCTAATCAATTCGGGGTGTCAGTAAATCCTTCTAAGTGTCAAGCCATAGTCGTGGGTAGTCCTCGTATGGTAAGTAAGGTGGATATTACGAACTGTCGTCCGATTATCCTAAACGATGTTGTTGTTCCGCTTAGCCTCAATGTGAAGAACCTGGGTCTTTATATGGACAGTACGCTTAGTTGGCAAGCTCAGGTCGCTAGTGTGAGTAAGCGTGTAATTGGAACCTTACGTCATCTAAATCGGTTAAGAAACTTTTTGCCGCCGAAAACCAAAGTAATGCTTGTGCAGTCCCTAATATTTCCTATTATCGACTATGGTGACGTGTGTTACTTCGACCTCAATGCGGACTTGCTCAACAAACTTGATCGGCTTATCAACAACTGCATAAGATTCGTCTTCAACCTGCGGAAGTACGATCATGTTTCTGAGTATAGGACGCAATTGAAATGGATGTCCATACGTCAGAGAAGATCGATGCGTGCCTTGACGACCCTTTACTCTTTACTTAACTCTCCTACTCCCCCCTCGTATCTAATTCCTCATTTTCAATACCGTTGCTCCGGTCATTCTAAAAATCTTCGCTCTTCTCACAATCTTCTTCTTCACTGTCCTTCTCATACTTCTGACACTATCCACTCTTCTTTTCACATTCAAGCTATTCTTCTGTGGAATGCGCTGCCCTCAGAAACCAGGAAGTCACCCAGCAAACAATCTTTCAAGAGTGCTGTGCGGAAGTACTTGCTTAAGAAATCGTTGGCAGAATCATCATCATAATAATTTATTGGTATATTATATGTATATATGTATGTATATATGTATGTATGTATGTATTTATTGTTATTTGCATTAATATTGTTGTATCTAATCAGTATTTAGTATTTTATTCATCTTTAAGTTTTCGGTTTATTTTCTAATGCACCTACCATGTTTTTCTCTGCATCACCCTAAGGTTGACTGGAAAGAATGCCTATGGCATTAAGTCCGCCTATGTAATGTTTTTGTTGCATAAAGTTTAAATAAATAAATAAATAAATAAAATACGCAAGTCTAAAATGTAAATGATGCATACATATCGCAGAAGCGTACGAACGGGTTATTTGAAACATTAAGTATGCAAAACTTGTGGTAGGGCACGTTCCTGCTAGATTTGGCCAATCGATTTTCGATACTAAGTTCTGAATTGGTTATGAGGACTGAGGGCTGGATTTAGGCTTTTATAACTGAAGGTGACATGTTCCTATGTAGGGATGGTATTGATAGTCATTCAGAAGGAAACAATAGGAATGAGTAATCAGGTTGAAGAAATATCAACATTTTACAACAAGCTGAACATTTTAAGACTTCTAGCTACAAATGAAAATATTTTATCGATAAGGTAATCTAGCCAAGGACGTGTTTTTCTAGTCATAAAAAAACGTGAAAACCTTATAGACTGCCATGTATAACGTAAGTTTTCAAAAGCATTATTCTGAAAAAGATACCAGACTAAGCACATTAAATTACACTGGCTTTGAAAACATCTTCAGCGAACAACTACATTAGGAACACAAAACCTAGAAGCAGGATATGCAACTATAATAAAAATCTCCTGTCATCATTACTACATTAAAACTCCCACATTACTCAATTCACAATCACATTATCCACCTTCGATGTTCAATTGTTCACTCCACACTTTACAAGTACTGAAGACATATTAATTGGAACTGCATTGATTGGCTGATGAATGAACGTGCTTGCACGAGAGGCACCTACATTGCAATTTGTGCAGTGATGAATCGTCCTCAAGATAGTTCACTCCAGTTTACTGGTTGATATCAATCAGGGTAATGGATTTCAACTGCTTTGAAGACGTTGCTTGTGGGACTTTGAATTTAAGGAATCGGTAGCTAGAATTTTAATACAAGAGAGAAAAAAACACGTACATTTTATACAAGCTTCTCATTTTTGCCCTCCTACTATTTTCCGACAGGGTTTGTGGGAACTACCTCACGCCTCTGGACTGAAAGTAGCTTTGAGCCTTCCTCAATGCATTGGGGCTGTCTAATGCCTACAAAAGATTTTTTCTGACAAAACAAAACAAGCTCTCCAGCTTTATTGTATGTATTCGTATAGATATCGAACCAAAACAGCTCTCCAAAAAATATGATACATCTAACAAAGCACTTCCATAATCCGTAGGCTTAGCACGTATCGGTATCAGATTGATCGCTCGGAAATCGGTCCTCTCGCATCGGACGCAGTGCGTGTCGGACTGACCAATTTGTCCGAACGACAATGCCTAATGGTCTCAGTTCAACGGCGTAAGATTGATCACCCGGCTGAGGTTCCTAATAAAGAGGACTAATAGAGTGTTTGCTGGTATTCCTGACACATATTTTGATTTTTTTTTTGGTGTACGTGCATGAGAAACAAATGACTGCGTTTCTGTCGTTTGAGCTTTAGATGACAGGAAAATTATAACTTGCTGTTAAAACCTGTACTTTTTATTTAAATCTTAACGTGGGAAATACTGCTCTCTACTAGCAAAAACTCTCAGGATTTAACACAGAATGAGATAAATAGTTAATTGTTTCAAATGACTTTTTGTAACACCAATGGCCTAATTGACTTCCTCAATTAATCAATCAGTAAGACAATAGGCCGCCTATACACAATAGGTGTGTTGGCCGTGGCATTGATACTGTGAGATAATCGGGTCGCCTCATTTTACTTACCTACTAACAAAGAAAATTAAATTATCAAAATACAGACGACTTCTGACCCTAATTTAATAAAGCTACAAACCCTAAGTTTTCGCCCCGTATATATATTTTTACATGCAGAAAAAACAGCGGCATAAAAAACCTTGAATGCGGGTAATTTCCCCGGCACGTGTTTTAACACATTTTACAGCAAATAAATGCAAATTGTACCAGTATTTGTGTATCTACGCCTGCGGAAAATAGCGAAAATAAAAGAAGTTTTAAAAGTAAAATTACTATGGTTAACATTGGCCCGCTGTGCTGGTTTTGGCAATAAATTGGCGCGGTGTCTGCATAGCGTATGGGGTGACCTTGGCCGTTTGGCAACCCTCCCCAGTCGATACCGGGGTGCTGACTCATAGTTCTTGTTGTGTGCACCATGCTTTCATGGGTATCAGTCTTTCTCAAAAATTACTGACTGGAAGAAAATGTTGGAAATATTTTTTAAGTTTTCGCTTTTTTGACCGATCACATGGTTAAGAAAGTCAATATGCGGGAACGATTCATGGGTAGATGACCATCTGTGTTACCTACGTCATTTGAAGTCGTGTGACGTGGTTGTAATTTGAAATTTGAACATCTTTACCAGCCCTACCAAGTAACCATAGGGTTGAGGAGCTCATGAAGCAGTCGTTTCACGTAAAATATTGGTACTCAGCTGCATGCGATTAGGCAGATTATGAATAGTTGCTTTAACGCAATACTTGGACTATATTTTTGTACCACTTTCAAATAACACTTTCACTGCAACATTTATATAGACGCTGTAATCTTTTTGCAGAAAGTTTATACAGACGACGGGACGTGATTCTTTACCGTAGCGAGATTGTTACCCTTGAAGTGAGACAGGACAATCGTCTATCGGTTTTATACTCCGCACACTCATATGCTTTAAGAATTTATTTCTGTGATAAAAATATGTAAAGCTTCTAAGATGTTCTCAGAACTAGATGAAAAATAGAAATAAAATATAAACCTGGCTCCAGACTAAATGTGATTGCTGCATATTTTATATCGTGGTGTCATCTCCACAGACTATATAAGAAACTTCAAAATTTTGCCATTTATGTAAAGTATTACATAAAAAATAATAGTCCTTTTGGCTCTTGTTCTGACATTCAAATTGCGCAATATGGCAGCGTTTGTGGGCAAAAGTCCAAAAGAAATACAAAACCCTTGAAAACATGATTTATGAATATTATCCCTATGAAACGGGGTACTTAAAACTTACGCTAGTTTTTATATGAAACCTGAAAACTAACCCCTAGATTTAAATTGAAAATTATGCTAACCAACCATTTGTATCTTGGATCAGAAATTAATAAAGATAAAATACTTGTAATAGTTTTGATAGAGGAATCGTTGTGTACGTCGTTTGACGCCGAAGGGTCGCGTCGGGACGGCGCCTCTTCACCCACGCCACAACGAGGGTAGTTATTACTCTCATCCCCAACAAAGGAGGCTGATTTGATAGACGTATTCATCCTTCGTAGTGAACCTTAAGAGTATGTGTACACTACATACGTTTAGTCGGCCGATAGTTGGTTTGGGCTCATAAATTAGTATGAAGACAAATGATTGTATACAAGCTGATGATTTGCATCCGTGCAATATTCAAGGAATTAATTGTGCAAATGATTCTCAACCCAAATCACCAAAAAAATTTTTTTTGGACCTCCGTCAATGTCACCTAGCCGTATTACTGGCGGAGCGTGTATTACTGGCCTTAAAGCATACACAACGATCATTCATAAAATTGAGTTACTTCTGAAATACTACGACATTACAATGATTTTTTTATAAGTGAAGACTTGTCATTGGCTTCCTGTTAACTAAACTTGTGTTATTTCTAGTTATTTTAGCTGTAAGTCTTCCATGTTACATAAATAAATAAATAAAAAAAAAGAAGCAGCGCATATAAGACACACCCGATATACATATTATATTATAGGTGCCTTAAGTACTTGAAATAAATAAGGTAAACATTGTACCTTTCTTTTCAATTAATTTATATGTTATTAGCTAAATGAGTAGACAGTGCAGTAAAGTGGGCTTTTTGCCAACTTGTGACGACTTGACTGATTTATTGAGAAGCTTTCAAGAAACATGATAAACCACTTCGAGTCTCGTTTTCTCATCAACCTTTAATTGAATTATTCGTAACAATAAACTACTTTAATTTAACCTTAACAGGAGGTTTGTGAACCTTATGAAATCATCTGTATTTGATTTCGAAGTTTAAATTACAAAACTTACTGAAATATAAGTAATTTTGAGAATAAACAGTTTCCAGTTTCAGTGGATTATTTTAAAACAAAGGTCGTAGTAACTTTAGCATTACAATAAATTCGTGAGTATTTACGGTCATTATTTTCTAGACAAAGTCTGAGGTACGTTAACTAGTTTTTGAAAAGTAAACATTTACAAAAGCTCATAGTTTTAGAAAGCAATACTAGCAAAGTATTTAAACTCATTGAAATTAAATAATAATCTAACAACATAAGTATAACAACATCTTATTTGTGAAAATCAATTCACTCGTTTACCAACTTCAACAAGGGAAATCGATTATCTATGTATTCCAAGAATCGATTCCACTGTCACTCGGTACAATAACTATGTAAAACTTCGATAGGGTTGAAGGCAATAAAACTCCGTGTCCCGATGACACACTTCGATGTATACCGGATCTCGTGGCATTGTCAATAGAATCCTATTTGTCTCTCACAAGACAATGACGTAGGGACAGCGTGTTGTGTGTTGTGAGTGTGTGTATGTTGTGTGTGTGTGTGTATGTGTGTGTTTGAATTCTCGAGATTGATCATGATATATGGGCAGTATGCTTTGTCTTGTTAGAGGTAATTTGCTTTTGAGAATGCGTTGTTTTCTGTGTTGATTGTTTTAAAAAGATGACCCTGACTTATTAATAAAAGTACCATTGATTTTTAACCTCTAACTATAGAAGATATTCCTTTTAATGTCAATCAATCACCTTAGCAAGCTACTCACATCAATTAGAGCTAAAAGTTCTAAATAAATAGTTCTATGTAAGCTCACGTCTATTATAACTACTTGAGTACTTTTATTTATTTTGGGTCTTACTGTTTGTTACGCTTACTTGCCGAAAAATAATTACGTTTGAAAAACAACAAAATTCAAAAATACTTTGTCGTAGGTCTTGAAATGGCTAGAAATAAACAAGCAAAGCTGACGGTCACTACATAATTTGTTTTTGCAATATTTAGGTCAAGACTGTAACGTAATTAGAGCCTGGGAAATTGCCTTTAGATGGAGTTTAATCCTTTGAATTGACTATAAGTTTGATAACTAACATTAATTAATACTTGGGCGATCATGCTGTTTCGACGTGTTGTGTTATGAGGATATTATGCTGTGAGACATCATCCTCCGAGCCTTTTCCCAATCATGTTGGGGTCGGCTTCCTGTGAGACAGGTGCCATTAAAATAAATGTTATAAAATTGGGAGGAAGAAGAACAAAGTTTTTTTTGTACGTTGGTTTTTTTATTTAATTATTTAGTACATGATTTTGACACTCTGTACAACGGCGGACGTTACGCCTTAGGCGTTTTTCACCGGTTTTCCTTTTTTACTATCGCTGAAAAAAAATTTTTTTTGTTTACATTTTAGGGTTTCGATTTCTTTTTCAAAATATTTAAATATCAATTTTTCCGTATTTTTTTCTAGTAGGTAATTGGCTATTAAACTGAAACATTGCTCGAGGTTGCTTCGCAATAGGTACCTACATGGAATCTACATATTTAACTTAGAACCGATAATCACCAACCCAAACTTCACACACACATCAAACAAAATACCTAACACCCAGAAGACATTAGAATAATCTAACCCTCGACGTTTACCATCATCATTATAAGTTGACCGTATTAAGGCTAGCTCGTAATTTCAACCATTACGGAGGCGTCGGTCGCCGTCTGCAAATGGAAATGGCAACTTGTAAAAGCCACGAGCCATGAGCCATGAATATTTTGTTCAGATCATAACACTAATGAATTAACGTTATTTTGTTAATAAAGAAGGACTCGTTTTCTATGCAGCAGACTCTGAGGGTTAAATTTGGTAAAATTTACTTTGTAGCATTCAAAAAAATATAACAATAAATGTATCTGCTTTGCTTTTTAAAAAAGTGGTGACTTTATATGTTTTCCATGGCCGTCATTATTGTTACATTCACGTCTAAGTGGCTATCAGATTTTCATTTTAGTATGTAGATATTCTTTAGATCTAGTGGGGATATTTCAGACGTCAGCTTTATATAGCCTTTTTTCACGAATGAATATCCTACTTATAAGATAGTAGGATCAAAATCAAAAACCCTGAAGGCGGACATAAATTATTAAATTTTTACTACGTTTTGTCAGAAAATTCCATGTATTTTCATGGAAGATTCCGTCATCATTAAATTTTCCGTACAAAATACAGCAAGTAAGTCTGAACCTTGAAGACTGAGATTAGTGCAATATGAGACACCGCGTATCTCCATTAGGCGCGGCCGTCGACCGTTTGTATTCATGCCTTCTGAATTCATTATCCGTTGTTTAAGGGCCACACTTTTGTCTAATTGTTTTAATTGCATTTTCGTAACTGGTAACCCCATCTGCAGTATAGGGTTACTATCAGTAATTTTAATTTGCATTTTAATTAAAAAAATACTGAGAGATATATCTACTTTATTAGGTACACAAAATTTGTCATGTTTGATTTTCTAACTTTTTAAAGTAAGTAACATTATGGGCGGTCTTTACGCTTCATGTAAAATGCTGGTACTCAGCTGCATTCGGTTAGACTGGAAGTCGACTCTTATAGCTGGATAGGGGCTAGGCATATGGTGACGTAATGGGCGGTCTTATCGCTAAGAGGGATCTCTTCCAGACAACCTTAGGATGGATTGAGACGAGAAGGAAAATATTATGTTCATAGTAGATTATTCGAACCAGATTAATCCTGCCGTTATTTTCTCATGCGTTTTATCCTTATTATAATTTTTCTAATGAACAGTAATTTGATAAATGGCAGCCGTTTTACGTTAAATAATATTAATGTTCGTCATCAGGCTGCTGAGGCTGAAATTCATTAATTTGGTAGCTGGAAATAAAACGTAAATATGTATATTTTGGATAGAAATAAGAGTAAATGTGTGATTACGTATTAAAATTTATCTCTTTAGAATGTTTCTAAAAGTTAGGCATTTTGACCTTCAAATGAAAGGTTTTAGCTAAAAGAAAACCTTTTTACAAAAAAAAAACGGAACCAAATTAAATAATATGGTACCTATCAGTCTCTTAAGCCTGACAAAATACTATTCTGAAAATCGCATCAAAATCGGTAATCATACATAGGTACTGGTCAACTTCCTTTTTTGAAGACGGCTAAAACATAACAAACTTCTATAAATAAACTCACGAGCAACATGCATATAAAAAGACTGGCAAGAAAAAATAACTTCAAGAATGTGACGTTTTATTGAATTTATTACGTAAACAACGTAATAGGGTAAATGTATACGGCCGTTCCCGGAAAAGCTTCACCCAGCCTTGGCCGGGCATGCAAAATAATCAACCTGATTGTCCTTTAAGGCTAAGTGCTGTTTACCTTAACTTTTAGAGGACGTTCCAAGTTACTTTTGGGATCTCTGTGTTTTGATTCATTTATTGAACTTTTTTAAATATACCTAAGTATCGTAGCATTTACAGATTGTATAGGTAGGCTTTTGTATTTTTTTATCAGTCAATTGTTACTAAATTATTTAGCATATTTGTTAAAATATGGCCATCTGATTACGTGGGAAATTTGGCTCTACAACTTTCCATCCCCGGTAGAAGATCAAGAGGCGCCCCAAGACCAGATCGCGGGACGTGGTTTTGAAAAATATGAAGGAGTGCCAAGTGTCCGAGAATGATGCCGTAGAAAGAGTGAAGTGGAGAAGGCAAATCAGGAAACCTGACCCCACCACCATGTGGGATAAATAGCTGGAAAGCGAGAGAGAGAGTTGTCAAATCAGCTTATTCCAAGCGAGCCACTATGCTTTAAAAATTCTCGCTCCAAAAAACTTTCTTTTCAAGAATCAAACAGCTAAGTTTCAAAGTCGAAGCCCTTTATTCTGCGGTCCATAGTTTACACGTCTCCGCACATACTACATCGGACATCATTTAATCACGAACTTTAACAAATTACCTTTTTATTACCTACACTCATTTAATAGCTGCAGTGAATAAAATAAACGCGGAATACTGATATCAGTCAACATGGCAGGTGCGAGTTGCATGGTAATTGCAAAATTTGGTGGCACGGCTCATCTGTTATTGAGAGTACTACAGGGTTAATTAAGTTCACGGAGCTACGAAACTGACGAGAGACGAATGTTAATATTTTCATTAATTACTTTTATGCTTTTTGCGAGGAGATGGAGGTGTTGTGTTTGAATGTCGAGTGGCTCGTTGGTTTTATAATATACTGCGTACGTGGTGTGGTTAGATAGTGTGTGTATGTTTTTTGTTGTAGGTTATACGTTTTTTAAGGCAATATATCCTCAATTATATGGAATGCAAGTAGTTGAGAAAATGTGTTGTCCGTTTATGACCAAAGAAAATGTAATGAGTAATGCTGGTACTAAGGAAAGCTTTGTTCTCTAAAAAAGTGGATGGGACCTTTAGATCTTTTAATACTTAATTGGCGTCAATGTTCTGTGATACAGGAACAGTTTAACACAAAACTCCAATATGGATTTATTGCAATTAATAAAGCTTTATATTACTTTTACTCCTATTTAGGCCGGCGGCGTTGTTTTTCCAAAGGACTTCCGACTGGGCGTTTGTTTGTGATTAATGGCTGACGGGATGACGTCACAGCGCTTTTCCACTTTCCTTCAGGTTTCGAGGACGAAGGTCAACGAAATAAAATTAGCAGAGTTGAACAGTACGCGCAGTGAAGGGTCGAATTATAAACTTGGTAGGTAGCCCAGCTTAGTGAAATTGTACTGGGTCTAACCTTTTGTATTTTTTTTTTGAAATAATAAGTAGGAGTTTGATAATATCTTCTTAGTAATTAGGGCCACATTTAATAACTTCAAAAAATGTGTTCGAATAGACTCAAAAGTAGTTCAACAGAAAACAATAGCTTTTTTATAAGAAAAAAATAATAGAAGTACCGTAGCTGATTCTTAATGAGGTATAGGTACTTTATTTAGCTTATTTTTTTTTGAAACAGTATTTTGGGAATGTAAAAATGGCTTGATCTAGAAAGAAAGAAAGAAACATTTATTTGTCAGAATATGGGTACAAATCAGTTGTTGGGTGTTATATACCATTATCGTTTACCATACAGTACCATATTAGTGAATATTCCTATTATGTCCATGAGAATTTCCCAAATTTTCGTAGTTCATCGTCAGCATTTACGAGTATGATCAGTCATTGGGTTGCGTGACTGCCGCCGAGTGCTCGAGACTAATAGAGCTCGCTATAGGCGGCCTATTGATTGTTAGCCATAACAATATTATATAAACAATATCATAATACCACTATTGAATGTGCAAGGCCAAGGTGAGATGCTTTTGTATATCGGGTGTTGGTGCGAGGACGGCAAGCTTTTCAGTAAATAAATTTTAATTTATGTGTGAGATAAAGGTAATTGAAAAAGCAATAAATAAATTCCTATTTTTCATTCTAGGTATCTCTAAAAATATAATTAGTAATATTTACTTTACGAACAGAAATAAAAAGTTGATGAAATTAAAACACAGCAAGCAAAAATGTAGCGAATACGTGCAAATCCCATGAGTGTGCATGTTCAGTGGAATACTGCAGAAATCTATAACATTAGTATAATTCAGTTCCCTCGCGGGTGATTGTCTACAATGCATACGCGGCCACCCCGCTGCGGCGGCGTGAAAGCCTTGCCGTTGCCATGGCTACGAGACGCTGCAGTGCTTTCTCTGCCCGCCCTCCACCGCAGTAAGCGCCCAACCCTCCGACAGAGAGGGTGTACGGCCGGCTCCCCAACTACTGCCGATGTTTCACTTGTTTTGCGAACATAATTGAATTTCGAATACCAAATTTTAAAAACAGAAACTCACTTTTATTTTTTTATTTGGTGTTAAAGTTTTAAAATGTTTTACAAAAGAGGTTTAGCAATGAAGTTTTGGATGCAGTTGCAGTGTTTGAGAGTGTTGCAGCACGTGATGTGTGTGTGAGCCATGGATGAATTTTGTATTGTATTTTGGAAGACGGCGACATGACGGCCCAGGAGCGCAGCAATATTTTCTCAGATGACGACGAGGACTTGGTGAGTACCCATTGTGGTTATATAACAGGATATCCTTGAGTTTTGGACCCGTTCCAACAAAAGCTGCGACTGCTGTTACATAAAGTTTCGAGTGCCTGCAGTGCGAGATGAGATGCACAAATAAATTGAAAGTACTTTCTGCTGAATTTAAAATCCATTTTTGTTACAATATAAAAAGTAAAAGTTTTAAGGCCCTTTATTTCCACGTGGTTCTAGTTAAAAAGTTTCTAATAATTTGAGCGTAGAATTAATGGAATAGTTTTTCAATTGCTAAATAATTTTCTGCCGAAAATAGAACCTTTCCACGAAGTCTGATTCCTAAAATCGGAACTGTGTGGGACGAAACCTTACTGTAACATTCGAGTGTTTAACGTTCTTAAGTTTATTCAGCTATTCAAGCGATAGTAAAAGGATTTTTGCTCCTTATAAAAAAAATATGGAGTATAAATTGACGGTTTAAGGTATCAATTTTATATTACATTTTAGATATTACATCTTATATTATCTCTTTTGAAAAAGCGCTCTTCTACACAAGTTTACGTAATAGAAGCGATGCAACCTGGTTTCGCGATGCTATCTTCATTTATTCATGGCCCGATAGCCGCCGTCCTTCATTGAGTGTCATTACCACGGTTTATCGAGCTGAACACCCGTGTCAAAGTCGCTTCAGTCCAATTTGCTCCATTCAAAGGCTTTATTAACCGACCCTTTTTATTATATCACTAGATTAGAATGAAAACGATAACTGAGTACCTATATTTTGACTGTAACATCGTCCATTTGATTGAATACGAAGTAGCTGGATTATTAATTCAAATGTATCTCCAACATAACAAACTTACGACTGAATAACACATTAAATTTAATGAAATTAATTTACCCACAATTCAGTTGGCATAATGGCAAGTTTAACAGTCTAATCTCGAAAGCCAGTGAAACAGTAGAAAGTATTCAAACTTGGTTAAATGTGGCTTCGAATTCAAAGTTCAGAGTCATTACTTCAGTAGTCGGAAGTGCGCATTACGTGTGAGTGGGGACATAAATCCCGGGCCCACAATGACACAAGGTAATGTGCCCTCGCATTGTAACCCGGCCGACCCGGCCCTGGAAATATTTACCTGTTCATAACTCCAACTAGGAAACTTTTGTGATACAGCGCACACAACTATGTACTTCTGTTTATCTCGGTTGTGGTCATTAGAAAAGTTCAGTTTTCTACGCGGCTGTGATTAAATCTAATGCTATATTTTTACGAAGCTATGAGTTTGAAAGTAGAACAGTTAGGGGACTGAATTTATTGAAGCTGTCTATTTGATGCGTTTTAAGTCTTTTCGTTTTTTTATTACGTCTATGTGAGTTTTTGAACATTTTACATGAAATATTACAATGTTTTTGGATATACATTTCAAGCAATATAAGAAAAATATATAAGGACACCGGTGAATTCTTTAAAGGGTTGTCAATATACATACATTTTCTATCCCGCGTCTGCAGAAGGTAGCCATAATTTTACATAAAAAAAGAGATAAAGACCGAACTGAATACTTAAAAAGGGTTTCCAAAATTTATGCAATTCACCAAAACCGTGCTTACCTGTACAAAGATATGACAAGACCTTGGACCAAGGAAAGATCAATCTAAGTTTTCTTCTCCGAATTTTGAGATTGAATAAAAGTGTAACGTAACTTTTTTATTTTTTGAAATTGCTTTCCTGAAACACTTTAAAACAGAACGTGTTTTGAATAAATAAAACCTGTTTCCTTTGTTGTTAGTCTAAACATTTACAATGTTCATATTTTTAGATTTATTTGTTTAGACCACGGTTGCGTGACGTCCTTTACTTTGGGGACGGTTTGTTTGGATTTTTGACGTTTAGGTAGCATAGTATAGTTCAGCCTGGCTTTGTAAGCTCTGTGGGGCAATATACCTCCAATAAACGTAGTCTCTAATTGCGAAATAAAGTCGTAACTCACTATAATCATTATTACGTCCCAGTATTTTCACAGCTTATGTAAACAAGGCTTTCAATTTGTGTCGAGCATAATATTCGCTACAATCTCCGCACTAACCCAGCCGATGTAAACGCGTCTTACAAAGTACTTCTGACTCAGATATAGGGTGTAGTAAAGCGGTTTCCACGACAACGACTGTTCAGTCGCTGTATAACACTGAACATTTGTTTGAGAGCGGATTAAGGACGTAAAGATAAACAGACAATCTTCCTTCGACTCGCGAATGTGGCGTGATAAGAATACGAAGAGTACGAACATCGTGGAATAAGGACAAATTAACTGTCAACACAGGGTGGTGTAAAGTTTGCCAAATTGGAGTTGATTAAGGTCGGCTTGCCGGAAAAGTCGGCCAATGGGATTTCCCTGCTTACCAAGTTTGGTTTAGTAATCAATCTTTTTAATAAGTCTTTTACTATGAATAATGGTGCTGAAAACGTTGGTGGTAAAAGTTGATATCGGTCCCTAACCTATTCATTTTATATGCAGAAAATAACTTTATTTTTTTCGTACTAATACCTGTTAGTTGTTTATATTCCTATAGGGTTTTCTAGCTGTGGATAAATTATTATATATAAGTAGATGGGCTTTAACAGAATCTTAAATAAAGCTCCTAAGATGCCAGCATATTGCATAGTACAAGTTCATTTTCTAAGAACTTAAAAAAATTGAAATATTAATCTTACAAAACTGAGCGGAGTTAAAATTCATAGTTCCCTATTTTGTCAACAGTACATACATTTTTCGTGCTTCGTTCTAAATGGGAGCCGATAAGCAATTTACCGAGCTCACTCTAAGCTGCGATGAGAATGACGTATTGGGGAAGTGGCTTAAAAACCGTTTTATGGTAAAGCTTGTCATTTATCTTGCGATTTTACCTTTATGTATGTAAGAGTAGCCATGAAATTGAAAAGAGATAATTTTATTTTGAGTATCTTGTTTCACTTTTTTACTATTTATGTAAAAACAAAAATGTAGTTGAACAAAGTGACCATAATACAGGTCAACTGAAAAAGGGACTTTTGAGCTCAAAATTCCACTAATTACATTAGCATATCCGTATAAAGTTTCGTGTAAACTCGTTATTTATTCATTAACTTTGCATAAAAAGTAAGAACGTTTTCCATATCATTGCTACAAGTAGTAAACGAGGGCTGGAAATAAATGCACGGCGTAGCCTCGTAGCACATTTCGTAGCAGCGTAGCAACGTGAAAATCTCGTAACGATATAAAAAATATGAATGTATGCTATATTTTAGAGAACGTTTAAAAAAATATTCTTTTATATTTTAAAGCTTACATTTTTGAACACGTTTCAACTGTAAAATGTTCGCACTGTTCTTGTGTATTTACTTTTGATCGATGTTTTTTTAGTCGAAACGCTTTTACAATAGTCTGTGGTACCTGTCCCGAATGAATTATACGAACTGCCTTCAAAACCATTTTATTTGACAAACGAATAAAATATTTGCAATTGTGACAAAGAAAATTAATGTATTCCAGATATGGAATTTGAATTTCAATCGAATGAAATAAATAAGAATAAATAATTTGTCGGCTGTGCTTGATTTTTTATACGGGCGAGGCACGACGTGAAATAAATTAAATATTTATGATTAAGTTAACCTTTCAAAGGTTTCAAACATAGTTATGTAGCAAGTGATTATGGCCAAAGTATGGGCTATATTTGTAGGTATTTTACGTACACAGACGATTTGATAATTAATTCTTCATACACACAATTTGAGATCATTTCAATGTATAAAAATTGCAATTGTGGAATAATTTAAACGTTTTATTATAATTCAATTATATTTTCGCATTAAATTATTTATTGGAAGTTAAAAATAATAAGCTAACACACCGCATACGATTGTTCGGACAAATTCTACCGCAACTGCGGCCGACACACGTCCACACACATTTATGTGTGCAATAATATCGGTTGCATGCTAAATGTATTTATAACTTTACTTTTATGCTCCTATTTATGGTACAAAGACTGTGACCGTGTTTCGGATGGCACGTTAAACTGTAGGTCTTGGCTGTCATTGAACATCCTTGCCAGTCGTTACGGGTAGTCAGAAGCCAGTAATTCTAACACCAGTCTAACCAAGTGGTATTGGGTTGCCCGGGTAACTGGTTTGAGGAGGTCAGATAGGCAGTCGCTTCTTGTAAAGCACTGGAACTCAGCAACACCCGGTTAGACTGGAAGCCGACCCTAACATAGTTGGGAAAAAGGCTCGGAGGATGATGATGATGTGTAAATAAAAAACCACTGCTAGACGCGACGGTGACAGTCTCTTTTCATGATGTTTTTTTAAACAATTTAGTTTGACTCTAGTACCTATATTTTAACTTAAGTATTCCTATAAGTTTGACTTTTAAACGTGTTCAGGCATAGGTGTACAATAGAGGCAATAAAAGAATATATCGGGTGTGTCGTTCATAATCACATTAAATGAAATGCGTCAATATAGGTACTGGTTAATATATATCGATTAACACAAAGATAAAAGAAAAATACGTAAAGATAAAAGAAAAGATAAAATACGTAAACAAAGTACATGGAATAAAAATGTGCAAAAATTAGAACACCATATAAAAGTCAGTCATTACAAACAACTGAAATTCTCCCTTGAAAACTGACAGCTGTCAACTGATCAAAATACGATACTCCTAACTTTATCTCTGCTTTACATATGATGTAGTAAATTATAAAAACGAAAAATGACTCCTGTGGTTAAACCACTGAATGGATTAGGTTATTTTTTTTACAATTCGCCATAGAATATCATGAAGTATATGCGATATGATTTAATGTGATCGTGAACGACACACCCGATATACATACAGGTTTATGGCACGAGCCTGAACTCTTCTTTAATCTACTCGAAGCTTTAACAGGCATTTGATGATTTCTCAAATAGTACAAACTACATTTCATCTTAACATAGGCAGACAGAAAACCGGCATGCTACGAAATTTCAACACTTTACCCTTACAAAATATGTTATGACTAAAAAACAACCATTTCTCATAAAAATATTTCCCTTAAAGAACTTGATTTACACCTCAGAAAGGTAACATTGATACTACGATACCATGAAGGTTTGCCTTGAAGAATACATTAAGGCCGACACTAGTACGTGTGACCCAGTTGTATTATAAATGACCCACTGCCACCTGGCGGGTTATTGCGAACTTTCTTTAAATTATATATTGGGGTCGGGTTTTGTGGCTCGCAGTGTATTGGGATGGAGATCAGCTATTCTTGTTCCCTTTTTTGTGTCAGTTGTTTGTTTTTGATAACACAGATTGGTGTATCTCTAAGATCGTAATATTCGTAATGTCATTTCAACCCTCAAGTAATTTTAAATAGCAAAAAGTAAGCGTCAAAAAGTACGTAATTGAGATAACGTAGGTTCTTTTTGCATGGAAACCATATCAGATGAATTCGATTTATGCATCATAGCCAGCACAGTAAATTGACTAATTGAATCGAATAATGTTGAGGTACAATTTATTTAGGATCACAAATCCTAAAACAAACAAAGCTGTAATTTTTAATTAAAAACAGGGACTGTTTACAAGGAGATTGAAGTGACGGCGCCTGTCCACTGTCTTGAATGAAAAGTAATTGTTTTATATCCAAACAAGACAAACAAGTCTTTATATTACACACTAGGTAGAAAATTAGAAGATCATTAATTTTAAAGTATTAATTATCTTAATGTACGTAGCTATTGCTACTTAAAGTGACTGCTTGTGCAATGTATTAATGATCTGCATAATTAAATGGCACGTTCCTGTATTAATTAATTTGAAAGCAAGTTACTTCGCCGCTTGCCTGTTTCTTAGCTCTCTAAATAAAATTGAAAGCCGAAGTTTTCCGATACTTCTCGGAGTGAAATACGTAAGGGATTGAAACAAACGAAAACTTTATCCCGTGTTTGGTTAATCCGTGGATTTATTCGAATCTGGCTCATTGCTGAACACACACTAAAAGACTTGTAAAAGAACTCCACCTTGTTTTTTACATACACATAAAGTTAGTTAGTTGTAGATTAATTAAAAATCAAGCGTGCCTACAGCATTGTAAGTACCTATTTGAGTAGTTTTAAGCATTGTTAAACTTGTGATTATTATCGATCAAAGTCCGATCAACTTACCTTATCTACATTTTGTGTTTAGAATATCTATTTAGCTGTTAGACAATCAAAGATAAAAATTCTAATAAATTTAAACTGGGCTGAAAATCAGCACTTTTTAAAGGTCAAATTGACAAAAAACAACAGTCACAAACGACCGCCCTTCACCACTTCCTATAGATAGATAGATAGATAGATATACTCTTTATTATGTACACCAATTTAAAAAAAAAACAAAAACAACAACAAAACACTGATCTACAGATTTAAAAGTCGGTGACACAATGGGCGGTCTTATCGCTAAAAGCGATCTCTTACAGACAACCTTTGGATGGATTGAGAATAAAAAAGAAATAACTGTATTGCAGGTAGTTTTTGGTGTACTATGTATAATATTAATACCTAAAAATAGACAAAATAAAAAAAAAATAAATAAATACATATACATATAATAAATATATATTTATAAAAATAGCACAAATATGTATATATATATAATATATATTGAAAGTTGCCAATAAACTTAGTGATACCTACTCCGCAACAATATGGTATTTCACTGAATTATAAATTGGAAAGGTAGTGCTTTTTCACCAGGTTCTTGAAGATTGCTAGAGATTGAGCCTGCCTTATTGTCACGGGCAATGCATTCCACAACCGCACAGCTTGAATGGTAAAAGATTTATCAAAGAAGTTAGTGGAATGCAATGGCATCTCTAGCCTCAAATTCTCAGATGACCTTAGACATTTTGCATGTGTGTCATTAAGGAACTTAAAACGTTCTTTTAGATAGGACGGGTTTTTTGGATTGAACAAAATGTTGTACAGTAAAGACAGGATATGAGTATTCCGGCGAAGACGTATAGGAAGCCACTTGAGTTTTGAACGGAATTCAGAAATATGATCATATTTGCGCAAGCCAAATATAAATCTAATACAAACGTTTTGAAGTCGCTCAAGTTTATCAAGCTGTGCCTCAGTGAGATCGAGATAACTGACATCAGCATAATCAAGGATTGGAAGCAGGAGGGATTGTGCAAGCGCCATTTTGGTGGCTGTCGGGAGAAAGTTTCGTAATCTCCTCAAGGACCTGACAGATGCAAACACTTTCCGGCTAATTTCTTGAAGTTGGGGACCCCATGTAAAATTTTTGTCAATGACAATCCCTAGGTTTTTAACTTTGTCCCCGATTGAAATAGCAGTGCCACCAAAAAAAATAGGGGGAAGTTGCAGCCAGTCAATCTTTTGAATCAATCTAGAGCTACCAACTACAATGGCCTGAGTTTTTGCTGGATTGACTTTGAGACCATAAGCCTGACTCCATTCGCAAATTGTAGCCAAGTCGGTGTTAATATTAGCGATTGCATCTGCCAAGTCCGAGAATGCAGCTTGGCTATAAATTTGTAAATCATCAGCATAAAGGTGGTAGGAAGAAAGAAGATTTTTGGAAATAGAATTAATAAATATCGCGAAGAGTAAAGGAGATAAAACGCCACCCTGTGGCACGCCAACAGAAGTATAGCACCATGAAGAGTATGCGTCTTCTATGCATATACGTTGACGGCGGCCAAACAGGTAACTACGAAACCAGTCAATCGCCGTTGGAGATATGTTCAGAGAGCCAAGTATGCCAAGCAGGACATCGAAGTCGACGGTATTAAATGCATTACTAAAATCTAGCAAGCAGAGAACCGTCAGATTCCCGGTGTCCATGCCACGGCGTATATCCTCGGTAATATTCACCAACGCTGTAGTGGTGCTGTGACCAGGTCGGAAACCGGACTGGAAAGGATTCAGCAGGTTATTCCTACACAGAAAAGCATTCAGCTGATCATGGACAAGACGTTCTAGGACTTTGGAAAGGAAAGGTAGGATGGAGATGGGACGATATTCTGAAAACGAAGCAGGATTCGATGTTTTGGGTAAGGGGATGATTTTGGCTTCTTTCCAAATAGATGGAAAGATACCACAGGATATGGAGTAGTTAAGGATGTGGCACAGGACAGGCAAAATTACATCAAGGATTGGAAGTATCATTTTCCGACTGATACAATCATCACCTACAGCATCAGAGGTAATGGATACTATACTCTTCTTAACATCACAATCAGAGAATTGACTAAAGACAAATGCAGGATAATCCGGAGTTGGTTGTTTTGAAAGATAATCTAAGGTGCGAGCCTTAGCTGTCCCACTGTATGAAGACGACGATGAAAAGTGTTGATTTAGAAGATCAATATTTAACTGTTTCGAAACTGGTTCTTGGCGTGATTTCCCAACTCCCATGGATTTTAGAAATTTCCAGACTTTTGCTGGGTCTCCATTCTCAACTGAATGATGGAAATGTTGGCGTTGTGCATCCCTACACACCTTGTTGCATCGATTGCGAACCTCTACATAATGCTCACGAGTAGACGTACTAGGACGACATTTGAACTTTGTTTTTGCTACAGCCTTCTTGTGCATGACAGTCTTGATGGTATCCGATAGCCACGGAGCCGGAAGATGCTTCAGTTTGATTGCACGAATCGGTGCGTGGACATCATAAAGCCGTACCAGTGTGTCAGTGAGCAACGAAACTTTGTCATCGACCGACTCAGCGGCAGCCAGCGGTGCCCAATCAATACTGCCAGCATCTCTGCAAAGGTCATCCGTGTTCATGCCACCAAAATTACGCTGCAGAAGGATCCTGGGTTTAGGTTTAGGAGGGCGAATTTTGTATGAAAGGAATATTAAGTCGTGGTAGGAAAACATATCAGCTGCACATTGACCATGCTTGCTGACATGTTCCTTAGACGACACAATAGCAAGGTCCAGTAGTGAAGGGTTACAGTTGGGGAAGTGGTGGGTGGCACTTAATGGCAGGATTGACAGGTTGGACGATTCAATCGTTGAACATAAGGAAGACGAGCGGGAATCGTTTTCAATAAACACGTATTAAAATCTCCCATAATAATGGTGTGACTGTAAGAAGGCGTTAGGTTTTCGAGGAGATGTTCAAGGCTGGAGAAGTAATTTACACGTAAGGAAGGACAATAGAAGACACCAAGCAGAATTTTGGCATGATTCAGGTTGACTTCTAAAAAGAGATGCTCACCGGCACCCAGCGGTGGTGGTTGTGCTGACATACTAATAATAGAAAAAGGAATATGTGGACGAAGGTAAATGGCAACACCACCCCCACCGCCAACCGTACGATCATTTCTTATTAGCTGAAAACCTGGTAAAGAATAGGAAGTAGAAGGAAGACACGGTTTTAACCAGGATTCTGAAACAAGGATAGCATGAACATTCTTACAGTCTAAGTTAGCTAGCATGTCAGAGTAATGTGCCGGAATACTTTGGGCATTTATATGGACTACATTAAAATTCTTCGGAACATCAGAAAACTGAGCTTCAAGAGTATCAGCAAGTGTGGGAATACTGGCAAAACTATCACTGCTACAAGCAGATAAAAAAGTTTCGGCATCGCTGTCATCGTTACAGTCTAGCATTGACGATACTAAATATATATATAAAACTACAATATAATTCAATATATAAATACAAACAAAAATAAAATTAAAATGTATATCATTAATCCACCCGCCGGTTGTGTGTTTACAAGATTGCGACTTATTACAATAGTTAAAAGCAATTCAAAACACACAACAAAAAATAATAATAAAAATAAAATAAAAAAGCACTAAATAGTATTGAAATAATAACATCCAAGTAGCCAAAGAAAAAAGAAAAATATATCATAATAAAATTAAAAGTAAGCAAATTTTATAGAATTACATGAAGTGTTTCCGAACGAACGAACAAAAGCTAATATAGTTTGACTTAACATGAAATGACAGAAAGGAAATGACAGCAGTTTGACATACGTACAAAAATAATAAGTTTAGTGAAAGAAGTTAGATAAAAAATAATTTTGGACAGTAATTTGAGGGTACATACAGTTCATCTAGAGCTACCTGGATGCCGCCACTTAGAGGACTAATTACTTTTTTTTGGCGGCGACGCGTTTGCCTTTCTTCGGTACTGGCGTTGACGGCGACGGTGAAGGTATTCCTATGTATTTTTCCAACACGTGTCTACTCTTGCAGACATAAATTTTGAGTGATTCTTTCCCTCCATACTTCTGCGCCCTTATAATAGAATCTGGTACACTTAAAGCATTTGTAGGAAGGCACTTGTTGGCCCGTTGGCCCTTCACAGCCGGGTACACAACTTCTCTCTTGAGAACCGACGGGAGGCTGTAACTGTGAAATTTTCCAACGTTCTCTAAGTACACACTCTCATCTTTGTTGAAACAAGACTTGAAATCTAATCAAGTATTCGATCAAGTGACAAATTCAAATTGGAATATCAGTGTACATTAGATGGAGTTTCTTTGAAATACATAATTAGTGTTACATTATATGTTAGTGGAATATTTGGGCCATATCTAATGTCAGAGTAAAACAGAATGAATTATATACCCATTTACAGATACTACAATCATGGATTGTTGTCATATATTGTTATTGAAACATTCGATACTACTAGGCCGATTTAAATCAGTGTTTCAACATTAATGTATAATCTCTGACTGATAAGTATTTTGATATTAAGTGGCTAATAAATCATACATGATTTTCAATAGGCATGAAACATTTTGTTATTAATTAATTTACTAGGATCAACCATTGTTACCCTATCCAATGAAAAGGTCAACCTGGATATACGATAAAAATTAAATCCCTATTCGTAGCTTCATAAACCTGCCACGTTACCACAGTCAGGGCCTACCTTCCACGTAATTTAATACGTACCTATAAAAACTTTTATCAGAAAGGAACATATATTTTATTCCGCGAAAAAAAGTTCAAAGGGGACGAAAAAATTTATAGGCAATTTACGCAAGGACTACACATTCATGGAGTTTGTCCTTTTATTGTGCGAGCCCACTCTCCCCGCTTTCAGGACTGTTCTATCATTTTGCAGCATTTGTAACCTTCTTGGAAATAATTGCTTTAAGGCTGACCTCATTCTTCGGATTTTGTTAAAAGTGTTCTTTTGTAAAACCCAGCTTCAGACTCAAGTTTATGTAACATTCATTTTCTGAAAGATTCCCAATCTTATACTAATGTTATGAAATCTTTGACGATGAAAGTCTTCGAAAACAAAATTAAGTAAAATATTTGTGAGGCTTTGTAACAAGGTACACCTCTGGCTAACCTTTAAAGAAATCAGACTTCATATTCGCTGATTCTGTGAAACCTCAAAAATAATTAAAGTTAGGCATCAAGATTCAAAGCACTTGTAAAACTATTTATTTCTTTAAAAGTGAACTCGGCCTCATTACCTAAGTTTCCAGACCAGTTGAAAACAAGTTGAGTGAAGAATACGATAGAGGGCGAACCGAAGCACGTTCAAAGCCAAACTTCCTTCAAAGCTAGTCATGTTTATTCCAATTCAGTTATTCTATTAATGTTTGAAGAGAAGCAAATGAGGGCCTGTAACCTATTGAGTTTGCTCACACGCAAGCAGAATGACTTACCGTCTCCTTTGAGTTCAGTGTTCGTTGGTAATTGGATTTTTGCTTTGCTAAGTAATAAATAGAGTTATCTGATGTGTTTGATGTAGGATCGGTGGGTTAGTGTGTGTGAATAATCGTGTTATTTACTTGTTGATTGTGGTATGTGGTTGATATGGTGTTTTATGAAAATTGAAGATGTAGTTAGTCTTGTGATCATCGGTAGGTACGAGCAGGATTGAATTTTATACGCTGATATTTTTTCAGTTAATCCGTACCGATACTACTTAACAGTCCCTAAAGACTTTCTCAGTCACTTTAATCCAATTTGATTATGATAATTCGTCCTCAAGGAAATGAAAATGACATTAATTAAGCAAGTAAACTCAATTCTATTAAAGTCTGAAAAACCCAGAATTATAACATTAAGTGGAGTGAAAGCGAAAAACTTCCTCACAATAATTTATTTCAAAGAGCTAAATGTTCGGAAGTTTGTTTGAAGTTGGTCAGTCGAATTCAAAGGGACGCTCCATTTATATCTGATATCCTTTTATATTTTTTTCGTGTAACCGAAATAACGAGATTCAAAATTTCCGAGCATTTATTCGGAACCGTTCCCTAATTGCGGAAATGTACTGCTAAACAATTGAGTTACCTTAGCCAAAGTACTTTTTACCTACTCGTAATAAGCAGCGTATGTTCATAAGTAGGTTGAAATAATTCCATAATGCAGAGTTATTCATATAGAATTTTAATCCAAATAATTCCAATTATTAAGTTTTCGGAAATTTCAGTTTATCCAAGTATATTATAATAGCTATTTGGAATAATGGTGTTATTTTCGTGGAAGTACTTCAAACCATTATCCGGCAATTCGCGCAGTTCTGGTGTCAACTATAATTAGGATTCCATTCGTATTGTAAATCGAATAAGCTGGTTAATACATCTGATATCATTAGAGTTTGAAATGTGAACGGCATGATCCTAATTATGTAATTAGTCACGAATGAAAAACATAGTTCAGTTATATCCCGTTTCCAAGAGAATTCTTCAACAGATAAAAACTATCCTATGTTCTTTTTCAAGGTCAACTTAGGCTTAGATTTGAAAGCGTAACAGACAGACAGACAGAGTTACTTTCGCATCTATAATATTAGTAGGGATTAGTTTCTGCTCGAAGTTTCCGAAGGAGAAACTACTCCCAATATCATGATAAAAATAGTCTTTGACCTTCTATAGGATACCACGTGTCTCTGAGGCAAACTGCATTTTAACCGGTTCAGCTGTATTAGCGTGATTACACATAGACAGAATTATACTTGCATTTATAATATCGGTAAGGGATAGTTAGTACGTGGATTTAAATATGAAAGTGTTAACAAATGTTAAAATGAAATAGGGACTAAGATTAGGTACTAAACAATACTGGGCAGAAGCTTTATAGTACATACATAAATAATATTTAAGCTTAGTAACGATAAGCTAAAACTAAGCTTAACAAATCACTGTTATAAATAGAGTATCTATTATTAAATTTTACTCTAATCTGAATATAATACTTAGAATAATCTAGAAGATAGCGTCCATAAATCGCGTTATTGTCTTTCTATTCATAAAGCATTGTTGTTGCGTGCCGAAATTAGCAAGTTACGTAGGTATAAGCCCTCCTGCATATTGCAAACTAAACAGTCGGCCGATAGTTGACCCGGTAATACGCATTTTTTTTAAGAATATCTTGCATGCAACACTGCACTGATGCATAAGAGCATATTCTGCCTAGCGCCTGTTTTATATAACAAAATACCAAAATGTTTAAAGGAGCTACCATTAAATTTTAAATTAAAATTAAAAGAGTTCCTGATTACGGAATGTTTTTATACTTTTGTTAATGAATATCTTAATGATACCTAACTATTGTGACGTTTCGCTTTGATATTCGCTACATAATATAGGTACCTGCCCAGTTATGTAAAAAATAAATTGTACGCCAATTACAGGCAAAACATGTATGGCTCTAACCTACCTAATCTTAACACCTCATGTTTAACAATACCTGTGTTTTGTAAACATATACCCATGTTTTAACAAAATAAATTATCTTTTTATCTTGATTCCAATCAAAGTTTTTAGTCGATCTGATACCGGCCAAATACCTGATTCTTGTTACGTGCGTACTATCATACTTATTAAGGAGCTCAAACAAACTATCGGCCGACCAATAGTTTTTAGTGTGCGGATGTGTGTGTGTTGAATATTAAATCTATGTATATCCAAATTACTGTATGCGAACCTTTGCCCTGTGACCTTTAAAAGGGTATTGTGTTTCGGTTTAAGTTTTGTACTATCTTGCTTCAAATATCAAAGTAATAGATTGGTAAAAATACAGCAATCTGTTCTATGCTATACTTTAAATTTGATTCCGTATTTATAACTCTCTAACTTTATAAATACGTTAAGTGAGTAGAGTGTTAATTTATTTTTGTGTGAAAGTATAAAAAGAACAACACAAGTTTTCCAATCTGGCTCAATTAATTTAATGAGGTTTTTTTTGGTGTTAGTACATCAAAATGTTTGCACAACAAGAAACGTAGTACCTACATAATCCAAAATAAACAAAACACACACCCAAATCAAATAAAATTCTAGCAAAATATCATAAAAAAGATTGTGAGGGGAAATTCGATTCGCCGCCTTTCAGGGGCGGAACACAAGGTTACAAACAAACAAACATAAGTAAAGTTATTTATTCAGTAGATATCGATCCACAGGTCAGGGGAGACGTGACCTGTGCGAACAACTTTTCCCTTGAAATGAACGTCATTTATAATGGCTATGCTGCTAATAAGTCGCTTCCATCCGCTTATATTTATCTTTAAGAAGCCCAACGTAAAGAAACCAACCCTTTATTGTTATGAAATGAACTCTCTCGCTTCGCTCGCAAAAACTTCGTTAACTATTTGAGTGATGACGAAACTTCGACTTTAATATTGCGTTTTGTAATCAAAAACAAAAGAAAGTTGAAAACAATTTAATCTCCGCTTATGAAAAACAGAACAGGTATAAATATTCGTGGTAGGTATTATCTTTTGTAATATAAGGGGAAATTAAGTTTAGGATTTTGTGGGGATGATTAATATATTAAATACCTTGGTAAGTACGTTATTATTGTGGCTATTTTTCTACTACGTTGCAAATAGATACCTTCACAAAACCTATTTGTTTTTTATTTCACTAACGCATCCAGTAAATTAAAAATTAATTACGCAATTAAAATTATACCACCGAAATTATAAGATAAAATATATTTACGATATTTAATTGAAAGGCAACCCTAGCACATTGGAAAATAAAACAATAAGTGTTATAAAATTGATTCAAAAATAATTTTGCACTTTGCAATCTTGGCCGAAAATTTTCAAGTAATTGTATGCAAACCCAAAGTTTGTAACAGCCCTAAATGTTGATGAATGTACAGAGCAGGAGTTGCTGCGACCATAATTTCGTCATTAAAGCAAATTCTGCCACTATTCTGAAGTGTTTCAGCTTAACTATCGCATTCAACGTACGAGGACTATGTATGTACATACCTATATGTAAGTGTTGTTAGTTTCTATTGAAGATTGACAGAATAGTTTATAGTTAACGTGTTTAGACATACTTTGAAATGTAGTGTAACGAAGATTTTGTGCGTGAATCGTGATTACTTTATGTCATCATGTTTTAAGAAGCTGTGACTGGTTAATTTATGAAATCGAAAATTGAACATCTATAGGTAATGGTGACTTCTATCCAATATGATACTACTAACTATATAACTATTTGGTTTTTTAACTTTCAGTTTCTTTTTGATCGTTATCCAATCTCTAATTAAAGAATACACGCTCCTTATAAAAATCTTCGCACAAGAGTTATTATCAAGTCCCTTTAGTAATAGGACTCAATGCAAATAAGCTACAATTTATCTGCTTCAGAATTACAAGCTCGTTTCCGAAGATACCCGACTAATTACGATCTCGTCCGAAGTCCTTATTCATGAGCTCTTCGGGCGAGGTCAGAAGTTCAGTAACAAATGGCGGTAGTACTAATGCTAAATGCTAATGAGGTGACAAGGTCATGGCAGATGAATGGGAAAGCTGAACCTTGACTCAAGGAACTAATTAGTACGAAAAATGATGGGGGAAAGTGGTGCCACTCTACAGGTCGTTGAAAGTGAGACCGCCGGTCATATTGTCACCTCTGGGCCAAAGGTTAATCTAATGTTTGATCAGTGGGCTGTAAATAGATACCTACCGAAAATTTCGATAGTCAATTTAGATAAGTATCGAATCGATTTGTAATTGATTTTGATTGAACTTTGAGACACGTCAGTATCACGATAAGAGTTGATGGAGCAGAAAAAGTGATTAAATGACTGAAAAAAGATAGCTTCTTTGAAACGTCTTCTTTGACCAATGAGTTTCTGAAAGATTTTCTGTTAATGCGGGTCTATTTTCAGTAATGCCTACCTTTTACTTTGAGTAAGTTCAGACGCAAAGTTAAGTCAAATAAATTGAGGTAGACGTCTGTAACACACTTTGCTAAACTTGACTTACGGACAATTTGGTACAGAATATGTCTACATTTAAATATTATTTAAGGTTGGAATAAAACACAAAAAAAATCCTTGTTTTTTATATCATGGCTAAATGGCTCGTTTATCTTTTTTTGTAAATATAGTATTTTTAATAAATACAGACAAAAAATAAACATATTTTGTCACCAATTCCAAATTGTGCAGCAACTACAAAATATATTTCACTATAAATTTTCTCTTCGGCTCATTAATCAATTACTTTAAACCACGTTTAAACACTCACCTGTTTCAACTCCCTTGAGTTTAGAGAACTTTGCAAAAGGAGTTTCCTTCTCAAAACTAAATCCCATAGATAATTTGTACTAGTTAAAGGAAATTCTAAGAATAATTGAAAGCTTCAACAAGTCTTGATTACACTTAGGATCACGAGGAGCTAAGCGCATTAAGAGTGCTTTGAGAAATACGTCTTTTGGGACATGTACGTGGACTTTACACAGCTAGTAATAAGATTTTGTAGTACTAGTAATCCTTTTGCTACCAGCTATGATTAAAAGATACGAAATGCAATATAAAGTTAAAGAGACTCTGTGTTTATCTTCATCACCATCATCATCAGCCTATCGCAGTCCACTGCTGGACATAGGCCTCTCCAAGTGCACGCCACTGAGATCGATTTTCGGCTTGTGTTTGTACCTGAGTAAATATCTGAGTAAGAATATAGTAATCAACAAGCAAGCCATCTCTCTGTCACGTCACAAAGGATCTAAACTGAGATTATTTTTCAGCAACCTATCGATTTAAAATATGTATTTTTTTTCATTAATCTTTTTTATACATTTTTGTCTGTTTTTGTTTGTTTATGTCCTAGAATGAATGAGTATCATATGCAGGATACAGAACAACTTTCGTGTAGCCTAGTTTTACCACAACAAACAACGTAAACATGATTGTACCAACAAAACAAATTCAACTTTTACTTTTTCACCATGCAGAAACGATCCAACAACACAACATTACACCTCTCGCTTAAACTTATTTCGTTATTCCTGGCAGCTGAAATTGACGCCATTCTCTCAGGGGGTTGAACCAACTTTATTACTCGGAGCGCATATTGATAAACTAAAGGTACGTCGTAAATACAATGTAATTTACGCGCGGGGAACGTACGGGGGCGAAGACGTTGTTCTATCTTGATGGGGCTTTATTCGTAGTGTGGTTGTAGTACGTGACGCTCATTCGTGTACCGAGGTGTACCTATGTTGAATTTGTATCAAATTCAGGGGATTTTTTTTTTTAGTTTACATGAGCCTCTATAAAGGAAAATAATAACTGATATTATGCATGGTACTGTAAGTTTCTTGCCTGATTTTGAAACGAATTCTAATCAATGAATTTTGCTATTAGCCATCACATCGCATTAGAAGTAATTATTAATTGCAATATACATATATTGCAAGTCAGTTCTTCATTCCTAGCAGATAAATATGCCTACATTTTTATCTTTGCGTCATCAAATCCATCAAAGAAACATGAAGACCTTTAAGTTTAACACCTTTTGACCTTTTCGTTCGACGCTTAATTTCAACTCCACAGTAACTGATTCCAAGAATTATATGAAAAAGAAAAATCTCTTCAAGTGATATCACTCAAGTAATGGATTTGTCGACAAACTGTCTAGCTATCAAGTAAAAAAATATACGAAACGAAATGACAAGAGTACGTGATCATCATAAAAAATACATAAAGCATTTCTTAGTGCTCTTAGGCGTAGAATTTTGAGTAACCTTTTATTGAGTGTCAGACACGTCCCCATTTATTTTACGGTGCAAACAAATATTTTTCTTTCATAAACGTCACGTTTGTGATTCTAGAATCTAGAAGACAGGTTATTTTAATAACAGCTGTAAATTATTCTTTTTTTTTATTTACTTTACTTATCTAACAGCGTTTTCTTAAGTCTGATGGCCCGTGGTATGATAGTGCATATTATTTAATATTTAATAGCTAAGGTGCAGCCAAATCATTCTAAGCAGTAGAAGTATACAACCAAATGCTATTCCTTCAATTCAAAACCAATTCAACTTGACTAAACCAACAAACTATACTGTTAAACTGAATTTCCATATCGAGCCAATTACCAAAGAGTAAATAAACGAACAGACAGCCCAATTGAAGTTCAATTATCAAGTCAATGTACTAAAATAACGTTGGACTAGTTTAATGGCTAAATACTCGGGAACTGGGCTTGAGCCTGCTTCGGTGATGTTGGCTAATAGCCGCTAACGATCAATGTTGGCAACAATTTCAACTAACTTAATTACTTGGAATACTCTGTGTTCTCGAAAGGAGGAATATTAAACATTAAGTGGTGGTTTTATCGATAGCTGAAAATGCGTCTTGTTAAATATTTGATTCTGATTTTTGTAACTTTTACAAACAAAAGTTATGGCTTTTACTGGTTAAATTACTTATTTGCCTAGGTATTTAAGGTATTATATTATTTATTTAAGGTATTCTCCAGATAAACTCTATCCAAAGGTTGTCTGGAAGAAATCGCTATTTAGCGATAAGACCGCCATTTGTACTCTTCTTTGTGTATTGTGATGTCCTGTGTTGTTAATTTTCTTGGTGTGGTAAAGCATAATCTATCTATCTATCTAGGTTATAGAAAATTAAACAGTAGCTTGACAGACAATTAGTTTTCGTTAATTTCCCTATAGTAGAATACGATTGCTATTATTTATCTGTCATCTAACTCTTTCTCTGTCAACACCATAAACAAGGCTATTTACAAAGGGCAATATTACATAAGTAAAGCAGCCATATTTGCCTTGCAAATGATGAAAACAGATGTCTAAGACGGACAGCTAATTAAAGTTAGTACGGTATCGCAGTCGCAAGGAGATTGCTCTCTAATCCGGCGAGCGGCCGCGACTTACAAACTTTTCCATATTGATCAACAACTTCACTTTTACTAACGAACTGAATTTATATAAATATACTAATATAATAAAGGAACATATTTTGTTTTCTTGGGTAAAGGCAAATTTAAATTAATTTAAGCATTGAAATTAGGCACAATAAATAAGCACTTTTTCACGTCAGATTTCATTGTCATTACATGAGTTCTCCGAAACTACTGAACCAATTTGAAAAATTATTTCACTATGGAAAGCTAGACTATCCTTGAGTAACATGTCTATCCCTAACTATCCCTGACTATATTTTATCTCAGCACCAGAAAACGTTCCAACGGAACGCGGTTGAAACCGCAGGAACCAGCTAGTATTGAATGAAGTACTGAATTGATGTTGATTAATAACTATGTGGAACTAAATTAATTCATATTTTATTAGAATCCTTATTATTTCAAATGAATTTTATATTACGAGATTCATACTAACTAAACAATACACTCGATGTGATGTTCTTGGAACTGTTCCAACGAATAAATGTGTTCATTGGATGATTGCAATTTCATATTCCCGGTAGCAGTGTAAAACTATACTGAAAATGGAAACGCAGAAATGAAAATTAAAAAAGTAATTATATTACAACTTTTTTTTAACAATATATTGAACAACTCTGTATAAGGAATTCTTAGTTTTTTACCTTGATTTAAATGAAATATTAAAAATATTTTTTACCCGCCTACTTCGAAGCACAAAGGAAGGGAAATACGTAGCTTCAGTTGAACGAAGGGCGAAACTTAAATACGCCCGGCGCACCCCGGGTCATTGCCCCCGCTGACACAATGCTGACTAGCTAGTATTATTTCGCAGAAAGCAATATTTCAAAAATATTTTGTTTAAGTATAAAAGAAAACTAATCCTCACTTAATATTATTAAATGTGAAACAAAATCATCTGACTTTCTAGTATAGAGCCTGAGAAAGAACGTAGGCTACTTTTCCGGTTGCGGGAAGTGGCTTTTCCGGGACGTGGCTGTAACTGTGTAGAGCAGCTACCTAGTATAGTAAGATATAAAGTACTGTAACAAAACACATATATTTACATAAAGTATGTAACATAGGTTCAATTTATTTGCTACAAACATGTAACAAACACACAAAAACACATCTCTCACTCTAAACGCATATACCTGCTCCGTTCCGTCGTGGGTAAAAAATATCAAATCTCAAGATATTTCTTTTTACCAAAACAATAGATGAATCAGTTACGATAAGAAAAGTTTCACCTTACGAGCTTAGCTTAACAACCAGTAGGTACGTTTGTTACATGTTAAGTATCTTCCTACTAGTTGATTATAAGCCCTCACTATAGGTCGTTCAATACACACAGCTATGCATATAAGTATGTACTTAGAATAAACAATATTATGTCTACATCCTCATACGTATAATATGTTTATATAGTGTTGTAACAGTTTTACAGCAAAAGCTCGGGGGTATCGTATTAATTGGCGTAATTATCGCGAGGGCCACGCGCCGGAGCCAATTGCCGGGGGCAAAATAATATATTTATATTGAATCGTACGTCGATAACCATGTTTAAATTGCCTTTTTTGATTATGTTCGAGCTTTATTACTAGCAAATACGTTGTATCGAGATTTTTGTGCAAATGCAATTTCGTATTATATGGAAAGAATGTTATTCTTTGAGCTAGAGTTACGCTTTATAATGCATAATATACTTCCTAACTAACCACATACATAACCTACCCCTTGAACATAACGATAAGTAAACTTGTTTTGAGGACTGTTTAACTTTATGTATACGGCTTTTTTAAAGGACTTTGCACAGCATAGATTGCAGCTGTAGTAATTCTGAGATAAAATTTTTAAAAGCTTACTTCTTCATTCAGAAAATCCTTAAGCTTTTGACGAGTCACAAAGTTTACAAACGTTGAAACTTAATTTAAAACTCCTTTCACTCGTTAAACTTCTAAAAAAAACAACAACATCACGGTTCTCTGAATTTTCCTTTACACGTAGAAGATACCCTTTTGAGCATTAATTCATATGAACGTGTTTCACTTGGACCGTGTCCAGCAAACACGCTAGCTTTCTACCGTGTAATGCAATTACGTGACAAGCTTGGGCCGTGGCGAGTACACCGCGTTCATTAAGGGATTCTCGAATGTTCCAACTACGGACTATAATGGTCCAGTAGATTAGTGAATTAAATTACCGTGACTAGGGTATTTTGTGGACCGTTTATAGGGATACTAATTTCATAATCTGCTGTACTGTTTTTTTTTTTTTACTTTGAAAATGTAGAATTTTTTTTTTCTTCATAAAATTCAAGTTCAAACTTTATTTCATTTGTGTCGTTTAGCTATGAGCGCGCCGGCCGATAGTTGATTTGGGCTCATAAATCAGTATGAAGATTAATGGAAGTACACACGTACCTAACAACGATTAGGTATCAGACCGACTAAAAACTTTGATTGAACTCGATTTTCAAAAGCAATCCGACTAAAAGTTTGTACCATGCGCGCGCTCTTAGTATGGTTTTCTTCTCTAACATAGGTACTATGGAATTAAAACAACTATTAATAGAATAGTGTCAACCATTACCACAAACTAACATTTCCACAGATTAGTGTCAACATATTTTGGGCTTGACATAAATCCCACGAACTAAAACAAATTACTCATTCAGTGTTTACTTGACTACGTACCCAGCAAACACGCAACTAAAATACGAGGTAGGTTTACTGTGACAAGTTTAAGCAAAAGGTAAATGTGCTTCGTGATTCCATTTACTATGATAATTTGATTTAAGTACCGCACTTTTTATTTTTTACACCATATTTTTCATTATTATTCATCATCATGATCTCCCGAGTCTTTTCCCAAATTTTGGGGTCGGCTTCCAGTCTAACCGGATTCATCTGAGTACTAGTGCTTTTCAAGGAGCGACTGCCTATCTGACCTCCTCAACCCACTAACCTGGGCAACCCAATACCCCTTGGTTAGACTGGCGTTTGACTTACTGGCTTCTGACTACTCGTAACGACTGCCAAGGATGTTCAATGACAGCCGGGACCTACAGTTTAACGTGCCATCCGAAACACAGTCATTGGTATCCAAGATATACTACACCATATTTTGTTCGTGCTAAGATTTCAATCTCCATACCACGAACAAAATATTTAAGGCTCAAGAACTATAATCAATGTTAGGGGTCCGTATCTGACAGACGTCAACGGTTTCCTCTTACTAAGCCTCCGCTGTAGTGTCTGTCAGCGGTCTGTATTTAGATAGAACAGAACCCTTTCATGGGCATTCAACTCGTTCTTGACCTGTGTTGTGCTTCATCTATTACTAATAACTTACCGGGCGGCAGACCAAAGGTTCAGGTTTTTTTTTTATACAGATAACAAAGAACTCTATGTTCATTTATATTTTATTTCAAAAGGTATTCAAATCCAGTAATGGTAATTGGAACACAAAACAAAATGGTATTTTAATTAAGTCTGAGTTCGTTCCCGACTTGTGTTTTGGCTAATCACTTGTCAAAGGCAGTTTATCTTGCAAAGTTTCATTGAATAATTATAAGATGGAATTGTTTTACTTCATCCGATGTTTTTGTTGGCATTCAGTTAAGTCTTCTTAGTAATGTTCCGAGTTATGTCTTACTGGGGCTTTTAAAACTTTGTCATTAAAAGGGTATTTATTACTTCCTGAGATGTAATAAATATATTTTAAAATACAATTAGAGAGAGAAGTTACCTTTCGCCTTTCCCTAGCACCGATGTAAGTGTGCCCAGAAATGAATCAAATAAATATATATAAATATTTTTATTTATAGTAAGTGTATATATTAGGTAATAAGTTAGTTGTATGTTGTATATATATTTATTATTAAGTTATTGTAAAAAGTTATTTATCAAATAAAACATTTGTCAAAGAATTTACTGGTTTATATATTGCAAAATTTCAACCTCATCCAAACCTGAAACCATGATTATATCATATCATTATAATTCCCTATTCCTTTATGATAAGACCATTGTACTAACCATTTCGTCTATAACATTAGATATGAAACTATTCCTTCATAGACCGTAATAACTATCAGTCTTGGTCGATAATACCGTTATCATTCGCCAAGAAGGTTGATAGCCGCAGTAAGATTTTATCACTGCACAGGTAGATGCTCTCCCTAATCCCATTGTAAGTAATAGGTACTACAAATATGATCTCTACGGTTTCGCTTGGGTCCCCAGAGCCAAAAAGTATTCTTAACCTCTGGATAGGAAATGATTAGAAATATGGCATATAACTAATGGTATGTCATTATATCAATCATCTCAATAGTTCAGTAGTTTTGCCACGGAAGCTTTAGAAATCAAATGAATTCACATTATAATATTTAAGTATTCGTTAAAATCGTAGAGAGTGAAATATAATTGGAAAATATATTGCGCCGACCCCAAATAAACTGGAAACAGGGCAGCAAGTTAAGAGCCACACTCTTTCACTCACAACAAATATTACACACTAGGATTTTTGACATTTCCAAGGCTCTTTTAATTAATCAATTTTCTTAATAAAATTTTCATTGTTTGCGCAAATGATTTACAAACCTTCACATTTATACGTTCAGTTATTAATGATCAAGCAGCACCTAGTATAATATGATAACAACGTTCAAAATACGCGAGCCTTCGCTCCAGTTTTAAATTTCCTCATTACCGGCTGTAATTTAAAGACAGTTATTTATTCCATTGTGAAAATAATTAACGCGCTTCCAGCTTAGTCTTGAAGACAATGAACAACACAAACTCGTTCCCTAATTAAATATGAATACGCTTTAGCTACTTTTTAAAGCTTATTTTTGAATATTCTTTGAATATTCTTAACGCCTTCGATTTTAATTGCTTTTTTAACGCACTGAGTTTATCAGTCTCTTTGTAGCTACAAAAATAAGTAAGTACTATTTTAAAACTGTTTTTCGTTGGTGTTGCCTGAATATTTTAAATGTAAAAGTTCCTCTTATTCAAAATCTTTAAATCGTTTTGATCATAATAATGAACCTTTTTGATATCAGCGATATTCATAGTTTTACCCAGCAATTCATTTACCTACGTAAATAATATTCACTTACACATTAGTCTCGAACAACTTATCAACATGTTAAGTAAAGTCCAATTTCACTAATGGATAGGCTAGTGGAAGCTACCATTAATAAACAAAGCTCATTTACACAATGAGCCGTGATGGCGTATTTTACTTCTATGGATAACTCTGGTACAGATTTCATGCGTGTAGCTACGAGAGGATAATTGAAATCCTAATTATGTGGTATTAGTTAATTAGGCTTGTTATATACGCAATAGGTAGGTAAACTTTGCGGCAAAAACATAAATAACTATAGTCTTATGTATGGCTACAGTCTGTATAGCAAAGAAAGTTTTAGGCAATGTGATTGTCAATAAAAATAATTCTGTATCCGGACATTACTTTGAGAAGGGTAAAGGTAAATGTTATTTTTATGTCGGTTACCTAGGTAATGTTATTTTTATGTTAGCTTAAAATGTAATTAGAATTTTTATCACTTCCAATTTTGTTTTATAATAGCTTTGTAATTAAAGTTTTTGGTTACCCATTACTGTTATTTGCCATGAATGCGCTCCGCCACGCCACTCGCTAGCTGTTTCGATCTAAATGACGTATGGCATTATAAACTGTGGCTCGTAAAAGACTGCAGTAAGGCCACAGGGTAAAACTGTCCTTAACGTCAATAAAATCCTGTCTTACGTAAATCATACGTAAGTGCATGACGTCATCCTTGCAATCTAATTACGTCAGAGTGGCCTGGATTGTGCGGCACGGTAAAAGTTTCTATGGCCGTTGAAACTCTACTGAAATAAAGTTAGGTTTTAGTTGTACGATAAATATAAAGTAGAGCGAGTTAAGTGGTATTCAGTTAGTATTTTTTTGGGTTTCGATATTTTAAACATAACAAAATTGTAAAGTTAACTGTGTTGATTAAAATTATGTAGGTAAGCTGCATCAACAAAAAATGAGTACGCAGAAATCACGACGTCATTATTTTTCCCTGCCTTATTAAGAAAAGGGTTCCTGTTATGTTTGTACGAAATTATGTACTTTTACACGAAAAACATCTCCGATGGACACCCTTTTTACTTCGGGGTAACACTTACCTTGTTTATCTAAGGGTCTTTTGTACCCGAGTTACCCTTTGAACCAATCTTACGACCGTTGATAAGTGTTGACGCATGGAAGCATTGAAAAATATATTACGTCACCATAATGTTAGTGGAGTAAGTGCTAGAAGTATATTAAAGGGATATATAGGAATTATTTACATGGTGAATGTGGCTACTTAAAATCAAGGTGTTTGTAGGATATGTCGATGTAAAATGTCAAATTTACGATTTAGGTTCTTAGATTCCGCTACTGATTTTAGCCATGTCTACTATGCGTAACGGAATAAAAATTAGCCTAAATCCTCTATAAATAAGGTATGTAGGTAACACTGAAATATTTCCCATCGGACGAGTATTTCTTATTCGATTAACGTAATCAAGCAAAAAACTCTTCGGCTTCATAAGTAGTATTAATAAATTCAAATGTCTATAAGTATCTACTACAAAAGGTTTTTAATAATAAAAGCTTTCTTTCAATATCGTAATCGATGCTCAGGGGGCGTAAAGTGAAGACCACTCCAAAATAGAATTTGTTTACCAATAAATGGGAGACTGTTTGATGTTCCGTGAAACGAGATAGTGATGGAAAGGCCTTTCTTATACTTTTTAATATCGATAGAACCTCTTAATTTTTATACAATAGCATGATAATTGTAAAGAATTCATCGAAGTTTTTCACATCACGTATCTTTCAAAAATCAAAACGATTTTGATTGATTGATTTGACATCTACAATACACTAGAGGAAAACCACGCGTACCTAAACCTCGTTTTAATTGGTAGGTTGTCACTGTAATTTTGATAATTATGTTTTCAGTGCTTTACAGGTTTTATTTATTTTATCTTAATAGACATAATAACTAGGCATGTGCGACTGCCCATTATGTCAAACTTTCACAGTGATACGTGTGAACTTTATATAGGTATTAAAAGTAATTTATGGGTAACATGGTGCTACTTATGTTGGGTTTGTTTGACCCTAGTTCCTTTAGGACACAGGTGGAACTAGTATAAATCTTCAAAGCAACTCAGAACTTCACTAACTTTGTTTACCCTATATTGATTACCCGGCTTAGGACATCAATTAAGGGTAATATGATAGGTACATGATAAAGTAATTTGTTACACAAAGGGAGACATCGGTTATAATCGGCTAGATACAAAGGTCTCTTCATATGGGAAAGACCTTGTGTGTAAAGTTTAAGCAGTATCCTAATGTTAGAGTAAACCTAGTAGCGCTTTTAAACGACTTCTAGAAAAGGTAGTTATTGGTTTGATCTGTATTTGTGTGTATGTTTGTGCCCGATTATCTCACGTTTGGCTGTACCGATTTTGATGCGGTTTTCAGCTAAGTATTTAGTGGTCAGACTTTAGACTAGAAATAGGTACCTAAGTATATAATTGAAGTCGTTGTTTATTTTTTAAGTTTTAATGTAATTTTCCGAAAATTCTGGAAATAATTGCTGCTAACTACCTGATACTAATATTGTAGAAAGTAGGATTAAAATATAAATAACTGCTGAAATGAAATGAAATGAAATGAAATTTAAATGAAATTTATTTATTTGCCAGAATATAGGTACAATATGATGGTCGATACAATAAAAAATATGGTCTCACTATATTCGACTTATAATTTAGTCATGCAAATATTTATCTTAATATATATACTGTATACTGAACAGACCTGAAAACTAGTCTATGTATAATAAAGTTAACAACAAAATTCGGTAACGAGTTGCCAGCTTCCAATATAAACGGATTAGTCCACGGATGGATGAACTTTATTTTTTGTAACACCCTGTTCAATATTTAAATTAATTAGTGTTTGGGACGTGTGGACTACATTATTTTCATTTATTATAACATGAAAATACAAAAAGAGAAAAATACAAAACATGCGTGATACTTCCTGGCCTCGCCACCATCGAATTTTGAATAGGAAGTTAATGAGAATAAATACATACATAATATGTACATAATCATACTTAAAAAATTGTACTAGAAAGATAAGCGAGATATTTAATAAAATCGGTGACGTCCCTGACTATTAAAATCGAAAACAAAACACTACCGATCCAGACACCACTCTCTCTGGGTATAAATCTTTTAAGAAGACAGAGATTCCAAAAATACATTATCCCCCACTATTATTTAGATAAAACCAGGGTATCCCCTCTGGTAATTCACTCGTGCACTACCAAATGTCAGTTTGTCCGTCAGACTGGCATACAATCTGTGTCGCCCTGTGTACAGTGACAAATGTATTGTAGTGCCTCGGGAATACAACCGACGAGCCAACTGTAGCCGCCTCACTGTTCATATTTGCGTTAGAATTAGATACATACCTAGTTCCTGTAAATCTTGAGCATACAACATTAACAACTGAAAGCTATTTTACAATCTTGAGTGTTTAAAAATACACAATGTAGTGTAGATTTTACCGTACATAGTGGTTTAAAACTACAGCGCTATCGCGTTTCGTCATCTCTTATGCTTCCATGCATTTCATATTGTCCTTAGCAATTTCGATGGAGTTTTGTAAAATTACATATTTCAACAAAGCAGAGAACAGGTTCTAATTGTGGTCACAAATTAGGGTCCTAGGACCATGGGAAGCACTTGGTCAGTCTATATTAAGAATAATACCTATATTGTATGCACAGGTAACCGACTTGGGTACTTGACGTCGTATCAAATTAGAATGTCCCTCGTATTCAAATATACCTGACCACGGGATGTTTTTAGAATCTTCTAACTTTAACATTAAACAACCCTGAGAGCTACTTTACTATCGAACCAGGATAACTTAGTCTACCCAACAAGCATTATGCCCAAACAGCTAATTATTGTGTGTCATTTTTAAAATATTTTTTACTATTTTACGAATAGTCTTGATATCCTCTGGATTCAAAATTATATCGGGTTACGATTGAATGGTGTTTTGATAGGATAGAATAAGAGTTGTTCTTGGCAGCAAACAGGACCTGGTCCAGTAATTAAGATGGATTTGGTCTGCATCTTGACAAAATTTTGGAATCCCAGTACCTTCAAAATCGATTGCTACACGAGTATAATTTATATACATGTAACTATAGTTTTGCCTATGAAAACTCACACAGGGGCACGCCACCCATTATTCACATGAACCTAAATCTGGAAGCGGCTATTAATTAGTTTGTAAAACGAAATCTGTGGGCCACACCGCGACTAGACCGTGACAAATATATTGCAGTCATGCGTGAATTATACCCGCAGGCGTTCCCGGGACCGGCTCACAAATAGCCTATACTTTGTCGTAATAGGTACCATATAGCCTACATTTACTATATTCATTCATTACTATATTATACCTATATACTATCCCTATATTCAGTATTCTGTCGGTGTTAGATTCAACTTTAAAGCCGAATTTTAAATCAGTTTCGTGTGTGTTTTTGAAAGGTACAGAGAAAAGTGAGCGTGTGTACCATATTCGTAAAAAAACAGAAGCTTAATTAAAACAATTTTAGTTGAATTTCCATTACCTACTTATCTAGCATAAAAAGTTTTCAGAGGGTAATTTTCAAACGTAATGTAGGTACGTGAAAAGCTGTGTGAACGTCTAACAAGTAGCAAATACATTGTTGGCAACACAAAGGAAAAATAAATATGTACGTTAAAATATTACTTCACGTTAAAACCTGTCAAAGATTTTCGCTAAAAAATAAAAACATAAAGCTTGTCATTCTTCTAAAAGCGTCCGAACAATTCATTTTGAAAGGTACCTACGCTACGTCGGAAATTGTGAAAATATTTCGTGGAACCCATCTGTGTAGTGATGTCAGTTTATTTGAAAAGTCCCTCTTTGTTTTAGACAACACGTGGATAGCACAATACCTAGGTACGTCGAATTTAATCCTTTATTTGCTATTAGTTTGAATAGAAAAATACTATACGGATCAGCTTATATTTTTATCAAATGGTAGTCTTGTATGATTGTCGTTGCTAAGCCTTTGCAGGTTTGTACAGTTGAAGGATATCGACATTACATTTATAGATTTTATCTAATTTTTGAAAAACTGTCGAAATGGTGACGGTAGATAAAAACAAAATTAACCCAAAAATAGTTTCGTAATATTCCTTTAGATTTCTACCTGTGACAAATAAATCTAACAACATATAGCCTACTCGATACTTTTCATGCTTTCTTCTAAAATAAACCCTTGTCACAAGGATTTCCTTTGAAGTACAAGTCCTTGGCAATTTGTTTCCCACATCTCCCGCCGAAATAAATTCATGTTAACATCTCCTTATGTACGTAATAAACACACTTACTTAAGAGAATAGTGTCGTGAGTAATTTGAGCTCTTCATAATATTGTCGTCTTAGCTAATGAGACGAAATGTTGTCGTCTTAAGCCATTGTTCTAATAGGTGTACAAACATACAGCAATTAGGAATAACGTTACAGGTGTATATGAGAACTTACTTACCAAATAGTACCTGTGTTACCTACGTGTTGTGTTGACAGTGGTTTCACTTCCACGATAAAAAAAAACATAATTATAATTATAGGGATGAAAAATGTGCATTGATACATTCGTGTCTTCTATATCAATTAAATATGTCACCACCACCACCTTGCACCTCACAAGTCGCAAATGATTTTTCTGAAATCACATTTTGGAAACGCTTTCATGCAGCGAAATTAGAAATATTTTACTTAGAACAACTAGAGCAAAGTTTGTTTTTAGTACAGCCATTTAACCGTGAAAATGTACCAAGTAGAGTTTAGAGCTTCTAAAACATTTGTAATATTAGGAATGAGCATTACTATACTTGCTCAGCGCCTGGAAAAGTTCTTCCAGCAAACGATTTCAAACTCGAATAAGAACCGCTCAGTTATGTGAGTTTTGAGAATCGTTCGAACATACACGCAGAGAACACTTAACTACCCGCCCTTTAGAACCAGCATAATAGTCAAAGTTCTCAAACGGCTAAATTATCCAAATTCCCAACAATGTTGGAGCATTTCAGTACGCAGGTATACGTCTTTGTACCACAAGACCACTCAAGCGTTTGACGTAGTTCGTATCTTGGTTCGATCGAAATTAATTTATACCTCAATTGTTTCTATATCAAATCTATAACAGATTTTGATTGTAGACAGAGTCAGACAGTCAAGAGACAGAGCCTTTAAAAACACTAGATTGAACAAAAACAGAATTCATTCTGTATTAACTCCTGTGGCGAAACTTGCTGTTGGATTTTTAATAATATGGATTAGTTAGGCATAGCATTGGTATGAAATTAGAGATGATTATTATAAGCAGCACACCGTTTACATCTCTGTCTAATCATAGTCTCCAACTTTTTGTATCTACCTAACGTTTAATCGACTTTTTCAATTAACTTGTCAGCATTTTAATCAAAACACAAAAATTTATATTTTTCATCCAATTTATACGTCAAACTGTTTCGAACAAAGCTACCTGTCACAGTTTACCTACAACAATATACAGCGAAGTTCGACGTTTTATCAAATTCAGTTTCACGTTACATTTTCGATTCCCTAGCGTCGATCGGAGCATTTCGGCGGGCCTCAATGCTACCTATGTTCAACTAGCGTCAAACGGATATTTTTATAGGCGGGATAACTTTAAAAAGTGACAGTAAAGAAGAAACAATGCACATTTTTATTCGCGTAGAATGCGCAAGAACTGTAAAGTACAATAAGTGAGTTTGTTTGGCAAAACAGCTGAGCCAAGGACGATCTAGTTTGGCGTTTAGATATATACTAGATAAATGAGATACTGTCACCGATTACTTTTTGCCTACGCGGAATAGTTCACGCAAAGATGCAGGTGAATCCGCATGAAACAGCTAGTTGAAGTTAGGTATATTGAAGTGTTGCCAGCTACGTTAGCTTGTATAAAATAATTATAACTTGTGTTGTGACGAACTTTTCTCATTTAAGTAACACCGTGTAGGTAAGTTAGTAGCTGTATTGTTGTGAATTAAATAGTTTGCAGCCACTGTGGTTAGTGCTGTTTTAAATTATTGTTTGCGTGGTACATTTTTTTTCTTTTAAGTATAATTTTTCATAGGTAGCGTGCGAAAGTGAGATTCTAGAATGTTATGCCCCAAATTATAATAGAAAATACTAGCTTTCAAAGCTTCATTACTAACTCTGATAAAATGACCTAAAAAACGATTAAGCTTACATAGTCAAAGTAATTTAATCGATGAAATTAAATGACATATTACAGTTTACAGTCTTGTTGCTTGAGTTGCTTTTATATATAACGGGTTCAAATTTACTGTTCTATTGACATGCAAAAGCAATTAAAACATTCAATCTATTATCTGTCTGTCGCTCACCCATTCTGGGTCAACATCACGATTTCTTGAGCGACTGAAATCCAACCAGCGCAACCCAATTATTGGCAAATATTCATATCAATTTGGGGTAGTTTGCCCTTGTTTCAATTCTCTGAAGCATTCGTTTGATAGTTATGATGTTGAGTGAGTAGCTGGGCAGCAGCTCCTCTTTCCTGCACTCGGATAAGAGAAGCCTGAACATATCTGAAGATAGGTATGTACTTAAGTAATAGCTAAATTTCATCAAAATTTGTAAGAAACATACTTTTCCCCTTATAATGTTATCGTGATAGATAACAAAGTAATCATTATTTGTTTTCATTAAAGATGAAAAGCTATCAGTGGGAAAACTCTCACACTAGGGATTGTTTCATTAGAAGATCAACATAGGCAATAACAGTTTTGATACACAGGAAATATCATTTCTGATATTGAACTTTGTCTTCTATTCATGGGAAGTAATGTATTAGGTAATCAAAATTCATTCATGGTTAGAAGGTAAGTGGGCGTTGGTACACGAGTAAAACTCGCTTTGGTGGATTGCTTCTCAGAATTATGTTCACTATTTGTAGACAATATTACTAAGTAACTTCACTTAATGCCTTATATTTGACAATTACGATAACAATTTAAATGATTATTGCTTAGAAACATCATTAACTGTGAGAGTGTCAATTTTACCCCTACCAATGAACTTACCTACCTACCAAACTACCACAAAAATTGTTCGGACTTTTAGATTTCCACATATATTATGTTGTTGTTCTGTATCGTTGTAACGTTCATTGATAAGTACATAAATAAATCTATTTTCAGTGGCAGTAGGTAATTTGTCACGTTAGGAACGAATAATTTTAGAAATGCATGTACGATTCTATAATTTGATGTATTGTCATCTCAAACCATTAACCCATGTAGGCCTATTTTTAGACAACGTAAACGTCAGATTTTCTTAAAACAACGGTTTACTTACCTCTATATTGTCGGTGAATTTGGGCGTTAGTCATGGAAAAAGAAATTTTACAACGGCCAGATATGGCAGTTTACCAATAAATACTATTAATGACTCTACAAACCACTGATTAAAAAACTTCGTGTTATATTTAATACTGTTTTTAATCATCCTCATTTAGTAGCAAGACTAAGCAATTAGATGGAAATAAACAGTTGGTCTTGATTGGTTTTTATTGTCTTAGAAAATTGCTTGTAGACCGCGATAATTATTAAACCCGTCTGAACAATGAGATTGAAACACCAGCTTTAAGTAAGGTTATAATTCAAAGAGTATTTATGTAATTTGATGATATCAATAAGTATCTTTCTAGAAAGATAAACCCAAACACATGAGTTGGTTTAAAGTCATCGTCCTCCGAGCCTTTTTCAACTATATTGGGGTCGGCTTCCAGTCTAACCGGATGTAGCTGAGTACCAGTGCATTACAATGAGTTGGTTTAAAATATGGTCCCAAAATGAAATATAAAAGTAAAATAAAATTATATTTACTAAGTCCATTACAAGTGAATGTTTCACATATTTTCTTGAGTAGGTAAGTTACGAAGCATAATAATCAACGTTGTGTGATACGCGAGTAGCGCTATAAATAAACATCAATATTTTTCCATGACAAATTTACCACAAATGAAAAAACATACTTCTTTCCAATTATTATCTGATATCTGACATTAACGATCTACAAATAATACTGTTATTCAAACGACTAGCTTTGTATGGTGAGAAAATCAACAAAAAGGGGCTCAGTGCCATGTTTTTGTAATAACAGGAAAACCTTTTGCATCAAATGTAAGCTTTCATCTCTATTGAATTTTATCAATTTACCCAAACAGTCGCTCAGCCATATTTATCCATCAAACCTGTCACTTTACATGGAACGACCAAAAAAAAAACAGAATAATAACATTCTATCCACATTTGAAACACAAATTGTTAAAACATTTTCCATGTTCAACCCGGCCAGTAATTTTAATACGAAACGCAAACATATCAAAACAAAACCGACAATTTATTGCCGCACCAAAAAATGCAATATGAAATACTTGGCAACACAGCGTTTAGCGAAACAACCTTATTCGCGAAAACAATCGCGAGGCAGAATGCAGCCGGAATGTTGGCTGCGCGCCCAACTCCGTTGTCATTGGTCTGGGCACCAATAAAGCTGTACACAGACATTCGACTGATTTAATCAATGGAATCCCAGTCTATCTAAACAATTGACGACATTGTGAACTGGCTTATTGTTAAGCCGCGCTTAAGGGTCGCGATTGACGCTTTCCGGCTAATTAATGATTCCACCTGTACTTGTGTGCGTCAGTTGTCTTTGAGTGTGTCAATTAACGATTGATTGATGTAGTTCTGGAATTAGTTATTTACTTACAGAGGTGTATTATTGTCTGAAGGAGATTAATTATTGTTTATTATTAGACGCTTTCGCCCCAAGTTTAATTTAGTTCCATGGCAACTCAAATTATTTTCGTAATATTAGTTTTAATAATTTATTAGACAAGCTTTTCTATTTCGGTGGTACTCGAGAGTAAAACTGTTTTGCTTTGGGAAATCTTTCATTTTCCCAAAAAAATATTTGAACGAGACCCTTAGGGATTCCCGGGCCAAGTTATTAGGTCAATGTAAATAAAGGGTGATTCTTCGCAATTGGGTTTCTAGGGTTGTCCCAACATATCCATTGGTTTGTGCAAACGTACCTCAGCCTTCGTGAGGTTATGTTCTGTTTAATATTCAACTGAAATCTCGATGGTTGAATATTTATTTCGACCTTTTGAAGGCAGTTACTCTGTCTGTTATACATTTTTAAGTGAGTCTTGAGAGCTAAAAAAGGACATTATTGATATAACTTGTGTCTAAAAGCCTTCTATTTTGAACCGGATTCCCATAAAGAGGAAGTTTCCCATTCCCTACTTTTTTCTGTCTTCTATCAGCAACACTTACATGGACATTTTGTCATCAGCGGCCGCGGCAGCAGAGCCTCGGCGGGGTCCTGCGCCGAGAAGGCAACTGGAAGTGCTTCATGCTCACCCTGATGATCGCCGGCTGTCTCGGCTCCGTCGCCTGGTGCAACACCGCCGAGATCGACAGAGACCTCATTGATTTTAGCAAGTAAGTACCAATAACAATCTTCGAAAGAGTTACCGTGCCCCTGGTACATAAAAGGCCTACGACGGAACACGACGGTTTTTAGTCAGTAAGAGTCTGATACTCCTTCACCGCTGTAATCCACAGCGGGAGGAGTCATTTGATGATTTTTGACGTCGTTAAAAAAATAGTACCGATAACAATACCCGCACACCCCTACAAACTTTTAATAAGTAGATAGTTGGTTTTGGGCTCATAAATCAATATGGAAATGAATGGTACACACATAACAACAATCAGGCATTTGGCTGGTATCATAACGACTTAAAACTTCGATTGAAATATTATTTATTGTAATGTTGCATTTTAAGTATATATTAAATAAATATAACAAGCAAAAGCAATTCATGCATTGGTAATTGAATGACAATTGAATTAGCAAAAACAATAATCATCATATTTAAATAAACTTTTTAACACTTAAATGAGGCTTAATGTATGCCTTCTTTATAACTTAAACTTAACTATGCCTGAAGTATTGTATTATAATGTATTCGTATTTTATATGCAAAACATGATCGTATAAATTATATTATACTGAATACTTATGAACCATTAGATGCTGATAATAATAAAAAAGCTATGTGGATATGACACTTAACTGTAAAGTTTTGATGAAACAGATTTTTCAACCCATTTATTGAATTAGAAACATCAATAAAATAAAATACATCTGGCCTTAACTGACTTAGCTATATACGCAATGTATCTTTTCAGAACTCAACAAAAAAAAACATACCTAAATAAAACAGCAGAGAACTAACCACTAAAACAGTTTTGTGTCCGTCAGGCACCCGATAAAGCGGACAGTTAGAGAATCACCCTGCGACGTCGGGTACGCGTACATCCCCATCGCATTTGTTCTCCTCCTCTACTTGGTATACCTGGTGGAATGCTACCACAGCACCGCCAGGATTCAGCTGGCGAGGAGGGTGGACGTGGCTGCTGTCAGCGCGAGGGTCCATGCCATGAGGAACGCTACGCCTCGAGTTTGGTGAGCACTTTTTTCTTTTTGCTGGCGATTTTATGTTTGAATGTGTGTGTATTGCAAATGAGTATAGAGACTTGTTGCGCCATGGGCTAATTTGCTCAATAAATACTACATCAGTTAAAGCTGCTGAATTGTAACAGTTTTTTTGTTATACCAATGACTTACTTATGCACTCTTCCAGTGTATGATGTCAAGTTTCAAGGTCGTAGGTTTGTCAAGCAAAAAATTAAAGATCGATTCACAAAACGATGAGGCGGAAAGAATAATACTAGACGTGAACGAGACATGCTAAAAATTAGTCCGCATTTTAGATTGGCAAATAAATATTGAGCACATAGATATTGTTTATTTTAATAAAACGGAAAATATAACGCAACAAAGATTAAGAGTGAGTACAACTGTACATTATACACAAACTTATCTATTACGCGGAATTGGTAATAAATTACAACGTTCATGTACGTATAGAGGGTTCACTTTCGTAAATTAATATCGCTTCACTGATTAATATTACTCCGAGTGATATAGTTCTTCCTACTAGTAAATTATATTTCAAATTACTTGGGAGGGATTCTACGCTTCGTATTCCAGGAACTGTCGGAACAAAATCATAAAATACAAAGCTATGAAATTGTGTAACATTTCAGCTTACCATCTGTTCTGACGTGAGCAACCTAATACAAAATGCCTCACGGATTTCATGCAGACTTGTTTTATTCCCAACTCCAGATCCAAAAAGAGTTAAAATTTATTTCAAACGTGAAATGCAGTTTGACCCGAAATATTCGACGTTTGCTGCAGTCTGGTGCATCTCGTGTGCCGCCATTCACGTTTCGAAATTGCATTAAGCTCTGTCATGTGACGTCCCATACATACTTATACGGACATGGAATTTTCTGGAACATTTTCTGCCAATTCTCAATATTCCGTAAAGCAGTATTTACGGCCACACCAAGTTGTGCAATACAGATTTCATGTTGCTGTTGGGGATAGGTGTCGGTAATGGAATTGGTTTGTATGACAGGCATTGAATTTTTGGTTTTGTTTTCAAAACAACGTGTAGGTCTTAATGTCACTACGAGAAACCATGCTGGTTTATTTCTGATTTCTAGACATTAGCTAGGTGTATTTTAAATTATGTTATTTAACTTCCGATTTTCGACTTGACACAAAATAATTCAACATGTAATTACAGGTTTCCCTGCTCTTATTTACAATTTCAAATGATTTAATTATTAACCAATTGTATACATTTCCTATGTGCACGTTTACCATCAATTCGTGTTATTTGACTTGTGTTATTCAACGTGACAACGCCTATCAGATCGACACGTGCCACGAAGCAATTTATTTCACTAATTAGAAAATGTACACATCAAAGGAAGGCAAATAAGTGCGTTTCTTCATACCGAATGGTTTAAGGTTTTACCAGTTCCGAGAAAGGAGTTTTGTTCCTACTTACTTACTTCTGCATTTTACAGTTTTTGTCAGTTCAGCAGTTTCATTTCATTCTTTCAATCTTGGCGTGCGATCCAAATAAATCATTTGAAATAAGTAGTTTTTTTTTTCTCATTGAAGAAATGCCTGTGAAATCACATAAGAAAATAATCTTATAAATCACTGGCTAAATTCATTTCTTATACTTGATATATACCAGGAAAACCTTACACTTACTTACTTTCATTATTTTTCTTTATAAAATCAGAACGGAACAGAAAATACGCTATTTAAAAAAAATATTAAACCAGCCAGTAATGGCGACCAGCGAACGATGAATTGCCTGGAACCAAATTCGATAAAAAAAAGTCTCGTTGCAACTTTTTCTTTGACGAGATAGGAAAACGGTTCGTTTACATTGGCCGTTACAAAATGAACGCAGGATTTTTTATTGGGTATCTGGGAAAGGTGTTTCTTTATCGTACCTTAAAAATAAAATCTGTGAAAGTAAACTGCATAATTAAATTGTATTGAAAAATTGGGATTATCAAAATTTAGGCTTAGTGGCTCTGTACTTACCTGTAACTGTGCTCTTAATTTGGGTGTAAACTTCGAAACGTTTGATCTAGAGAATTACTTGCATCCGGATTTGTTTCGTAATTTTAGAAGTGTATGTTAGCAAACCATAACCGAAAATTTTCCTAACAAGCATTTATTTATGATGAAATCTTTCTACTATTTTCTTCACATGACACACACCCATCAAAAACCCATATCCAAAATCAAGGTTTCAATAAACAAAAATACCTATCGCCCCAACTCTGTGGCCATGAAATCCTAACAAATTCCGCCCCCTCAGTTTCAATCCACATGAGTTCCCTGTTAAGTCGTAAACAGTGTCGTCACCAGTCGTCACCTTTACGACGGCTCGTCAAAACTTTACTACAGCAACTGTTTGTACTGGGTAATCTTTACCCTTTTAATCAAATGCTATACGACCTACGCCCACGTTTTACTTATAAATAACGCTTTTCGTGTGTTCTAAATATAAATGGGTGAAATAATGTGTTCCTGTTCATCTAATTCTGTAGCCTTACAAATACCTTGTTTTGCCGTAAAGTTTATTTTACCATTTGGTTTTCCCATGTTACCTTATAAATATTTTGGTTTTAGATTACTCGAAGGAATCGATGGCTATCGAATTTAATTTTGGATGCCCAATATTTTATTTAATATTAGCCTTTTATTTTAGTGTTTAAATTATCGCAAGTTTTGAGTGAAGTGCTAGTCCGGGTGCGTCCAGGGCGTAAAGGATTTTAAGTTACACTCATAAATCTTATCAGATTGGCAATGTTATTGGACCATTCATCATAAATATAAGTGCCGCAATGGAATGGATTGTTCCTTTTGCCCACATAGTTTCCAAAAGCAATACAAAACTAGTACTGAAAAAGTCTTGAACAATAATTTCAGCTGAAATCAACTAAATCAATCATTTTAAGACGAACCAATGTTTTTTTATTCAAGCTAAACATTTTTTTCATATACCTTACTGATTTGACTAAAATATTCAGCATTACAATGCTTCTAATATACCCTAAATAATACAAGAGAATAGCTTCAAAATATAAATAGAGGTAAGTACATAAAAGCCAAAAATACAGGACGGATGAATCACACAGTACGGAAAGGCCTGCTCAATCGACCGTCTACAACTGACTGATTCCGTAGACATCTCATCTATAAATGCTATCCGTACATCAATCCAGGAATGTCACACTTCAGAGAAGACGATTTATTACTTCAGTTCGATTTGTATAGAATATTCTAGACTATTTCAATATCTGTGTGGGGGAGCTTCTTTCTTTGTAAACGTTTCTTGGCGTTAGTTTTCGAAATACGTGTCTCAAGTGATTTATGCCACGATATCATCTGCCTAGCCGATGCAGGTATTTTTTTTATCCATGAGATAAAAAAACCTGTTATTCATGTTTTAGTAACTATAACTTATTTTTAAATAGTACTAGCTTTTGCCCGCGGCTTCGCTCCCTTCAACTGACTTCTCTACTTTACCCTATTTCATAAGAACCTTCTTCTGACAATAACAAACACAACAAACAAAGAATTAGCCAAATTGGTCCAGGCGTTGTTGAGTTATGCGCTTACCAACACATTTTGCGATTCATTTTTATATTATAGATATGTGTTGAATATTCATTCTGAGCCGTATTTCGATTCCTACAGCGCCTCTAAGCCACTATTTCTAATTCAGACTATCCAGGCTTTTATCTGTTACAAAGCTGAGAAACATTTCATACATTTTAAATAAGTAAATTAAGCGCTTGTTCTATTTGTCTGAACTTTGAACATTGAGTCATGAATATTTCATAATAATATGATAAGCATTAATGATGAACTTTATCGTCTTTTGTGAAGAGTAATAACTTATTAATATGAATTAATTTGTAATGTAAAAGCCTTCAAAGTGTGTAGGTGAGTAGCTGAAGGTTTTTACAAACAATTAAAAATGTATGTATACTTACAAGATTTTTTTATTCGTCCAAGTGAAAACTACAGGTAGTTAAGTTTATCGGAAGAAAATCTATAAATAATTAGAGATAATTACAGTGCCAAATTCAACAAAGTATTTACTACCTATTTACAATGTATTTTAAAAACACGAGTGGTACTTTCCTTACTAACGACCACTTACAAAGCGCTCAGACTCTGGCTTCAAGCCAGGAAACAAATGAAGAAAAAAACAAACGAAAGTATAAAAAGTGAATTACAAATGTATAACAATACACGTCTCCATGTTCACGGTTATTGATTGTGCGAACGCTATATGACTGCGTAATGTATTCAAAATATAAGATATGATCGTTTTTCCAGGTGGAAGGCAATATGCTACCATTACGTGAGGCGAAAGAGGCAAGTCACGCGATATAGGAACGGAGACGCGTATACTACGACTCAGGTAAGTAAATAAGAACTTTTCTTATGTATGTACTTTCTAAGTATATCTTGAACATTAATAACTGATTAAAAGATAAAGGAAAATATGCGGAGGAAAACTGGACTATAAAGTCTGAAATCACCCACCCGCATTGAGCAAGCCTGGTGATTAATGCTCAATGTATCTCTCGGTGAAAGTGCGAGGTAGAAAGGCTGATGATAATATAATGATACATTTTTAAACGGTGTGAATCAATAAATAAGTATTAAAGTTATTGCTGTACTGATTGTTTATCATATATTTGCTAAATGTATATTTTTATAACTTTAATTAATGACATCCATTGTTTTCTTTGCTAGTTACGTTTCTACAAATCCAAATGAATAAAAGTCAATCACCAAAGAGCACATTGTTCCAACAGTATTACAATAGGTGTGGTCAAACTATCGAATGTATTTTTGCGGCGAACAGAACAATATTGCAAAGAAATCAGATCCAATATCCCCGGCTAATAGAAAGGTTGTAACGTCCAATATGTCAGCACAATGAATGTACGACATCGGACTTACGGGGTAGATACGGCTTCGGACTGAGTATTAATATTACTAGCCTTTACTAGGGTTAGAACGTGTTTATGTGTTATAAATAGATATACTTGTTGTTGAAATTTATATTTAATGTTTATTTACCAACAAACAATTTGTTTTGTTTGTTATGAAAAAAACCATCTTAGTAAAACAAAAAACTTGTTGGTTAAATATTTCACTGGAAAGGTGAAAATAAAAATTATTATCTGTTTGAATCTTGTAGGTTCTTGATTTCAGAAGGTTTGAAGAAGGTAGAACAGTTTAGCTCTGTGCTTAAAGTTACAATTCAAAATCACGCTGTTTTGTAAATATGGAAAAACAGTCTAACTACATAATGTATGTTAAAAAAATACAAATACTTCCTTCGCGTATTCCACTTCATGTTAAGCTTCAAAAACATAACAACCGCTCCGATTTATACTCAAGAGTCCCAAAAGCGCTGTATTAAATAAATCTTTCGCTTTATAAAGCCACTTTAGTTGCCTCCGAACATGTCAAAAACCTATCTGACGCTTTCATCGCTGAACTGGGTTAGACACACAGCAATTGTTTGGTCGGGCATTACCATGGAGAACCAAACTACTAGTGGAGGTGCCATAATCGCCTAAGTAGGGCGCCAAAATGTGAGCGGGGGACGAGGAACGTTACTGTTTCCACCTTTCAACGCCTCCTTTAGATACGACCATTTTTTGTAATAACAAAAATCGTTGAAAGGAACCTGAACGCTTCTTTAGTTCACTCGTAACTGATCATTTTGGTCATGCCCACTGTACGAATTTAACCTAGAAGTAGGCGCCTGACCTACCTGCAATCCTGCATTACGGTATGTCCGCTCAACTTCCTTACTCCATGGGTATTACCTTTGAAGCGGGGACAGAAAGCGCTGCATACTAATGTACCTATTGTGCATATATATTTCGGTCTAGTGATGGACAGTGAACATGCAATTTGGTAGCATTGATATCTATCTTTTGCGTGATCACTTAACATTATTGATTTGGGTATTTTTTTCGTGTAATATGGTGATCCAAACTGGTGTACCTATTTGATTAGTTTTTGTAGTACAGTGTATGAAAAACTAAAGTCTTTACTTCTAAATCGGTATCTAGATACTATTCTATATAAATATATGTTTTGTATAAGCTGAAGAGTAATTTGGAACGTATTTAATTCTGAAATCGATAACATAACGTATGTAGGATACTCATTGATATGCATTACCTCTTTATAAGTTTCCGTAGCTATTATATAGCTTGAATACTGCACAAACTCCTGTGTACAGTCAAGAAATATAATTGTACTTACTGAAGTATACTCATACCTACCAGCCCACAGTAACTAATGCAACATTTTTGCACAGGTGTACTACGAAAGGGTGAACACTCACAGTGCAAGTACGTCGTTTGCCCACGCATGCTGTGGTCAGAAAGATGCGTCCAGGAACTTAGTACTGGACTCCAAGACACCCATCACTAAAGTGCGATTTAGCAAGGGTTTCGCTTTCGCTAATATTGAAGCTGCTAGCGGTAGGTTGAAAAATAATCAGGTTTTATATTTTTGAGTCAACTGAAAAATATCAGTTTTTTTTGTTTATGGGAATGCTATGTTAAAAGTGAATAGGATTTTTTTTATAGAAAAATATATTTAAATACTAATCTCAAAGCATAACTTTAGTATGAAGTTAAATAAGAAATTGATGTTTGCGTAATCCTAATAGGCTTCCGTTTTCAGAATTCGAAGATCAAAGATCAAGATTTTTCGCTGAACACGAAAGATTTGATGACTTCATGGAAATGCGTGAAGGTTTGGACCTCATTGGAGTAAGTTCCTTCAAGGAATACATGGTAGCTTATAGGTAAATATCAGGTTCTTTTTACATCATAAGGTGTTCAAAAATCCACTTTGAAGTCAGTCAAAACCATGGAGGACAAAGTGACTTGCGGAGATTTCATAACGCAAACTCCTAAGAAAGTAGCGCGACAAAATGCGGATGTTCGGGGACGAGTAATATTACTAACTCCTCCTGCCTTACGTTAGTTGACCTACAAAAAAGCACCTGACCTACCTACCTTATGGCATCTCCGCTATATTTCCTTCCTCCGTGGTCAAAATTAATGAAATACCTCTTCAGATTGGCATTGGTCATTTGTTTTCATTTAATAGTTAAGAAGTGTTCTAAGTTCAAAATTACTAGAGTGAATTTTTGAACACCTTATACTAGGTCTTTCTTTGTTAGACAATGCTAAAGTAAATGAGGTTTAAGTCATTTGTATTACAGGGACGCTGACCGCTGTCCGTGGTACTCGTCACAGCTGCTATTCTGGACACTGTCCTGTCTTCTTCTGTCGTGGCCTCTTCGCATACTTATAGAGTGTAATACTGCTTATGTACATTATACGGTATGTTGATCAATTCACCTGTAATTAATGTTTTATTAGTACAATAGTAACACTCGCAAAAAAGTATTAATTGCTTTACGCACTACAAAGCTAAAGCGAATGTTCATTGTTGACAGTATAATGTACCTACCTAATATTTGAGTAAACACTACATGAATGAAACAAAGCTACATGAAATTCCGGTAGTTTCCGAAAATGGTATTTCCCTTTCGTGAAAACAATACTTAAGCTTTGATCTTGTTATTTGATAAAAGCGGATTGTTATACAATATACAACCATGTTAACTAAAATTGCCTCGAGCCTCTGTTTCAATCCAAATGTTTACTTGATTGTCCGTTATTTTGTTACAGATTACTAAAATATTCGGCACTAACTACGAGTTGGACCCCAGTCGGCAGTTAGACATTGATACTCACTTATCAGACACACTGCCGCCAGTGACTTCCAACAACTACGCGTGGGCGCTCGCTGACGAACAGAGCGCAGTCCTGTGCTCCGCTCCCCGTCCGCCTCGTACCTTGCCCCTCTCACATGCTTCCACTGTGGACAGTCTCGAACTGTTCGCGGCCATACGTGGCAACTGTGCCTTAGTACCCTCCTACTCAGAAGCTATGAGAATCGACGCTGCACTAAGAGAGGAGCCAGCAGCTGACACCAATACAGACAATGCGGCCGCTGGTGTCGTTATCGACATGGAACCCGAAGCTAGATCATCACCGCTTCGAACAGCAAAAGCTGCGTCTTTCGACGAGCCTCCGCGAAGGCCAAAAGTCACTATCGCTACTACACATTCTACTCATAATATATCTGCAACTGCCAGGTCAAACGAAGCTAAGCAACAAAACAGGCGTTCTTGGGCAGGAGTCCTTACAACTGCTCGCAGCGCTAGACAAATTTTAGAAGAATTCAGATCATCGACATCGGCTACAAGCTACGAACAAATGCCAGAACCTCAAGTAAGTGAGAACGGAGAAACCACGTTGTATTTTTCTAGAGAATTATCACCTACTTGTTCAAGAGATCCATTTGGTGGCCGTGCACAAACTACACCTACTGACGAGCCCCCTTCATATGAAGAGGCTCTTAAAATGCCTGCGCTTAGGAAATTAACGAGGTCTATTACGGGGACTAATTTGGCCGGTCCCAGACGAGCATTCTTGCGAGATGTGCTCACGAATAGGAGGTCGTGCCTGGAAGGTGTCGGCGTATTAGCAGGAACTAAGGTAGTTAGGTTGCCGTACAGCGAATCCGGTGACGAGACGCCTCTATAGCGCTTCAATACAGCTCGTGCAATTACTGACTTTATATGGTGCAATAAAATGTTATAGGTACTTGAATGAGAGACTACCGTATTGTGTGAATTAGATAAAGCAGTTAATAGTGATAGTGTTTGTATTAACGTGTTTATACGCTTCGGAATTGTAGGATATATGACGAATGAGCTTGCCGCTAATTAAATTATTCATATTGTCGTAAAAGGAATTTAAGACGGAATTTCAAGATTATGTACAATTAACAATTTGTTTGCGTTGGTTTTTAAAGATGAATTTCTGTCAGTAAATAATGGAGTACGTAAGCTGTATACTATATTTGGTTTAGTCTTGTAGATAGTAATATGTATATACTCAATGTGACTGGTCCACCTGACTATTGAAATACCTACTGTGAACATGCCGTCAAATTTTCAATCGTCGAATAAAATTAATTAAAATCTCATGAATTGCTATAAAGCTTGTTGCTACAAATACATGTTCATACGTCTGTTTCATTATTGAACTTGTATAGGACAATGTCAAAAACATTTATTAGTTTGTAATAACTTTGAAATAACAATCAGCTTTGAAATGAAGTTATATTATATTTCATTCGCAAATTTTCTAGAAAGGTCTCATCATTGATTAACCTTTAAAATAACTTGATCCTATTGATCTAATGTTAATTATTCCTCACATGATTTGAAGTTACTACGAATTTTAAACAAGAAAGCAAGTAACTTAAATGTAAAGAATTATTTGTAAGTATTATGTATGTAGGTATAGGGCAGTGCCTTATATCGTTGTTATAGTTCGACATGAATATAATATTTGTAATGGAAGTTAAATATATTGCAATTAATGTATGTATTGTAAAAAGTAATTTAACGCGAGGCGTAAGCTTTACCGCACCATTAGTTAGAAGTAATATAAGCAATACCCTTTTATTACGACTGTATGAACTAGATGCACAAATACATTAATGCCGGACGTTTGAAAAATCTGATCTAAAGTATATCTTATTATCTGCAAAATTTCGTTTCTGACCAATGAGTAGGTACGAGTAGAGTACCCGCACACTGTGGACTTTTTAATGAGTTTGATCGGGCTTTTGATAAGTACGGGATGCGCACATAACAACGACCCTTATTTAGCTACGTTTTGAAATCACAATTTTCTTAAAAAAAGGCTTATGTTTAACTTACCATCAAATATAGTAACCAATAGCAGACAAAAATAGTAAATGACCACCAAAATGAAATTCGCATTTTAATGTAAAATTATAACCAAAGTTTTTAAATTGTTGTTATCCCAAAAGTAGTAAATGATCACCAAAATTATTGAATCGTGTCCGGGCGGGCGCAGCGCAGCGTTTGCGGTGCATTGGCAGGGGATTGCAAGCCGGAGACAACTGAATATGGCATCATAATACTTTATTTGATAATAAGCCTACATTTTAGGGCAATCGCAGTGATTTATTTAGGCAAAAATAATACATTAATTTGGTCGTCAAGATTTGGTGATCATTTACTAAATTTTGGTGGTCGAATACAATTTAAAGTGGAGTCGTGACTAAAATAGCTGTTACTTTTGTATTTTCAGACTTTATTTTTATGGTGTTAAGTAGATATTTTTGGTTACAATAATAAGGGTATCAAAGCATTTTATGGTGGTCATTATATTTATCCCAAAAAAAAAAAAACAACAAACATCGGGCCAACTACCGGGTAATGTGCGGGTACTCTTACTCCTGTTGAAGAAAAGTATGTATTAATAGAATGCCTTCAGGCAAATAAATGTTTTTCATTAATAAATAATTGCTTTGATTTGTTTCTAAATGTCTTAACAGAAATTCAAAATGTTATAAAAAAAATCTAGATTAAAATGTACCAATTTCAGTTTAACAGTTTATGTAACATTTATTTAAATATGTTTGTCTACTGATGATAAAAAAATAGTTGACCTCATTTTTCTTGTAACTTATTTTAAACTGAAGATATTCTGTAGGTACAAGTATTTTTTTGTTGGTATTAGAATAAAATAGACTATTAATATTTCTTTCTGATCTAATTATTTATTTGGTCATGTTCAAATGTTGTATAAATAATCTAAACGGTAGGCAATCGCCAAAGTGATATTAAAATAAGTAGCTTATTAGGCTCGATTCAATTAATGGCTTATCCATGGAACCAATTAAGGTACTCACTATTGAATAATTTAAATATTTTATTCGTATTTATAAAATTATTTTATTCGTGATCAGATATTTATGATTATGCATTATATAGGTTATTGAGATATAAGCAGTTATATATCTACCGTAGAACAAAAAACTTGTCGAAATTACACAAATTTATTTTTTCAATTGTATTGTATACATTATCCGTGTATACATTTTCTGTTATTTAGGAGTTTGGTATTTCATTTGTACAATTAATACTTTAAAATGTCCTGTTATAGTGCTAGGTACATATTCAGGCTTTTTATAAACCTACTTTTGAATACTAAATGAAGGCTTTATTTTTGTGTATGTCAACGCTTATTGCTAGAATTTAGGCCCCATTACAATATACAAAAAATCAGTAATTTCAAATTTCAATAAGCCTTCAACAAAAATATAAATACTTAGGTAATGCTGTTTTTTCGTAATACTTGTAAAACATTATTTCCTTGATTGTATTTTAATGACATATAAATATTCTCATGTGTACCCGTCCAAATATTCTTGAATGGATAACTAATTAACATATTGTATACCTAAACGATTTTTTGTTCCGACTTTAAGTTCACATTTGAAAACGCTTGTAAATAAAATAGTATTTAAGGTAAAGGAACAAATTATAAATTATATAAAGTGCCAATGAAGTTAGTTGTAGAATACGGTTTGAATAAAACATTGGACCGATTCGGAGTTGTGAAGTAACTTCGAGGGATACTACGGGAGCACGCCTCGCGGTATTGGATTTGTTCAAGTTCCTCCGCGGGCTCTCTGCGATCGCCATGTTCACAACTTTCCACTAATACCGATATATATGGAAATTGTATCGAACTTCTCTTTTCCATGTTCTCGTAGTACCAACATCCAATTCAGTGTTACGTCGCATAAATATGATAGCTGTATAAACTACCAATCTATTCTAGATTTAATTAAGTAATACACCATAGATTAATACCTACAATGCTTTTACTGTTGTGTAAAACAACGTTTTATTGTAATATTGGGTACTGTTTAGTTATAACGCTAAAAATTAAATATTTTTGATTGTAAATTAATGGGCGAACCAAAAAGTTTATTATTTTCAATAAACTGTGTTACAAATTATTTTGTTTCTTTTTTTACTCCCACTCACGGTTAGAAAGATTGCTAAAGTAGGCTTTTGGTGCCGAGGAAAACAGTGAGGCGAAAAAAAAACAGTCCAATTCTAATATGAAAACACCTGGCAGTCTCATGAAAAGGCAGGAAAAATCTGCTTTTATTTCTTTTTACAAACCTGTACAATTTTACAGTCAAGGTTACGGTAATACACAACGCGGTGATACCTCGGCAGGCGCTTTCTACTTCGCCAAATTGGAAATACGAGAATGATATTAGAACCCAACACTTCCTTGTCAGATAACACAAAGGAATATTCTGTTTTGCCCTGAAATCTGTTTCTTTTCAACCTGTAGATAACATTTAATTACAGTCGAGAGAATTGAATTTGCTTCATATTTTCTTAACAAGATTTCAAACTATAATGATTGCTGTCGTATCTCACTAATTATTCGATTAGTACCTTAAAATATTTAATTATTTAGGCAAAAGTAGGTATTTTTACTTACACAGAAATCAGAATTCAATAATAAAGATAACTGATAAATAGGTATATCCATTGGTAAAATATACTTAGGTACTTAATATCCAGAGGTACCTTAAATAGGTACCTGTAGGTAATCATCCCGTCTGTTGCCTAAAAGATGGCAACAACAAACACACACACACACACATCTAGAATACTGTCCATGTAATCTGAATAGCTGGCTTGATAGGAAGCATATTCAAGATATTGCGAGCGATGGCAAAACCTACCATCAATCGGGATTAACCCAGAAATAGGTTGAAACCAAACTTGTTCTCTCAGCGACGACTATAGACAGGAATAATTCTATAGCCAATATATTCCTCAAACTACCCCAAAAAATACCAACTTACCTCATTCTTACAAAAATACATACGTCAGGAATATACGAGCAATCCCACAAAATAAATATCATCTGATAAGATCTAGTTTCGTGGAATCTCGCGGCCATAATGACGTCACCTCTATATTCTCGACTCAACGGGCTCAGAGATGTTTTGATGCAGCGAAATAAAATCAGACGGGGTCGGAAACATTTTAAGGAGTGAAATATGCTTTGATATTTGGTTTTTTGTATATGTCACCGGAAAATAACAAGACACCGGAAAATAAAACGGCAGTTGAAATGTACTATTTAACGCATTGAATTTTAGCTAATTGGTCAACTAACGGTACATAGCCGTAATTTAATAATTAACACAACATAGACATATTATGTGAGCAACTTCTATGGATGAAAGACTAATTTCATACCAGCCTTTTTCTCAACTATGTGGGGGTCGGTTTAAAGTCTTACCGAATGCCGCTGAGTACCAGTGTTTTACATGACTTCCTTAACCCAGTCAACTGGTCAACCTGATACCCCTTGGTAAGACTTATATACCTGTCTATATGATTTTGTAAGTTCAGAATTATAATGGCATTTCTAAGAAAATAAAGCTATGTATTGATGCAAGGTCTCTAGCTAGGTAAATGAAAGAAAATAGCAACCTATTATAAAAGTATACCCAACAGATTTGTTCAGACTTTGAAATGTCTTGGGAAAACATTTAGATTACGTACGTTGCACCGTTACAGCAATGAGATTACGGCTAGGCAGGAAATTAATCTTTAATACCTGAGAACTTGTAAAACCTGCAGCAAAAAAGATACCAGTAAAGCTCAAGGCGAGAGCTTATTTACGAGCTTTTCATGGCGAGAATAAAATCTCTGAATAAATCACAAGTTTATTTTCATTCTGTTTTTTCACGCCATTGAATTTTCCCTTTCGTGGTTGTTGTAGGTCGCACAAATGTCTCAAAATAATATTAAGATTTCACACCGCGTAGATTTCAAAATATAGTACCTCCCGCAATTTATTATTTGTTTACTAAATACAGAAATAAATCGAACCATTAAAAATTTTTAGCGACGCCCTTGATATTCATAATAATATTAAGAAATCAATATGCTCATTAGAATTCAGACAGCTCTCAGCTCGTTCACGGTAATCCAATTATTCGTTGCCAGTACCAACAGAGATTTAAGTATCGTAGAACCTCATTTGGGGAGCTAGGTAAATAAGACGATATCCTGTTCTGACGAACATATTAAAGGTCAGGCAGGAGTATGTATGTATATGTATTTAATCATCAGATCGATGTTAACAAGTCTCAATTTCTATGAAGTAAAACTAGCCAGAGTGAATTATTTAAATTATGTTTTAATTTTTTTTTTTTAAATCTTTATTTCTTTTGTTAACTGCGTGGCTAAAAAAATTATAATAAAACAGTAATAAAACACTTTTCATACTCAAGTACATGTTTATTGTTATTGTAAAACTTAAACTAAAACTATTTAAAAAACTAGACACCTTAAATTAATGTATTGATTTTTAACCCGTAAATGAAAAAAGAACTCCTCCAATAATGATGAGACTCCAAAAATGGTGAAGTAAATCAATTACTTAGATTTTTCTTCTTAGAATTGGTTAAGATAATCTAGACACACGGCAGTGTGTCCGCCAAGTTCGAGCAAAAAAAGCGACACACCGGCCGTGGGTTATATTACACGAACCATTTCGGGCCAAATTCGACCCCCCTGTAACTCAAAATCTATTTTATTTACGCATATCAAATTTCTAGTATCTATTGAGACCCCCTCACTTATCTAAAATACAAAATTTCATTAATATACCTATTGTAGGTCTTGAGATATTGACGTCAGAAAATCGCTATTTTTACTATACACTCACTGACTGATTCACTGATTCACTGACTCACTCATCAAAAACCTAGACCACTTCCAATGGTCGTATTGACTTGAAATTTGGCATGGAGGTAGGTCTTTATGTCAAGGTAAAGGGAAAAATCTGAAAATGGCCAAGTGTGAGTCGGTTTCAAAATAATGAAGGTGTTTTATATCCGGTGTAAATTTATACCCCTAAGGAACTAAAACGAACTAAATTTATCTATATTTATATAATATATCTTCGAATGGTACAAAGGTTTGTATTTAGTCAAAGTAAAGTAAAAATCTGAAAACGGCCAAGTGTGAATCACTTTCGAAAATAACGAATGTGTAACTTTGATCCACAAACATAATATATGATAACATGTCATGTCAGTCAGTTGGTAAATCTAGTCCATTTAGTTAATCTAGTTCATTTCTTTGTAAGAAACATACTGCATATTAAAAAATCTAAAAAATAGTATAAATGAGACATTTCTTTAACTAACTTCATCATAAGAAAAAAATAAAATAAACAACCTTACAAAAATAAACCCACCCAAAACAAAAATGTGAAAGACTGCCAAGTTCGATAATATGGGAATGCTCCGCCTATAAAAGAAGTGAGATCTGAATAAGTACCAAGTTCCATACACATACCTCAGTTAAAAATAGTTACTTTTTAATGATGTTACTTGGCAAGTTTTCATACACCTTGTTATAAACCTACTAAACGCAATGAATCAAGTATTTAATTTTCTATTAAAACTTGCCAAGTAATCATCATTAAAAAGTAACTATTTTTAACTGAGGTATGTGTATGGAACTTGGTACTTATTCAGATCTCACTTCTTTTATAGGCGGAGCATTCCCATATTATCGAACTTGGCAGTCTTTCACATTTTTGTTTTGGGTGGGATTTCATTTATTTTTGTAAGGCTGTTTATTTTATTTTTTTCTTATGATTAAGCTAGTTAAGTAAATTTCTCATTTATACTATCTTTCAGATTTTTAAATATGCACTATGCTTCTTACAAAGAAATGAACTAGATTAACTAAATGGACTAGATTTACCAACTGACTGACATGACATGTTATCATATATTATGTTCGTGGATCAAAGTTACACATTCGTTATTTTCGAAAGTGACTCACACTTGGCCGTTTTCAGATTTTTACTTTGACTAAATACAAACCTTTGTAACGAATTTCAGATCGGTACGACCATTCGAAGATATATTATATAAATATAGATTTTAGTTCGTTTTAGTTCCTTAGGGGTATAAATTTACATTGGGTATTTTACACCTTCATTATTTTGAAACCGACTCACACTTGGCCATTTTCAGATTTTTTCCTTTACCTTGACATAAAGACCTACCTCCATGCCAAATTTCAAGTCAATACGACCATTGGAAGTGGTCTAGGTTTTTGATGAGTGAGTCAGTGAATCAGTGAATCAGTGAATAAGTGAATCAGTCAGTGAGTGTATAGTAAAAATAGCGATTTTCTGACGTCAATATCTCAAGACCTACAATAGGTATATTAATGAAATTTTGTATTTTAGATAAGTGAGGGGGTCTCAACAGATACTAGAAATTTGATATGCGTAAATAAAATAGATTTTGAGTTACAGGGGGGTCGAATTTGGCCCGAAATGGTTCGTGTAATATAACCCACGGCCGGTGTGTCGCTTTTTTTGCTCGAACTTGGCGGACACACTGCCGTGTGTCTAGATGAAATCCCACCCAAAACAAAAATGTGAAAGACTGCCAAGTTCGATAATATGGGAATGCTTCGCCTATAAAAGAAGTGAGATCTGAATAAGAACCAAGTTCCATACACATACCTCAGTTAAAAATAGTTACTTTTTAATGATGATTACTTGGCAAGTTTTAATAGAAAATTAAATACTTGATTCATTGCGTTTAGTAGGTTTATAACAAGGTGTATGAAAACTTGCCAAGTAACATCATTAAAAAGTAACTATTTTTAACTGAGGTATGTGTATGGAACTTGGTTCTTATTCAGATCTCACTTCTTTTATAGGCGAAGCATTCCCATATTATCGAACTTGGCAGTCTTTCACATTTTTGTTTTGGGTGGGATTAAATATACCTACACGATACAATGTCATACCTAATATTAGTTGCGTATTTTTTTTTAGGTTTATCATTAAACAATGCAGAACAGCTTTAGTCTGTTTAAATAATTTATCTACATCTTATTTAATAAAGGGCAAAAGATTTTTGTGTTTCTTTGTTTGCACCCAAAAGGCTCCAAAACTACTGAGCCCATTTGAAAAAATCTATCACTGTTGGGAAGCTACACTATTCCATTACCATAAGTTGTATTTTGTCGGATACAGTGACAAATTTCTCCGGGACGCGGGTGAAACCGCGGTGAAGCAGCAATTAGGTAATATAGTAATGCGTAAGATAAAAAATAATTCAATTAGGTAAGAACCTACAATCAGTCAGTTTCATACTCTTTTCACAACAAATGGACAAAATGTGAATCGGTTACATCTACATATAAGTGTTACACTAACACAATAAAAACAAAAAATACGCTATTTGATAAATTTCACTTTTAAGCTTGCTTGTTCTTTAAGTAATTCATCTTGTTCCGGATTACTTAGGCTGTGGTACTTTTGTAATGCGTTTTTTATGCTGTTAGTAATACGCTCCTTGTCTGCCTTATCCATATTATTTTCACGCCCATACTCTTTGGCATAACATACCAAGGTCTCTCTTGCTTTCACATCCAGACCTGGCCTGGCCTTCAAGTTATTCATGCTACCACGTTTGGGAACACTACCGGTAAAAGAACAAACGAATAAAGCTTCCATTTTAAAAATTTCTTTAAGCAGAGCTCTGGCCAATGTTGTAGCATCTTTGCTTGTCTTTTTGCATTCATTGAGACCTTCTTCGGAAACATAAACACCTGTGTGTGGTATAAGTTCTACAAGACCTGGACACGGCCCTGGATATAGAATAGTCCATTTAGTATCTCCAGTACTGTAACGTGATGCATCAAACGGTGGCTGTGATTCAGAAAATTTTTTGAATCTTTCCTTATCGTCTTTCGACTTCTTCTCTGATACCTTCGATACTTCTTCCTTGACTTGTTGAAAGTAATTGACTGCATTGTCTAAAATTGACATCGTTTTTTTGAATGAATCATTAAACTCGGTATAAAAGTTTCTGCATTGATTATGAACTTCGTCATTAATTTGACATAGGTTTGTGTCCGAAATGTCCACATCGTCATTTTCATTATTGCCAGACGGTTCAGACTGATTTGATCGATTACTTTCAGAAACCTTTCTCTTAGATTTTCCTTTTTTTACAGTCGATTTATTTTTTGAATTTATCTCATAGCCAGGAACGTAATCTGAATCTGAAGAATCATCAATATGGCGATAATAGCCGTCAGGCTTAGACGACTGAGCTCGAGCAGATCTTCTTGATGTTGTGGGAATATCGTTATCTTCATTAGATATACTTTCAGATTCTTCAGCTTCAGATTCTTCAGTGTCAGATTCTTCTGATGAACTTGACGAGGATGGCGATTCATGTCGATCACTATCTTTACCTTTCAAGAGCATTTTCATTAGTTTTGATAGTTGCAATTTAAACTCATCATCTTTGCTTCTTTTGGCTTTAGCTTGTTTGTTTTGCGTCTTATCGCCAGAATCAGTTTGTTTTCGTTTGCGTTTAATTTTTTTCGAAGATGATTTTTCATTTTCAAAAGTAGCTTTTGTTTTTTTATTTTCTGCAATAAAAAAGTGTACTCAGTTCAGTGAGATTAGTAATATTATATTAAGGTCCGTTTTCACTGTTTACCGATAAAGTGTCAGTTGTTTATCGAATATTTAATACTATCTGCTTAATAAAGGCTGCTTACAACTAACGGGTAACTGGGTTGACGAGGTCAGATAGGCAGTCGCTTCTTGTAAAGCCCTGGTACTCAGCTGAACCCGGTTAGACTGGAAGCCGACCCCAACATAGTTGGGAAAAGGTTTGGAGGATGATGATGAATAAAGGCTGCTTACAAATTCTTTCAGATATCGCTATCTGAGACCTGTGAAACTATAACTTATAGTTTATCTGACAGATAAGTCCTGATAGGCTATCATAAACTTTATCAGTAACCGGTGAAACTATCCATTATATATCGTCAAGTAACAAAATAATTAATCTAAATATGATAGATAAGTAGGTATACATGGAACTATGATATTGTGTCTTCTCTAAGTTGTTAATTACCTGGTTTACTTTTCTCTGACTGATCTTCAGTTTTATGTTCTTCTCCAGAGTTTTTGTTTTTCAGTACTCGAAAAGCGTCTTCTTGACATTCTATAAAAATTTCGTTGTTGTTAACACAAATAAATAGGTAGGATACCCAATATACATAATACAGTGTCCGTAGATATTTAAATACTAAAATTAATTTAAGTAAAATTATATTTTGATAGGAATGCTGTTGTCCTATTGTATATTTCCATATATCGTAGGATATTGGTAGTAATATTATTATACATTGAAAGATTGTGAGAATGTATATTTGTTATTCTTTCTGCTTTTTTACACACCACGCGAGCGAAGCCGCGGGAGGAATTTAGTTATAGTATATAAATAAATTGTAAGTATTACGTCCATAGTTAGTTTAATTTAGATAACTTTTGTTTATTTTGTCAACATATACTTAACATCCTAAAAACCATTAGGGTAAAGGCGGGATAGATGCCGCAGTGGGATAGATGCCCCATTTTTAAAAAACCTAACTTCCCATGCTCGCGATTAAGAAACAACCGTTTAATTAGAAGCCACAAGCACCCCGCACCTAAGTTAGCCACGCGGTGTCGAGGGGTGGGGTCGAGTTTCGCTCGTGTGTGAATTCATCTCCGCGGCGAACTTAAAGCGAGCGTAAAATTTTTAAAGGTGAGTATTTGCTGTTGTATAACTTTATAAGTAGATATTAATTCCGTCAATTTTTTTATTACGTATGTATATTGTTTCATGAAGTAGTTTCATTTTGATGTAAATAGTTGCTCTATTGTATTTATTTATTTAAAAAAATACTAGGGCATATATCCCTGTCAAAAAGGATAGTTGCCCTGATTTTTTACGGTATAGGTGCCCCTAGGGGCGTCTATCTCTCCATACACCACCATACACCTGAATGTATTATAAGTGCTTTGAATGTATATTTTTAATATATTTTTGTGTTTTTTTTTTATATTTTTAATGTGTTTATGTATAGGTATTTACACTTTTTATTGATTACGAATAATTTACAGTTCAAACAGTGAAGATGAAGACAATTCACCTAAGAACAAAGTTAAGGGAATGAAAACTAAAGGTTTGCCGGCAAAGAAGACTAAAAGAGATGGACAGGATGAGCCTAAAGATACAAAAAAAATACTGCATAGAATGCTTTGAAAACTGTGAACAAACAAAGTCTAAATCCGACTGGATTCAATGTGTAATGTGTCAGTACTGATTACATGAAACCTGTACACTTTTCAGACATTTTCTCGAGATGTGGAAAACTTAAAGCACTGTCCGGTTAAATATTATGATGCTAAGTATATTGTGTTATTTTAGTTTTTTAAGAAAAAATGATTTTTATGATTTTGCATGTTGAAACTAAATAATTAATATTTTATAATAAGGGTTTAAAATACATTATTTTTGTTGAACAAATACTTTTAGAATTTTATTGTGTTAATTTTAATTAATCTGATAATGAATATAAAAAGATTTAAAAAACTGCGAAATACTTTTCATCTATACATATAATAAATCTGTAGAAAAGTAATTTTTGTACATTGAAGAAATTGTCAAAAAAAATAGCCAGCATGTTAAAGGATAACTAATAGAACCCATTTCCATCATTTTTGTCATTTTTGTCTGTTTGTCTGTTTGTCTGTTTATCTGTTTGTTCGTTCGGGATTCACGTAAAATCTAAGAATTCAATGCAGACAATGCTTATATACAAAAATTCTACGTAACTTGGGGTATTACTTAGTTTTTGTTTCATCGAAATCGATTCACTCTATCAAAAGATATGACTAATTTTGTGAATTCAAGATGTAAAATATTACGACACGCAATCTGTTTGTCAAAACTGTACATTTGAATGTTGTACTCATATTAATTGATCGGCCTATTATTAACCTTTACACAGAAAATCACACCTTCATAAGTAACTTCGGAAGAAAAAAAAAATATGAAAATTTTGTTTAGCCAAGGTTAAAGTATGTAGCTCCATCTGTGGTAATCTGTGTTAAATAAAATACATAAAATTTGTCAAAGGAGCGAGGTGGTAAATGACAATAAATTACCATACATTCTTTATAGAGGATTATTATTTCAACAGATGGAGTTGGTTGTGTATTTTCCGTAATTCACCATATTTTAACACGTAGTGTAATTTTTCGATAGACATTTCAATAGTGTTTGTCAGTTTGCCGTGCCACATCAAAATCCAATTATAATTATTACCTTGATGAAAGGAAAATTAATAGTTCTCAGCCAAATTTAAAACGGTGCCATCTAAATTATTTTTTGAACATTATGTCAAAAATGATGACTTTAGTATAACAATTAATTATCATTTAAAGTTACAGATGGAGTTCATATCAGGATTTTTTCATAAACATAGTTTAGCTTATCTTCCACTAATGTGGTGGCCTTAAAACAAATTACTTTGAGTGAGTAGTATTAAGTAGACCTTAATTATTTTTTCTGATGCAAAATATGTAAACTTAATCCTAGAAGAAAGGAGGATCTGTCTCTCGCAAGCGCTGCTAAGCGTGAGGTAGGTGGGTAATGTAGGATTCTGTAGCTTTAAGAACAAGCCCAGATACAAAGTGCAGATAAGAAATGGGAGCTTTCTCGATTTAATACCATACACACGTAAAATGCTTTATGCGTCTGAAAACGTACAAATTGCGCGTCGCATACCAGAGACATGCTTACTTTCAACTTCTGATCGCAAATACACTGGTCACGATTACGAACAGTCTCAGTAAGACCCGAGCCAAATCTAAAAAACACCTTTTATATAAAACTACGTTTGATGTCATTCAATCACAAAGACAGAATTTTTTGCTGTTGCAAATCCTATCCACCTGTATCCTATCCTAATCCAGCATGCATTGCAGGTGTGCATTGCACAAAAACCAATGGTATCCTATTCGAGAAGTCAAAAGAGTCGACCTGCCAACGTCAGCTTCTGCGCTAAGCAAGTGTTCTTAATAGTACCATCAGAATTACATTCATCGTTGAATGAGGTGAATAAATTTTCAGAAACCACAATAACAGTAGGAGCCAAAGCATATGATTGCTTCATAGAGCTCTGATTGACCCCAGGTGACCAAGTCAGGTCTGATTTGTTCGGTCATCAGATCTTTGAAAGTGTTTCGGTGGATACTTACTGTCGTCCTGTGTGACACAAAATATGGTATACTATAAACGTCCTCCGCAAGAGCGAAATTTTCCCGGTGTGCGGTAGTGACGCACAGTATACAACACTTATGTTTCTTTCGATTTGTTGGGTCCACCAAGAAATGACAAATTGCAAGCGTACATTTTGAAAATCTTGGCAAAACTGCAGGTTTCAAATACAAACACATGAAGTGGACTCTCACAGATACGTACATTTAGCCTATTCGTGAACTAATGCAAACATTTCGGTGGAGTCCCGGCTTAGGCCTCCCCCACATTAGGCGTGCGCGATCCTCGGGCGTGTGAGTAGCGCGGGCGCCGCGCGTGCGTCGCGAGCGCGTTGCGTGAGCGTCGCGTTTTGCTGCCCTGCGGCATTTACCTACAGCGCGCTCGCGGCGCGCACGCGCCGCTCTCCTTGACGTTTAACTGCTAAGGCGTTTAGCGGGCGGCGGGGATAGCGGGTGAAGGGGTAAGAACGCAACTCGAGCGCCGCGTGCTCGCCGCGAGCGCGTCGCTTGCACTCTTCACACATGCCGCAGGGCAGCAAAACGCGACGTTCATGCAGCGTGCTCGCGACGCCCGCGCTACTCACACGCCCGAGGATCGCGCACGCCTAAGGTGGGGTCAGCCTTACCATAGTGAGTAAGTGCACAGAAAATCCCCGTCATACAAGTGTTTCTCCCCAGTAGTGAAACTATCCTACCCTATGCGCCTGCTGATGATGATGACTCATTTTATCATCCATCCAGCTATTCCCCAACTATGTTGGTGTTGCCTTCCAGTCACCGAATCTATTTGAGTACCAATATCTTGCTTGGAGCGACTACCTATCTACCTATCTTCAATCCAGTCTCACTACACAAGACGATATCCATGGTGAAACTGACAGACTTTCTGGCTTCTGATTAGTCGCAGCAGCTACACAAAATGTGCAAATGACAGCTTTGTCAGACTCAAAGCATATAGACATAGATTATAACTGTTTCCTGTGAAAATTACTTACGCACCATACGTAATAATTTTCCAAATTGGCTGACTAGATCCAGAGATATTCACAACGTCACAAACTTTACTTCTTTTGTTTAGATAAATGGTCACATCCACAACACAACCTTGATCAATGAATCTATGCGACTGCTAAGTGCTAATCCTAATTATACTGTCACGTGAAAGAATGCACCTACGGGATAAGTAGTATTTTGACTATTTTATATTGCCTACGCAGACGAAGTTGCGGGCAACAGCTAGTTTCAAATAAATTAAAGTAAAATGCCCTTCATACTGTTTAAGTATGAAGGGCATCTATCCCGCACCGTAGGCATCTATCCTCGCTAGTATTTTCAAGGTGGGGCAACTATCCATAGGGGTAGGCATCTATCCCCAAAAATCGAGGTCTACAAAAAGCTAAAATCTGCAAAACGTGTAGTATATAGGTCCAAAAAGACAAATCACAAATAAACATAAAGGATTAAACTAGTTACATTCATAGGTGTTATTACTGTAGAACCAATATTTATTAAGTTATAAGCATATTTCAAAAAGTGGGGCATCTATCCCGCCTTTACCCTATAGCTGAAAATTAGAGGGGAAATAGCTTACACACGGTAGAAGGTCATAAGTAGGATAGTTTTTGCCACCACCCGGCTACGGGAAGCAGTTATCTCGGGAAGCGGGTGAAACCGCAGTCGGAAGCTAGTCATCAATACTATCGAACTTACCCGTTTTATGTACCACTTCGCCAAACAATGTAGGCCATCTTTTATCCAAGGATTGGTTAATGAGTCTTGCAATATTATCTCTTTGTTCGGAAGGATATCCAAACACCACGTCGTCATTATCACAGTCTTTCACCTTTATCCAAGTCTTCGGTATACATACATATTGTTCAAGGCCATCATTTCTCTGGCTCAATATTTTTATAACCACAAATTCCTTGTATCCGTGCGCCATTATCTGTGAATTAACAATTGTTTAATAAAGTTAATCTTTATTTTCATGATTAGTGTTCTAGTGTGGTCAAGATTTATTTATTTGATTAAGATAACATACGACTCTTGCAGTCGTCAGAACTTAGAGTGTAGTGTAGTAATGTGATTTTAAGTTATCATAAAACATGACATTACACGACCTAATTAATACAAGCATAGCCCACTTTCTATAATACCAAATCCAGAGTTTGTCCACCTAAAGTGAGCCTCATACAACATTTATCTACTGACACTGACACTCAAATTCCGACCTTGCGACAAACGCTAGTTATGCTACTCGGAAAAAACACACGTGCACTAATATGCGATCGTCTGCATGCATGTTGATTTGTATGCAGAATATTCTGGAATTTCACGAACGATTCGCCCGGGTCAGTACCTATTACGTCATCTCATGATTAGGGCGCCCACTCATTGCAGCGCTTCGGAAGAAAGTATTGCAGGCTCAACTGATCCATCGTCAATCAATCGATTTTTTCAGCCCTCGATCAAATTTATACAGAATTTTGGTAAAATATTTTCTCATTTATTACTGCAGCTACTTTGATATCCATTTTTGTAATAAATTTACATAATGACCATTATTATGAAGTAAATAAAAATTCGTTAAAATTTTATTTTATGTAGTAAGATTTAAGCATAGGTATATAGGGACGGACGGTCAGCGACAGCGGCTTTGCCTACAAAGTGATAGAAAGTATGTATGTATATACCTACCTAGAATCGGTATATATTTTATTGTTTGCTCGTATGTAAGTATATAAATCGATTGTACAAGAATAAAAATACGTTTGTTTATAAATCTAATTTATAACCACTTTGATACGGTGATGCTAAAAATAACCTATGAATTGCCTAGCGATAAGGAATTTGATCATACTAAATGTTTACATTTAAATAATTTATACCTATAGGTACGGGTGATATTGATTGACGCTGATTCGCATGTCGCAAGCTCGATTAGCACATGATGGAAATTGTAACACAAACCTAACTATCGTAGATGTATGAATATCGTTATTTTATAAAATGAAATTTATCTCAAAACATTAAAATTTATAGGTATTGTTATTGTTTGGAATGCCTCGAAATAATAAATAAAAATATTCAGAAATGATTTCTAGGCACAGTCAACTTGTTTCCTACACAGTACACAATGTCAGTATTAAAAACAAAAACTAGAATAAAATTAACATTGATATAGCACCGACACCGACGAAAATAGTTTATCGCTCAGGGATTCCCCGCCGCAAAAAAACAAGCGCGCCTCAAGGTCGGGACCTCATATCGTCGTAATGGGAGCGGCTTAGCAGCCATTTAAAAACAGATTCGTGCCAAAACTTTATGAATATGTAAATAAAAACATGGACAAAAAATCATGCTCAAAAATTAATATACATGAGCTTACCATAATCAAAATTCTGTTATACAAAACAATTGTATTATATTTTTAGTGGTAATATTGTTTGATACACTTATTAGAGACGTGGCGGCCGACTCGGCGCGCGCCGATTACTGAGTGCCGATCTGCCGAATGATCACGCGTCCTTTTCTTGCAAAACTTTAGTCTGGACGGCTTTGGCCGTTGCCGTTGTGATCGTAATGCGTAGTATATTATTACGCCTTTGTTTTATGTCAAAGAATTAGAAATAAGAGCCGCCATCTATACTATCTATATTCTATACTAATATTATAAAGAGAAAAAATTGTTTGTTTGTTTGTTTTTTTGGTTGTAATGGATAAACTCAAAAACTACTGGACCGATTTTTAATATTTTTTCACCATTAGAAAGCTATATTATCTGCGAGTAACATAGGCTATATTTTATCCCGGTGCGGGCAGTAGCTCCCACGGGACGCGGGTGAAACCGCGGGAAAACGGCTAATAAGATATATTTTGCATTAATCTACTAACATTGTTCCTCTCATTCACAATCTTAATATGTAACTAGGTACCTAGGTACCTATAGTTTTTTTGATTCTGCGCGTTATCTACTACTCTCTTACTCGTCTACTTATAAGAGTGTTGTTGATATTTTTATGTATTATTATATGAATTGAATTAAGCGGTCTTCAATATATCTTCAATTGCATCAATCGAAGAGAGTCAATAGAAGAAATTGTTACAAATATCAATCATAAACAAAAATACCTAATTGAGTTTATTTTTTACGCTTTGAGTAGATAGTTATAACATGAGTTGCATAATATCGTTCTAATGCTAGACACTGCTAAGGTAGGTACTAGACTATGTACCTACCTTAGTAGTTGTAAACATTTAGGTACAAAGTTCCCGCGAAATCCAAATTGCGGGGAATCGAGCCAAAGTTTGTTGACTTCCACGAAACGGACTCTGTAATCACCGCTGGCATTGACATTATATCAAACTCGTGTTTACGTCATCATATTAATACAGATTGTGCAGAACTTAAAGAGAACTATGTGTATTCACTACTTTAGGCGTAACTTCAGATAGATATAATGGAACCTTAAAAAGTGAAGACTCATGATTTTTTTTTTTTGGTTTTGATAACTTGCAATGAGACTACAGATTTTTTGGACACTATTACCAGCGGTTTCCATCCACGTCTCCTGCACCCGGATAAAAAGTGCCAAGTCGTTTCTTATACCGAATTACTTGATAGACATAGTTAATTTCGGAGTTGCCATAGGTATTAGTATGGATTACAAATATTGATTCGATGACGCATTTAATTTTCACCTCAGACTGTTTCAGTTAGCTAGTCAGCTCGGGCTTGTGCTTCAATGAAAAATTAAAAATCAAATATCGATATGATGATTTAAAAATTAGGTAAATTGAGTCTTTATTATGGTAATTTAACTCCCTTTCGGCTTTACGGATAGCATTGTAACACGTTGTGTAAATAAATAAATAATAATATCGGGACACCTTTTCATACACGGTCGTTTAGCCCCATGGTAAGTTATTATACAATGTGTCCCGGGGATAAGTGACCGCCCGAAATTTTTTGAATATTTGTACAAAATTAAGGATAATTTCCTTTATATTTGGGACTTACCGCCTTTGGTTTTTTTTTAATGATTTTTAGTAAATACTGTGACGTGCTGCAGTTTTTTTAAGATATTTCCTAAGTTTTACATCTTTTAAATTCTTTTTCTTTATTGACTAGCCGACATCATAGTTTATCAATTAAAATTATCAAACATAACAAAAATGTAATAAAACATTTATTAGAAAAAAAAGAAAATAAAAATTCAAAGAAAATAACGCCTTTTTTTCAGTTTTTTCAAAATAAATCCAATAAATGCCCCCTTAATATCACTTTCTTTTAATTTATTAATAAACTACATGATATTTCCTACAATAGCTCACAACAATGTTTGCTGCTATTTCAAACAAATGCAAAAATACAGTCAGTTGAAATTTGAAAAAAAAGAGCAAAGCCTGTTATTAACAGGCCTGACAATAAAATTTTTTTAATGATTTTTTTCAAAAATATAAATGAAATTATCCTTAATTTTGTACAAATATTCAAAAAATTTCGGGCGGTCACTTATCCCCGGGACACATTGTATAACTTGTGTTATGGGTGCCAACACAACTGATAAATTACATATAGCTACATATAAACATATTTATCAATACATATTGTATGTAACAGGTATCATGCTATTGCTAACAAAGTCTCATTTAAAGTTATGGTATTTCTCAGTGGCCTACCAATCAAAGGATGACGTCACGACCCACGTATTTTGAAATTCAATCACCGTTTTCTTTTCTTCGACGGCGAAGCGTGGAATTTCCCTCACCCTCCTTAAATTAAACCTTCGCACTTTGATTGCGTGTACCCAACACCTTTTTTTACAAAAATGAGTGTACAAAATATATGAAAAATTACCTCTTTAGTGCCTTTCATGGCAGCGGCTGTGGTTGAAATAATATGTTTTGGGAATGAAAAAGTAGGACACAGTAAGTAGGATTTTTTATTTTCAGTGGAAAAAGATTTATGTGGTTACCTATTACTTCTATGAAATAATAAATAAGAACCGATGAGTATGAGAGTTTCATTTAAATATATCCCACCCAAAACAAAAATGTGAAAGACTGCCAAGTTCGATAATATGGGAATGCTGCGCCTATAAAAGAAGTGAGATCTGAATAAGTACCAAGTTCCCTATACATACCTCAGTTAAAAATAGTTACTTTTTAATGATGTTACTTGGCAAGTTTTCATACACCTTGTTATAAACCTACTAAACGCAATGAATCAAGTATTTAATTTTCTATTAAAACTTGCCAAGTAATCATCATTAAAAAGTAACTATTTTTAACTGAGGTATGTATAGGGAACTTGGTACTTATTCAGATCTCACTTCTTTTATAGGCGAAGCATTCCCATATTATCGAACTTGGCAGTCTTTCACATTTTTGTTTTGGGTGGGATTTCATTTATTTTTGTAAGGTTGTTTATTTTATTTTTTTCTTATGATGAAGTTAGTTAAAGAAATGTCTCATTTATACTATCTTTTAGATTTTTTAATATGCACTATGTTTCTTACAAAGAAATGAACTAGATTAACTATGACTAGATTTACCAACTGACTGACATGACATGTTATCATATATTATGTTCGTGGATCAAAGTTACACATTCGTTATTTTCGAAAGTGATTCACACTTGGCCGTTTTCAGATTTTTACTTTACTTTGACTAAATACAAACCTTTGTACCATTCGAAGATATATTATATAAATATAGATAAATTTAGTTCGTTTTAGTTCCTTAGGGGTATAAATTTACACCGGGTATAAAACACCTTCATTATTTTGAAACCGACTCACACTTGGCAATTTTCAGATTTTTCCCTTTACCTTGACATAAAGACCTACCTCCATGCCAAATTTCAAGTCAATACGACCATTGGAAGTGGTCTAGGTTTTTGATGAGTGAGTCAGTGAATCAGTGAATAAGTGAATAAGTGAATCAGTGAATAAGTGTATAGTAAAAATAGCGATTTTCTGACGTCAATATCTCAAGACCTACAATAGGTATATTAATGAAATTTTGTATTTTAGATAAGTGAGGGGGTCTCAACAGATACTAGAAATTTGATATGCGTAAATAAAATAGATTTTGAGTTACAGGGGGGTCGAATTTGGCCCGAAATGGTTCGTGTAATATAACCCACGGCCGGTGTGTCGCCTTTTTTGCTCGAACTTGGCGGACACACTGCCGTGTGTCTAGATTTGTATAAGTAAATGGATCATGAAACTGTTGAGCGGGACCCTACAACACGCAGGTAAAACGCACTAGAAGTATACATCTTATGCGCATTTTCTCCATTCTACAATTAACCTATTGCGGCGTAGTTGAGTAGAAAAATGTCATTACTATTAGCATCAGATCAGCTAGCCGCTATCTGCAGCTCTTCACACCAGACTGACTACTGACTACCAATTTGCATGACAATTACTGGCCGATTCATTTTCCTTTTAATCTGGGCCAACATGAAATAAATGAAAATTCCGTATTTTATGAAATTCCCTCCGGCATCTCTGTGATCGACTGTTTGATGTTTTTCGTTACGAAATATACTTATTGTTACTATTTTCGTTTAAATGTCATTTTTGGGGAAATGTCATTTCAAATAACGATACTTCAGAATTACTTACCTTGTACTAATTATATTCATTCGTTTGTTTGAAAGATTGATACTGAAATGAGTTTTATACATTTTAAATAGACAGTATTGTAGTAAAACCTTTGTTTACCTCCACTAAAATAATATTTAATTCAATTCCGTGAACCAAGGAGCAAGAATTAAAAATCGATTCACAATTCAATAGAGGTACATGATGCCAACTGCACACAAACAAACAAGCAACATATAAAACGAGTTTTAATCCGAGATGAAAAATCCAATTCGATATTAAACGGGCAAATGCAATTGTCCAATAAAGTCCTAACAATACGATTAATTAATGGAATCGAACCAGTATTCGAGCTACATTTAATTCCGTAATGAACGAGCGCTGGCAACACTTTATTGGTCCAAACATCACTTTGGCACATTAACTGATGTTTCGGCCATCCATTTTACTAATTACTTATAGACTTACCGACCTGTAGTTGATTGCTGAATTTGAATTAATGGCTTATTGTTTACTCGATTAATCCCATTGATGATAATTTGTATTGTGACTTTATTAAACACAAGTCGTATTTTTTATATAATATCAATTATTATTGTAACAGTACTCAAGTATTTGATTAAGTTCCACTCAGCTCCTAATTTCAAGTGATTGAAAGCAAACCAAAATTACAAATAGCTTTTACGTTAACCAGACATTTGTTCAAGTTTAATGTATTTATTTGTTTCTATTCAATAGTGAGAAGATACTTTGATATCCCTTTCTGTTGGTAGACTTCGAAATACGATAGTTTTAATCCAAGATAATTGAAAGCTTTGCCTTTGAATAAACCTCCAGTCTATACTATCTATACTAATATAATAAAGAGGAAAAATTTGTTTGTACATGGATAAACGCTAAAACTACTGGACCGGTTCTACAAATTATTTCACTGTTGGGAATCTATGCCCTTCCCGATTAATATAGGCTATATTATATCCCGATACGGGCAGTAGTTCCCACGGGACGCGGGTGAAGCCGCTGAAAAACGTCTAGTCTTTTACAAACACTTCTATTACTAACGAGAGGTCAACGAACTTCTTGCACGCTATGCGAGGGATAAACTTGAACACCACAGTTGAAAGGTTTGTGGCTGTATTTAAGTCTGCATACGATATTTAGTACTTACCTAAGTCATAATTATTTTGTGTAATCTGATGAATGAGGAACTTTTTTACCAGTATCATAAGCCATCACAAAACCTGGTGGCATTTGAAATTGATGATTTTTTGGGCTAAGGTAGATTAGACAAGATAAAGGGTTGTAGATAAAAGATTAGAAAAGAAATCTTTAGTAAGTTCACAAAATAATATAGCATTATAAAGATACTGGTTCTTTTGTTGACCAAAATAGTTGAATAGGAACTAAAATACGTAACTTTGTCGTTTTTCTAAACCGATATTTTCCTCATTGAATTATTTATGAGAGTTATTTATGGCATGTCACGTATTGTGATTTGTTTTCTATGGGTTTGTTTGTTTTTATTTTCAAATTAGGAATGTGTTAGTTTTATATAAACCGCTGTTTGAACCCCTAATAACTCCCTAGGTACCAATTTCGATTCCTAACCATTTGCAAGCATTATAGCTATGTTTTATGGCTACAGAAAAGTGCAATGTTATAAAATGGTTATAAAAGGCTAGTTTTGTAATTAATTAATGAAGCACCATCTTACCAAGAGTTCTCTCTGAAAATTCTCCAAGCTGCACTCTTAGACTTCCATAAATTGCTCGTCCACTCCATTCCACACACGATTTTAATTAACTAATAGAATCTAATAAGAACGTGCAATGCCGGGATCTTACCTGCGCCGCAACCTCAGCAGTTACCACAAAGTTTTATGTACGAGGAGAACCTAATTACTTTCCTATCCGGAGCGGGTCATGGACCGCAATCCCGGGATCCCGGGATTTCAGTCGCACCTCAATTGTCGCACTTACAAGTGATATACGAGAAGCTAATGGTACTTTTACCTTTTTGCTGAGTATTGGATCCTTCCTTGTTGGAGATGGAACGAGTTGGGAAAGAAATTAAACTTCTTTTGTTTTTGCCTGTCGACTGCTATCTTTGTGGGTTGAAACATAGAGTACAGAAAGTATTTTGTATTGGAAAGCACACGTGACTATGACTGTACTTTAAAAAAAGTTCAAAAACTGTAGAATTTCTCAGCTGATAATGTATGACATTGCAGTTGGCGCCTTACATATACCTACTAGTACTTTAGGACTATTGACAAACTCACGTTTAATTGTTCTAATGTAATAAAGCAGGTCATGTTAGCCGTAAAGAACATTTTCAAGGATATGTTTAATAGTTGGTCAAACTTTTGGGATTCATGTCAGACCCCTAATTGGGACGAGTTACCTGCAAACATTTTGTGTAAAATACCTGCTGGTTTTCAACAAAATTTGGTTGGCCTGGAACCGGACCCGAAATAGTTGAGATAAGATGTTCATTATTCAATGAATTGTTCAAAGAACCTTAAAAATCTGAAGACCTTTACGTATTTTGCAGCCTATAATTTGAACTTAAATTGGTCTAGCCATATGAAATTCTGAAATTTAATAATACTACTTTAATAGAAAGGCTTTTACGATATTAAAAATGTAAAAAGGGTAATTTCCTATGAAAAAATCTTTGTGAAGCTACTTGATTTATGACTTGAAGATACGGTCGGATAGAAGCGTAATCAACAAGCAAATATTTCACCTTTCCGTAGCTTCGTAGCCGCTACGGTTACGTAAGCTACGCCGTAGCACTGCGATTGTCTCTACGGAGGGTAAAAAGCCTTTATCTACGAAGAAAATCTTATCCAAGAACCGTTTTAAAATAGATGAAGAATTACAAAATTGACTGAAATATTTAAATGTTTGTAAATCTTCAGTTCTGAAATCTTGAATGAGGTTTTAATCTCTGACCATTGAATTGAATCTTGATCGACCATTCAAGCGATATTTTGGAGAGAGATTACAAGGGAAAACATAAATATAAGGGAACGTGAAATCACTGATTTGAATGATTCGTTCACAGATAGCTAGATTATCTTCTCTTCAGTGAATTAGATTTATTTTATCAACAAATATTTTAAGAATATTTTTTCATGTTTATTTCTTGACTTTAAATTTTGAAATTGATTAGAAGTCTCTCTTTATATCTAAGTTGATATCGCATCACTGAGACAAGGCTGTACATAACATCTATTAACTTATACCTTCTCTATGCTTTATTTAAGCAGAATTTATAAATTAACAAAAAAATATTACCTGATCCTTTTCGACTGCCAAACGCACGAATATTGCATGCATTTTTTAAAATTCATTTCAGAACTCCCTAACAACGTAACTCTGACCAACTCAACAAACGTGAACAAAAGTTTGGATTACAAAAGCGTTCGGCCGATTGGAAAGGAAATGTCGATCCGAAATAATTTTTTATCCTAGGGAGTACTGGTTAATCTAAACCTATAATATTATTATTATTTATTTTCAGGAAGACCTACCTGGTAACTTCAACGGTCTAAACATTGTTATAACTTTAAAGATTGAAATAAGGCCCAAGGGTAATACAATTTTTGCAGACGCTAAAATCTTACATGACTGCTCTAGAATATAAAAATCAGCAAGTTCTAGGCAAGAATAAATTACAGTACTACAAGTTCCGTTTATGCCTAGTCACGCTCTCCTTTCTTTTGTTCGTGATATCAAAAATCCTCAAAAATATCTCTCTCACGACCAGCATAATTTTATAGCATAATTTTACAATAAATTCCAAAGTAACAAAGTTAGACTCATAAAAAACCTACATCATCTCAGAATGTTCGTCATAATATAAAAACTTTCCTTATAGTCTGCCCATGAAAATTTAATTTACTGAGTTCTGTCTTGAATTGTTGAAACTTGATGAAGGTAGGTTTACAAGGTTAATTGTAATTTTAAATGTGAGAAGAATGAAAATCTATGAGCTAAACAATGGTTTACAGGACTTTTCTACGTCGTAATCCACGCCTTGGTACTACTTATCATGGTCTTGTTTTCTCTCAAATTTGGTTTTGCCAAGGTCAAATTTAAATTAATATGAAAGTAGTCTTGGTGTATGGTAGGCTACGTGACAAAACCAATCCCATAAGGTACAACTCACACTGTCTTCCTAAGATAAGATTGTGGGCTCATGACCCAATAAATTTATTCTGAACAGGAATGTGAGCAGCATTATTAGTAGCGTCAACAAAGCTTAATATTATATAGGGGGCATTAGGTGAAACTATGATATGTGAGCTTTCTCGATAACCTACTCGAAAATGTAACTAGACCGCCTTTAAACATATCGTATATGATATTCTACTTACTAAATCCAAGTATAAGATAGCACAAGAGTAGGTAAGTAAGTACTCGTATCTACAAAACACAACAAGGCTTTGGTTATTTTTTACTAATCTGTAATAATATAACAATTTTTGTGTCAGTCTAACAAATTGATCATGAAAATTGAAAATGTCGCAAAACAGGAGTACTGTTGAGGATTACCTATGTATGTACATACCTATGTAATATAAATTTACTGTTACAATAAATCAGATATGCATCTATTTCATTTTATTTTCTTTCGTAACAATGTTTTACTATTACTAAATCTGTGGTATAGGTACTAATAACACAAAATTTACTGAAAAAACTCAATAAGGCCATCTTGATCGCGAAATGACCGATAACTGTTGGGGTAAATGAGTTCTAGAGTGGAGACCACGCCTCGGCAAACGTAGTGTAGGACGTCCTCAGGCACGGTGGAGTGATGACTTGCGCAAGACGGCTGGCAGGAGCTGGATGCGAGAAGCCGAAAATCGATCTCAGTGGCGTGCACTTGGAGAGGCCTATGTCCAGCAGTGGACTGCGATAGGCTGATGATGATGATGATCGCGAAATGAATTGTTTTGCTAAAAAAATAACATCTAAAGTTATATTTTTAAAACAAATGCCTAACGTTATGAAATGACTACACATTACTTTGTGTTTGTACATTCATCAGTCCTGTCGAAATTCCAGCTGTTTGAGCCGGGCCAATTGTCTAAGTTAAATGAGCTTACCCTTTGTCTCGTCCGTTTTAACATTAATAAAGCTTTTGCACTGAACTTGGACTTAAGTCTTAGTTTTAATGATAATTTAAAATTTCATTAATAGACCGCAACGAGGTACTAAAGACCGTTTTTTTGTAGAATGTCTACAATTTTGACGAACCTTCTTTGAAAAATCGTAATTATTTCTGTTATTTTTCTCTCCTGTAGTTTAAAATATACATACAAGTTTTTTTTTCAGCCTCTCATTCTCTCAAAGACTCTTACACATAGCATATGCATGCATGTAGTAGTGAAAAATATTACACTAGCTACATATTCATCCAACATTTATATGCGTTCGTTGTTATGAGCTCTGACTAAGAATGAATCTCAATTTCATTCCCTATCGTGTTAACTAGAATGTATTACTTTTGTTGACTAACGATAAAACAAAAAAAGTCTGCAAAAAGACGTTGTTACTTACTTTATTCGTGTATTGATTTATTAGCGAGCAAAATTTTTATTTCATTATAATAAGAATTATTACATTCAATAAACAATATAAGCATTATTTATAGTAGGTACCTTATATGTTGTACCTACTTACTTGAATCAATTTTTTTTGGGACCTATAATCTATAATAAAATCACGATCATTTTTTTTTAAGTTCAAGTTCAACGACAGAAGTCCGTTTTCTTAAAACAACTATTTTGTAAAATTGAACATGAAAATTCGTACCTACCTAGTAAACAATTGTTCTAAGACAACTGACTTTCTGGTTGTCAGTGACCTTTTACCTCAGTGTATCAAATACAAAGAATACAATCACAAAAGTAAGCTCAGAAATAATGAATAAATTAAAACCAGTGAAAACTCACTCAATATTTCTCATGAAGGTCAAAAGCAAGGCTCGCGTTGACACTTTATTTTACGGCGGTTCGCCCTTGGCCCCTGACTCCGTGACTTCGTGGTTGCTAATGAGCCTCTTGAATTCCGGACATTAGCCTCTCACTGACATTTGTGGCCGATGTCGATTTTTGTACATTTTCGGTGTTCATTATAGACTTGACATTTTGTTATTATTCACAAGCAGGGTTTGAGAATTTTTGAAGTGAAGAAATTATGTAACCAAATGTTAACGTACCTATTTTGAGTAATATTACAGACCTACTTGAATTCTTCTACACGAATAAATTTAGCCCAATATAATTTATATTCACTAAATTTTCTATCAAAAGTTTAATTGCAAGATTGAATCGGAAAATATTTATCCTCTCAATTCTCAGCTGATGTTCAATATTATGCACTTACTTGTTTGATACATTTCAAGCACACAAACAGTTCAACACGAGTGAGGGATGAGCGCTTGCCACAAACAACTTCATAACTGGATATCTCTCGCATTGAAATTCGAAAAGGGGTATGCAATTAATGTAGCTGTCCATCATACGAACTTGTGGAAACATCTACATGTAAGCATTACGTTTCCATTTGCGCTACATACATAATTTATACTCCTTTACACTGACTACGCTCTGCGGTTTCACCCGCCCTTGGCCTCCACAACCTCTGTATTGACCTGCACATTTGTTTTGTTTGCCTGGTTCCTGACCTAGTAAATAACCTCATTCCTTAAGCCAACCTTAAGCCTTGAGGATGATAACATAATTTTTGCATTGACTTTATCTAAATTCAAACATAAACAAACTAAATAATTAACTGTGTTAATTGATATACGTAGTTAAATTCTTCAATAAAAACTTTGTTCTGCTTTAGGTCTTTTTTTATTCAATTTCTGTTACGCAATTTTTTTTCAAAATCTGATGGTTTAATTGAATGAATCAAGATGACCCGAGGATTTAACTAATCGGAAAAAGAATCGGAAGATAAGTCAGCTCAAGGTTAAAAAATGATAAGTATCAGAGAGTATTTGTATAGGAGGGCTTATTAAGTACCAGCTGTTCTTCTTCTTAAAAGAATTACTTACCTCAACTGGGTAAAGAGTAGCCTATATTATCCTTTCTCAGGCCCTAGAGTCTAGCTGGCGTTAAAGCGCAACAGACAGACAGAATTACTTTCGTTTGTAGGCGTTATCGTGAATAACTTGGTTACATATGTAGTTATGGGATGTATTCAGCAGCATCAATAAGATTACTCGTGTTATTTCAGTATCACTTTATATAGGTAGTTCACCTATAAACAAATTCCCATAACTATGTAACCATGTTATTCACGATAACGCCTACAAACGCGTACAGAGCGCTTATAGGCTCGACTATGAATAGAGCACCGGGTCATTTCCCGTGGGGGACGTCGGATTATATCAGACCGTCGAACAACAGTGTCAGACTGGGTTATAATAATATCGCTGAGGAAGCTTACCTGTGGTAGGAATATATAAAAAAACTAAATTTCTAGATTAAAAGAAGGAAATTAGTGAAAGAAAAGAGAATGTACAACAAATTAGAGCATTTCATGTTTTTAACCTGCAGTAGAGTAGTTCTTAGCACGGCATGAAAGCTAGCCATTGTAATTTGAATAGATATTTTCTATCTCTACCAGACTTCATTCCAACCCATTAGTATGGATGTATAGTGTTACTTATTGATGAAAAGATCTTTGAGAGACTTTTAAATTGTTCTTTTTTTTCTAATTAAGTTTTTTTAATTTAATCATTATTAATTATTTATTTAAGTGTTTATTTAATTTCCCAGGAATAGAAGCTTAAAGCAGAAGCAGAGTCTTTACCCTATTTCTTTAAGTACCTTTACAATAGCTCTTAGGCCCACAGTCAGCTGTACACAGGTATGTCCGTATTTTACAAACAAATCGATAGGTCATATTGTACCAGTGACCGAGTGTACGTGCACACAATATCGGAGGCGGTGAGCCGTGGCGGCGAGATCAAAGCGGGCGCGCCTTTGATGTGCCGCCGAGCGCGGCTACCCACCGCGTGCTCCTGCCAAACGTTGCCTGATAATAATCTCTTTATTAATATTATTTCAATACATACATTGTTGGGTGTCGAATTGGCTTTTGAAATATTTTGCTGCATTTCAGCAATTTTACTATCGCAATGTTTGTTATCATAATTTTGATTGAGTTGCATGATAAGTTTACGTAAATCTGGAAATATTCCGTTTGTTTCTGTATCTCATTAACACTGATTATTTTTAATGAATATTTGAATGAATATTACCCTTAAGTTAGAAAGTTGACTCTAGCAAAAGCATAAGTTAAATGTTGTAAATGTACAGTACAAGCACCTACATATGTGTTACATGAAACAACCATTCAACGTGTATTACCAATGTGTGTTTACTTCATTCCAGTAAAGTTGTCAGACCTATCTCTAGCCGTCAATTTAATACAAAAAACGAATTGAAACAAAGCGGTTGTTGACATCAAAGGCAGAAGTTTTACAAAACGTGACCAATCTTCAATCTGTAGGAGAATGACATCGAAATTGTTTTACGACCAATTTTCCCAAAATTAATATTAATATTGTTTGTCTCGTTTGATTGGCTATTTGTCTTAAATTTTCTGGCAATTGAGTTCATTTTGTAACTAGATTTGCATATTTTTTTTATAAAGAAACTCCTTTAGATACGTCATCCATATAAAATTAAATAGCTTTTAAAAAGCTATTTAACTTAAAAGTTTTGTTAATGCTCCATTCTTATTTATAGACTGTAGTATTTCATCATCATTCATCATCACATAGGTACATACATACATTGTAGAACCAATTTTATTTCATTGATGACCATTCACCTAGCACAATGCCATTGAACAATGCACTATGCACCTTCAGTGTTCAATCTATATGCGTAACAAATAATAGTGAGCACATACAGTTAAGGCTGTATTTGACATGTTAGTTTATATGACAAATACTGCAGCCAATGGGAACTACTTCCAACTACTATCTATCAGTAACATCGAATTGCGTTTCAAATCGGGCTAGTACCTAGTTTCTGAGATTACGAACATGAGCAAACCGTCTTCCGCTTTGTAGAGAGTAGGTAAGTAAGTTGTATATGTGAAGAAAATATCTACTCATTTAAATATAACTTAAAGGCCCTTAAAATAAACATCAACTTGCTTGTAGTCAGGGCATGAAAAATTTATAGAATAGGCAAAACAAACTGAAAAACTTATAGCCATTAAAAATCAACATACAAAGCAACCTCTTTTTTGGCCGAAGTTTGAAAATCTCGTTTTTTATCTTAGTTTCAGGGGTTTTTTTCGGTCCCACTGCGAGGATCCCGGAGCACGTAGAAATCCTGTGCAAAAAGTATATCCCTGTATTTTGGATTGAAAGTCTCACAAATGACGTCAAAATAATCGTGCTTAGACTATAAATCGTACATGACCTCTAAGTGATAAGGCTGCGTTATCATTTCATTCAGTAGATTACAAAGCTAGGTTTCAATCTCGGCTTTCAGGCTACAGTACTAAAATACAGGCCAGATTAAAAGCTAGAATTTACATTTATATCGTTAGTGTTACCGGGATACTACAATTAGGTACTATTCAGTTTGAAATGGTCGCTGGTTTTATTTCATTTTGTTGCTCTGTTTAGCGGTGAGAATCAAATAGTTATTTCACTGCACTATTTACAGAATATTTGTATTTGTATTTTTGTATTCACATTAAATAATTCAGTTATACCTCACTACTGAGTTTCAAAAAATTAAAAATTTATGTTTTCAGATTTCGTTTTGTGGTTGGCTTAAACACGTATCTTTGGTGATATAAATAAGTAAAAATTACAGTGCTTTTCATAACTGAATTTTTCGCACTTTTCATCGCAACAATGAAGCATCAAAATAACTGCATAACTGAATTATAATAACCGAAATACTTAATGTTAATGTCTCATTTCGAAACATAGTTCAATATCAAACATCCAATACTTTTTCATCATCATCATCAATGATGATGACGTCCTATGGTCAGCCATAGGACGTCCACTGCTGAACATAGGCCTCCCCCTTTGATCTCCACAGATACCTCCAGCGATACTTTTTAGTAGGAGAAAATTCAAAATAAGGAATCGAATATCCTGTGACGAAATGAGTTTATTGCTCACCAATATAAACGTACCTTAAGGGTGACTGATATCAGCCTGTATGAGGCAAGACTGAGGCGCCTTTCAGTCGCGACGTATAGACGATGTCCCTTCGACTTTCATCCTACACCATCACTCGTGGCTACGATACTTAATCCAAGGACGAATTGTGACGTTTGTTATTAGAGATTTCTTAGAATAATCTAGTTAAAATAAGAGTATTTTGTCAAACCACGACGCCTTTTGGTGGTACCTAGTTGGTGTTCCCGCGGTTTAATGCTCAACCCGAGACAACTTCCCGCTCCTGGTTGAATGGTATCCGATTCTGAGAAGCGGTATTACTACCAAGTGACAAAGGTTTTTAGTCGATTTTTTTCCAAAACCATATATTAAAAAAAAAAAAAAAACTTTTTGCCAGAGCAGAGTCTGTACTACTCGAATAAGTATAAATACAACCATCTAGCAGAATTACCAATTCATTTTACCGACCTATAAAAACCGAACCTTTTGCATCAAAAGCAAACAACGTTTTCCCTACCAAGTAAACACTCGACTGTCGATTTGTTTGTATATCGATATCAATTCGATGTATCGATTAAAAACCTGATACACCGTCGTTATACAAACCACGTTGTGGTAAATAAACACGTCTACTTAGATTTCCAATTAACTTGTTGTCGATATGTTTTTGTATTGGATTCAATATAGAAATGGTTTCGGTAAATGTACTATGTTAATTCATAACGAAGTAACTAGTAGTAAGAGTTGTAATTTATGTTCGTTTGAGATAAACCTACTTTTAGTAACAAAACATATCATACACATCCCTTTCACAATCCTTTAAAGTCACAGGTAAAACATTGCTCCTTCTGTTATCATAATTCGACAGCAAACATAACTCGATTCGAATCTACGTATAAGCAGTATAAGCTGTATCGATTAAAATGGCTCACTTGGTATTCAAATCTCGTAGGTTCATCCGTGGAGACGATCAAAAGGAATCGATATAGGTACTCGTGCCACGATAATCTGTGATTGGACATGTGCGAGAATACAACATGAGTGACAAACGTGGATTATGTGGGGGTTAACGAACAAGAAATTTGGATCCAGGATAACAGAGCTTACGCTTTGATATCATACTCTCTTTATTTTTTTAATTTAAGGGTGTTTTGTGAGTTGTTTTTGTTTGTTAGCAATTGCATGGCATCCTCATTCAAATTATTCTACATAGAAAATAAATTAATGTGGTTACCTTTTTAAATCACGATTTGTTTCTCCAAAAAAATAATGTCCTACAAATTGCAGACTTAAAATCCCCAACAGAATACTGTAGCTGAAATGCAGAAATTCTAGAAATCACCCGAGGGAGGTTCCTGAGCGCCGCTAAACTGGGGCATCATTTGATCGAATAATCGCACCGTTTTGTTCAGCTATAGCCGATAGCTCGCTCATCGAGATCCGTAACGACAAACTTGTTCAAAACTTTACCTACAAACTGAGATAAATATTGCTGAATAACATTAATATCAATCATACATATCTTCAAAGGAAACGTGTCTTCGAATAACAGTGTTAAACGGCTTCATATTTTATTCAACGCGGAATATTATTCCTGCCATGTTTTTCTAACCCCTTTCTTTGATTTCTCATTTCTGTCATAACTGATAGCAAAAACATTGGCGGATGTTGAACAGTACCAATACAAAGTTTAATGAAATGCAAACATCTAGTTCAAGATGATTACCTAATTTTCTGAGGGAAATGAAATGATAGCACATGTCAAATTAACGTTTTCTTTAAAGTACATACATTGACATATATGCTGGTTAGTGCGCAATGTTTTTGGTATTTACGGCGCATTGGATGCGTGACACAGCGATCAGGTCACGAGTCATCAGCTAAGATATTGAGAAATTGCTTTTACAACTTGGAACAGTAACATGACAGATTTGAACTTTGTTACAAAGTTACTTTCCTTAATTTTCCGTATACTTGAATAGGTACTTAAATATTTTGAAGGTATGTACTTTGAGAGTATCATGAACATGAAGGGCCCGGATCTTGTCTCAATTATTCGCAAGAATTGTTTACAGCTACTTTGCCTTTACAAACTTAAATATGTTAAAACATTCACGAACTTTCAGTATGTTTTTATAATATCTGGATTATAGGTAAATATTATATCAGAAGATGGAAAATTTTCTTTCCCGTTCCTTTGATCTGAGGTTTAATTTGTATTCAGTACACTTTCCTGTTAATAACAGAGTTGATTTTGTTTCTGGAAACCAGAAGTTTACCTCATTTAGTATTTTAAAAACACTGTAGAAAAATCATAAAAAATTCCGACCGTTAAGGGTATTTTACCTCAAATTGGAAAAAAATATCCACAGATTTCTTTATGGAACTACAAAAGCTCGAATATTTCCAAGAAATACTCGTAAATTGTGCCGCTTCAACTGCGAAATATTTTACAGCTTATATTTCTCGTTGAATATTTAAATTTAATTTTCTCGACATTTGAAGTCCTTTCGTTCGCTCGTGATCACGGTAAACGGATAAATGACTGGCTTACGAACTCAGTAATTTCAATGAACCCTTGCGTCAATATTATCCTTTTGAAATAAACGTATTTCGATAATGAATTGTAAAAGAGCAATGCACTGTTCAAATTGCTTTGGTATTACAACATGAGTCAATAGTCTAATAATAGTCTTTACAATATTAACTTTGCAAAGCATAAAATAATTACTGAATAATTTGCAACTATTGAAAATATATCTCACATTTTCGTGATTGGAATTTCACTTTTATAAAATAGCGGAAAACACACTCACTTTTCACATTTTCTCTCAAGGAAAAACTAAGTACCTATCACGCTAAGAAAATAAAAGAAGAATTACTTAGGTACATTGTAATATGTAGCAATCGCCCGAAGCCAGGCTCAGTAAACAGCCTCGATATATAGCCCCCTATACAAACTATCAGATTAATCTACACAGTTTATCCAGCTTTGTAGGCGAGACGTCGAAAGCCATGTAGTTAGTTGTACACACAGGTCAACAAGTTTAATTAAGCTCGCGCATACCGCAGACTTTTTAGTCGGCCGACTGTAGCTCAGTGGCAGGAAAAACGTTGTGAATATAATTAATCAAAGTTAAAGTTGGTCTTATACCGGATAAATACCTGATCGTTCAATACGTGTGAAAATAGAAGTATATTTTCATACTGATTTAGGAGCCCAAGACAGCTATCGGCCGACTAAAAGTTTGTAGTATGCGCGCGCTCTTAATGTTAACAGCGACAGTGTGTCCTTGTGTACAGTTCACGAAAAACGAAATGAACGAGCGTTTGTTTGTTAGGTGAGCGAGTATTTGCATAATAAATAATTAAATAACACTGATGAGTTATTTAACTTTTTGTCTCAACTAATCGATCTCAGTTGCGTGCACTTGGAGAGGCCTATCTCCAGCAGTGGACTGCGATAGGCTGATGATGATGATAAATCTCTAATATAAGAGGCAGCATTTTTGTTTGTTTGTACCCTAAAGGTCCCGAAACTACTGAACCGATTTGGAAAATAATTTCACTGTTAGAAAGCTACACTCTTCTCGAGTAACATAGGCTATACCATAACCCGGTTTGGTAAGGTACAGTAGCTCCCACGGGACGCGGTTGCAACAGCAGGAAAATAGCTACTTACTACCTAATACATATTTGTAAAGGGAAGAGCATCATATGAAAACATGACAACATCAACAAATTAAAACATGACTTCATTAATTGTAGTACCACTTGTGATAATGTTCTTTTAATACCACTTATACCATGGAATAACTCTTGAGCAGATTGATAAGATTATTTCCAACAGCTCTTCAAAGGCACGTTTTCCAACACTAAATTAATTACATAATTACCTATTTTTTTAACAATGGCAAGAATCATCAAACGACCCCTCCCGCTGTGGGTTAGCAGCAGTGAGTGTCAGACTTTTACTAAAAAATCCATCGTGTTCCTTCGTGAGCCTTTTATGAACCAGGGCCGCGGTAACTCTTCCGAACAATCCCGCAGCCCGGCAGGCCTTGGCCCTGCTGGGGGTAATTATATATGTAATTACCTACCATGAAAAAATAATACTCTCTAAAATATATAATATGTATATATGAAGCTATATTTTAACAGTTGTGTTAGCACCCATAACACAAGTTAATTAATAACCATGGGGCTAACCGATCGAGTGTGAAAAGGTGTCCCGAAATTATGTATTTATTATAATATTATGCTGTACAATTTTTTGTTGACTGTACGTGAGGACGCATTATTATTATAGGTGCTCCAAACTTCACTTTGTAACAAGAAACATTGTTCTACCTAGGCGAGTTGGTAACTTTTGTGAATAACTTACAAATTAACTAAGCAAGGGTAAATCTTAGAAAGATTTTCTTTTTCACATGTAAACTTTGACAAATAACTTCAGTTTTAGAGAAAAGTTAATGAGATTTTTAATATTTTTGATTCATAAAATAGTAATGACAACATTATTTTTACATTTAATCTGTTTGTATCTGTTATAAGGTAGAGGCCCCTACGTAAAATCTGCCGACCCTTTTAAACTATTGTGTATGAAACTATTGTGAAAATTATAAACTCGTAAAGTATGCCCGAAGCCATGAAACTTTCAGTTCAGATGGTCTGGTCTTTAGAACCGGGGATGTGACCCGCACCGTTACGAGTTTCTGAACCATGGAGAACAAAATGACTAGCGGAGGTGCCATAAATCGCCTAAGAAAGTAGCGCGCCTAAATCCTGGTGAACGGGGCACGAAGAACGTACCTGTTTTCGCCCTTTCACACCTTTTTTGGACCCGACCACCAAAAAAAAAACATCGACAGATGTCTCAAAGAACCCGAAAGCCTCGTTACTTCACTCATAACTGATTGTTTTGGTTATGTCCACCGTACGAAGAAGGCGGCTGACCTACCTACATTATGGCATCTCCGCTCATCTTCCTTACTCAGTGTTCCGAACTAATACGTCGAAGCCTCTTTGAGGAGACAACTTCAGGCTTCCTGGTTACACGGACTTTATGAATATTTGATGTTACTGTGATCAAAGTTACTGTTCTTGTGTGACATTTGAATAAGTAGGGGTCATTTATGTATAAGTACCTGTTATTTACACGCTTATTAAAATTATATATGTAATCAGAACAATTATATATAAAATAAAAACAATCAGCCACAGTTTTAATTGTAGTTTAATATAAACTTCTCTGTGAGAGGGGATCACTGTCCCCAGTAGTGGAACGATGAAAAGGCTGATGATGATGTTAAGAATAATTGATTCGCATCAAAGAACTCAAACCTTTCCTTTATACCATCCTCCTGTCCTTATCCCAATTTTATTTGGGGTGCGCGCAGCATATTTTTTCCTTCCATACTCTTATATCTGCCGTCATCATTAACATTCTTTCTTACCATATCTACTTGCACACAATCCCCATCGTTCCTTTGGTCTTCCTCTTCCACTATATCCGTCCACGCTCATGCTCATCACCTTCCTCACATGGCTAATTCCTCCGCATCACATACCCATACCATGACATGACATACTCTTTCCTTCATGCCGAAAACATTAATATTGTGTGTTATCTAAAGAACATAGCCGTTGCTTGCCTCAATCACAGATGATAAAAAAATTCTAAGGTTTTGTATTTTGAAACTCAACTACACAGCAAGGTTCAATAGCCTGACCAATCCGGATTAGGTGTCAAAATATCTTGGAATTATTTTGGTCCTTTGATCCTATTCCTTTTCATCCTTTGTATTCGAATCTGTAAAGCTTTTACAATATATTGAACTAAACTCAATATGTGTGAAGAACTGCGGAACATACACATGTTCGTTATACGTTTATATTGTGTACGGTAATAATATACCTAAATAAGTAGTTTGTCCAGGGCTGCGGGTTGTTCGAAAGAGTTTTTAGTCAGTAAGAGTCTGACACTCCCTCACCGCTGCTAACCCACAGCGGGAGGGGTCATTTGATGATTTTGGACGTAGGAAAAAAAAAAAAAAAGTAGTTTGTCCAGGTTGCGCTCACCAAAAGTTGAATAGTTAACCGTATTTTGGATAGGTTTAGTGTATTATATTCATCATCATCATCGTCATCCTCCTGCCTTTATTACAATTTTATTTGGGGTCGGCGAATAATAATTATCTTTAGATTAGGTTCTTGTTATTTACAGTTGAAGGCCAATTTTCTTTAAATTAGTTATTAGTAGCTCAAACCGTATTGTTTTCTGCCCGATTAACATAAAATACCTAGGTAAGTCATTTACTAACAATACAATTTATTTTTATTTTAAAATCTTTACCCACAAAACAAACAAACAACGACACAGCAGTCATATTCTTACACCATTTTATTCACCCCAACCAACATTACAGTTGTCCAACAAAGTTATCTTCGTGACCATAACGGTCGTCTTCAAAAGGGATCACGTGCGAATTCTCTTCACAGTTTGTATTGACGTTTTACTTCCGACCCTCGGCAATCCTTAGTTTCCCTTCCTTCGAGGACTTTCCGAACAATAACGGTAATGCCTGATTGTTGTCACGTACTTGACCTCTGAGGCGGACGGAATTTCGATGACGAGCCGAAAGGACCATTAATGGCAGGTCAACGATAATTTTGTGTCAGTTTTTGCCAGAAGCGGTTTTTTAATTTAGAAATAACGATGGTTTAATTTAGAGATTTTTTGTAAATATTAGACATTACACAGAAATGTACATGACATAGAAAAAATATTTTTTGGATTGTTAATTAAGTAATTGAAATACCTTCTTCTTGTTATATCTTTCTGGTTATACCTTAGAAACCGACATTCTCTCCCTCTATTTATACAAGAAAAGCTAACTATTTACGTACCCAAATAATTTCAGTAATGTAGCTCGAATTTAACATTTGGGAATTGTACTTATTTACCTAAGTAATGTACCGACTTTAATTACTTAGGTTTGTTTCTATTATGAACTGAAGGCAATGCCATAAAAAGTCTTTAAAAATGACGAGAGAAACTGTGTGAAAACGAGAAAAAGGTCGCTTTGGCCTCTGCGCTGCAAATATAGAATTAATTTTACATTTTCTAACAATGGCGCCCGTTCTTTTGTACAAATGTGTTGTGCTCGTGGTCTCGTCTTAATGTAATGTACTTTTCTTTGAAACGTTTGTAAATATACTCACTTTAAGTTATTTATATTTGGGCTTTGTTAGTTTCGTACGAAATTGTGAGAGTCAGTTTTTTTAAGGGCATCCATTAATAAAATGCTCTTGTTTGTATTATATCAATTGAGATTGAAATTACGAAAATCTGAAATCAAATGACACTTTCTTATTTTGTTTGATATTATTTAAGACCTGAAATTAAATTAATACGTAGACTTTTCCTTTTCATTTTCTTTCTTTCAAGATAGTTAGTTTTTAAGGAGCAAAACGAAGGATTTCCTTTCACGGCGTCTTCAATCCAAGATCACATGTTACAATTTACAACCAAATCACTACTTCTATAAACACTAGTTAGTACTCTACAACTATATGTACACATTCATCAAATACCTTAGCTTCTCCACAAACCGCCAACAATGTCTACACTACATAACGTTAATGTTTAATTCATCTAGTTAGACGCCTATGCGATATCAAAGCGGTTTGCAAACACCATGTCACACGTATGAATATTACATTAATGTAGGGAGCCTTACGTGGTCATGTCGGGCGATGTAATACTGTTGCCTTGTGAAATTGCCTGGCAAGCAAATATAGCTGTAGGTATAGTTAAACTAGTTCTGCTGAAACTTGTGGTTCTTTTCATTGCATTGCATTTAAGCCCAAAAAGGAAACAAAACTGGTGTGAGTGGTGAATGATGATCTGAAAAGCCAAAGAGGCGCTTGCAAAACTATGGGACAGTTAAAAATAGGTCCACGTTTCCCCACCGTGTCCTTCACTTCTTTCTTCTTCTTCTTCACAACTTGAATTAGAAAGTAGGCTACTATACTTGCCGATGGATGTTTTATATCACGAAAGTGAGTGACATATTCTTGCGTACCATTCCTTGTCCTTAACCTCAGGATCTCTTAATAGTGACAGAGTCGTTATTGCTGACCCGCTTTTGAGCAGTTAAACATCAGGAGCCTAATGACTTGTTTATGTAAGAACAACATCAATGTATGCTTGCAAGGCTCCGAACCCACACACTCGTGCTTTAAATGCTCGTATTCTGACATTTGGACCGCAAAGTGATTCTCAACATAAGGAGTCTTCAATGGGGTTACCTGCCTCCACATTGTGAGAGTGAGTGGGCCGTAATCCGAGTGAGTGAAGTATGTTATCTGTCGGTTTTTGTGGCTTGTTCTCGAAACTTCTATTTATATTCTTAGAGAAGATTTGGTTCCCAGAGTAGTGGGCGATGGGATTCTAGCTTATTGCGAATGCTGGTTTATATGATTGTTTTTCATTTTATGGTACTAATTTTATGTTTGCACTTCATTAAATCCTCGTGAAAAATTCAGTTTACACATTCAATTTCCAAAGAAAAGATAGAATGACCGACAGCACTTCTAAACCCTTTTACAGAATAATAAAAGAAAATGTCGGAAAACTAAATAAAGTTAATTAAACTCGTTATAATTTGGACCCTCCGGGAAGGATCTTTGCGTTGTGTATTTTTATCGTCAAAAAGAGTGACGGTGCGACATGAATATACAATGTAGATTAGCATTAATTAACATATTTATCTGTAATTAATAAGAAGTTAATTAAGGTAGGTAAATGGCAAAGAAACTGTGGTACCATGAAATGTAATCAAATTCAGTTCTTATTTTGCCGAGAGTAAATACATAATAGCCAAACTTCTACACAGATATCCAGTCCAGGAATAATTTTAGCCAATCATCTCTGACCCATAGCCTTACCTGTAATATCCTCAAGAGGCAAGCCTAAAATTTATGTTGTCTTTTATCAAATCAAACCAATATCCAGGAATTTTCATACCGGAGCAAACCTCGTCTTCAAGCCTACAAGCGAGCAGCCGTCAGGCATATTCGAAACCCAAGAGATTCCGCAAAGCCTCACCAACATGGAAACCCTCTTTGCTGCGTACTCCGTAAGTATCAGAGTTTGACAAACCCCTAAGGACAGTCTTCGGAACATTAGTGGGAAATCTTTTTTTACTTACATTCAACATCTGTGACAGTCGTCTCGGGTGCCAGTAAGTCTGACAACCAGTGTTACCAAGGAGTATTGGGTTGCCCGGGTAACTGCGTTGAGGAGGTCAGATAAGCAGTCGCTCCTTGTAAAACACTGGTACTCAGCTGCTTTCGGTTAGGCTGGAAGCCGACGATTTTTACTTACAGTGCCTACAGTGCGTTAGCAATACCAACAGTCCGTTAAATTATAGATTCATCACAACCCAATGAATCGTTTAGAAACCGCAAGATAATAGTGATTGTCACGGTCTGTTAAGAATCAAGTTTAAATCCAAATGTACATAAAAAAGGGTGTACAAGATATAAAGGAGTCACTGTGAGGGCCCTTCGAAACCACACATACAGATATAAAACCTATTTGTTCTTGCCAGTCGTAGATTACACTCACTTTAGTACCTACCTCTTTACTCAAAAAGGTTGTGTGAAACGTTATGATCTAGTTGGTTTGTAAAGTAATTAATTTGATTAAATACATCTAATGAAAAGTTTTATTGAACTAATTGAACAGTAAATAAAACTGTTAACTTCTACTTTATCTTAATGCCAAAGTAAATTAAGTTTAACAATAAATCAATAAGACTAAGTTACTTCGTGCTTTGTTTACATCCCATCTCATGAAAACATACAACTAATCACTTGAAAAATCTTTCTATCCTTTCTATCTTGTACGAATTCGGATATTATTATCCTTTTCCCACGACTGAATAATACTAAACTGCGACATACGGGCGCTGAGCAAGCGCCTCAAAGTCTGGAACAAAAAGAAAACATACTAACATAATGAAAATACGATTCAAAATTCCATCCTAACGCATAGCTATAAGGTTCATTTTTGTTTACAGTACAAGGATGCAAAACTTGCGTCATAGGAAAGAAGAATAACGTCCTCCTCTATCTTACCAGGTCATAGACAACCAATATAGCATGGCCCATAATATAAAAGGAATTTAATGTACATGGTGGGTCCATTAAAATAGTTGATGTTAAGGTTTAACTTAACGTTTTGTGGCAAATGGGCCCAAGGTTGCGCTCCAGTTGTATTTAAGAAATATTGGATGTTGGTCAAAACAAGACCTAGGGGAAAGGCGACCTTGCTCCACTGTGCTGTATTGGAAGTGGAATACTGTGCCTGGATAATGTGAATTGTGACCCTCTTGGCACGGTGTGTAAACGCCATATTAATATTTGAGAAATGCCAGAAATGATACTTATGCCTCTTGATAATTTAAACGTGTAGGTAATATATGATCTCAATTAGATCTTTATTAGATGCTGCTTTTATATATACAGCTTCTACTACTTTCACTACAAACTATATTATTTGTTCCTATTTTATCTGAAGATCGGAAATAATTTAAACTTCCTTCCAAAAAAAAATAAGCTACATGCATATCTCATTTCTTGAATGGGAAATCATCAAATGATCCCTCCCGCTGTGGGTGCAGCGTGAGGGTCAGACTCTTACTGTCTAAAACCCACCAGGATAACTCTTTCGTACAATGCCGCAGACATGCATATCCCTTACCCAAAAACTATAGGCACGATTAAACCTACCTATGTATAAACACGCTTTTTCAATAAAACGTTGACGAGACAACCAATTTCGGCAGTATAAAGGCTAAAACAATGTGAAGGGTGGTTACGTGTAAGAACATATTGTGCCTACATTGTTTTGAGTTATTTCGGGGTGTATCCCCTAAGACATGGCTTTGTTACCTGTCTGCAGGATTATGTATGTACAACAATGTAGAACATGACAACGTGTGTACAGTACAATTAGATTAACATCACTTGTTTTACAGATGAAGGAACTCGTAATGACTCAATAAGCTCAAGCATTTTGGAATGGTAATAGACTTTATTTTAAATTGAAGTTTGGAATTTACGTATCGGCTTATAATTAGACCCTGTTCTCACAAATTCCATGATCTATTTAATAGAATATTAAAAGATTTTTTATAGAATATCTATTTATTTGTAAATATTAACTTATAATATTTATTTGTTAATTCTTTACTGTATAAAATTTGATTTGATTGATTTTTGTGACAACACAAAAACATATGAGTATAATAATAAAACGGTCTACTAAAAAGGGGAACTAGTATCTCCTCAAAAGCATCTCCTCAGACCGAGCATCCAATTTTAGACTTTTTGGTTACTAAGATTTATAAGTATTCTACTAGTTCTCACATGCATTTCTCATACTGAGAGCAGCGTAACTAAAAACAGGTAACAAAATACTTCTGTTATTTTTACCTGTGGATTCAGCTTAAATTCAAAAAACCTTCAGTCGGAGACAATACTCGCCAGAAGCTACCTTCGTGATAAAAAGCGCAGCGCCGTACCAAGCCTTACGTAGGTACGGTTAAGCAACAATATGCGTGATGAGTTCTCTTGTTTTACACACCACACAAAAGATAACCTACATCACGGGCCGGGTAACGTACTGACTCGAATTACATGGTACACTCGCGGAACGTAATATTGTAAGCCTTGGAATTCATCTTTCTGAAAATGGAGATACACATGGTCACAATATTTGAGATATGATGTTTTATATTCAAATGTGAGGTTGCAATAGAGATTTACTATCAATCTGGTGTGTATCGCTTAAACACTTACTATTTGAAAATTATAACGCCTTGCAATTAGTAACCTCATATCCAATAGCCCCATTTATATTGCATGAATCACAAGAGTTACAAGGCATTCAACAACCTGCATTTTGGCCGATGAATTGAATAAGCAGGTCACCCAGAATGGGACAACTATCTGGTACACAACTATAACCTAAACTGAACAACACAGAATACAAAATGACCTATCAATTCGAGACCACGTTTCAGAAATGATATCCCCGATATTTCCCGTTTCAAATGTCGACCGCATACCGGTCGTAGCAAGCTACTACGGATGGCTATGACCGCGACGTGGCTACGAAATTAAAAAGTTACGAAATGCACTGTACAGCAAAATTAATTGGCAAATATATCCAGCATAGCCCTTCATATAACGGTTTTATGTTTCCCTAGTCATTGTTGGCGCAATTTGAACTCGGCTATCGAGGGAAATTACTTTTTCTTAACAGCCCCGTGTAAACTGACGGGGTCTGGAATCCATTTGAGCATTTTAATTTTAACTTTTATTAGAGTGCCTGGAATTTACTTAAAACTCCTAATGTAAGTATGTACTAAAGGAACTAATTAAAATGCTTAATCCCCCTTTTGACGAGATTATATTATAAAAATCTATATCTATGGTCCACGATAACCCCTAGGTCTTTTTAAAATATCTTCTGCTGCAGTTATCTATTCCGATTCTTAAATTTTTTTCTTATTTTTGTAAATAATTTTCGAGAACTCGAACACCTTATTTTTTTCCAACTTTAAAAAATAAGTTCATTTGAGACTTTTTTTTTCTTTTAAGGATACTCATCGTAAAGATCTATATTTCGGAACAAATCGTGAGGTCCACATATACCACAGTTTATAACAATATACTTAGCTGTATGTATATATCATAGTATCTCAGTGGCTCATTTCCCTTCGGTTCACGAACATTTCCGCTCGTATATAACAATTATTGCGCATACACTACACGTGCCGTGGTGTCCTCTCGTAATTGTGGTATTTGTCAGCATTATGCTATTACAGATAGTTGTCAGCATTATGCTTGTTACAATCAGAACTATGTGACTAATAATGGACTTTAGCTTTCTAAAGACATGTTTGTTTTATTACGTTTTATTATGTTTGTTTCATTTTGTTTGAGCTAATTTTGGATTAGCTCTAATAGTAGGCCCGAGACATAATAATTGATTTATTTTATGGTACCACACCATATCATGGTACTTGGTTACATGTTTCATCTTAATAAATGTAGATATTATATTAAAACTCGAGGTAAATTATAATAGGTATTATTCCATTCTAAATCTAAAGATCTTCAACTAACTGTATCATATTGAACCAATCTTTGTTTACGATAGCAAATAAATTCAAATAAAAATTCAAAATAGGCCGCGATTTACAAAAATACGGTCATTTTGATTTATTAGAGGCAGTTATTTATTAAATGCGACACTAATTACATGTCGGCAAAGGTCGCGTGTCACACGGGTGTTAAAGTTCGTTCATATCAAACACAAAGTAGGTAATTCCAACGATTTTTTACGTTAAAACTCTGATATAAAAATCTTTTTATGTGTCAATACCATGTTGGAACATTTTTTGGGGTTGTGATTTTTGGAAGGTGTCTTCTAAATAAAATGATAAGGCACTGATTTTTGACTAATGTCATCCAAACCTGATGCTTCATTTTCTCATAAGACTACCCAGGCTGTTAGTAAAGCATATTACAATTTAAAGTTAATTTTAAATTAATGGAGTATTTCAGGAACCGAAGATTGACATATAATATCAAAAACCTCATAGAATTTACATTACGTCCACCACAGTTGAAGCTGGTCAATCGTATAAAGTGTATAAACCTATCTCTTCATATAGATCGCAGCATCCCAGGAGTTTGAACGTCGAAGTCTCGCCTAGACGGCGCCACCCGGCCAAGGACACTTGGCGCCGATAAGTCTGAACCCTGGCAAGCTTGGTATAGGTAGCTTCCTTATGAATCCCCTTTTAAGCCATTAACAACCACAATATTATGGGTAGATAGAAAGTTCTGACTGTTGTCAATAATTAAACTTATAAGAAGCGGAGTCATGAGTAACATTAATGGGTATGTTTAAGGTAGTAAGTTTGAAATAAAAACTGGAGCCAACAATTCAGTGCTATTTTTATTTCAATGAAAGCTAATCTGATTGACAGACATGATATTTCTTTGCAGGCTTGCTAGATAATAATTTTCCTTTAGGTACATAGGTACGATTTACCTAGTTGATTGAGGTAAAATTATAAAAGCAAAAATAAAAATCCCTTACATCTGGCGACGGTGATAGGACTAAATCTAGATAAATGGTTATCACCGGGCAAAGCTGACTGTGGCTTGCAAATTACCCAATCAACGAAAGGAAGGCGGACTGATTGCCAAGTAGCTTACTATACCTGCAGACGTAATCGTCCTGCCTAGTTAAAGGGCATTAACTAATTATCCCCATAACGAGTAGCAACAATGATCGCGGTGGGTGTGGAAACGAATGTATCAAAATTAATTACTTACTGCTGTCAGCATTTTGATAACACTTACAGCTGATATACTGACGTGTGTAAACCCGTGACCACGGTCAGTGCAATTCAGCCAACACGCCCGGATAATAAAAAAAAAACGGGAAAACAATAAGGTATCGTAACTTTATATATCTACTATATACAGTATCGTGCTTAAGTTCCGATTAATTATAAATATAGGTACTCAAGCTTTGTAGCCAGACTAAGAGACAAATATTTTCATTTAAACTTTTATCCCATTGTCAACAGACATTTTTTTCTATAACACTAAGAGTACACAGTACATTAGTGTTCTCGGAGTCCCTGGAACTACGGCGTCGCGGCGTCCCGGCGCCGATCGGCCAAGGACGCGAGGCGCCGGTCAGTCTACACCCCTGAAATGTTCAAATGTTGGCCACCTCTGATGTGGATACGATAGTCTACGTGGGAGTATTGTGAAGGCGGACAGATAGTTCGATTGGAAGAAATAAGTTTTAGCTTGCGCGCACACTGTAGATTATTTAATCGGCCCTAGTTTCGGTCTGACACCGAACAAATATCTAATCGTTGTTAGGTGTGTACTTGAATTCATCTTCATGCCGATTTATGAGCCCAAATCAACTATCGGCCAACTAAATCTTTGTAGTGTGTGCGCGGTCTTAGGGTTTATGTTTTGTTTTTCTTCGAAAGAATGATGTTGTTTGCTTTGTTGTGTTTTCTTATATTAAAGGATATTTTGAGGTTGAATGTGACCGTGACTCATAGTAGTGACGTATAAATGAAAATCTTACAGTGGTGTCTTTTTCTTACAAGACAAGAAGTAGTTTCCTAACCTTAAACAGAAGAAAATGGACTAGCTAAGGTCAAAATAAGCAACCTGTAGCTTAAAATTACAGAGTTGAGGATTGCTTAAAAATGTGTGACGTCATCCCACCAACATACAATGTTCTCTTACGTGAAAAATAATGATAACGGACTGTATACTGTCGTGTTAAAAGCATGTTTATTTTTTGTGCTCTGTAACACTGCCATATTTTATAGCGTGCTACATATGACAGGGGACATTTAATTTGCTGAAACACTTTATGTTCACTTTTATTCAGTTAAACAGGATAGAAATATATTTCCAAGCTGCGTGTATTAAAGCTTATGATATTATTCCTAATTGAATGAACCTTACTTTTGAATTCTGACATGCTCTCGATTAAAAAAAAAGTTTTTTTGTTCAACGCACTTATGAGAAAATACTGAATGCAATCCAAATAAAGTAGGTAGGTAATAATATATCCCGATAAAGTGGTAAATATTATTAAAAATTCACAAAGTTATGACTCGATTTGTATACAGTAGATACGAGTATTAGCGCTTCTTCGCTACAACGTACCTTTTTAGCTCATACAGTGTTGCTATACTAAGGATCGTATCATAATGTTACGTCACTGATACGTGGGTAATTCTCCCCGCTCCCCGATTTAAGAATTAATTGCCAGTTGTCACGCTATTTGCGATACAAGTGTACCTTTAAATTGCATACTTTGTGGTAATGATTTAAGATATTGGATTTGCGAGTTCGAGCTAGAAAAATATTTAATAGTCACTTTTTAATACACAAATTAATATTAAGAACAAATTCTTTTTAACAGCTTGATGTTTTAGAAAATACAAATGTTTAACTCAACACTTGAAACTAATAAACTGCAATTCTTCGAGACTCGGATACACCAGAGGAGAGATACACCATCCTCCATTCTAATAAGCAGATGGGCCATCTGTTTCTTGGATCATTTCGTTTCGAGACGAGCGGTTCTCGACACGGTAAAGTTTGTAAAATGAAAAGAAAACATGCAACGTGGCGCTTGTCAGTCGCTTATGAAATACTGCGAGAGTCTCTATTACTATCTACCTATACACATTTTATCACTGGAGTGCTTTGTTTTTTACCTTGATATAAGTACCTGTTAATAAGATATGATCCAATTACTGTTATTGATTGAATTGAATAAATGTTTTCCTGTGCTTTCCTTTCACTTTTCTAGGCCAAAAATGCCTTTACAGCAAGAATACCATTGAGTATCTAGATTTTTTTCGGCTACGTCAGCTCATTTCCCGACAATTCCTTTTCGATTTGCTCACCCTTGCTTCCTGCTGGAAATGAGAAGTTGGCACTTAGAAGCTAAGCACAGGTACCTGTCTATGTAAGAACAGGTAGCGTGGCATATACTTTTCAGAATAAATACTTATTTTTAAAAAATGTAATCGAAACTAGAAATAAAGAAAGAAATATTAGAATTACGTTATCTATTGATATATATCTATTGTATTATAAATAAAAACAAAACAGTATTATGTCGTTCCTAAAACATTGTGCAATAATAGTAGATATAATAATTAAGATAATAAACTAAAACTACTGTCATATACCTAAGTAGATGTAAGCTTAACTAATAATTATTTCTAGATATTATTAACTTCTTATAAATTAATGTAATATATATATATAGTTTAAGTCATTATTATAATACTTTAGTTTTAAGTTAATTTGCTGCGCCCTAACAGGGTAATGTGTACCTAGCATAAGATGCATCTGTATACATTTTGCAATAAATAAATAAATAAGTAATACAAAGCTGACAAAACTGTTTTAACTTGCAATAACTATTTCATATGAAGAACATGTATGCATATTAACATGTTTAAGAGTATGTTGAGCCGAAATTCTATTATTCAACATAATACCCAATTTCTATACAGAATATCCTCTGGGAAATCTAGTTCCCTCATTTTGTTAAAAAGTTACAACTCCTGTGGTTTTAATCACACACTGTCAACACTAAAATTAATATGGGCTTGTTTACTCAAAGTTTATGTATTTTTACGTAATAAATGTCTACGTAGTTTTATACACATCTTTCCTACTCTTTTGAAATCGAATCATTTTTATCTACGAGTTCGTTACTTACTTAACTTGACCTTCATATGAGTTGGATGCCTCGTCAAGTGTAAGAAGATACATGGGCCCTTGCCCCCTAATTATCCAAAATATATCAGCGCTACCGTAGCTTCTTTTGTTTAATAATAAATAATGGAAAATTTCTGGTTGTAAATCTTCAAGCCAATACGAATTTATTCAAACCAAATTCGATATCACACCTAATTCATTTTAGATATAAGATACCTTACAAGAATTTTCTTTCAAAATGGCCGCCGATTTCTCCCGCCTTTTGTTGGGAACCAAGTGATAAATATCCTATAGGTAAGGTGAGGCGGGAAATAAATCGGCTAAAACTTGTATTCTTGATAGACGATCGCGAATTTTTCACGATCCCTCGCGAATCCCTAAACGTCTTGTTTTTCTTCTTATCTGAATTTCCTCGTGTGGAAATAGGTAAAATTCTACATAATTTATTAGTCAACACTTATGAGCGTTTTGTTGATTAATAGCTACAACATTTTTTTTCTTTTGCGTTATTCTATTATCGCGCTTTCCTAACCAGTTAACGTCTTTTACACTCGATGACACACCCTTCATAATTGTCCGATGTTTAGAGCAATAAAATTTGCCTTGACAGTACTCATAAAAAGTACAGTCGTACACAAAAATCGGTTACAACAATGATACGCCCATTCGCCTTTTATGATCCTGAAATCCATTTCGTTCAGGAACATTAAAACATTTACCGCGGGTGTAAGACGGTAGTGAATAATTCATGTGCCTTAGTGACATCATCCCGTCTGCGGTCTGACGGTCTGACTTGTTCCGACTAGTTTTATGATAATATCTAGTATTATATCGATATTTTTTTGTATATCAAAACTTTGCCACTAACCATTTCTTTATTAAAGGGATGATGAGTAATACAGAGAGCTTCAGGCACTAGTACATATAACTGACAGAATATATATTTTTATATTTTACCCTAATCAGTTTTTATGCCTACCTACCTACACTGAATGCTTTTATATTTTTTTTCCTAGACTGACATTACATAACATTAATTCTTCATAAATACAACATAAATCTTCTTTTACAATTCTCTGTACAGCATACATGACAAAAAAATATTTAGCACCGCGTCCACGAAAAAACGAACCGAAATAAGTGCCCACTAACACAGCTAACCTTATCTCAGTAACAACACATATTTTACAAGAACACGGCATAAACCGATTTTATTTCTCTCCCTTGCTAGAGAATTTTATATTTTCACGTCATATTTTGTAGCAAGGTTGTCTGATAACCTAATTCTGAAGCTTAATCCTATCTTACAATTTGTTGGCAACGTTGATGTTTGATAAAAGGTTATGCAGAACTTTTATTTATTTACTAGCTGTCTCCTGCGGATTCTCTCGTGTAAAGGAACTGCTTTGCCTCGCATCCCAGCACCTATTAGCCTATGAGCAAACTGAGAATGGGGTATATCACGTCCACCTGCCTTAAAAAAGCGTCTGTATTATAAGTGTTAATCATTTCCGAACATTAATTCCGGCACTGGACCGGTAAAAGTTTTAACAGCATAAAACTCGGGTTTTATTACATTATCAACCGTCGCTCTCTCATTCGTAGGTAACCTAGTTGAGCACTAGGTAATATGCGGTGGCTGGAATTTACACTGAAAGGAAACCTTTCCTTTCATACATTATATATATTTGTTATTTTGAAAAAAAAAGTACTTACCTAAAGGTAAGCTGAATGACGATGGCACGGAATCGGAATAGTTAATCCCAATAGTACGTCTGTAGTGTACTAATATTCAAAGCTTGAGGGAGAAATTCAAATCTTATGAGAGTTTTATTATCTTGTGTCAGATTAAATTTTTATATATGTACCTAAATAGAATTGTGTAGAAGACGATAGTTGCGAAGAATGGACCCCAAATAATACAATCAGTCAGTAAAGATAAGGGCAGAAGGATGATAACAACATGAAAAGTCTCGTCATCAAAACTCCGCCGTCCATACAGACCATTGTGCATCATCTAAATAAAGTTAAACTACATAACAAATGAGACGTATAACTAGCAGCACCCAACCGTAAGCTGGGGACGTTAAAATGCGGTTTCCCTGTGCATTATCTAGGTCAGAATAAGGTCACTCTCGTATAAATAAACTTTACATACTCCTTTTATATGACAGTTTATGCTACAGGCATACGTTATGAAAATACCTGTCTATCTTGTGTTATAAAAATTAAATGGACGGCGAACGTTGTATCATTTAATGTATGTATGTGTATGGTACGGATAAAACCCGAAGTGGGGCTATGCCTGGGTTTAAGCGGCAACGGCTTGGTGTAACCGGCCATATGCAGTTAAATTTAGTTGTATCCTCTTATTTTCGGTTAGAACCAGGTGTAACCTTGATCGTATGACTCAAGGGACCGAGGCGCTTCTTCAAAATGTATAATTATTGTTTTATAGGTGCTACATACCTATATAGTGTACATCCATACATATACATATACATATAGTGTACATACCTATATAGTGTATATCCAGCATTATCTTAAGTTTTTTAACATGTTCATACTCCTCGGGGACGCACTAAAGAAGAATTTAGAATGCGGTGGCAAAGTTTGCACTTGCATAGAAGTTTTGTATTATCCGCAGTCACGGGCGAAAACAAGTTAACTTCACAAAGTAGGCAGTTTGCCTCTTTGTTATTACGTTCATAGTGAACACAGCAATCTGAAAAGTTGGCCTCATAATGCAAGTATCTATAAAAATAAAGACTAGGCAGGTTTATAACAAGGAAATGGTTGACTAAAACCTCCAAAAAATAAGTGGCTTACCAAAACACACGTAAAACAATTTCCATTATCGTCGATAACAAGGAAAATAACCAGTTATTTATACTGTAACGTTTGAAAATGTGAAGAAATAATACACATGTAGCTAGCAGGCGTACCCTTGTCATGACTACATCGTGACATTACATTACAGGAATGTCAAGGGAGACGGTCTAAAAATAATATCTTGTTTTTTTTTTGTATTACATACTTATTGGAAATTATACTAACTAAAGCCAGCTTATTGGAAATTGCCTTTTTTATTGTAAATAAGCTATTTACAGGAGCAATGTTGTGGTTTGAATCGCTCCCTGATAGAATTCCGACGTGCCAATCCCGGACAAATCATTTGCCTAGTCTTTCCCCAATTATGTTAGCGTTGTCTTCCAGTCTAGAAGGAAGCAGCTAAGTACCGATCTTTTATATGCACCGCCTGAATATCTGACCTCGTGAACATTGATCCCAAGAAACCTAGGCCTCAATTGTCTTACGTCTATCTACTCGCAAATTCGTACCTAAACAATATACCTAAGATAAACCACACCCAAAGTACCCAAACCTAAATAAATACCCAAAGAAATGTAGCCAAAAATACCAAAACACGCGCAAATTAAAATAGGATCATTACTAAAACCCTTAGTTGTTTCAGCAAATCACCCTTTTATCCATACCCGTGGTTGTACGAAATAATTTCGGGAGGGTCGTTAAGCCTCGGTAAAAGTCCACTTTGTACCTTAGTAAAGGTCCACTTTGTACCCTAGTTAAAGGGCTACTTTGTACTCTAAGAATATTACTATACACATACAAAGTTATGTGTAGTTTGGTGTTCGTAAAATCAGCAGTTTTGATGTGCTTCTTTGAGAAGTAGTTTAAAGCTTTTGAGTACCTATAAACTGTTTACGGGGTTAGCTAATGGTTTCTGGTTAGTGAAGTTTGATGTACCGGCCAGTATTAGTGGGCATTTTGAGTTTGGGTCGATGGTGTGTCATGTGTGCAGTGAAATGAATGTATTGTTTATGGTTTACAAGTAGAAGTTAGGTGTTAGTTGTGCTGTAGATAACATTAACCACATTAGTAGTACCTACTGGAATTATATTCAGGACAAGGTAGGCATTTTCCAGGTCATTACAACAAAAAAATATTAATTCGCAAAATAATTAATTCTAGGCTTACTTGTGTAGGTACAACCATTTATTGTAAAGCAAGTTTCAAGGAGCTAATTAAGCCCACTATTAATCCAATTCGCCAAATCAGTGAAAAAGGTTTTTCATAAAAACAGTTAACGACGTAACTTGATTAAGCTGTAGTCAAGCCAGCGAAAATCTACTCCAATCGGTTGTAGCCGAACTCATTTACAAAACGGCTATGTCACTGTGAAACCCAAATTCATTTACTGGACAGGACCTGCCAGTCACCGAGCCTGCAAAGCGTTTTGAATAATCTATTGGAAGATAAATCACATATTTTTGTAAAATAAACATTTCATTTTCATAACCTGAACCTTGCCGTTAATGTAGGTATCTGTACCTGGATTAGTGCAAATAACTTTGCCACAATTTTTATTTTTTAGTAACTCAGTGATAGTCATAGTCTAAATGTACGAACTACAGTTTATGTGCATGGAATCAAATGGGTGATTCGGAGTTTTTTTTTCTCCAAGTAATTATATTGGCCTGTGAAATGGCAATAAAAGGCAATAGCTAAATGACGACGCACGGGAAAAGCATACATTGTGTCATGAAATTGATATCGCTCAACCACCATTAAACGGCACTTAAAATGAAAATACGCTCAGAAAATTTACATAAAGTTAATATGATGAATGGACGCGGACGTTGTTTCGGTTCAACGGTCTTGTCCCTAATAATTAACAAAAGCTTTGCCTCCAATATTGGCAAAGTTGACATACAATTTAATTCCTTCGGGTCGGCCTAATGAGCGACATAGCAACGATACTTGGTTACACGGACGGGATTTAAGACCACCGATTGGCGATAAAATGGCGAATGTTTGCCGAGATGGCGCCGAATTTTACCGAACATTGCCGAATGATTGCCGAACACCAGCCTAATTGAACTTGGTCGGTTGGTCGCATAATTGATGGTTCGACTTCTAAATTACGCGACTTGTTTTGACAAGACAACTTTGAGTTAACTTCGTAGGAAGTTTTATGTCTTTTTGACGAGTGTCTGAACAAGACTTTTTCAGTCTCATAATGACTGCGGTATTTCATTTCGTTAAGATAACGTTCTCTTTAATATATTTTTGTTGAATGATATATTTTGCAGTTCTTAGGACTTAAGTTTCTGATCTATAACAGGTAAAAAAATCATTAAAAAAAAAATTAACTAAGAGATGCAAGATCGATTTGATAGTCACCGCACGTTGTCTACAAACAAAAACAATTTCAAAACCAAAAGGTAATTAAGAAGTTTACAATATTAATTAGTTAGATACATACATACCTACGTACGTACGAATATAATGACATACATACTGACATACCAATTACTTTCAGCTTCCCCACACATCATTATAAGTTTGTTGACGTGTTTCAAAACGGAGGAGGTGTGTAAATTGTAGCTTCATTAAGTATATTTCATTGGAGTAAGCCCAAATTTCAGTCTTCCTCGTTGTAATGACAGGTTACTCCAGGTTTACAAGTAAATAGCTAGTGCTGGGCTTAACTATGAAGCTTCCTTTGTACAGCGCATGAGAAATTGAATTTGTTTATTAAAGTCGGTTCTAGGTTTACCTTAAAAATTATTCTTAAAGATTCTTCTAAGGTATATGTTTTTCTTATTGATTGAGTTTAAAGTTGTTTTGAGTAGTTTGTATTATAGTAGCTTTTAACAGTAATTATCAGTGGTCGGAATAGGTAGAGCTATTTTGGCTACTTGCGACATGAGGACATAACATGGATATGCCAAATATTTCCCGGAATCCCGGGAATTCTTGGAATTAAAAAAACATTGTTCAAGTAGTTTTTATAGGAATAAGTAGAAGTATTTTTGTTATTTGCTACATGCGGACATAACATAGATATGCCAAATATTTCCAAAAATTCCGGGAATTATCGAAATTAAAAAAAAAACAACTAAGTACTTTCTTTTGTCAGTGCTTAATTAGAACATTATATTTAAATGGATAATCCACTTTTATTAGTTTACTATAGTAAATAGGAGACATGGAATATAAATAAAATGCGATGATCGAGTTAGATATATTATTTAATTTTCAAAACAGTTGACATTACTGGTTGGTCTGTCTACAACGATATATAAATATACTTAACTAAAGTAGTAAGTAGCAAATAAATTACAAAAATATGCATAAAGAACTTTGTACTATATCATTCGTAAAAATGTAATTATGACATTTTCAGCATTAATAACGCCGTCGTATTGAAAACATTGATAGAGTAGGTATTTTCACGACTCGCAGTGACGTGAAGCCGTTTCCTTATGTTAATCTTTAACGATTAGTAACAAAACTTTACGATACACTTTCTATTCCTAGAAGCTCTTGACATGCTCGTAAATGAAAGACTTCACGCTACTGCGCGTGATGAAAATAATTAACTATTTTTTTATTAATTTAATCTTTTTATTAAATTATTCTAAACCGGTAGACGATGATGTTTCATCGTCTACCAATTCTTCGCTGAAAAACCCATCACCATCTACGGAATTGAAATAAATGACCATCAGTTTTTCTATATTATCCATTTTTAATGTATTTCTTTTTACATCCATAATCCATTTATATATGGAAAATGAACGTTCGACATCTGTTGAGGTCATTGGAGCAAATTTGCATTTCAATAAAATTTGGTCATCTGTTTCATTTCTTACAATTTTTTCACTCCATTCTCGTAATATATCTATATCCGGATTTCTTTCTATAACTTTTTCAATTTTATTTTTAATATTTTCTGATGCACACTCATTTATACAAGTTCTGACTGTATCTAATATTAAAAATGAATCACTTAGCGTCAAGTGGTGCTTTTGTAATTCTTTTAAAGCAAACGGTATAACTGAAAAATATTCATCTATATATTGTAACTCGTTTTGTATGTTTTCTTTTTGTAATATGTTTTTCGCGTTTCGGATAGCTATTGCATCAGAGCTGCATAAATGAGACAAAACATCTTTTATTGCACCAAAATGTTTTGCGTAGTATGATGCTGCCTCCAACCAAGTACCCCACCTTGTAATAATTGGTTGTGGAGGTAGTGGTAAGTCAGGGTATTTTCTTTTAAAATGCGAACACGGCTTGGCGCTTTTAGAAATATTTTTTTTACATTTGATATCAAAATATCCACATCATTATATTCCATTCGAATTTGCTCAGAAACACGATGAAGTGCGTGAGCAAAACATGTTACATGTTTTAATTGTGGTAAATAGCATTTCAATTTTTGCCCTGCAGATATCATATATGCTACACTATCAGTACATAGTATTAAAATATTATCAACTTTTTCTTCAAACGAGTTTTGCCATAGATTTTCAAGACACTGTATTACAAAGTTGGCAATGGTTTGTCCATTAACCACCTCTAACATCTTGCAGGCAATTAAATATGGCCGATTTGAGATATTCTCATGCAATGGTTTTATCAAAAAATGTACAATATTTCTACCTAAAAAATCTGTTGTCTCGTCTAATGATATCCACAATTTTTCAGTTTGATTTTTTTCATAAATTGTTTTGATTTTGTTAGTAAAACTTTATCTAAATATACTTTTCGTAACAGCGACTCATCGGGTACTTTACGACTAGTACAAGTACAACAACAAACAGTACAGATATATTTCTGAAAAAACTCCTTGAATGCTGGATTTTTCATCTGCGACCAGGGAATATTGCACAGAACCAGAAACTTGATCAGGTCGGAATAAAATTCCTCCGGAGGCCGTTTAAACGTTCCCTTGTGCACGGCTCCTTCGACATGTCTATTGATGTTACATTTTTCGCCGTTATATGGCTCTCGCACTTCGAGCAATATATTGAACGACTAGCGTGGTCGTATAACAGCTCTGGATATTCGGATATCCACTTTTGTACTGTTTCTTCCTTGATATTTGGCATTTTTGGCTTTTCTTGTTTATCGCCCTAAAACAATAGTAAACAGTTAAAATCTTTCCAATAAATAGTCGAAATAAAAACGGTGTGAAAAATTCACGAAAAATTGTTCCACACACAGTTGCACAATTGCACAGTAAGTATGAGATACATAATTCAAATGCATTTTGTTAGCCGATTAAGACAATCAGATAGAACACTGTCAAGCTCATGTCCGAAAATATTTAGGTAAGAGCAGTCAATAGCCAATGAAAATGGTTATTGTGGGAAAACGCGGTACTTGGGGTGTGCGAGGGGGAGGACTTAGTCCACCTTGTATTGTAATTGACTTAGCTTTTAACACAAGATTATATTAGAAAAAAGCGGTCAGGTGCGTGTCGGATCACCTACAAGGTGTAGGGTAGCGGAAGAGCACAATTTACGTAAACAAGTTCCCTGCTACTCAGGTCACTAACGAAAAATTCCACTTCAAACTTTTGTATATCAAAATTGGCTGTGACAAACAGACGGACAAGGCAAAACTATAAAGCTTCCTTTGGAACTTCGGAAGCCTGAAAAAATATGTATTTAGCAGAGGACAATTACTTTACTTTTTCACTAAATGTCCTTTGTAGATATTATAAAAATAAAAAACACTTACCCAAATGTGGTAGGTAAATCAAATAAACAGTTTCAAATGTATCCAGTCCGCAAAAAACAAATCAAAATTCGTAAATCCAAGCCAAAGTATTCGTGTTAGTAAGATTCCAGAAACCAGTTGACAAGCCAACGTCAAATAAAATAAGGAACACAATAAATCACACGTGCGCACTCTACAAGCCGAAACAAAAGAGTGAGTGAAGCCCGCTGTACCTGTATTTGTATAAGTGAGACAGCTAATACTTTAGACGTTTTAAGATAGAAAGAGACAAAAAATAAGCGACGAAAACAGCGCTTACGACGGGTTGGCAACATGGAGCATAAACATATAATAATAAAAGAGAGATAAATTGGTTTGTTCTTGATGTATCGATAACTTAGTGTAGCAGGAGCTGGTCAGGAAAACTCGTAGACTGATTTGACAATTGTGTATTACATTAATTACAATAAATACGAAATAACAAAATGCGGCGTCACCGCCGTGGTAAAATGAGAAGCGCCGTCTCGCTCGCAGCGGCGCAGGCGAGCGCTCGTGCCCGCCGATCCCGCGCCCCTCCCGCTGCCCGCGTAAACCCGGCGCTAGCACTCCCCTCGCGCTCCCCCTCAGCCGTCGCGTACCTCCAGCCGGTGGCAGCGATATTATCTTTTTCTATTCTGTATTGTGTAGGCATTTAATATTTCCTTGTGCAGTAAAGTATATTTAGTATCGTTTCTAACAGTTTTACTTAATTAATTCATATTTCACGAAGCTACCTCTAACAACGTTCCAGGATCCCTGTGTGTGTTTATAAGTAAGTATATACTGTTTGGGTGCTCACCTACTACCTGCTCATAACTGCCCACTTACCCATATTAACTCACTTAAATCAATCGACAATTTCAAAATCCCGGGATTTCAGAGGCATGTCCATGTTAATATCAATGTTTGCGGTCATTCACCCCAAATAGCTCTACCTATTCCGACCACTGGTAATTATATACATACTCTTTTATGAATAAACACGGAGTAGGTAACTAAAGAGATTCAAAGCTTAGACGTATGAAAATGATATGGTCATGTTTTTCTGATTCGTGGTGTAACTTTTAAACAGTGTTTATTGGCGGTGTGGTGTAACATTACTTAATAAACATGTGCGTTATGTATTGACGCGTGACGATACGTAATGTACATAACAAAGTTTTATATAGAGCTACGATACATTGAGCAACAATTTAATATCAGTCGAATTTGCAAGCATTTCACTACCGACAGTTCGAGTCTGACACCTCTCGATTACGGAACCGCCATTTCAATTTCATTCCTGAAACTACATAAACTTCTGCAATTATTATAAAAGTAGATGTATGTATTTTGATTTTGAAGATTTTTTTAGAAAATTAATGATGATCAGTTTCACGGGTCTGAAAGCCTATCATGAACTTATGTGACAGATAGAGATGAGAAACTGTCACTTTTGATGCCACAAGTCTCGGAAAGCAATATCTGGCAGAAATTATAAGCATACTTTATCTGGCCGATAGCATTAACTATCACATAACTAACTGATGGTTTATCGGTAACAAATGAAACCGGGCTTTTTGATAGATCAAACACCTTAACTGTTCAGTCTTTGTTTATCTAAGCATCATCCATTAAGGACCTCTATTACCGAAGGCTATTTGAGAAAATAAAGTATTTTAAGTAAAACCTGAGGATTTTCCTTTGGTGGCTTTGTGACGAGCTATGAATAAACCATCGGATCATTTCCTGTGGGATTATATGGGAGAACGGACCACGGCTGCCTTTTGTGTATGGTCTTATTTGAAATCTTGATTCATATACGATGTAGCTGATATTTATGTTGTGTTAGCTGTTGTCCGCGACTTCGTCTGCGTGGACAATATAGAAGGAGTACATAGGAGGAGTACATAAGAGAGAACATAAGAGAGTACATAAGAAGAGTACATAAGAGAGTAAGTATAAGAGGGGAGTACCTACATAATATATAATAAATAAATAATCGATAATAATTTAATATCTGTCCGTAGACTGTATTTGTCCGTGGTTACATGTGTGTTACGGTTTCTAAGAATACTTCAAGATTTTATACTGATTGTTGGCTTTTCTTTACATCTTGCCTTTTGTTGGTATCTATTGTGTTATGAAGAAAACAGATACTTTCTATTTTTATGTTTATTATGTTATATACTTACTTTATTCAAAAGGACGGGTAGCCATACCCGTACTTATGTCATTACACAGAGTTCTGGTGACCGTCAGAATCGCAAATCGCTGTCACTCACCGATGCCCTCGATATACATCGTAGAAAGTTGCTACCTAATTGCTACCAGCTACACAAAACAAATGATAAATAGCAAATTGCTTATACACAACCTACTTTACTAATTATAACAGATATCTATTACAAAAGTCCGGAATGGAAGCTGTGAGATTGCTACTGAATTGAAGGGACGATCAATCTATCAAGCCTTACAAGTCGTTGGCAGTTGGTACGTGGACTGATCAGGATCGGGCTGTCCACAATGATTGATTGGCGAAGGTTTTCGTGGAAATAAGTTGGTGAAACATAGCGTATATTGTAGTTATTGATGTATGGAATAATGCATATTGATCTTGAGAGTTTGGTTGTTTATTTAGTGGCGTTAATTTCAAGAACTTCTCCAACGATTTGAAAAAAAGGGTCGGGTAGCCCATTTATCGAGAAAGGATACTTTTTATCTGGGCGCGCAGACTATCGTAAGTGATTGGTCGGCGGGTGGAAGCTAGAATAATGACAGCTTTGTCATCTAGAGCGGCGACGTAGGATAAGGTGGAAGGAAAATTGTTCGCAGCAATCTTCGTCGTAAGCAAGTCATCTGATCAAGGATCATTTAGAATTCTGTAAGTTTGTTGAAAGAACCTTCAGTCAAGATGAACGCTTATTTATAACTAGCTTCTGCCAGCGGTTTCACCCGCATCCCGTGGGAACTACTTCCCCTACCGGGATAAAAAGTAGCCTATAGCCTTCCTCGATAAATGGGTTATTTAACACTGAAAGAAATTTTCAAATCGGTCCAGTAGCTCCTGAGATTAGCGCGTTCAAACAAACAAACTCTTCAGCTTTATAATATTAGTTTAGATTTATAAAAACATGTAATATACATGCTAGGTTTTAAAGTCAACGTGTCATGTTTTCAGATCACACACACCATAAAATATAGGAAAAAAAAATGGCAAACACAGGTAGGTACGAACGAACCCTCCTTACTTTTTTCTCTGTTAGACTGACCTAACTTAATAAGCTCTAAGCCAGATCGTCGCAATTAAAACTTTCTAAGCTGGCCAATTCTATTTTAACTGTTATTATTAAGTAAAACCTTTTAAACACAATTGCTTTTTGAACTATTAATAAACTGAAATTAAACAGTAAATAATACTTGGTTCACAGCATTTTTTATATACCTATAGAATGAACTAGCCTGCTGAAATCCAGAATAGCTGTTTATACGTAGATACAAATTTTCTTGTGTAAAAATACATAGGTAATTACCATATTGGCGGTCATTTACAAAGGCCTCTTTATCTGCCGTCCGACCTCTGCATTGTTTTAGGGCTAAACCTTTTGTACCCTCCGGTAACAAGATAATGCTCGTTTATAACAACAAAATATTTAATTTATGGCATACATTCTACATTGTAATAATCCTTTAAATTCTCTGAGGGTTACTTTCGATAAAAAACAATGTTTTACGAAATCTTGGTTATTTATAATTGATGTATGTATAACGAGTAGCTTTATACATAATATACGATCAAAGTTTGTACAATATTTAAAAAACTATATTATGAAGGGACTGAAGGGAGTAGGTAGGTAGTCACCTCATAATTAACAAAGTATGTCAGTAATGTGAGTATCTCATGAAATGCGAATTTTACCTACACATAGAAAGAACATTTAGATAGGTATAACAATACAACAGATCAAAGACATATGAATAACTGGTGATATAATACCGAACTATTCCATGCGTAAATTATTGTCATTAATTAAAATATTAATTAACATAATAAAAGCTGTTCTATTCCCGCATAAACTCACATTATTCCATAAGCTAATTACGGAATCGTCGACTCGTATTCATTATTAAGTCGCATAATTATTATATTAACTTTACTGAATATACTGTTACTAAAAGCTTTATTGTTTATGCTTAGTCCAGCCCCCAGTTTCTGGTATTATTTTGGTACATGTTAGGTTCAAAGATATTTTTTATTCTCAAAAAAGACACAGTTACTTACATGAGAACAATAACAACTTAAGTATATCTATACTAATATTAAAGAGCAGAAGAGTTTGTATGTTTGTTTGAACGCGCTAATCTCGGGAACTACTGGTCCGATTTGAAAATTTCTTTCAGTGTTAGATAGCCCATTTATCGAGAAAGGCTATAGGCTATTTTTTATCCCGGTACGGGAAGTAGTTCCCACGGGATGCGGGTGAAACCGCTGGCAGAAGCTAGTCTAATATATAAAACATCGAGTTCGTCTATACATAATTGTCTATTGAGTGTTTGGTCAAAATGTTACAGTTGTAAATGTCAAATGTTACAGTTGTATAATCATACCTCATTAGAACTGGCAATAACTGGCATGAAGCTTGGTGCCTTATGGGTTCTATTTACTATAAAGATTGGTCTGTAAGTTAGAAATTCCTGCCCTCTATGCATATGAAATGCATAGTAGTACCTTAATGTCATAATAATATGTACCTACCCTTATGTAATTTTCTAGTTGTGTCAGCATATCAGCCATAACACATATATGTATTAGCATAGCACCCATAAGGTGTGTGAAAAAACATACCTATTTCAAGAAAGTACCTACATATCATCAAAATCGAGCCACAATATTCTTCAGCACAAAATCCTACACACGAAAAACAAAACCTAACATCTGTATAGAACATGTTTGCGTTTCCCCAATACAAGGGTTGGGGTCGGGGATATTAAACACGCCGAGAAATACCCCTAACACCTTCCGAAACCCCAAGGTTTTGCCTCAGTTGTAAATGTTACCCCATTGAATACACGGGGAAATGTTACACTGAAAATGTGTGCTGTGCTAATATGAAGTGAGTAATTTTATTGAGGTTTAAATATTTCCTGATAGATGTTCGTTTGTTTACTGACTTTGAAGACTGCTTTGTGTAACGACTTACATGTTGGTAATAACTGGACTTAAAAAAATATGGTATAGAGGTTACTTTTCAATGTGTAGGTAAACATAATTGTAGACTGGAGAAAATGCGCTTGAGATGTACTTCTAGCATTGATATACATGTAGCATTAACCATAACGGCTGCACACGCGACGAAATCTTAAAAAATGGAGTAACTTCTCCCGTATTCCCAACATTTCCCTTCACTGCTCTGGTCCTATTGATCGTAGCGTGATGAAAAGTATTCTATAACCTGCCCAGGAGTATGAAGAATAATTGTACCAAGTTTCGTCAAAATCCGTCAAGTAGTTTTTGTTTCCATAACGAACATACAGACAGACAGACAAAAATTTTACTGATTGCATTTTTGGCATCAGTATCGATTACTAATCACCCCGTGATAGTTATTTTGGAAATATATTCAATGTACAGAATTGACCTCTCTACAGATTTATTATAAGTATAGTTTTTCATAGAAGTAATAGGTAATCACATAAATTATTTATTTAAATATTTTAAACCTTTTTCCACTGAAAATAAAAACCCTACTTACTGTGTCCTACTTACCTTTTAGTCCCAAAACATTATTTCAACCACAGCCGCTGCCATGACAGGCACTAAAGAGGTAATTTTTCATATATTTTGTACACTCATTTTTGTAAAAAAAAGGTGTTGGGTACACGCAATCAAAGTGCGAAGGTTTAATTTAAGGAGGGTGAGGGAAATTCCACGCTTCGCCGTCGAAGAAAAGAAAACGGTGATTGAATTTCAAAATACGTGGGTCGTGACGTCATCCTTTGATTGGTAGGCCACTGAGGAATACCATAACTTTAAATGAGACTTTGTTAGCAATAGCATGATACCTGTTACATACATTATGTATTAATAAATATGTTTATATGTAGCTATATTTAATTTATCAGTTGTGTTGGCACCCATAACACAAGTTAATTAATAACTTACCATGGGGCTAACCAACCGTGTGCCTTTTAATTTACCTACTTATATACAACGTGTTGTAACACGTTGTATATGCTACCCGTGAAGCCGAAAGGGGGTTAAATGACCATAATAAAGACTCAGTTTACCTAATTCTTAAATCATTATATTATATATGATATTAGATTTTGAATTTTTCATTGAAGTGCAAGCCTGTGCTGACTAGCTAACTGAAACAGTCCAGGTATTACATTCATCGAATCAATATTCGAAATCCATACTAATATAAAAATTGCGAAATTAACTAGGTAGGTACCTAGGTATGTCTATCAAATAATTCGGTGTAAGAAAGGACTTGGCGTCCTTTGAGACGTCGATGGAAACCGCTGGCAATACCTAGTATACAAAAAATCTGTAGTTTCGTTGCAAGTTATCAAATCTGAAGCTAAGCCTCAAGTAGTGAATACATATAAATATGTCTCTTTAAGTACTGTACAATCTGTATAAATATTATGACGTAAACACAAACACGAGTTTGATATAATGTCAATGCTAGCGGTGATTACAGAGTCCGTTTCGTGGAAGTCAACAAACTTTGGCTCGATTCCCCGCAATTTGTATTTCGCGGGAACATTGTACCGAAATGTTACATTACATGGAACATGTTTAGCATTAAAACGATGTTATGCAACTCATGCTACAACTATCTACTCAAAGCGTAAAGAAGAAAAACAATTATTGTCGTCGTAAGATTGATACTTACCTATGTCAATTTATTATTTAAAACCCTCTCCGTTTGATGCAATTAATGCTATACTGAAGACTGATTTAATTCAATTCATATAGGTAATAATACATAAAATAACAACAATACTTTAATCAGTAGACAAGTAAGAGAGTAGTAGATAACGCACAGAATCAAACAATAAACAAAGTATAGGTACCTAGGTATGTAGTTACATGTTAAGATTGTGAATGAAAGGAATAATGTTTGTAAATTAATGCAAAATATATCCTATGGCGGCTCTTATTTCAAATTGGTTGACATAAAACAAAGGCGTAATAATATACTACGCATTACGAACACAACTGACACAACGTGTCCATTTCGACCGCGCGGCCACCTCATAATTTTTGATGAAACTTTGCCAGGAATTAGTAGTAATTTGTTACTTTTCACTCCTCTTTTCCTGAATTTGTTACAAAAAAAACCAAGACGCTATGACAAAGAACAGTTGGCCGCTAGTACCGCCACTTGCCGTAGTCATCGCCCGTGATTACTCAGAAACTATACAATGTAGATAGACGAATGATACATCAAAAGAAAGGTCTTAATTTGTTAAATTTGTTACAAAAATAAAAAAGGTCAAAACGTAGATAAACAAAAAGTTATGCAATGTTAAGTTTTCAGGTTATGAGTAGGTAAGTATATCACCGTAGGTATCAAATTAATAGAGGCTAATGTGTATAGAAAATTAGTCTTTAATTTGTTACAGCGAAAAAAGACAAAGAAATACTAGAAAGTAGGTTCAATAATATGTTAGAGTCGATTTTAGTTGGCCGCGCGGACGGCAATATGCCTAAAATACAATTTCGTTTTTCTCGTTATTAAAAGTAGGTTTAAGCTTAATTAGAGTACTAATCGATGGGTAACGTAACCTAGTTTGAATAAATATAGCGAATTTAACTGCAGCATTCATATTTTAGGAGATATTTACAAAAACACAGTGGTATGAAACTGTATGAGAGTAGGGTGTCCATGCATTTTCACATATTCGAAATTTTCGTTATTCACGTCTTATTTTTTTAGGGAGAGTGCATACTAGTAGAGTACCATGATTACATTAGTACAAAGGTATGTTGTTAATTTTGTATTCTGAACAAATATGCGGTTCGTTTTGCGGTCATATTGATGTCCATTGTTCTTAATTCTTTAAAGCACCCATTTACTGATAAAAAATTAGTTTCATTGACTTTCCGCAGGTGTTTTATGATGGGAACGATTGCAGAAAAATAATCTCTTTTGTTTTCAATCTATTGTTAAAAATATTTGTCGCAAGCTGTTTAAAAAACGATATTTTTTTGTTGCCTATAATATCATTCCTGTGCTGAATTTTGAAGTGTATAGGTACTCGTACGTATTTAATTCCCGTGATTTTCATACCTACTTCTAAGTTACTGAGACAATTATCATTATAAATCCAGAAGTGTCTACAAGTGCTTAGTTATCAGTTGTGCCCACTGTACGTTGGAACTCACCACCAAAAAGTGTATTGCAGAGGGATCCAAATCGACTGCGGTAAGTTTATTTTTTTTCAATTTTATGATGACTTATATAAAGTAATAAACTGTACGTAAGGACGTACGTCCTTATAATTATTAAGTATATGTAAAATGACATGAAATTCATAAAGTCTCTGCCACATTTTAACCGTCAAATCCGTAGCGGACCCCAATTGGGGTCTGAACATCAATGTCACCGTAAGCTCGGTTTAGACCCCAATCGGGGTCTGCGAATCAGTCATACACTATCCTAATTATTTACGCTCATATTTATTTTCTTTCCAATCAAACCGCATTTGTGAGTACTAAATAAAATAACTAAATAAATTTAAATTATTTTTACGCATTCAAAGCTTTCATATTTAGCATCCCGTTAGTAATATACCTTTTTAAAATCCAATCGTAATTACCGGGAATTCTGATCGAACTCGCCATGTTTGTTTACAATAGTTGTTTTTTTAAATTTGAAGATGCATAGACAAGATGGCGACGGTGATAGAAGTTTTATCTGGTTGTCTTTTATTACTTGATTTGTTTGCCTTTGTGTTGATTGTAAATAAAGAAATTTTAATTTATTTGTGACTTTGATTTTTATAAAGTATGCACTCTCCCTAAAAAAATAAGACGTGAATAACGAAAATTTCGAATATGTGAAAATGCATGGACACCCTACTCTCATACAGTTTCATACCACTGTGTTTTTGTAAATATCTCCTAAAATATGAATGCTGCAGTTAAATTCGCTATATTTATTCAAACTAGGTTACGTTACCCATCGATTAGTACTCTAATTAAGCTTAAACCTACTTTTAATAACGAGAAAAACGAAATTGTATTTTAGGCATATTGCCGTCCGCGCGGCCAACTAAAATCGACTCTAACATATTATTGAACCTACTTTCTAGTATTTCTTTGTCTTTTTTCGCTGTAACAAATTAAAGACTAATTTTCTATACACATTAGCCTCTATTAATTTGATACCTACGGTGATATACTTACCTACTCATAACCTGAAAACTTAACATTGCATAACTTTTTGTTTATCTACGTTTTGACCTTTTTTATTTTTGTAACAAATTTAACAAATTAAGACCTTTCTTTTGATGTATCATTCGTCTATCTACATTGTATAGTTTCTGAGTAATCACGGGCGATGACTACGGCAAGTGGCGGTACTAGCGGCCAACTGTTCTTTGTCATAGCGTCTTGGTTTTTTTTGTAACAAATTCAGGAAAAGAGGAGTGAAAAGTAACAAATTACTACTAATTCCTGGCAAAGTTTCATCAAAAATTATGAGGTGGCCGCGCGGTCGAAATGGACACGACACAACGGCCAAAGCCCTCCAGACTAGTTTTGCAAGAAAAGGACGCGTGATCATTCGGCAGATCGGCACTCAGTAATCGGCGCGCGCCGAGTCGGCCGCCACGTCTCTAATAAGTGTATCAAACAATATTACCACTAAAAATATAATAAAATTGTTTTGTATAACAGAATTTTGATTATGGTAAGCTCATGTATATTAATTTTTGAGCATGACTTGTCATCTTTATTTTTAATTACATATTCATAAAGTTTTGACACGAACCTGTTTTTTAAATGGCTGCTAAGCGCTCCCATTACGACGATATGAGGTCCCGACCTTGAGGCGCGCTTGTTTTGTTGCGACGCCGCGCGCCGCCGCGCCGCGCCGACGGGGAATCCCTGAGCGAGAAACTATTTTTGTCGGTATCGGTGCTATATCAATGTTGATTTTATTCTGGTTTTTTTTTTGTTATTGTTTTTAATACTGACATTGTGTACTGTGTAGGAAACAAGTTGACTGTGGCTAGAAATCATTTCTGAATATTTTTATTTAAGTATTATTTCGAGGCATTCCAAACAATAACAACACCTACTTTTAATGTTTTGAGATAAATTTCATTTTATGATATAACAATATTCATACATCTACGATAGTTAGGTTTGTGTTACAATTTCCATCATGTGCTAATCGAGCTAGCGACATGCGAATCAGCGTCAATCAATATCACCCGTACCTACCTATAAATTATTTAAATGTAATCATTTCCTATGATCAAATTCCTTATCGCTAGGTAATTCATAGGTTATTTTTAGCATCACCGTATTATACCGATTCTAGGTAATATACATATTTTCTATGTAGTATAGGTAAACAAAGCCACTGTCGCTGACCGTCCGACCCTTATGTAGGGAATTCGGTATGCTTAAATCTTAATAGGTATTATACATAAAATAAAATTAGTTTTTTTTTTTATTTACTTCATAATAATGTCATTAGGTATATAACTTAATTACAAGAATGGAAATCAAAGTAGCTGCAGTAATAAATGAGAAAAGATTTTACCAAAATTCTGTATAAGTTTGGCAAGGCCTGAATCAAATCAATTGAGTGTCTGCAATACTTTCTTCCGAAGCGCTGCAATGAGTGGGCGCCCTAATCACGAGAAGACGTAATAGGTACTGACCCGGGCGAATCGTTCGTAAAATTCTAGAATATTCTGCATACAAAATATATACATACAAATCAACATGCATGCAGACGATCGCATATTATTATGTTTTTTCCGAGTACCTAGCATATCTAACTTTTGTCGCAAGGTCGGAATTTGAGTGTCAGTGTCAATAAATGAATTTTGTATGAGGCTCACTTTAGGTGGACAAACTCTGGATTTGGTAGGTACTAAAGAAAGTGGTCTATGCTTGTATTAAGTAGGTCGTGTAATGTCATATTTTATGATAACTTAAAATCAGAGCCGTATTTTATCTTAATCAAATAAATAAATCTTGACCACAGAAGACACTAATCATTAAAACTTATAAACAGGGGCCCGATTCTCCTAATTTTACTTAAGCGACATAGGGTGGTGGCACCCTATATCGGCCGTCTCCTAGTATCGGCCTTTTCGAGCAAATAGAATATAACTATAGAAATAGTGTTGAAAGCTATGCTTGTTTTGTGCAAAAATCGACTCTATGTCAATACGCATAACCTCACATATTTTCGTGCGGGTGCCTCAACGATTGAACGTTCAGTTGGCAACAGTGCACACGCAGGTACGGACGTGTTTCGTTTGGTAGCATTGCCGAGTCAAATCCCTGAGTCGACGCATTGCGTTGATAAGTATTTAAATAGAATTAAACACATTTATGGTAGTTTGTTTTATTTGTTCTTGAAGAAAAATAGTCAAAGCGTGTTTAAATAGTATATTTTTAAATATAATTGTTAGTTTTTACTAAATAATCGCGGGGCCGAGATTAGGGATCTCTTTTATTGATAAATCTCAATATCGTCCTAATGGCCGATATTGGGGAAAAGGTTGAAAACGTTAAAATACACTTAAAGCGATTTTATACATTAGCAGTAATATTAATAAGATTAAAACTGAAAGAAAAGCTCAGTTTGACTACTAGATCCTAACTTCGGCCGCCTAAAAACGATTTTTATTAGCTAAGGCCGATATAAAGGGAATTGATGCGTAATAACGGCTTCCTTACTTCTTCCTTTCCTACTACCCTCAAACTATACAATAAAAAGGGACGTGGTACATAATAAAAACTACTTAGATATATTAATTTTTGCCAACAGGTAGGAATGCCAATATCATGCCGGCCCAATCAAAACTCGCGAAAGATCAAAAAAAAGACAAACGTTTGCAATACGACCGTAGTAAATTTAAAGGAAGAACATTTATGAAATTACAAAGGGCAGTGAAAAGGAAACAATAACTATTTTGCTAGTTATATCAGCGGCAGGAGAATATTTGCCCCCCATGGTTGTTTTTCCTTACATCTGTAGGCCACCAAAAGAAATTGTCAATAGCGCTCCATCCTCCTGGTTCATAGGCTTATTGGATAGTGGGTGGATGAGAAGTGGAATATTTTGTTGTTGTTTGTTGTAATAATTTGTTCTTGAAGTTTCTTTATTTGTCTTAAGGTCTCTGCACAAGAAGATTAAGAATTTTGAATCATTGTGATCTTTAGTTTATTATTTATTTTAATTTCTATGACTGAGATGAAAGAAAAGACTAAGTAATTGTGATAAATAATAGTTAAGAAGTGACTAATAGTTAAGAAAAACGTTATCAGTATTTTTTACTTTCGTAGTTTCATTTTATTGACTTAACTTCACTTTATAAAAGGTATGCCGATATAAGGGTCACAGGCGGCGGATGATAGGGTGTTAGATGCCGATATTAAGGTAAATCGGCATGCTCGGAAAAAAACATCTATATTATCAAAAACAACAGAGAATTTGTAATTTTGCGAATGTAATAATAAAGTATCAGTATCCCTCTACCCAAAAAATGCATTGCAAGAAAGCAAAAGCTATTTACATTAAAATTACAAGCAGTCGAAGTTCAAAAAAAGTTGACATGGCCGATAATTGGTGCCACCACCCTACCTACGATTTACGTTCGACTCGGTTCGACTGAGATCCATCCCGACTCGATTACGATTGAAGCGTATGTGGCATTCCGCTATTTTTTCTTTGAAATAAACGTTTTTATCCTTTTATGTCATTCAATAATAAATAATTTTGTCTGCAATTGCAAAATGATTGTACAGCAAACTACCGTATAGACCAAAATCACCAAAATAGTCCAACCAGTCGCAAACCAATCGAATGTCATTGGAATAAGATTGGTCTTATATTAGTAGCAGATTGCCCGATAAGGTAAACTGCTATTGCGATCATATTGCGATTCAATTTCTATTCGAGATTTATAATCGGGCCCCTGATAGGTTTTGACTGATAATAAAGATTTACTTCATTAAACAATTGTACCTATATTATTTACAGATAATGGCGCATGAATACAAGAGATTTGTGGTTATAAAAATATTAAGCCAGAGAAATTATGACCTTGAACAATATGTATGTATTCCGAGGACTTGGATAAAGGTAAAAGACTGTGATAATGACGACGTGGTGTTTGGATATCCTTCCGAACACAGAGATAATATTGCAAGACTCATTAACCAATCCTTGGATAAAAGATGGCCTATATTGTTTGGCGAAGTGGTACATGATACGGGTAAGTTCGATAGTTTTGATGACTAGCTTCCGACTGCGGTTTCACCCGCTTCCCGAGATAACTGCTTCCCGTAGCCGGGTGGTGGCAAAATCTATCCTACTTATGACCTTCTACCGTGTGTAAGCTATTTCCCCTCTAATTTTCAGCTATAATGGTTTTTGGATGGTTTGGCCACGGGATATGGGGATAAATTTTTATTCATAGATGTTAAGTATATGTTGACAAAATAAACAAAAGTTATCTAAATTACACTAACTATGGACGTAATACTTACAATTTATTTATATACTTTAACTAACTTCCTCCCGCGGCTTCGCTCGCGTGGTGTGTAAAAAAGCAGAAAGAATAACAAATATACATTCTCACAATCTTTCAAATGTATAATAATATTAGTAGGATTTATGGAAATATACAATAGGACAACAGCATTCCTATCAAAATATAATTTTACTTATCTTAAATTAATTTTAGTATTTAAATATCTACGGAAACTGTATTATGTATATTGGGTATCCTACCTATTCATTTATGTTAACAACAACGAAATTTTTATAGAATCTCAAGAAGACGCTTTCGAAGTACTGGAAAACAAAAACTCTGGAGAAGAACATAAAACTGAAGATCAGTCAGAGAAAAGTAAACCAGGTAATTAACAACTTAGAAAAGACATAATATCATAGTTCCATGTTCCAAGATATAATGGATAGTTTCACCGGTTACTGATAAAGTTTATGATAGCCTACCAGGACTTATCTGGCAGATAAACTATAACTTATAGTTTCACATGTCTCAGATAGCGATATCTGAAAGAATTTATAAGCAGCCTTTATTCATCATCATCCTCCGAGCCTTTTCCCTACTATGTTGGGGTCGGCTTCCAGTCTAACCGGATTCAGCTGAGTACCAGTGCTTTACAAGAAGCGACTGCCTATCTGACCTCGTCAACCCAGTTACCCGTTAGTTGTAAGCAGCCTTTATTAAGCAAATAGTATTAAATATTGGATAACTAACTGACACTTTATCGGTAAACAGTGAAAACGGACCTTAATATAATATTACTAATCTCACTGAACTGAGTACACTTTTTTATTGCAGAAAATAAAAAAACAAAAACTACTTCAGAAAAAGAAAAATCATCTTCGAAAAGAATTAAACGCAAACAAACTGATTCTGGCGATAAGACGCAAAACAAACAAGCTAAAGCCAATAGAAGCAAAGATGAGACAGATGAGATTGAATTGCAAATATCAAAACTAATGGAAATCGAAAGGGAAAGTTCATCAGAAGAATCTGAAACTGAAGAATTTGAAGCTGAAGAATCTGAAGCTGAAGAATCTGAAAGTATATCTAATGATACGGAAATAGAAGATAATGATACTCCCACAACATCAAGAAGATCTGCTCGAGCTCAGTTGTCTAAGCCTGATGGCTATTACCGCCATATTGATGATTCTTCAGATTCAGATTACGTTCCTGGCTATGACATAAATTCAAAAAATAAATCGACTGTAAAAAAAGGAAGATCTAAGAGAAAGGTTTCTGAAAGTAATCGATCAAATCAGTCTGAACCTTCTGACAATAACGAAAATGACGAAGTGGACATTTCGAACACAAACCTATGTCAAATTAATGACGAAGTTCATAGTCAATGCAGAAACTTTTGTACCGAGTTTAATGAATCATATAAAAAAACGATGTCAATTTTTGATAATGCAGTTAATTACCTTCGACAAGTAATAAATGAAAATGAAAAAATATCGAAGGTATCAAGGAAGAAGTCGAAAGACGATAGGGAAAGATTCAAAAATACTTCTGAATCACAGCCACCGTTTGATGCATCACGTTACAGTACTGGAGATACTAAATGGACTATTCTATATCCAGAGCCGTGTCCAGGTCTTGTAGAACTTCTACCACACACAGGTGTTTATGTTTCCAAAGAAGGTCTCATTAAATGCCAAAACACAAACCAAGATGCTACAAAATTGGCCAGAGCTCTGCTTGAAGAAATTTTTAAAATGGAAGCTTTATTCGTTTGTTCTTTTACCGGTAGTGTTCCCAAACGTGGTAGCAAGAATAACTTGGAGGCCAGGCCAGGTCTGGATGTGAATGCAAGAGATACCTTGGTACGTTATGCCGAAGAGTATGGGTATGAAATGAATTTGGGGTATTTAGATGTGGTGTCTATTATTAACAGCATAAAAAACCAATTACAAAAGTACCACAGCCTAAGTCCTGAGGAAAAAAAAGGCTTACTTAAAAAACAAGCTAGCTTAAAAGTGAAATTTATTAAATAGCGTATTTTTTGTTATTATTGTGTTAGTGTAACACTTATAGATGTAACCGATTCGCACTTTGTCCATTTGTTGTGAAAAGAGTGTGAAACTGACTGATTGTAGGTTCTTACGTAATTGAATTATTTTTTATCTTACGCATTACTACATTACTTAATTGGAACTGGAATAGTCTAGCTTCCCAACAGTGATAGAATTTTTTTAAATGGGCTCAGTAGTTTCGGAGCCTTTTGGGTGCAAATAAAAAACACAAAAATATTTTGCCGTTCATTATATACCTAAGATGTAGATAAATTATTTAAACAGACTAAAGCTGTTCTGCATTGTTTAATGATACACTTAAAAAAAAATACGCAACTAATATTAGGTATGACATTGTATCGTGTATATTTAATTATCTTAATTCTAAGAAGAAAATCTTAGTGATTAATTTTTTTCACCATTTTTGGAGTCTCATCATTATTGGAGGAGTTCCCATTTTCATTTACATATGTGGGAAAAGAAATCTTAAGTTCCTTAGTTATGTACAGTTACCGGCACGGATGTCGAGCCCTGACCTTCACCTGCGCACAAGCGATTTACTGCCTTATTGCCTTATGCGTACAGGTGCGCAAAGCGATCCCCACTCTTCCGCCGAGAGCCCGACATCCGTGCCGGTAACTGTACTTGTTGAAACTAATCCTGAATATACCCATTGGAGAGATATCGGCTACGAGCCATTTGAAGATTAACTACTAGTCATGCTCTTTAAAACGTGATAAACCCACGCACTATATTTACTAGGGCAAAGTTCGGTGTCTAATGTCGGATATTATAGGTCGGTACATTTAAGCACTTCCATAATAAATTATACATCAGTACCTACTTACAGCTTGCAGCCTTGCAGTTGATTCTGGTTGTAACCAAAGATCATACAACTAGGGTTTCAGGAAAGGTTACTTTCTATTTCTAGTTTCTTTAGCTTTTATTATGCGAGAAAACGTATAACTCAGTAATTAAGTATTTCATTTCATGGGCAAATTCAAATCAATTTCTTTATTGCTTTCCATCATAGCAACCGACTTGAAAGCGTGTACTGCACTTTATCAAATGACTACATCTACTTAGGTATAAATGCAAAGGCTTCATACATATTAAGTAGGGTACACAAAAGAGGGCTGCATTGTCACATTGCATGGTGTCGATAAGCCGAGCCTTTCATCTGCTCGTTCAATGCTATCTCTAGCGACCACCGATCAACCTATTGAGTGTCGAGCCATCGATAAATCTGTCATAGGGAATGTTTTTATCGACACCGGACACATTGGTTTACAGCACTACGCCATACTTTCGATCAGTAGCAACTGATTCGTCACGAAACGATATGAAGTCTATACTATAGACTAGAGTTGCTACTGATCGAACTCATATATAGACTCTATAGAGGTGCCCATCTAAGCACAGAATTTATATAGGCTTAGATTTGCTATTCAATTTATCTAGATTATTATAAATAGAAATAAGTTCAAGGGCACAATACAGAGGTATCTAATATTGTAATCTAGAAATCTAGTATCTTTCGGAGAATCAAAACGAACGTCCATTGCATAAAGACGAGAACATTTCTAAATAACTGACTTCGTTAGCATACGAGGTAGGCACGAGCTTCCAAAGAGCGGTTTACTGCGCTGTAAAGCTAATTAACATTTTCACTGTAAGCCCTAAATGCCTCTAGTTAAATTGAGAATACTTCGTGCAACTGCAGGAAAGGGATATCTGCAGTGTTTTCATGATACCTTAATGAACAACGTAGGTAGGTACCTGATCTACCTATCTTTCAGTAGGTACCTAGGTACTTGTCATCAATTTCACGAAACAGCAGTGGTAGAAAAAAGTATCGTAAGTGCTTTTATGCAATACCTAAATTACCCGACAAAACTGGTTTGGACCAGTGAGTGTCGGTTTCCGTATTCCCAAAGCCCTGGGGGAATCGCAAAGCTTGTCAAAGACAGACGGGACTTCCTACAGTTGAGTTTACACCTAGAGGCGATTTAGAGACAAAGGCTACTTTGTGGTCGGTTTAATATGTAGTCTAATCTTGTTTTTTTTAGGTTCCTTGTGTAAGTAGATTATCTGTATTCCGATTTTAAGTCAATGTCATGTACTTACCTCCTTACTAAATAATTAGTAATTAGGTACCTATATGTACCCAATACCTACTTAGTTAATTATATTTAGTTAATAATTATTACCTAGGTACGTAGGAAATAGTGATTAAAATTCAAAAGCTGCAAAAATAGCAGGGAGTTTTTACCAAAGTGTGAGCTTTTCGATGATCGAATACCTATTTCGGATAATGTTAAGCTATTTTTGATTCTTCTGATTTTTTGTATTTAATTATTTAAAAAAATAAAACTTCTATCAAAACGTGTCATTTCCTAACATTACAACATTCCTAAAATTACAAGTCATGACTATCCTATCAGTCTGCCTACTCATCGAGGTAAATAATAGGTACCTCCATCTCTTGAAATACTGGACATTGACGCCTCCTATGGCGTTTGAGTAGCGTTCAAACGATCCACTTGTGATCGCGAGCCCCCAAAAGTAATAAAATATCAAAATCTGTTAGGTTGCCATCGGTATTCCGTGTTGCCGCTCATGAGACGCTGGCGACCTCATTTATTTCTCAATTTCTCAAACACTATTTTGCCAAGTAAGTTATTACTCTAGTAAAGGTAGGTATAAAGTTATCAGTCTGATGAAGTTCATCCTCTTGTTTTAGTTCTATGTCATGCCACGAGATGGCAGTGTTATAAGAAATATTTATGTTTGGATACACCCACATTTCTGTTTTAATTTTAAAGTTCTATTAAATATTTTATCAGAAAACCTTACAATATAGTGATTATTATATTTATTTTGCTTTTTTATAATATTCTTTTTTAATTAAGTTACTTTTTCCATCTATATATTACTGCAACCATAGACACACATCATTTAATTTTAATAAAAGACAAAAAGACTGGCAACTCTTATGTGGTTTGCATTGTTTGTGGTCTCATCACATGACCCTTTTATTTTGTTCCCGTGATCAAATTGTGGAAATTCAAAAATAATTACGCGCAATGGCCAAAGTAGAAATTGACGTTGATGACATGCATGAAAATTCACTTGATAACAGGTAATATACTGTTGAATTTGGTGTTATTTGTATAGTGCATTATATAATAAGGATTTAAAGCACCGAAGGTCATTGCTTTATAGTTTTGCAACTTGGCAGTCAACGCAGTGTTCTCTCGATATAGATTTTATTTTCAAGTGTTGTATTTTAATTTATCGCATTTATTTGCAGTGCAGATAGTGAATATTTGGGCATGGTAGATGAAGGATCATTTGGTATGTAATTAGTGTCAATGTATTTTTTTCTCTTATTCCTCATAATTATTATTTAAATTTGAACAGACATTTATGTATTTGTTTACTGTTGCACAGCATTAACCCTAATTTGCTGTAAGAAGTTTCAATTTAATTATCTGTGAGCATTAAGCAGTGTCATGGGGGTGTTATTCAATTAGGTTAAATTTAATTATGATTAATTTACAGGGAGTAACGAAGAGAGATCTCAACTTGTGGCTCAGCCTTACTTGGATACTAACGAGAATTCCACTACATATGACTTCAAAGATATATGTATGTATTCTGTTTTATTTATTCATAGATTTACAATCATGACAATATTCATTAGAACAGCCCAACTCAAAATTTTTCCTCACTTAAAAGAATGCACTCCTTTTATGCTTTAAATAATTATACAGCCTTGCAGCTTTTTGAAAAAACTTGTTTTTGATCCTAACATCAGTAGTGACTACAGTGTCTAGTGACAAGCAAAACAGTGGCTTACTTCATAAACTTTTAGTACAGCAATGTATAAAAACAGATAACAATGTTATTGCTTTACAACCATCTTGCCTTATTCTTATTATATGAAAACATCTTTGTCTGAACTGATATTCAAGAAATCTGGCTTTCTTTCATAGAATTTTCTAGACCAACACCAAAGTTCTATACCAGGTTGTTGTTATTGTTTCTAAACTGCCACAATTAGAGAATTAATACAGTCCTGGACAATGGCCTAACAGAATGGTTTTCTTTCAGCTGGCTCTGTGAAATATAAATTAATAACTATGACTGGGGAACAGGCTGGAATTAACATCACGCATTCACCATCACCTGGTAAGTGTGTATCGGAATCATTATAAAAAGCAAGCATCACCATGTTAACCAAAATATATTATTTATTTGGTTGAATCCATCCATACATTTCATCTACATATAGTAGGACTGTGCCATTAAATCCATTCAATGCGTAAATGTTACCTATATTATACGGTTTATATTCATATTCATATCATTTATTGCATTCCACAAGTTTCACATGGTGTTACAAAAGCTTACAGCTAGGTACAAAAGCTTACAAAAGTTACAAAAGCTTACAGGTAGGTTTATGAGGGTTTCTATTAATCTTTGTTCTTTAGACATCAATGAATGAAAAGCTGTCTATTCCTATTGACCGCATGTCTTCTGAAAGTGTCAGATAGATCAAAAATAAACAATGCTTGTTTATTTATTCTTATGATCTCCATAACAAGTTCAACTTATCCTTTATTGCGAGAATAGTGAGTAAACTTTATTACCCAGGCTTATTGGTTTGCCCATTAACTGGGTTGAGGAGGTCAGATAGGCAGTGGCTTCTTGTAAAACATGGGTACTTAGCTGCATTCAGTTGACTGAATGCTGACCCCAACATAGTTTGGGAAAAAGGCACGGAAGATACTCATGAACAGTAATATAAAATTGAATCTTGTTTCAGATGCAGAATATTTTGTAATCAGCAACCCTGTGGAAGTGTTTGGTACTACAACTACACCAAAGAAGAATACTCGAAGGGATCCTATGGCTGCCAAAGCCGTCACTGCAAAAAAGGTTTGTTTTTAAAATCACCAAAAGACCTTTAGTTACTAGCATCAGTTTTGTATCCAGTGGATGCAGCCATGTTCGTTTCGCCACCGACTTCTAAACACCCAAAGGCTTTTTTTAGCTTTAAAAAAAAATCTTTTTAGCCTTTTTAGGTTGATATAGTTAAAACCTCGTAAGTTTGATAAATACGATGCCAAACAGTTGCCAAAATTATAAAAGGCATTAATTATAACAATTAGAATACAATGTGCATGCCAGACACATTACACCATTCATTATTTTAATTAAACATAAATCAAAATGTGTAATATGATTATTATTTAAAGTATGGTCTGTTGTATATATGTAGTAAAAAAAGTATGTATAAGCTTTTGTTGTCTATACTTCACTATGAAGAAATGTCTAATAAAACATTCAGTTAGTTAATGAATCTCCTTATTGTTACAGCGTGACGACAAAAGGCGAGCAACTCACAATGAAGTAGAGAGACGCCGCCGGGATAAAATTAACAGTTGGATTACTAAGCTTGCTAATCTCGTGCCCAATTCGGGACTGCCTGACTCTGCTAGCAAAGGAGGAATATTAGCTAAGGCCTGCGATCACATAACTGATCTTACGGAGAAACAAAAGAGGTTGGTACCTATACATTTTTTTTTATAATGCCAGCAAAGAGGTTGGAATGTGTAAAGAAGGAAGAAAGCTATCCTATTCAACATTATATTTATTGTTTCACTAACTGATAGTGGATGTTGTGATACAATAGATGAGATCAGTATTTATCTCATGCAAAGATAAGATATAAATACACTACAAACCCAAAAATATTTACAGATATAACATAGATAACAACAAAAAAACACCTAGTATTGAATGTTTGTAATATGAATGGTTTAATTATATTTAGTTTTTTGAAATAATAAGGAACAAAAAGGATTGCCAGCTAGTGTTATTTATTAGACACATCTAGACATCCACCTATTATGAAAAAGGCCTAGATTTTACTTCCTACTCTTTATTTTGTTATTTAATAGAAATTTTACTTACCCTTAAATTGTATAATTGTTATAACTAACTACATCAAAAAGTACATTTTCTGCAAATCCTATGTAACTCTGTCTCTCGCTCACCATCATCATCCTCCAAGCCTTTTTTTCCAACTATTTTGGGGTCAGCTTCCATTCTAACCGGATGTAGCTGAGTGCCAGTGCTTTTTGTCTCACGCTTACCATTTACCTTAATTAATTGTTTCAGATTAGAGAAACTGGAAGTTGAGAACGAGAAACTTGTACTAGAAATATTAAGACTCAACCAGGAGTTGGCCGAAGTGCGCAAAGAGAATGGTTCTATGCGCAACCAGTTAGCCGACAACTGCATAGTGTTATCCCACAGGCCGAAAGGTCAGAAATCTTAGTTCAAACTGAAAGTGATGTGACGGACTTGATAATAGATTAACCAAGGTGCTGACTGTTTGTGAAGTGACAACTGAAAGAGACCTAATCCACATTGCAATCAATACTGTCGTTATGTCAAACCAAATGACACAGGTTTTATTTTTTTCAACTAGCAATACTCAATGTTTTTGAGCTGCATGAGATTCAATAAGCCATTTTGGGCCTTATGGTTTATCAGTATGATTATATTATGAACTGGGTAGCCAACAGCCTGTTTTTGTTTTAATGTTTATTTTGCCTGAAAATATGGTAGAACGTTGCTGGTTTTAGTAAAAAAGTCGAATGCATGTTCATATCTAGTTTTTAGTAGTAATGTACCAAATACTGGATATTCTCAAGGCAGCTGAGGCAGTATTCAGTCAATGTGAAATGTTTATCTTATCCTATTATTTTAGTTCTTGTATATTGACAACTTATACACTGTAATGATTTGTTATTATTATTTTCGTTTTATGAATATAATTAGTTAATGTTTTTAATTCTGACGCTTCTGTGAGTTTTTTAGGTGTATAAGTTGACAAATTATATCACAATAGACTTATATTTTGTTGACATGATATGATAGGGGTGGCAATCTTAGGTACCAACTGAAATATTTGAAATTGTTTTTGTAGAAGTCAATAATTGTGAGATTTATACTGAGTCCATTAGTGGCCAAAAACAGCATAACATATTCAAGTAAGAAACTTTGCTATTTTTAATTTGTTTACCAGAAGTTTTGTCACCTCTTATTTTTTTTTTATTCATCTTCCACTGCTAAAAATAATCATTGTTACAATTTTTAAAGTTTGTAGTCAAAACGTGTTAATAATAGTAAATACAATAGATGTGTCTGTGATCTGTGGCACTAAAGTTTAGACGCCTAACGATAGCTCTAAGTAATTAAACAAGAGAGTATGAATTGAAGTTGTATACAAAAATTATGTGAATTAATGTTATAGTAAAATTTAAGGCGATGTTGATGGAATCTGGCTGTAAGGGTCAGTGCACACTTAAACTGCTTTGGACTGTGCAATGTTCCAGGACTTCAATTGGTGTGACTTTTCACATATCATTTAAAAATAAGTCCTGTTAGGTGCAGTCTTATCCTGAAATGCCAGTCCTATGTTGAAGGCAGAAGCACCAATAGCACGAACCTCAGCATAGAGTATGAGGTTTGTTTTTACGTTACTGCTTATTTATTTTTTAGTTACGAAAATGTTGTTCGTGCTAGAGGTGCTTAGTTATAGTTTTGCAGTTAGGAAGTTTGAATACAGTCTTTCTGTACCAAGCCGAGAATAACATGACGATGTATTCGTAGCTGACATACGAAATGACGTCACGGTGTTAATTTTCAGGCCGCGGTATACTGAACAAAGTCTATTTAGTGCTGGATCCCATTTGCACTGAATGATGGCTAAATTATTTATAGAATCACAACTTATTTATCCTCTTCCTTCGTGCTAATGGGTCCAAAATCCTGTATGAATGTTCTAAAATAACTATGTATGTTGTTCTAGTTATACATTTTTATATGATACTAGTTATAGAACTTACGAGTGCGTAAGCAAATAGTTTTAAAGTAGGGTATGCTAGCTTTAAGAGTTCATTTGTTCATTATTTAACAATTGGCTTACAATTGATGACAGCATTTAAAATCCACATACAAATGAATCACAAGGAGATACATGCATATAAATGTTACACCGGTTATGTTGCAGGATGAATCATTTGGTATTTTATATTTTTTTTATGTAGCACAGTCCTACTTGAATATAATCAGGTGTTGTTGAGGTTTTGTGTTTTATTTTAAATAGCTGAAAACCGTATCTTCGAGTTGTATACCTTCAAAAGACCCTTATTTAGGCCAGGCAGGTTTGACATAAGGGTGTGTCTACACGGTGCATGTAGCTGGAGCAAGTTAGCATGCGCAAGTTGTGACAAGGGCACGCGAGTGAGTGTTTTGCTTTGGTACATGCGCGAGTCGCCGCACATTATTAAAATGCATGTAACCTGCCATGTGCCTCAACATGCGCAAGCTACTTGCACCTGAGTGACAGAAAATCGGTCCGATAGAGCAATGGATTATAATGGGTAATATAAATATAATAGACATGTATTTTGGTGAAAAAATAAAACAAGTCATCATAACATTGATTTATTTTCCGTTTCCTAATTGCTCAATTCAGTTTCTATGAACGGCAATTGTTTTTTAATCGCGGTATCGTCACCCGTTGTATATATCACAGTAATTTGTTCATTTTCTTTCTTATCATCCGCCATATTTTTTTCGCTAGGCAGTTTGCCGCGCTTTCTCATACAACACTGTAAATGTCTTCGTAAATCGTATTTTTTAAAGCATTTCCAGCCACAATAGTCGCATTCGAATAATCTTTCATCTGGAATTGAAAACAGTACAAACGTCATTATTTCACTTGGTGTTTTAGGGGGCATACATTTAATAAAACAGTACCTACAGCTAGTTATTCATAACATTAAAGAAAACAACTGATAATTGAGCAGAAGTCACTTACTTAAATGTATGAGGACGTGTCTAGTCAAGACGTCTTTACGAGTAAATAACCGCGGGCAGAATCTGCACGAATATGGAGTTTCGCCGGTATGTTGTCTGGAAAATTAAAAAAAAAATAGTAGGTTCTAATTTTTGTAACGGTGAAAACAATTGTTACAGCAGATCATGAGATTTAGGTAAAGTCTGGTGACAGACGGACAACAAAGTAGTCTTAACGTTAGGCTTTACTCTTTGAACCTCTGACTATGGTATGGAAGGGGGCATAGACAACAGGAAAGTGAGTAAGCAGTTAGAACAAAAGAGAACCAGTTTTACTGTAACATCTAACTATCTAGCGTATTTCCCTTTCCGTGTTCAACTGGCGACACCGGTCTCGTGAAATCCACACGCTTTTGTTTTACTACGGAATCCTACGCAGGCCCGCCGTAAGCGGGCGTGCAGCGCGTGCACCGCACGCGGGCGGCACGTCCTAGGGGGCGGCAAATCGAGCGACCTATCACGTAATATTAAAAAAATACAATATCTTTTTACCAATTATTTGATTTCAATATTTCCGAACACAGCAATAGCGCTAAAAATATAACTTACACTGCCGGTTTCAGTTACATCTGTTGATCATTTTCAAAATTAAAAATTATTAAAAAAGATTTAAGATCAACCTTTAGCGTAGCGTGGGGGGAGAGAGCAAATGCCCTGGGCGGCACTATTTAGGGGGCGGCAAAATTAACCCATACGGCAAAATTAAACCATAATTACGTAATAAAAATATTTTTACTAAAAATAGATGAGTAGATTAGCAATAAAATTTCAGAAAAAGCCGCCCTCGCTTTGGTCGTCCTCTATCAATTTTGACGGGTTCATCCTTTGCATCCCCAAAAAAATTCGCGCTCGCTGCGCTCGCGCCTCCATGTCAGATATCGCAGTCAGTAGCGATTTTAGGGTAGGGCGCGGTTGGGCTACGGCCCAGGACGCCGGATATAAGGGGCGCCTGCGGCGCCCCCAACCAATCCTTGATCAGATGTTACTCCTATTTTTGTTTTAAATTTCATCAAAGATTGCAACTTACAAGAACTGTACCCAAATGAATGGATAGCATCAGAGCCATCTTAACCAATGGTGCAGCGTGCGCGAATAACCCGGGCGCCGCGGGCTCAGGGGCGCCGAAGCGAATTTGTGTTTAATTCCGCGTTAAATTTGAGAAATTCTCGATGAAACACTACTTTTAATGTCCCAATACTCAAAAAAATTCGCGCTCCCTTCGCTCGCGGCTTCTTCACTTCACAGTCGCTTTTTATTATATATGTTTAGGACTTTTAGTGATCCAAAACTCAAACATTTTCGGGCTTGCTTCACTTTACAGTTGTTTTTATTTTTCAAGAATTTTTTAGCTACCCTAGCAAAAAGGGAGCGTCGTTTTTAAGTTCTTTTATTAAAGAAAGTAACTTCTAGTTTCCATATGAACTTTCTTATTTACGGTACTACTTTAAGTCCCAAAATTTTAATACATAGGCGCCATCATCAACAAAGAGTTATGTACGTTTGGACAAAATTTTAAGTAATTTTTGTTTTGAGTTCTAAAATATAACAAAAATTTCGCGCTCGCTTCGCTCGCGCAATCAGAAGACGTGTTCCAGTGTTTTTGCATTCATCAACCAGCAATAACTTATGTACGATTGGGCTACATTTTACGTAATTTTTGCTTCGACTTCATCATCCTCCGAGCCTTTTCCCAAACTATGTTGGGGTCGGCTTCCAGGCTAAACTTCTTTTTCTGTCTAATCAGTCTAATCTTTTTGTTTCGACTTGTTCACTATAAAAAAAATATTCGCGCTCGCTTCGCTCGCGCAATCGGTAACTACATGCGTCTCTGTTTTTCGTATGGGTTTGAATTGCAGTTGGAGGGCGCCGTAGAAATCTCGCCTAGGGCGCTGGTAGAGTAAAAACCGGCACTGATCGCAATTTATCTTTGTTTGATTGTTGAGGCATTCAATTCTGAAAAATCATTTTTCGCTCACGTCCGTTATAGCTTTTTGTTCACTTTGGCTTTTTATTATATGTTTACTTCATGAAAACTCTAAGGAAAAAATCGCCCTCGCTTCGCTCGCGGCTTCATGTACATTTGCACTTCATTTCTGTGCATATCTTACTTTTTGACTTTGCTTTGTTAATTTACGGTGGTTTTTATTTGTTTAGTGTCCTTAGACTAAAAAAATTTCGCGCTCGCTTCGCTCGCCCTTCCTTACATATGAAATATGTCTCATGCGTTAACTTTTTTAACGGAAAACCCACCAAAAACCATTAATAACATATTTTACTGAAATTAAACATTGCTATATATATTTACGTTCGTTAGTTTAAGTTACCCATAATCTGTTCTAAGCACTTTGATATACAATATGTAGGTACCTACCCATTAATCACAATCTTTCAATACATGGGGGCCACTTGGGTAATGATTGCACTGCATTGATGCCCTAAGCAATTGCTTAGTCTGCTAATGGGCTAATCCAGGACTTCTTAGGTTACTCTAAGACTTAGAGCATTTCAAGTAAATAAAAAGTTATGTGTAGGTAATATATGTTATGTACCTATTGCAATATTTATGTATCCAGAAGGAAGTGCGTTTTTTGCAATCAGAGCGGTGCAGGTACATATTTTTTTCTGTTGGAAAAGTAAGATGGATATGAATGGGCGGGGGGGTCCGGACCCCCTGGAACCCCCCCCCCCTTATATATTTTTTGACAAAACCCAGTATAATATGTAGTCGTAGGGCGGCATAATCGGTTTTGCACGCGGGCGAACAAACAGCTAGCGGCGGGCCTGATCCTACGATCCCGTGTTCAATTCGCGTCAGCTGAACACGCTTTTGCGATCAAGCAACGTTAAAAGAAGTTTTACAAAACAGTGTGTGATTGAATGGAACACGGTTTTTTAACCTGTCTATTCGAAACAAATCCGTACTGATTTAGCGCGTTCGTAAATGTTCGGGATAAATCGTGCGGGCCGAAGCAGGCGAGAGCGCCCGAAGTTGGATTCGTTCGCGCGCTTCTCATTGCAATTTGTTATTTATTTGTTACTGTCATCAAAAACAATTACCCAGCAGTGGTAGAATTCGGTTCGGCCGTTCTGTTAAAAAGAAACGTGCACACAATGTCGCTGTGAACATAGACCAAAACGAACGTTCCGCAAAATACATACTTAGTTGTCTTGTCGGTGTTCTTTTTTGTTATTTTTGTGCTGATAATAAATGGTTCATTAATTGTAGGTATTGTATGTAATATTTCATTGAAATCATATTCAGTTAATAATACAACTGTTTACTATTGATAACGATTCAAGACGCTCTTGAAGACTCAAACAGTCTAAGAGTCAAGTCAAAAAAGTGTTCAACTGCACACGATTTTGTTAAACCTTACCCAGCGCCACTTGATCGCAAAGGCGTGCTCAGCTGACGCGAATTGAACACGGGATCGTAGGATTCCGTAGTAAAACAAAAGCGTGTGGATTTCACGAGACCGGTGTCGCCAGTTGAACACGGAAAGGGAAATACGCAACTATCTAAGCTAAATTGGCTACTTACCTCATATGAGTGACCAATTCAGATTGTCTATAAAAACCTTTGCCACATACTTTACACGTGGCTGAGTAGTCCTTAGTATGTCGCCTCATGTGCAGAGTGAAATTGCTGAGCCTGTTCATGCTTGTACCACATATGGTACATACGTAGTCCTGAAAAGTCAAGAAAACATATTATTTTATTTACAAATATTTTTTGTATTTATTAAACCATTTATGTACACAGTAAACACACACGAAAGAAGTAGAAGTAACATAAAATAGTATAAAGGTACTGCTTATTTCTAAAGAAATCTCTGCCAGCAGACCCGTAGAAGGAGAGTTAGAATATAGAGATGTAGACAGACTGTAAAATAACTACAAAGGACTAAAAAATAATCTACATTCACATATTAAAGCTCGGCAATTACTAACTGATTTGAAAAATTCTTTCACTGTTAGAAATCTACACTCTTTCCGAGTAACATAGGCTATATTTTTATCCCGTTACGGGTAGTAGTTCTCACGGGACGCGGAAAAAACCGCGGGAAAACGGCTAACGTGCAAAAGTCCGGTTGCACGTTTTTTTGTTACCCTTTTACTGTTAAAGATTTGAAGTAATTGGATATCTTCAAATAGTTTCCAAATCTATCTCGGCGAACGATATAATATCCATGATTACTTGAGAAAAATTTGCGCAGTTTATTTTTACTTACGTTCTTGCTAGGTATTTTCAAAGGTTTCATGTTTGTGTGAGACGTCATATGCTTCTTTAGATTAGTTTCAGACTTAAATTCTTCCAAACAACGGTTGCATTTAAATGTTGGTTTAGATTCCTGCAAAAAAAAAAACAACTCTAATCTCTAACAAAGAAAAACGTCAAAAAGTGATTTCCGATACCGGGAATCGAACCCGAGCCTCCTGGGTGAGAGCCAGGTATCCTAGCCACTAGACCATATCGGATGTTAACAAATGTGTAAAATAAGAGGATCGGTATTTTGGTACAAATTATTAGTTTCTTATGAATTTCTTTGTATGTATTTTCTGGAAGTAAAATAGATGATAAAAATAATTACAATATGGAAGAACACACGATGTTCTGAAAAAGGATGATGATGTGACAACACCATTTCCGACTTACCCCACATTTTTTGACGTGCCTCGAGTAATTTGCACTACTATCGTTAACTTCCTTCCCACATTTATTGCACAATTTTGTTTTATTGGCTCTTTTTCGTTTCTGTTTAGGTTTTTCCACTTTCATGTTGTGTTTTTTCGTTAAATGTATAAACAAAGATCTTTCATCTCGAAATTGCTTGTTGCAGAGATTACATGATGTAGTTTCTATATCAAATATTTGATTTTCAGTTGTACTAGATACTACTCCTAAAGTATTCTCAGTTGTTGATTCAGGAATATGGTTTTTGTTATCAGTACATAATTTGTTAACATCAGGTATATCTACATCCATCATCATTATTTCATTTTCCTTATTACCTACAGTACCATTTTCAAGAACAATAGTTCCTTGATCAATTTCTGATTTAAAACCACCATTTCCTTTCTTGATATCATCCAAATCAAATTCTTTTGTATCATTCTGGAAGAATTCTTCGAATATTTCTATATCACCTTGTACATTGTCATATGTTTCTATACATTGTCCAATTTTCGGATTTATATTGTCAGTGGTGACTATATCAAGTTTCTCGCCAAATAATATGTTATTAATTGTTGGCGTGGAGGCAGCTGACTGTTGGTACACTGAAATTATCGAAAAAACGTATATTAATGACATTAATGTATCTATTTTATTAATGATTTCATTAAAAAATACTTTACAAGTATCAATATTACCTGGTGGGGAAACAAGTAAATCATCCAAAGAAAACTCTTTATTATCTGTATTCTTTAGTGCCTCTTCTAAATTTCTGTCTATTGTACAGGGTTTGTCTTTCAATAACGCTTCAATATTAATGCTACTATTACTTATTTCAGCAGGTTGTATAGACCCAATCACATCTTTAGTTGGACATACGCTTATTTTGGTCTTATCTAAAATACTTAGATTTGGCAACTCTAACCCTCTGACTGATTTCCCAATGGCATTGATTTCTTCAAAAACTGATAATTGTTTAATACAGCGATCATCTTTGAAAGTATTACTTTCAGATCTTTCTGAATCATCAAAATTACTTAAACTAAGATCACATAATTCTCCTAGACTTTGATTTGTTTTATTTGTACAGCTATCTGGCTTGTCAATGCTGTCAATATTATCTAGGCTTAGATCTAATAGCTCTTTCAACTTTTGATTTTGTTTCACACTATTATTAACAGATTTCCCGACACCGTCAATATCGTCTAAGCCATAATTGCATAGTTCCTTTAAATTATTGTGATTATTGACATCACTTTTACTTTTTCCTTCATATTTACCATCAATTTCATCTATATCAAAAGCATTTATTTGTTTTTCATTACGTTCTGATTTATCTATATGATTAACTTTGTCAAGTTCAAAACCTTTCAATACATCATTATTTTTAAAAGCATCTGTAAAATCTTTTAATATTTCGGACTGTTTTTCAGTGTTTACAGAGTAAAAATTTATTTGTTCTTCCTTCTGTTCTACATACTTCTTGGGCGTATAACATCGATCATTGTTAACAGTGCGCGGTGTTGAAAACGGGCTGAAACTAAAAGCAATGAAATAAGTATACCTATCTACAGAATGTTAAGACATGAATTCTCTTTTTCTTCAATACTGTTCAATAAAATAATATTAATAATAGCTGCCTTGTTACAAGTAATGTCACAATTGTCTCAAAGCTTACCTAAAATCCAGTCTAAAATCTGTATCAATGGACATATCATCCTGCAACCAGTGTGAATCAAGTGAGTCATCCAGTACATCAGCTTCTTCTTCTATAACCTCTTTAATGATCCTCGCTTCAGTGTCCGGCATCTCCTCGCCTTGTAGGATATCCGTCATGAAGTTACGGATACTCGTGCATGTTGATTCTGAAATGTACATTTATTTTTGTGTCAGTAAACATTATTATGAAATCCATATAAAATTATGGGCGATTAACACTTAGTTAAAAGTACTTTCCATAGAAGGATGGTAGTTTTTTTTTATGAAATTAAAGGCTTTTTGCAGCATTATAGTTGGCAGAGGGAAGCGTTGGACCGTGTATGCTACCCTGAGGAACACCAAAGTAGACATCACCTCAATTTACTTCATTGCTCATTTTTTGATCAATCAGGAGTCTGGTTTTTATCTGTAAAATATCTTAGAATTATTTCAAACTGATATCTCAGCTATCAAAACAAACCTTTCCTTCTTTTGGACCTGATGCAAGTTTATGACTGAGACAAAAACTATTATCACTTCTACAGTATTCAGTATTTTAAGTGCTTGATCTTTTTTCAGGATTGATAAATTAACGTCTAATACAAGACTAGACTATCATTCTACTTTTCAGCGGAGTACTTACATGATATGTAGAAGGACTGTTACTGTTACAGCCTTTTTATCTCACACGGAGAAGGAATGAGAATTAATCACCACGCTTGGTCACTGCGGGTTGGTGATTTCAGACGTTACAGGTTTCCTCAAGAGGTTTCCTCAAGAGGTTTTCCTTCACCTTTTTATCAGCCATTGATGTCTAAGATATACTTAGTTTTATTGTTTAGTATAGTGTTGTCATAGGTACTTACCGTTATCATCATCTCTGCATTTTTGGTTTGCTGGTGTACTGCTCCCACTTGTCATTGGAAGACTGTAAAATGCATTAACAAATTATAGATGTTCAAACTTAAGTGTCTTCATGAATAAGCAACCACAAATAGAAAAGTTTGTGAGAAGTGGAGGACAAATTAATGTAGAGAAACAACACTCAGGGTAAATGTGCCACATTTTGTTGTTTTCCTGGTTCATTATCAATGGCTCTCAATGTTGCTTTGTAGTCTTGAGCCCAAAAACTTAAGAATAAAAATGCACCTCTTATACTCTCTTATACCCTCTTATACTTTATACTGTTGAAGTCCTGAAGTACTTAAGGACGGTTGCTTAAATCAGAGACAGATATCATTACATTTGTCTCGCACAGAAGGAAAATATCTCAACCTCAAATCGCCTTTTTCCCAACTATGTTGGGGTCGGCTTCCAGTCTAACCGGATGTAGCTGAGTACCAGTGCTTTACAAGGAAAATATCTATGAGTTGATAATTACCGGAATGTTAAAGTGTCATCACTATTTTTAAGGAATGTACAGAAGTCCAGAGGATCCCCAACATCTTTGATTGCTAAGTAGTTCCTAAAGCGTTTATCTGATGTCCGACACAGTTTCTTGAACTTACAAGCTGCCTTCATGTTTAGGAAGCAGTCTTTACATAGCTGGAATGTGAATGTATCATTTCTTTTCACCTGAAATAAGGAATAGTTGAATATAACATAAAAAACCATCATATTTTACTATACACCGTGACTTTTTAGTCGTCTTACAAAGGTGGTCCACTCAATCTATCCGACATAAAATACCACTAGACACGATTATAAATTTATAGCCTTACTTAATTAAGATAATAGGTTCAATGAAAAATACTGAAAAAAAAAAATGTTAACATATCAAACGGTAGAAAGTAGGTAGCTTCCCAACGCGCCGCGCTCCATTGATACAAGATTCCGGCAGTGCTCACAACAGGGTGTTCTTATATATTTTTTTATATGAACGTTTACTAGTCATTGGATACATGAAGTGGGCTGCCGTTGTAAGACGACTAAAAAGTCACGGTGTATATATGAACTCAAACAATAATTGAAGCTTGTATTTACTCATTTAGCACAGAATAAACAGTGTCCGTAGATTTTGTTTTTTTATTTGGAGATAAGTAAGACCCTGTCAAATAGGCTTAGGTAAATTATTGAACATAAACGGCGGTAAAAATAAGTGTTATGCTGTTATTTGCCATTAATTACACAGTTAGGGAAACAATAAGGATATTTAATGAAATTATTGTATACTAGCTGGTGCCCGCGACTTCTTCTGCGCTGGTTTAGTATTTCGAACAATATGTTTACAAATTGTAGCCTATGTGTTATTCTGATGTATAAGCTATATTATTGTAAAGTTTCATTAAAATCCATTCAGTAGTTTTTGCGTGAAAGAGTAACAAACATCCATACATCCATACATCCATACATCAAACTTTCGCGTTTATAATATTAGTAGGATATTAATAAATTGATTAAAAATTTACCTGCAAACCCGTGGAATAAACAAACAGTCTTCTATTCTTTTCAGTATACTGCAGCAACTCCATAGGTTCATTATATTTTATAAGACAACCTCTACAGAATCCTTCCATGACTACAAGTCGAAGAAATTTTGGTATGTTTAACTTTAAATCCAAATGCTAGGTATTCATTTTAGCAAACAGTTTATATGATTTCTATTTATTTTAGTTGTTTATTTGATTTGTTGACTTCGAGTCATTGACATATAACTACTTCGAGTCCCCAGACGCCAGGGCCGTCATTTGACGTCTGTCTGTTTGACATTGACGGTTATCCGCTCATTGTCATTTTTTTAAGAGAGGGTATCATTCAAGTTATGCTTAAAATCCTCTTATATCTTGATATTAACCGGGAACGCAATTAATGTATTGCCATTTAATGAAACAAAATCGTAATTATTTTATTTATTTTAAACTAGACTACTGTCTTAAAATGATAAAGAATTATTAATTCTCACTTCTATTTGTTTTACTTACCACCTTGATTCATGTCCTTATAGTTTTTATCATATTTTTACTACACTATAATGGTTTTTGTTTGTCAATATAAAATTATTTATGCAATATTAATTAGAGAAAAGTATGAGGAAAATATTAGACACTTAAAAAAAGATAAAATAGGCGAATAAATTAAATACGGTTTGAAAAAGCACAAATATCAATTTTAATCTAAAAAGACCTGGTGTCAGTATTCCAAGTAACTTAACAAAACCGATCATCGATCATAACAAAATATCAATATGGCGGTTTTTGCATTCTGCGTACACGCGTCATCATCCTCCGAGCCTTTTCCCAATCATGTTGGGGTCGGCTTCCAGTCTAACCGGATTCAGCTGAGTACCAGTGCTTTACAAGAAGCGACTGCCTATCTGACCTCCTCAACCCAGTAACCCGGGCAACCCGATACCCCTTGGTTAGACTGGTGTCAGACTTACTGGCTTCTGACTACCCGTAACGACTGCCAAGGATGTTCAATGACAGCCGGGACCTACAGTTTAACGTGCCATCCGAAACACAGTCAATGGTGTCTAAGATATACTTAGAAAGTACATACAAACTTAGAAAAGTTGCATTGGTACTTGCCTGACCTGGGATCGAACCCGCGCCCTCGTACTTGAGGTAGGTCCTTTACCCACTGGGCCACCACGACTTACTTACGACTGCGTACACGCGTATAAAAAGTAATAAATACATAATAATTATTTGTTTTTCTTCGACCTTTTACTATATTAACGATGACATTTTCTATTAGGGTAAGTAGCATAATGTAACTATAACGATAACCAATGTTATAGTTACATGGTGCTATTTTCCCTAATAGAAAATGTTATGAATATGATGCATATATATTTTTATAGCTATAGCTATGTAGGTAGTTCGGGGCCAATTTAGAGAGAGATGGCGCATTGACAAATAGGTTTGCATGATTATCACGCAAGAGGGCTCTCTTTTCCCTATATATTACTTTACTCTTTGCGCTAGTGCCTAGTGCCACTGCTGACAGTGACATTGACAGATAGTTTTGAATATTGCAAATATTAAAAAACGTATCGACTGTAATTTTTACCCCGGCTGAGGCTGAGTAGCTCAGCTCTTTTATGGAGTGTAGAGCATCAGTTATAACAGTTTATGGTACAGCAGGTACAAGTTAAGCACAAAAGCTTGCACTTATTCCGCTTGTTAACTTATTTTTCATAATAAATAATGAAACATTGAAGTGGGCTATAAATATATAAAACATAAATAATGCCGGATAATTCATGAAATATTAATAAAAAAGATTGTAAAATAAAGTCGTACTACACCACAGAATAGTTGATTGCAAAAAAAAAAACGAATAATTTGACTCTATGGTGATAAAAAAAATAGCATAACCTAAGTTAATCGAGCTCGATTTATGAAGTTTTATGATAATAAAATCAGACACTTGATATTTTACCATTAAAATAGCACTAAGATAAAATAAATATGAATCAAGCGGAAGTGTCTAAATTAGTTTCGAAGCTGCGTATACCGGTTCCACCGAGACATCGGAACCTAAGATGTCCTAAGGGTCCTGAAGGAAGGATAGATAAATTACGTAAAACCGTCACAGGTTTAATCAAATTTGAGAGAATTGAGTTAAACTATAACAGAGCGGATGAAGCACGCCAATATGCTGAAAGAGTACGTTTACAGAAGCCAATCATTCATAACCATAAATTATTTAATTGTTGTACCAAATTGCAAAATTGTTGTATTTGTGTTTTGTAATATTTCTTCTTGTATTTTAGCTTATATCTGAGGCCATACGCAATGGAGACTGCCACAAACCTACAATGGACACAGCAGATTTTTGGCTACTGGAAAAAGAACTTATTCACAAGCTGTTCAAAGTACTAGTGCCAAGATATGAGAACACAAACTTATCATTTACAAGACTGTATCAGGCACCAAAGCCTCAAGTTGCCAGACGACTTGAAAAGGTTGTTTTAGAACTCAGAGGAAACCCTTACCCAGACCTTTTGAACAGGAGCACAAATAATAAGCTTTTGATACAAAATGTATTACTTGAAGCAGCAAAGAATGATTATAGGCAGTCAAAAGTCAGTGAGATAGCTAAAAACATTGGTAAAGGCCAAAATACTCCAAAAGTAAAAAGTAGTACAGCTGAACCAGAAATTGAGAGCCCTAAAAACAGCTAAAATGTAATAATGAATTTTGTTGTAAGCCTTGTAATGTAGAAATGTTAAATATAAACTTTAAACAGCTAAGGTATTTTAATTTATAGTTCATGTACTTAAAAATGTATCATGTTATGTGATGTTTCTAATTTGTGCCAGCTTCTCACTAAGGGATATATTATATCCTTAGATGTAATATTTTATTGCTCGTCATACATTTAACACTGTGCTGTATATAACATCCTAAACTAGAAATATTTTCTCAACTTGACAGGCTATAAAATATTATATCTCAGGATGTAATAAATACTATATTAGTGAAAAGCCAGCTTTAAACAAACATTTATGTACTCATTAAATTAATTCATAGGTCAATGACAAAAGTTAAGATTAAAATGTCACTGATTGTCAAGTATTATTTGTAGGTACTTAGATCATAACAATACGATATTACTGCAGTACTCGAGTAAGTACATATTTACTTTATAACACAGTAGTGTTACAAAAACCAAAGTTTGTTGGTGTTTGTGCGTACATTTTTTACTTCTGCACCTGTAAAAGGCTGAATGGATTCTGATGAAACTTAGCAGCAACGTAGCTTATACCACACTTTATCCGGGTGGGAGAAGTAGTTCTCTTATGAAGCGGGTGGGTGCAAGGGCTGGCGGGAGCTAGTTTGTAAATAGTAGGTACCTAACTCCATTATCGCCAAGATTTCATGCGTTCCGTGGAAACTATACTGCTGGTAGCGGGAATTGCAAAAAATATTTTTTTAATTTAACATTTGTTAAGTTATACCTACCCCTCTTTTACTTTTGAGATCATACCTTCACTTTATGTAGCTCTTCCCTTTGTTCCTTTTCATTTTAAATGTTTTCCTAGAACATACTTTTAAGTAAGTCGGTGTTCCAATCGGATGCAAATAAAAAACAAAAGAAACAAAGGTGCCAGGCAGACCCCAATGCGGAATGTCCACTAACGCGCGCGGCTGGGTGAGGCGCCACCTACCTATGACGCTCGCGCTGATGTGTTAAGCCCGCTCTACACTTAGCCCGCTGACCGCGCGCGATAGCCGCGAACGCCAAGTGTGGAGCTGTTCCGCAAATTCTTCTAAACGCATATCGCGCGCGGTCCGCGGGCTAAGTGTAGAGCAGGCTTTGGTTATTCCATTCCAGCGAGACGCAAGATTCCAGGCAGACGGCTATATTTTTTATTGTCATGACAACAATAAAAAAAAAATCGAAGATGACAACACTAGGCAAGACAAACAAGAACAGCTGATTTATGATGTCTTGATGTTATTTATTTAGTTTAGGTTTTTGTTTCATTTATTGTTTTTAGAGATAGTGAGAGAGAGAGTAAGTTGTTATCGTCATGCAGTCATAAAACAATAACTGTGAAGTAGTTCCAATATAAAGTTAGATTGTAGGTAAGTACTCTATTAGTATCAACAAGATTGAGTCCGTATCGGACACATTACTGGCGGGCAATAATTGTTTTTGCAATATCAATAAATTGATAACACGTGGAAGTCTAGTAGTTCATAAAATATTTTTTTTAATCGACGAAACCGAAGCTATGTCGAAAATAGTAGTAATTGGATCTTGCAGTGTGGATTTTACCACGTATGTTATTATTGTCTTCTAATATCTCAATATATTCTACCTACCTATTATCATCTTATACTGATTAATTATATAACTTTATGATCTATCCTAAGTAACGATTTTAATTTATGTTGTCATCCACAGAAGAACTTGTAAGATTCTATTATGTAGTTGTCAAGTTTTAAAATATCTACTTGGAATTCTTACCTACCTTGTAAGCATAATTTGTAAATGAATTTAATAATCTTAGATATGCACCAAGGCTTCCTAACCCCGGAGAGACACTCATTGGAACTAAATTTACAACTAGCTATGGAGGAAAGGGAGCCAATCAATGTGTGGCCGCTGCAAAGTTGGGAGGAAACTCTTTCATGATATGTAGGGTGAGACTCAACAATTCAAGTGTTCAAACTGTTAATTACTACTTTATGAATTTGTTTTGCCAAACTTAATTCTTCTTCTAACCTATAAAGATAATCAATTTATATTTTTATGTCACATTCAGCTTGGACTTGACCAATGGGGTGAAAAATACAAGAAAAACTTTGATCAACTAGGAGTTGACACTACTTACGTAGCACTAACTCCTGACGTAACAACAGGCATTGCTCAAATATCAGTTGCTGACAATGGAGAGAACCAAATAGTGATAGTGCCTGGAGCCAATAGTTATCTTAGTAAAGACGATGTTAAAAATGCTGAACAGTTGATAACAAATGCTGATATTCTCATTGGACAGTTGGAAACACCACTGGAAACTACTCTGGAAGCTTTCAAATTGAACAAAGGAGTATGTTTTACCAGAATTTGCCTAGCCTGTTAAGATTTATGAACATACCTCCTTTAATTGTTTATATTTATTTACACAGATTAAGCTGCTAAATGCAGCACCAGCTAGAAGAGGTATAGAGGAAATACTGCCTTACTGCACAATACTTTGTGTCAATGAGCCTGAGGCTGCCTTACTGACCAATACTGATGTCAGTCTAAAGTAAGTACTTACTAAATCAAAATATTATTTATTGCATCTTCTTTATTTGTATTTCTTTAATTTTTCAGAAACGCTGAGGCTGTATTAAAGAAATTACTGGAAACTGGCTGTGAATCAGTTATTATTACTTTGGGACCTGACGGAGCCGTTTATATGTCTAAACATGATCAGGAACCAATACATGTTTTTTGTGATAATGTTACACCAGTGGATACGACAGTAGGTTTTGATAGGGTATTTGGCAATAACATTATAACTGGGCAACCATTTCTGATTTTCATATTTTTTTACAGGGAGCAGGTGATGCATTTGTGGGTGCATTTGCAACATACTTGGTGACTCATAAGGACAAACCCATGCATCAAATAATTGGAGCAGCCTGTCATGTGGCCTCACTTTCTGTTACAATGGAGGGCACCCAAACAAGCTACCCATCAAAGTTTGATGCTTTCAAAAGGGTATATAAATACGAAAAGCTGTAATAAATAAAACCCTTTTTCATCTTAACCATTTATACTAATATTATTGAACAAACTAAAACTAAGAAGCTCTTATACATAGTTAGCAATAAAAAGCAATGGTATTGTATTCTATTAAATGTCCATAATCTACCTAAGTGCTAATATTTTATTTCTATCAATTAGACAAAGGCTAAGCCATTTTATTTATGACGGTTCCCCTGTATCATCATAATGTAGATGTGGGTACTTGTATAAAACTCACGAAAATATGATACAAAATCGCTCAATTCGGCTCATAAACGATCGACATATGGACGACCAAACAAACAAAATACATCCGAATTGATTACAATTTGTGAAGTTGGCTAAAAATAAAAAATCGGTTATTTAGACAATTATATAGGTATTTGAAAAACGTAGTATTTATCAAGGTACGTTTTTGCACACTACTACTTTTTAGTTTGAGGGTAGATTAAGAAAAACGAGTCGTTCATTGCTACCGAATTTAACGAGACAAGAGTACGCGCTGATAAGTAGGTAGGTACATCGATCAATAAACAAGCGAATTTATCGGTTATATCTCGATAACAAGACGGGAATATTTCAATCCGCTTATGTAACCGCAGCTTTAAGACACCTGGCAACCCTACACGTTTGTCATGTCAATGTCATTGACCGAAAAGGCATATCGATCGATAAATAATTTTCAACAAACTATTATTATAACTTGGAAACAACATATTATCTAATCAAATACCTAATTTCAACAAGTACTTAAACTAAATATATTAAGAGACTTCTTAGCCGCTCAGACTAATGCCTTTTCCTCACTTTCAAATGAATAGAATATTAGGTAATACATGTACCCTACCAGAAAACAGGTACAAAATATTATGCTCAGAGCGGCTGTAACTTAAAAAAATATTTATTCCAAAGATTTCAAATATAGGTAGATAATTAATTAGTAACTATTTATAATTAATATTAAAATTAAGTCGTACAGTAATGTGAACCGACAATATTTCAGGCATATTTTCAGAAAAGCAATTTTATAATTTTCAAATATAGGAATGGTAGGTACCTAAATCTAGAGACACTCATAATTCGACAGTTGACTATAAAATACAGTACAAAACAAAGCTAAAGGTATCAAAATAATCTTGGTCCAACTTACTAACATTAGGTCCAAAGAGGATTGATGATCCGACTGTGTGGAATTCATATTCCTCCCATTTTAAAATATTGGTTACAATACAGATTACCTGCATACTTTGAATAGGGTAAAAGACACCAAAATTGAACCGAGATATTCGATAATAAAAACACGATCCATAGGCGTTCCCTAGGTAGACGATCAATAAAATTGCGCAATATTACTTATTGTGCACATTTAGTGACTGCAGATTCTACACAATCAATAAATTTGACCTACACCGTACGTTGTTAACATTAAACATTGCGCAATGATTTTTAGCGACAAAAAATCTTGTTGAGCAATCTTTTCTTGAAATATTGCACAATATTATTGTAAGTCGAAGGGCCGACTCAGTAAAATATACAAATAAAGAGTAAGCAAAATTGGTTCCGGTTGAACATTAGAAAAACATATTTGACACCTTTTTTCTCTTTCACAAACTTATAAGTATAACAACTGAGATACAACGCAACTTCCGTGTAACGTCAATGTTTCGTACCTACTATAATGAATTCTGACGTCAAAAAGCCCCACTATCGAAGTTTATCTATATTGATGTTGTAATATGATGGGCAACCTAGACGATCAATTAAATTGCGCAATGTAATTGATCATCACCCAAATTAACATCGCAGACAGCCTAGGCTCAGAAGGAGAGCCTGGGAAGACTGGACAATCGAGCGAAATAACTTGCTTTGCGGTTGCGTTGTATCTAAGTTTTTTTTTTTGTTAAAATACGATGCCCTTTTGTGATATAATTAAAGTAATAACTTTGTAGACACTAACTCTACTACACTTATTTTGGGAAATATATTGAAGTTTGTGGGAATTACATATGTCATCGATTTAACGCTTGTTGGTTACATTTTAATTTAAGTAGTGTAATTCTACACAAATCCATCGAAACTGACCAGACACAATCTTTAGATTATCTCTGAAGTTAGTAAGTTTCGTAAGAACTCATATAGGGCTATATATAGGGCTCATATACGAGTTTTAAGTTATTTTATCGTAAGATCTATACTAAACAATCTTTAACAATAGTTACTTGCACATTAAATATAAAATTGAGGCTGAAACAAAAGTTAAGACAAGGTCATTTGGATTGAAGAATGTAGATCTGTCAGAGACAAGACGGATTTTAGGGCACGAACACACAGTATATGGAGAGAACGAAGTGTTATTCTTTTTTCAGGTTTTTACAAGGAGAAATATAATGGGGTAGCTAGCTATATTATGCTAAATTAGATTTTCCATTATTCTGTTTTGGCCCACTTTATTTTAATTCTGTATCAACTAATATAGAATCCTTTTGCGGTCATGAAGTACTGATTTTGTAGTACAATGAAGACCTCCCTTTTCATTCGTAATGGATTATATGATTTATTTTATTTCCGAATGAGCATAACATATTTTAATCGTGGAAAATGACGTCATGGGTACATAAGAGCGTACGTACCTATTTAATCAACCCCACTCGAGTTGAATACCCTTTTTAAATTATTTTGCTTTTTATACGAAAATAATGGAGAACTTATGTAGCAAAACCATGCTAGGCTGAATGCAATATAATCTTTTGTATCTTCTCTAGTTTCCAAAATTGTGTGAGTATAGCTTACCGTCAAAAAAATTATCCGGCGTGGGTGAGGTTGTCGTATCTTTAGCTTTTCATGGCTGGTTGGCTCCTGACTACCAAAAAAGTACCTGCCCGAGTGTATTTTCCAAAAACTAACGTCTTTATATATTTTTTACTGGCAACCCTGGTTAAAAGGGGGATAAATAAATTAGCCAAAAAACAACCCCCGTGGCAGACAAAAATAATTCTTATGGAGCGGCTTTTGGGATGACGAATAGCCAAATGTAATATTTTAAGTATTTTTTACGCGTTCGGATGCATCAGTAAATCTAGGTAATACATACCAACTATTAACTAGGTTTTTATGAGCCCTAATAAACTTTGAAACCAAAACTTACTTATCGTAAATCCGAATGCATTAGAGGTGAAACTAAAATTGCGTTCCATTTTTCATATATGTTTAGAATGTTGCCTCACTTAAATATAAAGAAAATTTTGGTAATTTTATCAAAACAATTATTTGAAAAACTGAAACTTCAAGAGCATAGCTTTTTGTCTATATTTATGAATTATTTATAATAATATGATGCTGATTGCAGAAACAGTTCTAGGTAGATGCCATTTTAAATAACGAAAGATATCATTTGATGTCTATTTAATTTTAAAAAATGTACTAAAATACTTCAATCATTAAATTGCAATTATATTTCATGATAATTATTGACAATACATATTATTATGTAGTTTTGATCAATATTTCAGTCATTATCATAATGTTATGATGCTGATTATTTTGTTTTTAAAGAGAATTTGCCATATTCTGACGAAATTCCAGACAGAATAGTTTTGAAGGATTTTTACTGTACAGAGCAGTGATAATGTAATTAGTTTTGAATACATTTTGTACACTACCTAGGTCCACAAACGCAAGCTATTCAATTTAACAAAATGTAACTTCTAGATTAATTCTTCAGAAATTAATGCTCTTAGCATATTTCAATGGAGTTGTATCAACAAACAGTCTTTTAATCAACACATACCAATTAAGATTTAGGCACTAAGTTTTAAAATGTTGATGGCCACAACTCATCTAGGGGTTTTGTTATGAATAACTGGGTATTATATATAATTATATACATATTTTGTATTCTGTCGAATAACTCAATGCAATACATATAGACTATCTAATTCACTCTCATTTACAATCTGTAAAAGCACTTTTAAGTCTTCTAAGCTTGTAATAAATTTAGGTGCACCTAAAAATTCAACAGATTTATCTTCTATTTCAATACAATATTTTAAATTCTTTGGACATGTAACAGATTTAGAACATGCACCCCCTTTAGTCTTTTTAAATATAACATGTGTTATATCATCTTTCAAAGCTAACAAGTTCCTTTCTTTGCTCTTGACATCATTATTAGAGTCACTATTTTCAGTATCAATATTTGTTACCGATACCTTTATTTCAGATTCTGTTACCTTGTTTTCTGCATCCATAACTTTAATTTCTGTTTCCTTTACCTCTGTTTGAGTAACAGATGCATTTTCATGTTTCTCTTTTGTCTCTTCTTCTTCTAGGCTCGGTTCAATAATAGGTTTTGCAGGTAAATGTTCTTCAATTCCTTTTTGAAGAGCTTCATCAAGTATGGATGGGCTGTGGGGGTTTTCAACTTCATCACATACATCTAACTTTGGCAAGATATCTTCACTGACAGCTACAGATTCTTCAACATTATTTAAGGTATCTTGAATAGTATTCAGTTGAGTGACATCTTCAATCAAATTACCCATGGTAGTATTATCAACTTCCATAGGTGTTGGGACCATGGTTTCACATGTTGTATTAGGCTTACCGAGGAGCATAGCTTCAACATCACTAGATTCTAAATTAGATTTAAATTCAAGGGTACTACTTTGGTCAATAGGCTTGCTTTCACTACTGTTATCATTCAGAATATCCATTATAGATGGAAAGTCATCAACTTTGCCCTCTGTAACTTCTGGTTTTTCCTCCACCTTCGTATCCGGTTTTTCATTGTACATGAGATCTTCCAACTCAGCAGCAATTCTATCATATACTTGGTCATCCTTTGGCTCATCTTTTTTAGGAAAATAGTCAATACACCAGTCTTCAGATGGAAGTATACTTTCATCAATTTCAGCCAATAAATCACACAACATTATTTTTAAATTAACATCATTATTGCAATTGTTACTAACCAAAGGATCCTCGAATACAATGCCATAATGTTTGAGGTTATTGTTAGTCTTCTGCTTTTCATTACTGTAATTGGAGTTTTTGTCTTTTAGTACAGGTTTTTTTAACCTATTGTTTTCCTTCAATATATTGGTAGCAATTGGTGATGATTCTCTTACTCTTGTCTTTTTTGTACTATCCTTTAATGAATTCTGATTGAATGTTTTTCTTTGAATAAGGACCATACCATTCTCATTACTTTTTAATCGGGACATTGAGTTTGGTGAAGTCATTTCAGTGTTGGGTTTTGATTTCGGTGTTGTACTGCTTTCATATTGAATTTTCACTTTCGTAAATTTACCAAGTATCTTGGCAAAGTCCATACGAGTAACAACAACTGCACACTCACGGCATTTTCCTTCTTTATATAAGCGTTCCAGGTTTTTTGGGAGCTTCAAAGCTTTCATTCTTCGACTTTCTCGTATTTTATTTGGAATCATTGTGGTAAAATATAACCTTTTGCACTGTTGTCTTATTTAACAAGTAATGTATAATGTGTAACCAAATTGATATTGGGCGCAGTCACATTTCCCGCGCAGAGAATAACACCACGAATACTAAACTTTTATCGACACATTTCGGTTTAGTGCAAAACATAACTTGAAAGCATTTAGATTGAATACTATTTATGAAAATACGCAATTGTATTTGTTTATAAAATAAAATTTTGTAACAGAAGACACAGAGCACAATCAAATCCAACGCGAAAATGGCGTCGCTGTAGTGATGTGCTGAACAAATTCGTGGTCTGTCACTGGCGACCATATCGATAGAATATCGCTGTACTTTACATGCATACTCAATTGAATATTCTTAATCTACATATCTTATCCAGTAATAATTTCTTGAAACAATGACATTCCTTAAATTATAGTTTTAGTTTTTGAAGTGTTTTGAAATAAATTACTGTATAAATCTTTTTTAGGTGGAAAATCATCAAATGACCCCTCCCGCTCTGGATACAGCGTGAGGGTGTGCCAGACTTTTACTGACTAAACCCCACCATGTTCCTTATTAAGCCTTTTAGATACCATGGCCACGGACAAAAATGAATAGAAATCGAATCGCAATATGATCGCATTAGCAGTTTTAACCATATCGGGCATTCTGCTACTAATATAAGACCAATCGTATTCCAACGACATTTGATTGGTTTGCGGTTGGTCTGGGGCCCGATTCTCCTCATTTTACTTAAGCGACATACGATTCACATTCGACTGCGATTCAATCACGACTCGATTACGATTGAAGCGTATGTGGCATTCCATTATTTTTTTCTTTGAAATAAACGTTTTTATCCTTTTCTGACATTCAATAATGAATCATATTGTCTGCAAGTGATTTACGATTGCAACATGATTGAAGAGAAAACTACCTTATAGACCAAAATCACCAAAATAGCAGGGCCCCGATTCTCCTAATTTTACTTAAGCGTCATACGATTCACGTTCGACTCGATTCGACTGAGATCCGATCCCGACTCGATTACGATTGAAGCGTATGTGGCATTCCGCTATTTTTTCTTTCAAATAAACGTTTTTATCCTTTTCTGTCATTCAATAATGAATCATTTTGTCTGCAAATGATTTACGATTGCAAAATGATTGTACAGCAAACTACCGTATGGACCAAAATAGCAGACCAATCGCACACCAATCAAATGTCAATCGAATACGATTGGTATTTTATTAGTAGCAGAATGCCCAATATGGTTAAAACTGCTATTGCGATCATATTGCGATTCGATTTCTACTCGATTTTGACATTATTAACTTAGGAGAATCGGGCCCCAGACCAATCGCACACCAATCAAATGTCAATCGAATACGATTGGTCTTTTATTAGTAGCAGAATGCCCGATATGGTTAAAACTGCTATTGCGATCATATTGCGATTCGATTTCTATTCGATTTGACATTATTAACTTAGGAGAATCGGGCCCCTGCTATTTTGGTGATTTTGGTCTATACGGTAGTTTGCTCTACAATCATATTTCAATCGTAAATCATTTGCAGACAACATGATTCATTATTGAACGACAGAAAAGGATAAAAACGTTTATTTCAAAGAAAAAATAGTGGAATGCCAAATACGCTTCAAACGTAATTGAGTCGGGATTGAATCTCAGTTGAACGTGAATCCTAAGTCGCTTAAGTAAAATTAGGAGAATCGGGCCCCAGTAGTTTTTTGACCATTCAATAATTTTAATTGATGGAAACTTTGTGTGTTCTTTCGCAGGTATGCTGGAAGAGATTTCTTTAGTAAGCATTACCTTTGTAAATTCTTTCTTTCCTGGCTTATTTCTTATGATGTGTGTGTACATAAAATTGTTAATAAAATAAATAAATAGGGAAGTCATAAGTGCGAGCGGAGCGTGTTCGAAATTTTTTATATTACTATCACGACTAAACAACACTACTATAGTTACCGGCACGGATATTGAGCTCTCGGCCGAAGAGTGGGGATAGCTTTGCACACTGTACACATAAGGCAATAAACCAATAAATCGCTTCTGCGCAGGTGAAGGTCAGGGGCCCGATTCTGCTAAGTTAATAATGTCAAAATCGAATAGAAATCGAATCGCAATATGATCGCAATAGTAGTTTTAACCATATCGGGCATTCTGCTACTAATATAAGAGCAATCGTATTCCAATGACATTCGATTGGTTTGCGATTGGTCTGCTATTTTGGTGATTTTGGTCTATAGGTACGGTAGTTTTCTCTGCAATCATATTGCAATTGTAGATCATTTGCAGACAAAATGATCCATTATTGAATGACAGAAAAGGATAAAAACGTTTATTTCAAAGAAAAAATAGCGGAATGCTACATACGCTTCAATCGTAATCGAGTCGGGATTGGATCGCAGTCAAATGTGAATCGTACGTTGCTTAAGTAAAATTAGGAGAATCGGGCCTAAGGGCTCAATATCCGTGCCGATAACTATAACATGGAAAAACAGTACGAAATAACCGGAATGCGCGAGTGACGAAACGATTTTCTTTTGTTACATTGAGGACATAATACACAGAAAAAGGGCACTTGGGCGCGATTCTACTAATTTTACTTAAGCGACATACGATTCACATCCGATTGAGATCCAATCACGCTTGAACTCAATTACGATTGAAGCGTATGTGGCATTCCACTATTTTTTCTTTTAAATAAACGTTTTTATCCGTTTCTGTGATTCAATAATGAATCATATTGTCTGCAAATTATTTACGATGGCAATATGATTGTAGAGCAAACTACCGTATAGACCAAAATCTCCCCTCTAAATTTCAGCTTAAACAGATCACCCATTCTTGAATTCTAAAATGTGTAACTAACACGTCTTTCTTTTATATATTTAGATAGATATATAATTTCAATAAACCATTTTGGCCATTTTAAAGATTCTTTATTACACATACCTACTGACTATTAAAATGTATTGATAAACAAACATTTTAAAATAGGTACTACATAGAGCCAGAAAATATTCACAGCTCATAATAACTTTACAGGGGCGTCTTATTCCATGATGCAGGATGAAAAACACCCGGGTGCTGAGTTGTCACCCGGGTGCTTTGGAGCGCCAATGGACCAGAGAATTTCAATGAAAATGCACCCGTGTTGTGAAGCCGGGTGCGTTAGGTTTGTGCAGTCATAGTCAGTTTGGCCATGTAAGTCTATGTAAATACAATAATAGCAATTACTAGAACAATTAAAGCATTATTTTAAGAATAGAATAAGAAGAAGAAGATATTTTAAGTATCATTTTAGTAACTTTGTAAATCAAACGATATTGAACTTGCGGAAGTCACAGAAGTAGACGTCACTCAGTCAACGCGCCAAAGAGGCCGCGTTCTATTCGGCGGAAAATGATAGTGATTTTAAATATGTATTTACAACGTTTGTACTTTGGGTGCGTTTTATTTTGAGCAATGTAATAACTAAGTAGAAACGTTTAAGAAAAATATTTGCACAGACCCTTTTCTTGCATAATGGAATTCAAACGGGTCGTGTTATTTAATAGTGACAAAGTCCCAAAATATAATATAAACAAACACAGGTTATTAAAGTTTTCCGATGTCAGATGATATCGACAGTCGACGTCGAACATCACTAGCATATATAGAGACGCGTTTGGCGCATGTCAAGTTAACGTCAAGCAAGAAATCAATGGTACTAAACCAAAATGGCCGCCGTGTAAGATAACATTGTTCATCACAATAGAGGCGATTTATGATCCAAGAATTTAATATATTGAGACTTACCGAGATTCCTGTTTTAAATGAAATAACTAGTACGTTTTTGATATTTTGTGACAAGCAGTAGTTTAACACTATGGCTTGGCAAATGCCAACTTCGGCTCAATGGGGCTCAGGTATGGCGAATATGGCCATAGCCCCTGATATGAATATGGCAAATATGAATACGTACACGCCCGAGCAATGGGCGGCAATGCAGCAACAAAACTGGCAGCAATGGACCCAGTGGCAGCAGCAGTATGCTCAGTGGCAGGGCCAGTTTGGAGAAAAGGTTAGTTGTATTGTCAGCATTTATATCAGAATGTGTTTCTGTTTGGTACCTACAAGGCAAATAAAATGTACTTTGTTGTTTTGTAGTATAATGAGCAAATGCAAGCTATTCAAGCTATGGGTGGGATGCCGCCTCTTCCGCCGGCGAACACTGCTCCCCCGCCCGCGCCTCCGCCGCCTGACCAGCCGCCGCCGCCTCCACACGAGAACAACCAGCCGCTGTATGGAAGTGCCTCTTCTCAACCCGCACCGGTGCCTGCTCCCACAGCTAACCATCGAAATAATACCTCTGGCAATCATGCAAACATAAACACTCATCCACAAGCAGGTAATAATCAAAATTGGTCCTATGTTAAAGAAGCAGCTCAAACAACTAAAACTCCTGCAGCTCAAAGTTCAGTGAATGCTGAGGCTTTGAAGAAATTAGCTGAAGAAGAGAGGCTTTTTGACATTCAATTTCAAAAATGGGAAGAGGAAATTGAGAAGTGGAGAAGGGATAATGTCAATCACCCTGACAAACAGGCTTATAAAGAGTATGAGCAAAAATTTGAAGCATGCCGTGCTCAGCTTATGGAACGCAGGCAGCAGATGAAACAAAAAAGAGCCCGACTTCTGAGTAATACTGCACCTGTTCAACCAGCTAACACCACAGCTGCAAGCAATGTAACAACAACTGCTCCTCCAAATCTAAATAATACAAATGTTAATGCATTTCCTGGGAAACAATCTCAGAATTATGCAAATAGTTCTACCCAAAAATATCCAGATCATGGCAATTCCCAATATCAACAAGATCAATATAATGTGCCTAAAACAGCATACAACAGGGGTAATAATAACAAAAACATTGATCCTCAAGATAGATTTGAATCATATCAGAGCATGAGTGATAATACTTATCCAACAAATGTAAACTTTTCTGCTCCTCCGCCTAGCTTTCTGCCTACAAGTGGATCTAACAAATCTATTCCAGGCTTAGATTTAGTACCTGAGGTTGATAAGTCATATGATTCTAATGTAAACCAAGAGGTTGTAGATATCTCAGAAGAACAAACAGGAGTAACTGGTCATAACAAAGCCCCAGATTATACAACAATTTCCAAAGGAATCAATAATATTCTTGGTGATGAGAAAATTATGAATATTCTATCCATGGTTCGTGGACAATCTTCGCAAGATTACTCAGCTAGTGCTCCGAATATGAATACTCCAAATATGAATAATCCAAACATGAATAATCCAAACATGAATGCTCCAAATATGAATGTTCCAAATAGGAATATTTCAAAGATGAATGCTCCCATGCATGGTCCAAACATGAATGCTCCAGGACATTATAATTACAATAATCAAAACAATATTCCTTATGGCCATGGGAATAGGAATCAGAATAATCAAAATAATAGTTTCAATAATCAACAATATGATAATAGACAGAACATGCCTTTCAACCGTCAAGGACAAAATTATGGAGGACAACTAAATCGGGAAATAGATACTAGTTATCCACCTCCAAAGAGAATGCATGATGATATGTCCCAAGATCAATATAATTATGAAGGAAATGTGCAGTTTGGTGGGAATAATATGCCACCATCGTATGACAATGGGCCTCAGCGGGCTGGGCCTCCACATGTTGGTCCTCCACGGGCCAACATGAACCCACACAGACCTCCAATTCGCCCTCTGATGCAAGAAATAACAGAACACCCAGCCATGAATGAATTTAATCAAGGCCCACCTGACTTCAATCAAGGCCCTCCTGACAGAAAAATGTTCCATGAAAGTAATGTTAACCCCGTTGCAAAACAGCCTATCCACCCCCAATGGATAGATGAACCTTTGTTCACACCGTCCCTAATTGTTGAATATGAGCACAAGCCTCTCAGATTAAAAGGTAATATCATATGTTAGCAGTCATAATGACTATTGCCACAAACTTGTAAAGGCCCCGACTCCACCACCAAAGCAGAGACAAACAAGGTGGAGTTAAGATGTGTATCAGCTATAGTGCCATCTACCACAACTGTGCAGAGGCGCATCTCTGTAGGTATTCGGACAAGCAGAGGACTGTGCTGGATAGAGTAGAGCTGAAAATATGTGCAGTGAGCGTTTGATATTTGAATGTTGACTAAAAAGAAATCAAAAGGAAGTTGGTCCATCTTTTAGATTAGCAAACAATTTTGCATGTTTGTACCAATGACGTTACAATGCATTTTTTCAACTGAGTCACTGTTGCTTACAATTTTTTTCTCATTGTGACAGCAAAAGGTCCCAATCTCGAACATAAATTCATTATAATTTTGGTTACTCTAATGATTTGTTAGTCTTGCACACAGTGGCTTCTGTATAAGGCATTCTGAACTTGCCGCTATAAATCTATTGTCACCATACATTGAACTTCGATATGAGTCCCAATCAGTTTAAGGTTGTTTGTTTTCTTTGCTAGTTTAAACAATGGACTAATTAATATTTAAATTAATCCATTTAAGGCAGTCGCTCCTTGTAAAGCACTCAGCCGTATCTGGTTAGACTGGAAGCCAATCTCAACATAGTTGGGAAAAAGCTCGGGAGATGATGACTAATTAATATTTAATATCAACGCCCCCATTTCACGCGACCTGATAAGAAAAGACAGGCTTTGCTTACTGCATGTCACATACATCTTGTTTCTCCAGAGTACCGTGGTTAGTCTTCGAAGTTTGGCTCACATCTCAGAATCGCGTTCAGTACTGACCCAGCTCAATCTCAGTGAGAAGCAGCCCACATCTTTGCTTCCATCCCACAATTCAAAAACCGCTGAGCGGTATTCACAGAAGCTGAGGGGCAATGTGTGAATTAGGAGATTTCATTCATCGTATATAATTGAGACAAGAATTATCTCCCGCTTGTGGCTTCTCAACTTTGGTGGAGTCTAGGCCTAATTTATATGAAGTTTTTTTTGTTAAATATAAAGTCTCATTAAAATAACAATGCTTAAAGTGCTATTATACACACCATTCAATGGAAATGCATAAGGGTTTGTTAATTTCATGGGACCTTATGTTATGAAATCTTATGTAACTTTGTGACTTGATTCTTATTTTTAAAATAATCTGTCATTTTTGTTCTCTTTTAGCCCGAGATTTTATTGAGCCTGTTCATATGTTTGATTATAATCATAAATCAAAGGATGGTGATGTCAAAAGGAAGGACTTTGATTTAGAAAAAGAGGTAGATGAATTATTTTCGAGAAAACCAAGAAGACCTGAGAAAGAAATTGATTATACACGTGAGAGGTATAGTCGTGATCATTATTCAAGAGATTTTGAAAGAAGAGCACCAAGGGAAGATTTAAGAGATGAATTCCGACCACGAGTCCCTCCTAGAGATGATTATGAGGACAGAAGGCGACTGGATAGCAGGTATGACGATAGAAGACGAGATGAACGCGACGAGGACAGGAGAAGAGATGACCGCGAAAAGTACAGCAGACGTGAGGATATTTACAGAGACCGAGAGAGAGATTACAGGGACCGTGATCATGGCAAGGATGTTAGGAGAGATGAAATAAGGCATCGCAGTAGGAGTCGCGAACGAGATTCTCGTAAAAGGGGACTGAGTAGGGATAGCGAAAGTAGCATTAATCATTCAATTAAAAAATCGAAGGATAAAGATGAAAGTGTGGCAAATACTCCAGCATCATCAAAACACATTGTTATGATAGATGACTTATTAGAATCTCCTGGTCGAAGTATGAGACCTGATAAAATTGTTATTATCCTAAGAGGTGAGTGTGATAATATTAAAATGCTTATTATAAAATTTGAAAAAAAAATAAAGATAAAAAAATCTTGATGTAGGTAAATCTGTATTGTATAATTTTATTTAAGGTCCACCTGGAAGCGGAAAATCGTATCTGGCTAAATTAATCAGAGATAGAGAAGCAGAATATGGTGGTACTGTTCGGATCATGTCTATTGATGACTATTTCATGCAGGAGGGAGAAGTTGAAGAAAGAGACCCATCCACTGGAAAAATGGTGAGTTGATTATAATAATAACCCAATTCTTTAAGTAATATTTTATACATAATATTGATGAAAACTTTTACCTACCTTTTCACATTTTCAGGTTAAGAAACCAACACTAAAATATGAATATGATGAAAGCTCTGAAGAAACATATCTGAATTCATTAAAGAGAGCATTCAAGAGAAGTTTAACTGATGGCTACTTTACATTTTTGATTTATGATGCAGTGAATGATCAATTAAAGTCTTATGCTGATATATGGAACTATGCCAGGCAGAATGGTTTTCAAGTATGTAGAATAATATTAATCAATAAAATAAAAAATGACCATTCTCAATATTTGGGTAACATCAATTAAATTGTTTTTTCATAGGTGTACATTAGTACAATGGAACTAGACCCACAAGTGTGTTTTAAGAGAAATATTCACAATAGGAAATTGGAAGATATTGAAGTTCTTTCTGCTCGATTCTTTCCTACGCCGTCACATCACATACAACTGGACGCGACAACTTTGCTGCAGAATGCAGCCATTACTGAAGTTCAGATGGAGGACGCAGATGATGAAGTCGTAATGGAGGATGCACAGGAACCGGAGGTGAGGCCTCATTACCAAGCTCCAACCAACTACGGTGTTTAATCCTCCTGATGCAACTACAACACAACCTATCATTGTGTATTCTATGTTATTCTACAATTTAAGTATTTATTTATACCTATTTTTCTAATGGAATGTCCTATTTTGTGTTCATTTGGTTAGGGTAGGATTAATAAGTTTTATTTCAGCATTGTAACTAAACTCGTAAGATGCTGCCCCATCACAGGTTGAAAGCGTATTTACATCCAAGTGGGAGAAAATGGACGACGCCGCGCAACTAGGTAGGTTATTGGTTGAATATATTATGTCGTTATTCTTAGTTTAAGTTGAATATTGAAGTTGGTTAGGAATATTTTACTAACCCGTAACACCTCGCGGAGTTGTTAATCGGAGTCTGTATAAGAGATTGTTATTATAATGGGACTAAAAATATTTGTGTGTTGTTTCAGCCCGCCTCGACGGCACCAGCAAGCCTCTCCGGCCATCGCAACTCTCCATGGAAGACTACCTACAACTAGACGACTGGACTCCTAACACAGCAAAACCGGGAAAGAAATCTGTAAGTATAAATACGTATTTCTATTTAGGTTTTGCTTATTAATATCTATAAATTTATTAACAGTACGGGTATTAAATGTTGAGAATTTTATCATCCCCTCTAACTAAGCTTAATATGGCTTTTGTTTGAAGTGGGTTTAGATGTGTAATGCTACAGGTAAAGTCCGAACTCGCGATTCTCTTTATATCATTTGGGACTTGTTTACATTTGCTTGTGATATGGTTGTGGAAATGTGCTGGGCGTCTTACGTCCGATTTCCGATTAAACACGAACGGATCTTCTTTACAAATGTTACATTAGCTGCCAAAAGGTATGCGGCGTAAATCATTATTACCTACTTACCTACCTATATTTATTAACATGACGTACGTGATTCTTTAATGGATTTTAATTGTATTAAGTTGTTATTATTATTACATTCACCGCTTGGTGATTTTCGATTCTTTACGGATCGACTTATCTTTCAACAATTTTACAACCATATCTCTACTCAAAATTCTGGAGAACTTATGACTTAACTTTTTGATTGAATGCCCATTTAGCTGCGTTCTTATCCGAAATTTTACAAAAAAAAAAAAACATTTTCAAAAGTGTACTAAAGAATTAAACGTTTTGAAGCATTTTTACAAACCAAACGTTCGTTTCTATTATTTTGTCAAACTATTAATAAGTGAAAAATTGGGAAGGTGAGTTATTTTTTAAGTGTATGTCAAACGTGTCACGGAGTGTTTTCATCATGTACTAATTAAAACAGGTACGATGGGCGGACATTGAAGAAAGAAAGCAACAAGAGAAGATGCGCGCTGTTGGATTTGTAGTAGGCCAGACTGACTGGAATCGAATGACAGACCCGACTATGGGCTCTAGTGCGCTTACACAAACAAAATACATAGAACGTGTAAGACGCAATTAAAACATTCTCGTCAGAAGCTGTTATCGCCTGATAAAGTAACTCGTTCAGTCTTGAAGTATGTATAACAATAATAGTGAAATAAAATAAATCTATGTTGTATAACAATTTGAAAACAAAATAGGTATCAATTCAATTAAAAGTATTGTAACATCTTTCATAGTAACTGCATAAATTGAGAGCATGTATTTCACGAACCTGTATGCAGAATGTCTGTGCTTAAAGTTTATTAAACGATAAACTTAGTGTCTATCGAAACTATTAGTAGTACTGCCATTTTGCGCAATTATGATGATGAGGAAAAGATCGAACATCAGCAACCAGAGAGCACACAACGCTATTTACGAAATACTAGCTGTTTCGACTGGGTCTGACTTAAACAATATTTTATACAAGTCAGAAAAAAAGAATATTAGCTAGTTAATATTTGACATAATGAAGAGTGTAGTAGTAGTATCGTTCTTTCACATGGGCAATCCAATACTGTGATGATATCACCACAGTCATCTACGTGAGCTCTTTTGCTGTTTCGGCCTGTTTCCCCCTAATAGATTGTAATGGTGTATAAATTCCTAATTTCACAATGTATTAAAAAAATAATTGTTTTTGTATTGACTTATTTTTAAATATTAAAAAGTCAACTACCCTATGCTAATGTTGGACAGCTTGCCTAAACGACAATATCGTTTCATTATAATGCTCTCCTGGCAGGAAAAACGTTGGTGTTCGGTTTTTAATATTTCCTGTAGGTACATGTGTTTTCTTTCACTGCTAATTCTTTGTCCTGAATAAGATAACTGTCTTTGTTCTCATATTTTATTTAGACATATGCGAATGTGTTGTAAGAAAGAATTAAAGTTCACCATAGTGTGTGAAGTTTTGAAATAGGTATAGTATGTGGCAAATAAAAACTAGTTATTATTATGTTAGGTATTTTTAAAACTTAAGGAGCTTAATTCTTGGGCATAATTGGGGTTTTCATTGTGTTATTAATTGAAACTAGATATTTAGATTTCAATTAATAATATTTTCTATTCATTTTATCAAAAGTGAGAAAGTATGTACATTTTAAAATAATACTTCGTAATAAATCTTAGTAAAATAATTTGTGTATATTTTATTTAACAAAACTTTTTATAAAATTAATTTATTCTTCATCCATTGCGCTATAAAGACCAGCAAAATAAGAACTGCGATTTGGATAACTTTTAAAAACATATTTGTTTTTCGTGTCTTCTGATTTTGTATCATCAGCGGTTTTAACCTTTGTTAATTGTTGTTTATTCGAAGAACCATTGTTATTGTACGGATTTTTTTCACTACTCTTTTCGTTTACTTTATTTTGCTTTCTGGTATCCATTCTATGTGTTTCGGATGTTTCTGTCATTCCGGTTTTATCAATTTTATTAAAAGCAGCTGATTTTGTGATTGCCTGTGTGTCATCGCCTTCTCTTCCTGCCGTCATTATCATGACAGGAGGTGTACTCATTTCTGTCATGTGATCTTTAATGCATTGCTGCAAAATGTGAAGAAAAAACAAGAATGCTAAGAGCGTGAGCGCAGACATTGATGCGCCACTCTTGTGACCTCCTCCATAATTGCTGAAAGAAAAAAAAATTGTATACTAAAATGTTTTATGATGCGCCGGAATTATTATTATAAAAGCTCTTATTATAAGAACAGATTGAAAATTATCATATAAAAAAAAACTTCACTCGTCGGTACGATTTTGGACATTGTATTGAGCCATCGAGCCAGCTCTGCATTTGGCCCAAAGATCGACCTAAGATTGACAGCTATTTTGCCCGGTATTACCAGGTTCGGCAAAATCAAGCACCCAAAATAAAAAAGATGTCCAAAATAATTTTCGACGTAAAATTATCATGATAAAAATAACAGAAAACACTAAAGCCATAAAAAGTAACAGAGCTGCAGATGCGTCATTTTATAATTTCAGGCGTATTTAAAACCGTTTGAAAGACAATATTTTAACTCCCGCAAAGTTTTCATCAACGGCGTGCGTCTTTAAGATATCGAGTGTCAAGGGGTTATTTGAACCGCAGCTGGCGTTTTGCCCCGATCCAAATCATTTAAGGAATTGTATTAAACCCTGCGCAGATGTAGCTCTGGTGATCATCTGCAACTTTGCATTTTCTTATATTAATTGACCCTTGACTATAATTTGAGTTCGATAGACACGTCCAAAAAGAAACAATAAAATTGGTTTTCTCCTAAAAGATTTTTATAAAAAAAAAAAAAACTAATTTTTGCAGTTTTACTCTTCCGTTCATCCATCTTGACATCACTAGTGCAAGCTCTCAATTCGTGTTAATTGTAAAAAAATATGAGCGTAAGGTCTCATTGATTTGTGTGCGGGTTTACACTTAACTTATTTAGGAAAATACTTACTGTTTTGCAGAAGCCCCGTGTGATGGGGCAGATGGCTCGTACGCATAATATACGTGGTGGTCGTGAACTGGTATTTCTGAATATCTATACCAGAAGATACAAATCAGATGTAAATAAAAAATGTCAAAGGCATTATAAGGAAAGAGATCAATTTCATATACTTTGATTTCCTTAATTATTTGTCTACTTTAAACAGATAATTAAAAGCAGCCCTTGCCTACTTTGTCCGCAGCTACACGCGAGTTTAAGGGGTATATAATTAGCAAAGAAACAAAAAAATAAAAATGTAAACCATTCGTCTTTCAAAGGCTAAAAAAAATATTTTTATTTTGAGGCAATTTAAACTTTAGTTGACCGTTATTGTTCCTTCAATCCATGCTAAAGTGCAAATCGCTCACCTGTCAGTCAGTTGCTTTGTTCCAAGTCCCACTTGGGACAGAAGATTTTCCAACGTCATCTCACTATAACACAGTGTCAACGAATGTCAAGGTTTAACTGACTGATGACGACGGGATGTGCAAGCACCCATGATACATAGTACGCTCTACTTACTTTGTGTAGCAGTTGTCTCTTATGTGAAGTTATTATAGCGGTATTTCCAAGTTAGTTTCTAGAAATCACGCTAATCTATGTCGAGAGTTATGCATTTTAGAGGCAGGTAGAGTTAAAAGAAAATCCAGAAATAATAATTATTTTTTATTAATTTACAATCACAAGCACACAAGGACGTCCTCAATCACTCAGTCGCACAAAATATACATAAATACTAACTATTAAGTGATATAAATATTAATTTATATCACATATAACTTTTTACATCAGTCGTCAATAATCGAGAAACTGGCGGAATATTACATCGTTTATACAATAAACAATGTGCCAATTACGCAACATTTTACAATACTCACTTCTAAGGGTTTCATGGAATGTATAACAATGTGGGACAAGTTTACCGTTTACACATTTACGCCTAAAATAAATTAAATAAATAAATAATTTAATAAATTATTTAAACACTATACTTGACGCTGTTTCAATAAGAGCGATGGGATAACTCGAGCAAAATATGCCAACGTAGTTAATTGCGTCAGTAGTTTACATAATACTTCAATGTACCCACCGACTTTAAAACGAATCTTATTTTGACTATTTAAATATCCTTCAATTATCTGCGGAAACGGAATTTAAGAAATGCCAATTCCAAGAGGTAAAACTTTGGAAACGATAAGCTACTTATTAGATTTGTTATCACTAATTCTGAAGTCACGCAAGATGTTTTGGCGGATTTTTCTGTTGGCATTAAACTTCATTGCATTGGAGATACATTTGGCGACAATCAACTCCTGAACGGCCTCGACGACCAGCCTCATAGAAGTCATCGAAAGTGCCTCCGGATTGCCTCTCCAAAACGAAGCTTGCAGCGTAACTGTGAAAATCAAACATTTTAATTAGTCTCTATTCTTGAACTTTGTGGTGGTAAAATATATTTAAAAATTAAATGGAAATAAGTATTTGTCCAATCATTGATTCAATGTCTCACATTAACTTTTAAAGACTATAGAATTGATTCATTCATTTAACGAATTGTAATGGTGTGTGCTTTCTTGCTACTTATGAATTTATTGTTATAATTTCTACCACGCACAGCTTTTCGTGAATTCGGGGAAATTAATTGCTTTAATTTTCAATGACTTCACACTTAAAAATGCATAAATGGAGGCATGTATAATTTCACCTGTTAGCCATAATCCTACCGGATGAGTCAGTACCGGAATGTAGGTATGTGTTGTAGGCATTGATTGAGAATAATAAACCAAGAGAAAGGAATACTTACGTTCCGAATTGACAGAACACGCTCTTGGGGCCGATGTCATCAGAGCACTCAGTGTTAGCATCGCAGACGTATTTCTGCAGGCACTTGTCATCATTGGTGCCGAATGACCTTACGTAGGTTTTGAACATGGCAATGCCGGCAAGCGCTGCGTCACTGACTGAATCTTTGCGTCCCATCGATCTCGCTGCCAATGACCTATGAGAGAATGAAGTCTTCAGGGCGTCCAAAAGATTTACGACGATGTTGATGAACTGCAAGAAAAAAAATGAACGTTTAAAACATGATGTTTGGGTCATAGAAGCCTGAAAAAGAATCACATGATATTCTGAAGTTATATAGTTTTATATTAAGACTGCTTTGCATTCGTCGTCACTAAAGATGATGGCTTACAGATAACTAATTGCATAAAGGGAGAAGGAAGGATGGGTAGCGTACCTCTCCAGCCTGCTTTGCCATGGAGGCGACCTGGTCGGGATCTTTTGCACCGAGCACCGTCGACAGAACCGCAGCCAATATACCCTGAAGCAAGCGAGAAGCAACACCGTCTCCGTAACCAAATTTTACTATTTACATTCCAAAGATAGGAAAGACCTCAAGGAAAAAATAAATATGAATTTTGATGATTAAAAATATAATAGATAGAAGTGTATACTAAAGTGATTTCTCTGAGGTGATCCCTGGACGTGAAGGTACTAGTTATTTGTAGTGAATTAAGGCTTCTATGCTACTTGACAAATGATGCCTACTACAGGTGAGGGTCAAATTACGTGGTGCTTTTTACATTATTGGAGTGATTTTAATTAACCTTCTAAATAAATATCAATCAGTATCTACAAAAAAACTATGTTAGTGGATCAGTAGGTATGGATAAATAAATTATATTTGCCATTTGTTTGTTTTGTACATGAACGGTTTCTTCAGACCTGAAGCTTTCGTGATGGATATGGGTTTTATGATTTTTCGTGTTGGAAGGAATTTTACCAAATTAATTTTATACTTTTATGTACCTGCATTGGAGATGAGCCGTTGTCTACTTTGTCAATACCATCGCTTGATGCTCCCCCTCCGAGAATGGCAGTAAGGATCTTAAGACCCATTGATAGTAAGTTGGCCCAAGGTGATGGCGAAACTGAATCGGTGTCGATGCTGTCGCTCTTGTTAGGTCCTGTCGTGCCCGGGTTGAAAATCATTTGCATAAGCATACCTGTAATAGTTATATCAATCGCATTATTAATAAATATCATTCAAGACTACACAAATAAAGTCTTCAGAGCATTATGCTACCTAAAAGCGTTTTGTTTATTTGCTACTTACCGAGCATGTTTGACCAGGAGAAGCCTCCGTCGGAGATAGAGTTAGTCTGAATTTCATCAATGTCGTCCAAAGCAACCTTCTTGAGGGCGTTGGACTTCTCGGCGAATTTACGCTCTTCTGCTTGTACTTGCTGGGGCATTGGTAACGAGTTGCTGTAATATTGCGGATTATGTGTCCGCACGCTACTCGTAGCCTGAAAATAAGAATGGTAAGTCAAATGAGCGATCCTTAGGTCAAAAGTTTTGATCATCCGGAGTCTGTGAACATTTTGCTTTCATTAAAGTGGACATAGGTAAGTATGAAATATTTTGGTAAGTAGAGATTAAACCATACCTGTGAAATAAGAGGGACTTGCTGAGGATAGGCCAGCGTATGGAGAATGGCCGATGAACTTATTAGCGCCAGCAGCGCCCATCCCGTTACGGTGTGATGCATCTGTTGACAAAGAAAATGCTAGTAAGTAATCTTCAAAGCATTATACTTAACGTTACTTGAACCTTAATTTCTTAACGCGTAATTGTTTCAAAATAAACGTTGCTGAGAATAAATTTAATTGTGCTCTCGCGCAATGGACGTCGATTAGAAAGTGTTCTGATGAGTGATTCGCGCGAATTGATTGCTGCTTTGAGACTTGCTTAGAAAGTAGCCCCTAACGTCGCCTTCTCTGTATTTTTACGAGGATGCCTGCGTCATTAATTAGAGGACGTTTGCTTTTATCTCTTTTTAAATACGATTAATTAACCGACGCGTTTTAATTTAAATACCTTTTTTAAGTAGGTATTCGATATTTTTTATTATCGTCGCTTTGCGTAATTTACACAAGTGTTCAGCTACAAAAAATATGGTATAAATACCTAATAGGTATTACCTACCGAGTTTATGGTTACGTACATGCAATGTAGTTCTGTTCTAAAAGAATAAAAGGTAGAACGAATTATTAATTCCATCATTTTGGGTAGTTGTACGTTAAGGCATTAGGGCTAGCCGGCTAGTCCAAGCCTGCCATCCGGTGTAGAAGTGTGTTACTCGCATGTCCGACAGCCCTCGAATGCAGGTGACCCGGTCTTTGTAACTGTTCTTTGGATGTCACCTCTTACCATGGTGCCCACCTACTTAATAAGGTGCTAGTTATATAAATTGACGCAAATTTTAACAGTTCACCATGCACGGAATGTCAAACGGTCTACTTTCTTTGACCGATAAAAAAGCATTAGCACCTGCTACGACTTCCGGTTTCACTTTACAAAAATTATATCACGGCGACGGCCAGGAAAATAGAAGTTGGAAGTTTCATGTTTTTACACGGGATTATTTTAGTTCTGAGTTTGTCGTTGACCAGTCGAAGAAACGAGTTACATACGTATGTTTATATCGTGGTAAAACAGAGGAGCGCGGGCGCACCGGTCGCCGGTGACAGCGGGTCCGTCGAGATTCTCTCTGGAGAAATTTGCTGTCGCAAGACTTGCGCCGTCATCACTTATGTTTTATGTATGCTTTGTTGCCGCTATATGCTGGTAAACCGCTACATACATGATGCTATTTATGTAATGACTTCGTCCAGGCGTCGTCAATAACTATCCATATGTAACAAGTGTCAAAACGGCGTAAATCCGTTTTCAAAACTTTTGTCGGGAAAGTTGATTTTCTCATTGAGAACTACTTTAAAAAGAGATTTCGTTTTCTTATCGCGTCGTTTATTGTTTTGGTGTTAAGGTATGTTATATCGATTAACTTATTGATCGTTTTGAAGGTGTCTTGACCCCTTAACCCAGTAACCCTGGGCTGGCGCGGGTTACTGAACTTAGCTTTGCAACGCACGAGAAACTCAGCCTCACTTTCGATCGTCGCGGATCTTCACGCTTGGACCGACCTACATTTGCATAAACTAATAAAGATAAGAACTCTTACACAAATAATACCTAATAAGCAGGTGTGTATCTACCTGCTATAAGTAGAACTCTATAATTAAAATCCATAAAATTTTTCGTGACTTATTTTAAAAGAGTTTTTATTGACATACGCAATACGTTTTTGTTTTTAAAGGAAATTTGAATTTTATACCATGAGAAGAAGACACAGTTGCCAAAAGCTGAAAGAGGTTTATGAATAAACTGAAGAATTGACTGTTAGATAAATATTCCATTAAACTATTAAATACTTATATAAATATAAATATTTCCTATTTCTTTGATCTGAGAATATTTCATAGAATATCAGGTAAATGATACTGTCTGGTAACGCAGAACGGCTGGCGCAAGGCGCGGCATACATGGCGATGGGTGAAAGCAACTCGGTCCGGTCGCGTGTGTTCCATTGCCGTGCAAGGTTAACGTTTTTCTAATTTCGGAGCGAGGACTCAGACCTGCTATTACGTTGTGACCAACTGGCTCCCAACTTTCATCGGAAATTCACCGTGGAAAAATGAGAATCGCAAATTTCACCAGCCGTTTGGCAATTTTCCTCTTGTGCGTGCCGAGACGTGAGATTTTCTTTTGTAACGTCTCGACGTACATGCGAGTATTGTTTGAAAAACTTGCATGTACAGTTTTCTTGGTTTTCCTGCTTCTATATTTAAGAGCAAGAAAGTTTTTGCCAGAGCATCTCTTATCCTTGTTTTCATCTTCAATGTTTTTTCGGCTTTTTCGCTGAGTGACCGCCAGCATGCAATCCGCTTTCTAAAACCATCCGTAAGACCGTGCGTGTTTGTACGCGGATATGAGCATGGACTGAAATGTATTCAGTTGTAATAAATACGAATGAATATTACCGTTGAAACTAGGTATCTGACTGTATTTTTAATTTATATAATAGTTACGTTACCTATTATATTTTTTATTGATGATTTTTTCAAATTAAAACTGAATTTTTGTACCTACCTATTCGATTGGTATGTATAATTTATTTATGTTTGTTTTATCCTTCAACATCAAATTAAATTAGTAAGAAGCTTGACCCTTTTTTGATAACCTACCTAAACAGTGAAGTGTTATGTCAATGATATTTCTCAAATCGGAGCATGGTCCATACGTCCATAGTTGGACAGTTATGTTTAACATCAGTTTCACCAACTAACGTTACACTTGATACGATAGAGTCGCATCATCGGTTCTCGCGATTGATTACTTCTAGCTGTAATGATAAAGTACCAGTGATGTTCCACAAAGTGATCCGTAGGCGCGTTACACACCGTTACCGAGTTCTCGATGCGGATCAATCGTACGGTACACCTGATTCAAGATGCACATGTTCAATTTGGGTCGACGCCTACTTTAACACTTCAATCGTGTCAATCACCGTTTCACATTTAAATCATGTAGGTAGCCACCTGTTTGGTATGTTCCGCATTGTGTCTGTGTACTAAACTAACAAGCGAAATATTTGACCCTACTTACATGATAAATAAGAATTTGTATACCTCATTTAAGATTGTATCTTATCACGTACCTAAAAAGATTATGTCCAAACATTCCAAAGAATTTAATAAGAACAAAAATAATAAGAGAAAGAAATTTCTCCGCGCATCCGAAAGGGACCGCCGAAGGCCGCGGGCAAGGTGTCAGTAGGTACATAATTTACGTTTTAAAATCTTTTCGATTACCCAACGTTGCCGGTGAATGACGAGTTTGCCTCTCACGTCCGCCGAAACAACTTTCACTTTAAAGTTTTTTGGACATGAGTGTATCGAGCATTTCGGAAGTCTCGCTTCAAGATGACGACAGCGATGGTTTATCGTCGCGACTAGGATGTTGTTTGTAGCTTTCAGCATTTGTTTGTTAGGTAACGATATGAAAAAAATATGTCAGCAATGGAATAACATGATAATTTGGCCGTGCTTATTTTCTTAGTTTTCCACGTGAAGACATATTTTAGAGCGCAACATAAAATATGAAACTTCAGCCCGGGTAATGGACGGCGGTAACAAACTAATATTGTGCATTTTTCTAAAAAGATACCCATCGAAATGGCCACGATATTTGCATGATGACATAACATTATCAATTTCTGGGAATACATAATCACGTTCTAGTAGGTACTCGTGTTTATGTTAGATCGAGAAACGCGGCGATGGGACCGGGCAGCCGGCACGCAAGCGGATTATTGGCCATTCCGATCGCAGCAGCTTTCCTCGCCACTTTCAACACGCGCCCGCGCACGTTTCAAGACTTTTAATTACTTAAGAACCTGTCACAAGTATCATAACACTCGTCAAGCGTCAAGATCTCATCTTTTGTTTACAAACTTTTATGGAAGGTAGAGAAATGTTGCTGGTTTATAAATTTTCTAATAAAGTAAAAATTTTAAAAACTCCTTTTACATAAATGAGAAAATATTAATCTATCATGAAATTATAATTAAAATACCCTTGCTATTCCTAAATGAACTTGAATGTTCGACCAGAGTAAATGGATTGATTCGCTCTATTTGAAGAATAGAGCAATTAAACGAGCCACCGGATGAGAATTTAAAATTGATTATCATTAGCAACGCGACTATCTATCGTAAATCCAACATGTTACGAGCAAAAAATACCGTTGGAAAATCTCTTTGTAAAACGTTATTTTTCAATGCGCCTCGCATCATTGTTACGTCAAATTAGCCGCTCAAGAATGTTTTGTCTCTCTGTATTCTTTAGATTCCCCGCGACGAATTCAGGGTTGGAACGCATTATGTGAACATTTTCACATTTTAGAAAGCGAAGGTTTATATTTACATGACTAAAGCGGACAGTGAAAATAATATGCCGTGTGGAAGTTCATAACGAGTGTGAAATGTTCGTGACTGATAAATTCATTGTTCCGTCATTTGTGAATTGATTTGGTGGGTGTTTTGTTTGTTTATTTTAAATTCAAATTCAAGCAGGTTCATTAATCTTTTAACTTACTATGGTCCAGAAAAAGGTTTAAAGCTTTAATTTCCAGATTTTATAGTTGCTGTAAAAGTCATAGTTTTAAGGATATGCACTTTCTTATTTTAAGCTCTTAGCTTAAAATAAGAAAGTGCTGGCTGTAAAATATCGTAAATGTTGCAAAAGTAGCTATTTCTATAAATCAATGGTAAATTACAATTAAGGCTTTGAAGTAATCAGTTATTAACTTATGTAAAAAAAATGTCTATCTAAAATTTTTCTTCATCATCTTAAATTACAACTTAATAGCAGAGCATTAGATACTAATTAATATACATACTTGAAAAATATATACAAACGTTTGCATTTGAATTAAAATATTTATGCAAAAACTAATATAACTAGCTTTAATTATTATAACATATCTGTCATTCAAAAAATATTTCACAAAAAAATTTGATACTTCATATATCAATTTGTTTATTCACTACACAACTCTAATATTTTTTTACTGTAATCACTAAATTGATTTAAGCCTTTCATTAAAATATAAACAAACATTTTGTATCACCAAAATCACTTGTGAAACACCTTATCTATTCTATCACGTGGTCACTTGCAATCATCAGCGTCCTCCAACTTTCACACGATTCCAGACACGAACACTTCATTATTTCCACTGTCCTAAGGGACTCTTAAAACCTTACCTTATCTCGTTCTGGGAGGTATATCACTAACACTGAATCACGTTATCTTCCACGAGGTAGCTATATCGTCACCGGTGAAAGTGCGTGTTGCCTGTGCGAGAGTTAAACTTGCAATGAGTGTTGCGCCTTGAACTTCACTATATATATATGATGACCCAGTTATGGTGGCAGCGGCTAACTGTGCTAGTCGGTCTGCCTGTCCGTGTGTCCAACCTGTTCCCATCCCATTGCACGGACCGTTCCCGACTGGACCTTGTCAAGGACATTCGGTTACCGAACCTACAACACCCTGCTGGCATTCAATGTTTGACATTCCTTGGTGCAACGGACATGTTAATTATCTAACGGCCACAGGAGCATACCTTTGAAAATGATAGGATAAGAAAGAGCTTATCTATTATGTACTTATATGAATTTGTTGCTAAACATTATTTTTGGTATTGTTCCAGGTAACTTGTTGGATATCAGAGCCCAAGCGACTTTTGGTCAGGTAAAATGCACTGGATGGTAGGTTCAATATTCAAACTTTAGCAAAAGGTATGATCAAGAGTCTAGAAAACCACAGCAAAGCCTGTAGGTACCTATCGTCAATGCTTGGGTGGTCTGTCTAGCAAAAAGGCTAACAGCACAATGAAGTTTTATGTGTGAGCCAGAATAGCAATGGTAAACGCTCTCCAATACTTCATTAAACTTGTATACAATAAGATATTATGTACCGTTAATTTATGCTTTGGGTGTTCAATGAAATGGAGAAATGTTACAAGAGTAATCATCACATAGCACTCGATTCTAGGCAAAAGGATTTTGCACTGCAAGCAGTCGTGTGGCATCCTGGGTAAATATGTTATCATTATATTGACACATGCCCACTAAAGAAAGGTACTTATTTAAAAGAATACCAACAAACTCTTTATCATCTTCTACTAATGCACCCCCTTAGGACGTTGATCAATGATTGGTTCTACATATCCCTCTGGCTCGATCGATTGCGCTTCGATTTGATGGAGCACGTACCACAAACTTGAGTGCTCACTCGTCAATCGATCACATAAAATTAGGTCCAATCTCGCATCTTTCCCATCCGCTGGCTTTGTCCCCTCAGCTACCTTTCCCAGTAAAGTTGATGTGTCTCGTGGAAACTGAAGCGAATAACGCCTCGTCTCAATGGGCTACATTCTCTAGCTTCTCACGCTTGTCTTAAGTACTTAATGACACAGCGATCACTTAATTGCTTGGGCCTAGAAAAGGTATGTCTAATTTGATTTTCTTTCAATTAATGCTGGATTGAATTCTTGATTGGTTTATTGAGTTATTTTGCTTGTGCGACTGCATTGTTCAGTTTTCAAAGCGAAGATATTGTGAATGAAAAATATATCATCTGAGGGAATTGAAAGCGGTTTTTGCTGGTATGAAATTTTAATTGACTGTTGATTAGGACTACTATATGAACGAGGAAACGAGGGAAGAGTATTGATTACCTACTACTGAGAATTTTCAATTCAACTAGACTTTTTGTTAATATTTGAATATTTCCAGGTTCGTGGTCTTCTGGTGTGCATCTGAAGAGTTACATGTGAGTTGCTTATTTGTGCTTAATTTTGTTCGTGTAATAACAATAACTGATTGCATCAGATCGATACTTTTCGCTGTGTATTCTAAACAACATTTTATTTACTCAAGATATTTTAAAACGCTTTAATTGCTTACCGCTATCTATTAACATCAATTTTTATTAAGACACGGATTGATAATATCAACCTGCGTCATCAGATGCAATATATTCAAATGATCTCTTAATTATAACGGCGCTATCATTCTTTTAATAAATAAATTCAAGCATAATATATAATGAAATAACTAAGAAAGATTAAACATTGTTTTGCAAAAAGGGTAAAGGTCAAACAAAACTGGGTTTTCACTCCATACCTAAACTACCATCTTACTTAGGTACACATATACCATCTCATTATACCTACAAGACTATAACATTCATATCTAGTTTTTTTATTATTCTTCCTAGATATTAAAGTAAATATAGCTTGTTTAATTAAGAAGCAACAATTAATGACGCGCGGTTTAGCTGAACATCCGTTCGCTACGGTGCATTTGATGTGAATCTATGTTGTCCGTTTGTAGAATAGTGGGCCAACAGCTTGTGCTTGTGTGTATGGCATTTATTTTTACTTTGAACAATAAATCTTATGCGTTATATCGTGTTTTAATTACTCTTAAATAATTACCTTTTAGAAGATGGTTCGTTAGAGCTGGGCATAGCGAGATACGTAAATAAATAGAGTAGTTTTTTTATTGTTAGTAGCAGAGGAGCATTTCTTTTGGTAACTAAACTAGTGCTAGTGGAATTAAATCAGGGGATGCTTTGTTTAGACCATAAATGTAATAAAGTAGTTCTGAAATGTGTAAATAAAGAGCAAGGTGATAAACTAGTACCAACGTGAGTAGCTGCGTACATTGTTTTGAATTGTTAATATATTTATTCTTGTATCATTAATTAACTGGCCCAACGAATGAAAGTTGGAATGCATGGAAAAACAAGAATTTACTTTCGCTAGCTTCCTTGCTCACTAAAAAGAGGTTACTCAAAGACGAATTTACTGAAGTCAATAAATTTAAATGTTTTTGTCATTGAGGGTTTAATGTGTACTTAAAATCGAAAAGAAATTAATGAAAGTTGGAATACGAGGAAAAAATAAAGAATTACTTTCATTGGCTTCCTCGAAGTTAGTCAATGTAGGGGGTCGCAGAATCGTTCATTATGAACGGAGGACACGAGCTAAGAGCAGTGACCTGCCGCTGACTCATTTTATCGCATTTCACTTTCTTATTCGGAAAACCCCACTTATCTGAACGAACATTCTAGACAAGCATATCCTTCTGGACTAGACTTACTACGTCATAATCCTAAGACGGAACAACATCCATCGTCAATTGAGAATTAAAATAATATACTTTAATCTCACGACTTAATCGTGGAATGACTTTCTCGATGCATAGAAAGTGACCTCGGAGTAAGTAGAGGGTTAAATATAAAACGTAAACTGACTACAATTTGTATAAATATGAGAATTGAAAACTATCTTAGATAAATATTTTTAAGCAAGTAGATTCTGCAGGTAGCTTGTTTCTTTACTTCTTGAACGCCCTTATTAAAGCTTTTATTTTTGGAAGAGCAAATATAAATGGGGTCTATGTTTGAGTAAAGGGCAGAATACATATCAATTAGGTACTTGCAAACCTATAAGTAACAGAAGCATATAAAGTTTTAGTCTATCCATGGGGTCTCTAGTAGAAATCAAGAGTCAGCCTCTTCATCTAATTGGTGCACTAAGGATAAAATCTGTGTTATCACATCGATTGATTAAGGGTAAGACCTTTAGGATAAAATCTGTGTTATCACATCGTTTGACTATGTGCAATGACCTTCTGCTACAAGTGATGTCTTCATGACAATATAATGCAGCTGGACCTGAGGAATGCAACTACCTATGAACTTAAGCACCTTTTGCGTTTACTTACTGAAAATGGGACGGAAGAAAATTAATATAATAAGCACCTCCATAAACATCAACAACATAGAACAGAAACGTAGATAGCTGCGTGTCCGGTAATATTTGTCAATTTGCATGTAGCTGCCACCATTCGAGGGTAACTGTAAAGTTGGAATGTGAGCTCGACTCGCCTGCCTACTTCTCTCGTCCACTGATCTAAATATGAGGAGCAGTTTCGATAATCATCGGACTTGAATGTGCATAATCTGGTTAATGTCTGCTGACGTTCAAGCTATCGATGTAGGTTTGATATCAGTAAGTATCAATCAGCTGCTTTAAGCATCATTTCTTGATCACTTTATATTGAATCCGCAAGCTGATAAAATGTTCAAGAGTATCGCTTCAATATCGAGGAGGAGAAGTGATGTTTCCATGAAGGTATGTTCTCAAAACATCGGGAGTCTCTAACTTTATATCTCGTGTAGGTTTCACCTGTAGAAATGAGTATCTACCAAGTGCAAATGTTATCAAGCAGGTACAATACAAGTGTGTCGCAGTGGATTAGGTCACTTTGATTGGCGAGAAAGCAATCATGATTAACCTATTCTTCAAACATAAGTCATAGATGATCACTTTTAGTATCTATTCACCGAAGACGGAACTTGGGAACTAGGACACCATCATCTCGTCCCCATAGTGGTTTTATATGAACCGCAGAGGGCGGGCCCGGTACTACAGTACTCATCACGAAGGTATGGGGTCAAATGCGTTGAAAGTTGCTATTTCGGTAACACGATAATCGTAGCTCGTTGAGATAATACCTGTTTGAATGAGCTGCATAATTGGCCAGCCGCAGTCGTCAGTATCTCGCCAAGTAAGAAGAAAAGGTAAGTGCTGTCTCTAGAGATATGAATTATGAAATAAGTATCTAATACCTTTATCTAAGAAAATTATCCGTACTTAGGTATATATATAATTATGTATCCGTAGATATAGGTATATATCTGTAGGTATTAATTAATTTGAGTACAATACAAAAACATATTTAATTCTGTTCTGAACATGAAACCGGAAAGTATGCTTTTCTGACAAATTGTCGACCTGACCTCAAAGATACCTGTTGTTCAGTTTAAATATCACAATTCATGGTGTAGTGAGAATTACTTCGCCAGTCTCCTAATTTTATGTGTAAAGAGAATGCAGCCGCCTAGTCGCTATTTCTGAACGAATAATATCTAGGACTTGTGTCCGAGAATTTCACTTCCTAGTTCCGACGCCTTATAATTTGAAACTAATTGGATACTTTGAGAATAGAGAGTTTAAACTATTAGCTTTTTTGTGTAGTGGTAATTGACGAAATTGCATTTGTTTTTACATAAAGGTAAGACACATTACTCAGAAATTAGTTTCAAATATTAGAAGGGGAAAAATGTAGATAGGCGTGTGACTCTAACTAAATAAAGATGTGTTCAAGGTAAACAAATAATACGATATGTAAACATGGCGCGCAGTGGGGCAGTAGGGCATCAGCGAAATGGTAGCTTTCGTTGTTACTGCCAATGACAGACTATTATCAAGGCAAGGCAGCGTGACCTAGAAGGACACGCCGCATTCCGACCGTGTTAGTGGTGGCATGCGTGTCGCCATGACTGTGGCTTAGATTTAGCACTAGAACGGGTGTGGGCTTTGATGATGAATCAGGATTTGTGTAGTTTCCCAAAAGAAATAAAAGTTTATATTTATTTAAATCTCAGAAACTTACTTTTAGAAATAAATAAAGATCTTTTATTTATTTTATAAATATAAATAGTCTGTCTCTCTAATATAAATAGTCTAACTGTCGGAAATACCAGCCGTGATGTTATTTTGTTGTTATTGAAGAGATCATAATGATCATGTTGATCATGTATGTAGGTAAGTAATTATAACAACAAAGCTTAATTATTGTTGTGGTTGCGAAAGCCATAAATTATGACTAAACAAGCTTGATACACTATATTGTCGAGCTTACAAAGCGCTCATCATCAAGCCTCATAATATCACGTATATTGAATAGAGATATTGTGGTAAATATAAGTATAATATTTTCACTCGGCTTTAACAATGGCTTGGCTTTGATACAAATAACAAGTTGGCAATGTCACAGTCATAGAAAGTGAAGACTGCCCCAATGTGAAGCAGAACGGATCGCTAGTACGAAACAACAATGGGTTACGATTACGACTGTAGTGTGGTCCGCCCCTAATTATAAAGTCGCGCCTTCATCGACGCCCCGTGCGTAATCGTGCGTTTTCTGAAGAACAACACTTTCATCTCAAGCTAATCATCAGATCACGATCTTTCTTATTATTTTTATTCGACCGATCCAAAGTCCAATGTTCACTTTGTTTATTTACCGACTATCTTCTTTCTCAGTAATCTGTCTGGTAAATATATTTTTTTATCAAAATTTCCTGGTTTAGGTAACAATTTAAAATATTCTAAAAAAAGAGAAAGCACTTTTTGAATATTCATGTTGAACTGTTCAAATCTAGATCCATGTTGAAATCTAGATCCTACATGAGTCTGCATTATTACCTCTAGGTTTATTATACAAAGTTTAACGACAAAGACGTGTCGTGTGACAAGTGCAACCATAGACGATAAAAATATAGTAGAATTACTAGAATTCAAGTTATTTACCGCTGAAACCTTAAAGAACATGTCCCTAACGTTCGGTGTAATCGCAGGATACATAACCTAACAAAAATGCTAATTTTTAAGTCCAATAATTACCATTTAATAACACTACGATTAAGAGTTTATAACATGTATAAAGAAAACTTTAATTTCCTTTTACTTGCCCTGTCCTCCATAATATATAGAAAGTTTTTATTAATGAGTTTTTAAGTCGCTGGAATAACGATTATTTTCCTTTCCCTTGAATGAAGGGCTACTCTACTAGGAAAATATTATCTATCCTTAGAGTAAATAAAGAATACGGGTTTGCCCCGTTATCAAAGTGGGCTAAGGTTACGAAAAAATAATTTGCAAAGTCAAAGACTTCTTTTATTTAATTAGGTCATGTGAGCAATTGTAATGTGTCTAAACAGTCCTTAAACACGCCTCTAAGTGCCGATAAAATCTGTTTGCATTCGATTACAATGTGCAGTTTACATAAAACACTCATTAGCAACTTTGCACACATTATTATAAACGAATACATACTTTAATTATGTAATAGGTATTAAGCACGTTCAGTAAATTATTTCAGCCTTTTCAGTAACAATAGAAATGAGAACGTTACATAAGTTTCAAGCTGAAAACATTTAAGAGCAATATTTTTTTGAAGTGATACTTACATGCGTAATACCTATGTACCTTTTACTTTATTATCTTAGCTAGGTAGGTACCAGCCTGGCTCCACTACGCTTCCTCCAGGCGAACATCAACCACTGCGCCCGTGCCCAGGATCTGTTGCTCCAAAGCATGGCGCAGTGGTCGATCAACATCGCCGTGGTCGCTGAGCCGTACTTTGTCCTTCCCAGGGATGACTGGGTTAAGGACCTTAGCGGCTCAGTGACCATCATATCGTCGGCCGCCGCTGGTACTCCTTCCCTCGAAGGGGTGAAGAGTGGAAGGGGTTGCGTCGCAGCACGGTTCGGGGAGTTAGTCGTCGTGGGGGTGTACTTCTCCCCGAGCCGAACTCTCGCCGAGTTCCACAACTCCCTCCTGGAGTTGTCCGTCGTCGTCGGAAGTTATTCCCTCCCCGTGATAGTGTTAGGGGACTTCAACGCCAAGAACTTGGCCTGGGGTTCCCGACGCACAGATGCACGGGGTAGGATGGTGGAGGACTGGGCGCTGGAAGCAGGCCTGGTCGTCCTCAATCGGGGTTCTGTCCCCACGTGTGTACGGATGCGGGGCGAGTCAGTGGTGGATATCTCGTTCGCCAGCCCCGCTCTGCTACCGCGTGTCTTTGACTGGCGCGTGGAGGAGGGGGTGGAGACCTACTCCGATCACCGGTACATCCGGTTTGACGTCTCCGCCCAGAACCCTAGCGCGCCGGTCCTGCAGACCCCGAGTGGTCCACGTTGGGCGCTGAGGCACCTTGACCGGGAGCTTCTCCTGGAAGCCTCAGTCGTGCAGGCCTGGGTGTCATCACCGGACAGGCCCGCCGACATCAACGACGAGGCGGAGTGGTTCCGGGAGACCATGTCCGAGATTTGTGACGTGGCCATGCCCCGAGTCCCGCCAGGACGCGCCCGACGCCAGGTGTACTGGTGGTCTCGCGAGATCGCCGCCCTTCGAGAGGCGTGCGTCGCTGCGAGGCACCTGTACACCAGACACCGCAGGCTGCGCATCCGCCCTCCGGATGCAGAAGCCAGGGAAGCAGAGCTGTACGAGGGTTACAGAGCTGCGAAGACCGCCCTCCAGTGGCCATCGTCCAGGCCAAGGAGGTGGCCAATGCGGAGCTGCTGGGGTCTCTGGACAGGGACCCGTGGGGCGCCTGTACAAAATGGTGCGGGCAAGCTCCGCCCATGGGCCCCCCCGCTGACCCAGAGTCTTCGGCCTCAGCTGGTGGAGGAGGTGGTGAGCGCTCTGTTCCCTTCGCGCGGGGAACACTCTCCCCCGCCCATGGCTCTGCAACCCGCGGTGTCAACGACGGACCACACTTCCGACGACGACGATGTCCCCGAGGTGACTGGGGTGGACCTGAGAGTGGCGGTGGCTAGGCTGAAAGCCAAAAACACCGCCCCAGGGCCTGATGGCCTGCCTGGCAAGGCCTGGGTCCTGGCCCTTGAGGCTCTCGGGCCTCGACTTAGGGGCTTCTCAGCGCATGCTTGGAGAGGGCCAGTTCCCACTTCGTTGGAAGACAGGGAAACTGGTCCTCATACGGAAGCCGGGGCGCCCTGCGGACTCTCCGTCCGCATACCGGCCTATCGTGTTGCTCGACGAGGTGGGCAAGCTCTTTGAGCGAGTTGTCGCACACCGCCTCGTCGCGCACCTCGGGGGGATAGGGCCGGACCTTGCGGACCACCAGTTTGGTTTCCGCAAGGGGCGCTCAACGGTGGACGCCATCATGCGCGTGAGAGCTCTCACGACGGGGATGCTGTGTCCCGGGGGTCGTCTTGGCGGTGTCTCTTGACATCGCCAACGCCTTCAACACCCTTCCTGGAGTTGCATCAGGGAGGCACTCCGGTATCACCGGGTGCCGACCTACCTTCGTCGCGTGGTCGAGGCCTATCTGTCGGATAGGTCCATCATTTACCCTGGTCACAACGGGGAATGGAACCGGCGAGAGATGTCGTGCGGTGTTCCGCAGGGGTCGGTACTGGGGCCGCTCTTGTGGAACATCGGCTACGACTGGTGCTGCGCGCCGACCTCCCTAGCGGCGTCAGCGTGGTCTGCTACGCTGACGACACGCTGGTTCTGGCACAAGGGAGGTCGCACCAGGAGGCGGCCGACATAATGACGCGCGGGGTTGCGATAGTCATCGAGAGGATCCAGCTGCTGGGACTGGAGGTGGCCTTGCACAAATCCGAGGCCATGTGCTTTCATGGGCTTCGGAACGCGCCACCTTCAGGCTCCCAAGTCACGGTGGGGGCTACCATCGGCGTCGAGAGGGCGATGAAGTACCTGGGACTCGTCCTCGACGGCCGGTGGAGCTTCGTCGAGCACTTCCGACGTTTGGGCCCCAAACTGGAGAAGGCAGGTGCTGCATTCAAGCGGCTCCTGCCCAACCTGGGAGGCCCAAACGCCCCTGCCGTAAACTCTACGCGGGGTCATGCGGTCCATGGCCCTTTACGGGGCCCCGGTATGGGCACGTTCGGCACGGCCGCGGGCTGTGCACTACCTGAACGTGCCCCAAAGGGTGATAGCCATTAGGCTAATCCGGGGGTACCGCACGATCTCCCGCGAAGCAGCTGGCCTACTCGCTGGACTGCCACCGTGGGATCTGGAGGCGAGGGTCTTCTTGCGCCTGTACGACTGGCGCGAGGAGGCTCAGCGCCGGGGAGAAACCCCGTTGCCGCGGCAAGTTGTCGCGCAGCGGGCGGAGCTCCGGCGCGATCTCATGGTGGCCTGGAGGAGCGACTATCGCAACCCAGTGCAGGGCACGCCACCATCGTGGCGGTAAGTCCCCTTTGAGGAGTGGCTCGGGAGGAGTCACGGCGCCCTCACGTACCGCATGACGCAGGTCCTCACCGGACACGGTTGTTTCGGGAGGTACCTGCACCGCATCGGTCGTGAGGAGGCGCCAGGTGTCACCATTGTGCGGACAGCCCCGAGGACACGGTGGACCACACAGTCCAGGTGTGCCCCGCATGGAAGGGCACCGCCGGGTCCTCGTCGAGGCTTTGGGCGGCGGCGACCTCTCGCGTCCGGCCCTGGTTCAGGCCATGGTCCGGGGCGAGAGGGAATGGGATGCCGTCGCCTCCTTCTGCGAAGCGGTCATGCTCGAGAAGGAGGAGGCGGAACGCCAGAGAGTCCGCACCTCTCATCCCGGCCGCCGCGCTGGACCAGGTAGACACCATGGGCGCCGGGTGTCGCGAGATGACTCCCGGCCACCGTAGGCGTGGGTCTGTGGGCGGTGAGTTCGGGTGGCTCATCGTCCCTCTGTCTTCCTAGACGACAGACCCGTGTCGACGGCGCGCGTTGTTCCACGCGCTCCTCAAAGAGACGTCAGCAACCCCAGCGGGGCCCAGCAGGGCCAAGGCCTGCCGGGGCTGCGGGTTGTTCGAAAGAGATACCGCGGCCCTGGTACACAAAAGGCCTATGACGGAACACGACGATTTTAGTCAGTAAGAGTCTGACACTCCCTCACCGCTGCTAACCCACAGCGGGAGGGGTCATTTGATGATTTTACGTCGATAAAAAGCTAGGTAGGTACCTATACCTACTTAATAAATATGTCATAGAGTAGAGTAATTTATAAGACAAAAAAGGTTTAATTTAATCCCATGAAGACGATAATTCTTCTCGTTTTCTCTTCATCAATCAAAGTTGAATGGACGCCGCGACTCCCAGGGTTCACGAAAGATGTAAGAGTGCGATATGAATGCTCATTCATTTAGACAAATTAAATTGCAATAAGAAATAGTTACTGAGAAAGTACCGCGTAGCTTGTGGTATGCAATTCTTTAGCATACCTACATAGTTATAGAACTTCAAATTTCGAGAAAAAAAATGATTAGTTTAATATGACGAGGTACTGCAACTTCATGACTGTAGACATACCTACTTATTTCGGAAACATTAAAATTATGTTAACAACGTATTCAAATGGTGGACATGTAGAACAGCAATTTCGTCAACGACCAATTTAAATCGTAAACATTTGTGACTAATTCTCGTAAACATTAAGTTACATTTAAACAATTACACTTGGTGTAGTTTCCCTCGGCAGGTGAACGTCCATAGTCTCTTACTTTTTGTCTTAAACATAATTTGGGCGCTTTTTACCGACGCTTGCGCACGTCCCCACCAACTCACTTTCTCTGGCGACTCGCTTTGACAAACCATAAAATATATTTGTACAAGTTACTACTAGTGAGAAATGATTGACCCCGATAACTGCGCTGAGTTCCATAGCGTTAATGGATGGACTTCAACTAATTCTGTTCACAACATCTTTATTTGAATATTTATCTGTCAAAAATAATTATATAATATTGAATAGATACAAAAGAAGGTATTTGACGCACGTAGAAGAAATGGCCAGTGATAATTTTGTTCTGTTTTTTCAAATCTAGAATGAATACTCATCAAAAAAGTATGTAATGAATGCCACGCGAATAATATCAATAAATTAAGCGTGCATTATGAAAGAAAAGACGCACGTTTTTCCTTAACGCTTTCTACAACATCGGAAAACAGGAAAACACACGGAAATACGCGGAGAGAATTGCTTTACAGCATTTTATATAAATGTCGGCATTTAAATGCCTTGGAAACTGTGACTTGAACATCATCATTAATTTGATGCCAAAACGGAATGAAATTGTCGTTAAATTCAAATAAATGCGCGTGCGATTGCCAATACTGTTTATGTTTATTTATTCATTGTTACTGAAGAAGTGGTGAGTATTTCATGAACGTAGGAAAGGCTGAAAGATAAGGTGGGAGGTAGGTATTCAGTGGGGGGATAACATAACACACTGCAGTTACGTTATAAAATAATATTGTTCATAGAATATACCTCTATGAATGAATACTTTTACATTGTATCAGGCAAACAGTCGCGAGGTGAACTGTCAGCTTTTCCACATTAGCCTGTATTTTATGGATGACTTATAATGATGAGAAATAAATAAACCGTAGCATTGTATACAATGTTTTTGTTGGACTTGCGTGAGCATTCATACAAGGCAATGTCTATGTCATTGGTTGTCTATTGTATTTTTTTGCAGACACATCAGTAGACTACAATAGTGTTATATCTCATCAGCCTTTTTATCGTCCTACTGCTGGGCACAGGCCTCCTCTCACACGGAGAAGGACTGAGCCTTTATCATCACGCTTAATATACATAGGTTGGAGAGTTTAAACTTTTTAGTATAGGTTTCCTCGGGATGTTTTCCTTCACCATCAATCAGTCATTGGTGTACAAAACAGTACATACAAACTTAGAAAAGTTGCATTTGTAGTTTGGTACTTGCCTGGAATCGAACCCACATCCTCAAACTCGAGAGATTGGTTCTACACTCACTAGGCCACCACGTTTGAAACAAATGTTAGGTCTTGGTCCAAACTTTCTTCATGTAGGTAGCTAAGTTACGTAAGCCCGCTCACTGGCGGTCATCGATCTCCTAGATATTATCTAATTGTGATGTAATCGTTATTATGAAACGGCTAATTTAAATATTGACATTCGCCGATTGGTTCGCACGGTGTTGGACGCACGCGTTTGTGTTTGTGACTGCGTGTGAGTTTTGTGGGATAATTGATTTTCTTTTGTTTGTGGCTAGGAGAGGATTGTGTCCTGCTCGACTCCTAATTGATTAACTGCAAAATATCGAGAATGTCGACTGTTCTAAGTATGCTAAATACTCCACTGTTACAAGTATGGGGAACGATTTCATATAGATCAAATCAAGTTTAAGGATCGTAAAGCCTCGTAGTTGAATATGAATATGTTATCTATAAATTAAATCTCACAATCAACTTTCCTTATGCCTTAAGAAAAAGTAAATAATAACACTTTTGAAAGTATGTGCCTACCAAACCGAACTTAAATAAACCAAGATTTAATTAATTGTGAACGTTATTGTATATCCTTCTTACATATTAATTTAATACGTAATTATTTACTTAAATAATATGAAAAATATTTTTGAGTTACCAGCGCGTTGAAGTCTTTTGTATGGATCGGAGAGACGTTGAATATCTGAGTGAGATATTATTCATAATTATTTATTTCATAATTTATTGAGATGTCTACACTATTCAGTCTATAGAAATTACCCGAAGCCATTATCAACATATCGTTTAATATTCTTAACCGTGCTGCCGGCGTTTTCAACGACTGACGCACCAGTTAAACGGACTCGGAAAAATATATTTTATGAAAAGTAAAAAGTAGCTTTTCAATTTTATGTTCAATATAGATGTAAGGAAACAGGAAATGTAATGTAACAGTTAGGCAGTAGGTACGAACGGTTGCGTCTACGCATCCACGCAATATTGCCATCTTTTGATACCGGATGCTATTACTTTATTACTTTGGTAATGAATGATGTAAGTGTGATTTATTGCATGAATTTAATACCTACACTAGTTTCTCAGCAATCGCGATATATAATAAAGTTTATTACTATAAAATATCATGCAAGTTATCAAGCATAAGTAACTTAGGGAACATCTTTTAAAATCCCATCAATTTAATATTCAAATCTGGAATATACGTCATACCAGCCAGTAACGAATTACATCGAATATGACTTCAAAAAACTTCTGTTTATCAAACCAGCTAGCAACGTCGCAAGGATCATATAAATAAAAAGCTAAACTTCTGCTTACATTCAAATTCAGAAAAAGAACATTCCACATTCAAACGCGCCACTCATCCGCATAAAATTGATCAATTACCAACAATAGACAAACACGTGTGCGTTACGTCACTAAAGAGTACAAGGATTTAATTACTACTATTACCTACACTATGGTATCGTGCGAGCGAATTGGGCAGCGGGGTCAACGACCGCCTTCACTTTCTCTCGGTGACCGCTGCCTTGTAGAACATATACAAACTTACTTATACTTTATACTTGCATAGCTGTTTTCTTGCGGTTTTACCCGCGTCCTGTAGAAACTACTGCCCGTACCGGGATAATATATAGCCCATGTTATTCGGGAAGAGTGTAGCTTTCCAACAGTGAAAGAATTGTTCAAATCGGTGCAGTAGTTTTTGCGTTTATCCACTACAAACAAACATGCAATATTTCCTCTTTATAATATAAGTGTAGATTTAATACTTAAGAGTTATTCATTGAAAGGTTTTGTGTTGAGTAATCCTTGGTCTGTCGTATGGATAGAAAGGTTTAAGTATTTGAGTGCAGAGAAATGCTCTCTGTGAAGAGATGGCGCCAAGAATGTTCGTTGGGTAATCTTGGTTTTGTGTCGCTATGAATAAGAGTGTTTGGGTATTTATTGACAATAACTTGTGAAAGTAAATATTTACAAATAGGTGATTAATTGCCATACTGCACAACTTGATTTTACTTTATGGGTTTTTATTTATAAAATTATCAGATCTGAAAACATTATTTAATTTAATAGTAGGTACGTTTTTGAAGTAGCTTGATATATACAGGTATTGATTTAGCTGTTTATTATATAGCATATTAATTTATTATTGCAGTAACAGATTTTATGAATTCAGAATTTATCAATACACCTTCTCCCACTTACAGCTGATTCAATATGAATGAATATCCATTATTTTCTAATATGTAATTGTTTCTTGTGAAGAAGCTGCTACTGGTAAGCCAGTCACGTTACCTTACTATTTTTATTGCTAATCATTTACTTCGAATATGTGACTGTGACATTCTGAAAGTAGCATTAACAGTCTTAGAGTCTTCGTTTCTCTAGTTTAACGCCTAGCATTTAGCGTTTTGCTAATGACCTTAGCCATACTTACCGAGACCTTTAGTTCACGTTCAATAACAGCTAGTATTAGCATCGAGTGATATTATAAGTTGCGGCGTGCTTTCTCTAACTTTGTTCTATATATATGTCCTTATTCCGTTAAGGATATTGAAAATGATACAAATTATCGTATGAAAGTTGAATCGCTGTGTGATTATTTAAATCGTGAAAACTTATGGTTAACTTGAAGGTAAAAATTAAGAAACTAATAAAGTTCTTAATTTTTATTTCTTGACTCAGTTTTTAGCTTACTCAGGATTATATAATTCGAGTGCGGATTTTTTTTCGTATGTATCTTTCTGAGAATTCCTCTTTTTTGATTTCTACATCAAAGCCTTACTCATACTGGCCTGCTTTATTTACTTTCATTCTTTTATTAAATTGTTGTTATAAGTCACTTATGTAACTTATCAATGACTAATCTAGAAGCTAACATGAATCAATGAATCATAGATGCGTATTTTTTGAGTCCAAGTCCTGTTACCATTTCAAACCTTTATTTTCATCTATTCTTTTATTAAATTCTTATAAGTCTCTTACGTAACTTATCAATGACTAATCAAGAAGCCTTATGAACCAATGACTCACACATGCGTGTGTTTTGAGCTCAAGTCCTGTTACCATTTTGAAAAGGATCTGTCTGAGTAATTTTAGAGATTCTTAAGGGGATAACTTCAACGAAATCTGAACCATTTTCAGTAGTCAATTTGCCGATTTGACCTTTGGGCGGTAATGTACAGCTGGTTATGATTTAATTATATTATCAATATACACAGTTAAATGCTGAAACTAGGTCTTAGTTTGAACATGTTCTATCAAATATAATTCACGTAACAACTGAAGTGCTGCGTCAGTGTCTAAATTAGTTTCCAAAACTCGCTCAGATGTGCTTTTACGCCGCGCTGTCTGTTTCTGCAGACAAGTTACATAATCGTTATCAAAAATAGCACATACATATATTACATATATAACTGAATATGTTGTTTAAACGGTCATTGAACTCTTATTGCGTAATATTCGCTGGAAAGTGCTGGCTGCGCCTAGAGAGATTCTTGTCACGTCAGTTAGTATGGCAAATAAAATATATGAAAGCCCCCATCGTTTTGAGCGCAGTGATATAACACCTACTTACCTACTTTGTTATGGTGCTATTTAAATGTTTGAATGTGTTTAAATCCTTGTGACAATTGCGTGGTTTTTGTTATCTAAGGACTTTCGAAGTTGCACTGACTCATCTTATATCTGCCCACCATTTCTACGAGTATATGTTCAGAAGTATATAGAACCCTTCAAGATACATCAATTTATTAAATGTTGTAGGTATCCTGATCTCAAACAGCGAAATTGATTTATAATTAATTCTTTGGTAATTAGAATGTCGTGCTAAAGTTATAGATGAAAACAACCTTATTCAAAATATTTTATCCAAAAGTATTAAAATGCATATCCTTTGAACTACAAAAATAAAGTGCTTAATAAAATATCAAAAAACTTAACCAAGCAAATTAGCACTGCGTCTGCGCAAAATTTTCATTCATTCAGATTACAATCTTTGTGTTGTTGTTCACAGATGTCGTTTCGTGCGTTAATTTCTTCCGCAGTCGGTAGATGGCGGTACATGACTGCCGAACCGCGAAGTTCTTTAGCAAACTTCTCATCTTTCAACCCCTCTTCGTTACCGAAAACAGTTTTCTGCATTTTGGAAATAAATGGAGTTACTTTACAAACCAAGAGTCTAATGCAGCTGGTTTCTTCCTCTGTACCTTGATCTTGAATTAATTCGTCAATCGTGTCAGGCAAGGATTCGTTTTTAGCGGCGGCAATTAGGTCCTGAAGACTTCTAGAGTTTTTGTTGAGGATCCAAGTTGTGGGGTCCTCAGACCGATAGGGCTTTGATGGTCTTCTTGGTCCTGAGAGGAACGTGGAAATCTGAAAGTATTTTAAATTACCAAAATTAAAATATGCAATATGCTCATCTCCATCTCTAGTCAAACTCGCTAGCAAATAGTGTCCTAACTTGTCAAGGAATCACAATGCAGTTGCATCTTGCACCTTAACCCCTCTGCTCGACAAGATTTTGACATATGACTATACCGTTGATTCGGCGGGATATTTTGAATCGCGACATGGAAGTCAAAAATTTCTACTAACTTTCAACACATGAATTCTAAGTCCGTAATGCCTGATTAGAAGTATTTTACCTATAACTTTAGAGCTCACTTATTTGACAACAACGTGCAAAGGTCAAATGGGGTCAGTTAATTCAGAAAAATATAATAATTACGGTGTTTTTAAGTCTATCGAAAAGTTAGGCATTTCAAATTTGGTGAAAACTTACCAATAAATAATCGCATCACTTTCTCAAACACAACACAAACGTCATATTTATAACATTTTCAATCCCTTGCAATACATTTCGTGCACTTATTTATGTTCAATAACTAAAAAATCAGCACATAAAATACACAATAAAAATGAACAATATTTACAAGATCAAAGTCACAGACAAGTAGAGTTTGGAATAGAGTTTTATTTTATTTTTTCAATCATCGGTGTGCATTCGATACCTAAATCGGATATTTATTATAAATAATCGAATACCAATTTTATATATTTTTTTTAATAGCAACTTATTTCAATTTTATTTATTAATTTTAAATTATAGGTTCAATTTGTTTTTGTTGTTAAGAAAAAAGATATTTAAGTTTTATGAAAGTTTTTAGCATTAAATTTTTATATGTATTATTTATTTTGGTGTTGCGTCATTCGTAATAATTTTAACTTTAATTGAATTTTTATTACCTATTACGGAATTTTAATTTATTCTTATATTATTTCTGAACAATTCTAAGATTTTTGTTTCGGCGGAGGGTAAGCCTGCTCATAGAGGTATTTAGCCTACTTCAATCGATCTCAGTGGCGTGCACTTGGAGAGGCCTATGTCCAGCAGTGGACTGCGATAGGCTGATGATGATGATGATGATGATGAGGGTAAGCCTGGTGTTCTGAAATATAATGCAATTTGTAACTACCAAAGTAATGTACTTATTTGATTATGAGAAACAATAATAATAATTGATTGATTTTAAAGTCACCAAATATTTTTAACCGAATCCCAAAAAGGAGGTGGTTCTCAATTTGGATGTTTGTTTTTGGTCGAAAGGGTATATTCCCCATATTTGTTATTAGGTCCAGGATCTGATGATGGAAACCTTGAGAAATCGAGGGCAACTCTCGAAAATTGTAAGCATAGATAAGGTTATAACTTGACACTCAGATGTATGTCTGATAACACTATGAAACAGTAAAGGTTTGGAGCTGACCTGATGATGGAGACCAGAGAAGGTCGAGGGATCTCGACAACCGAACTTCTCTCGTCTCCATCTCCTTCACTGTTGCAGAGGCCTCGTAAATACGAATAATATAAGCACAAACACGAGAAAGTTTAAATATTCAGTTGTCGAGTTCCCTCGAACTTCACTGGTCTCCATCATCAGTTCAGCTCAAAACCTTCACTGTTGAATAGTGCTACCAGGCAAACACCTGAGTGATAACATTTCAACCTATGTATTTCTGCAACTTTCGAAAGTCACCCTCGATTTCTCAAGGTTCCATCATCAGATCCTGACCTGATGATAACGGGACCACCTCGGAAGTATACGCCATCAAACAAAAAAAGAATCATTAAAATCGATAAATAAATGGCAGAGTAATCGCGTAACAAATATACAAAAAAAAACGGTCGAATTGAGAACCTCCGCTTTTTGGGAAGTCGGTTAAAAATAAGTCGGCGGCGGCCATCTTTCCATCTTGGACCAGCTTTCGATGAACAGCGAACTATTTGCCCTTTCAAACAATGAAATCGTCATTAAATTTTGCGATAACTACACCTAACTACGGCTCTCGTCAAATAGCTTTGCCGCTCAGTTAAAAAGTTGGAAGTAACGAATCGCCGTTAAGTTTGGCAGGTCTACAGGAATCCTGCACATAAAACACCCGAAGAAATAAATAAGTCTTCATTTGCCGTCTTCAGAAACCCTAAAAACCGAAGATTTTTTTTATTCCGGCTACAACGTATTTTCTACCACTGATTTTCTAGCATTTTTTTCAAAATAAATTAAGTCATTTTACTTTTCCTAATTTATTTTCAGATTATGGTAAGTACCTATACAAAAGTGCAATTTAGTAATATTATAATATAAAATTATTAAATCGATTCTTTATTTTAACGAATCGGATCATTCGATGCAAAACTTCTATCACCGTCGCCATCTTGTCTATGCGTCTTCAAATTTAAAAAAACAACTAATGTAAACAAACATGGCGAGTTCGATCAGAATTCCCGGTAATTACGATTGGATTTTAAAAAGTTATATTTCTAACGGGATGCTAAATATGAAAGGTTTGAATGCGTAAAAATAATTTAAATTTATTTAGTTATTTTATTTAGTACTCACAAATGTGGTTTGATTGGAAAGAAAATAAATATGAGCGTAAATAATTAGGAAAGTGTATGACTGATTCGCAGACCCCAATTGGGGTCTAAACCGAGCTTACGGTGACATTGATGTTCAGACCCCGATTGGGGTCCGCTACGGATTTGACGGTTAAATAACCTCACACCGTTATAACACTCTAATCATAATAGATAGCGTATTGTTCCTCACCATTTGTGCCACAAACACTAGAGCGTTGACAGCCACAGCGCTTATTTGGTTGGGCTGCAATCCAAACAGTCGCACTATCTGACGCAGAGGCGTTAAAGGACTCTGGGCTTCATTGATATCATAATCCGGGCCTTTGTCCTGAGTATATGATTCGCTTTCACTGCTAGCTGAAGATTCCTCGCTATGCAGATCGTTTTGAGGCCACCTCCGGTTGGTACTTGCAGGTTTGTTGGCTGTCTGGAATGCTCTGACAACGAATTCTGCTACTTTTAGTGCCACTGATTCGGAACCTGGAATTTTTAGATTTTGTGGATAATAAAGTCTTGTGTGTTTGGAACTGGAAATACCTATCACTGTGTCCCTGTATGGTTATTTATTAACACGCCTATATTAGCTTCACGTGTAACTACCTATGTACTTATGTAAGAAAATCCTGGAATCTTAATTTGTCAGACGTCCCGGTCTTCGATTAGCATGAAATTTGGCACACTCTCTGAGTTCTGATTACAATGACCATCGCGTTTTTTTTAGTTTTTCAAAGTACCTATTAATTTAGTATGTTGTTAAACTAAGCCTAAGCCTGAATAAGTGTAAGTAAATATGTACCATAGATATTTTAACATACCAAGTAAATTCTGAGCAAATTTCATCCCGCTGCTCAATCGGTCCATTAATCCATCATTTCTGTAAGGTTCACCAGCACAAACCACTTGGAAAGTAATGAGCAGCGCGCAAAGGACACGTGGCGCCATCTTGACGTCGCTGTGAGAACTAGATGGAGATGTACGGGGGAGCTGGCTCCATGCTTCGCTTCGTACTGTAATGGGTGCGCGGGCGCAATTGTCGTACTAGAGCATAACATTTTATAGTAATTGTGTCTTTGTGCATGTATAGGGTGTTTTTGAAGTTAGTATGTTTGTAGAGATATTTTATATTTATTTGGACATTTTCGGTAGTAAGTAACGAATAGTAAACATTCTTAATTTTTATGTATTCTAATAGATGGCGCTTCTGATTCATCTCGAAAAGGATGCAACTGAAAGTGTAGGATGTGACTATTAAATCACTGAGCTTAAGGTTTGTAATGACTCCGCTATGTAATGATTAGGAAAACTAACTTATTTATTTAATTACTTATGGACAGCAATATAAACTAATTTAGAAAAGTAACAATTAAATTGAATGAGGTGTCTAATGTAATCCTGTTAATAATTGACTATTTTATTATGAGGGAATGAACGGTTGTTTCGTTTTTATGGTAAAGTGCCAGAAATGAAATACAATTAGTGCTTAGAATGAATGATAGAGACTTGAAGATGGTTACATCTTTTTCATCCGTGTCGGTGAAGTGGTACCCTCAAAACACAAGTGAAATCGCGGGTAACAGCAAGTACATGGAACGTTAAATGCGCACCCTCTATATAAATTTCGCGACACGTTGACAGACCGAAGACAATAGAAACGGAAATGTAGGCTATAGAAGAGCACAAAGCTTTCTTATTTGTTACAAAACATGAAATAGGAACATGCTCAAATGTGCGATTAGGGAACTTTGTTAAAAAAGTAAAAAAAAAACTAGCTTCTTTAAAAAAACTATCTGCTAATGCTTGGCAAATTATTTCATGGTTTTTGCATTTTGTGCAATAGTTTGATCATAATTATGATCTTAATTAATCTATTGTTAAAAAAATAATAGACTGGATAGGACGAGAGGACAGAAGACCCCAGTCCCTAAATGATGTATTAGTTAGGGTTTTATTGATGTATCATATTTTCGCCTGCGTGTATCTTTTGTCAACCTATCAAAGTAGGTACCTTTTACGTTTGACACTTATTATGTCTTTTCAACCCATCAGATAACAAAACTTTAGAAGCGGCTTACCCAGTTCAAAGATGAAATGTTTCACTGTTCCATTTATCATGACCGCTAGGCGATTGTCGCGCTTAGCAGACCATAATGATCACACCAGTCAGCGTTATGCTCAACTTTATTTCAACACCTGACATCCCATGAGTAACAGTCTCCCATCATGTACATACTTTTGATCCTATGTTCTATATTCAAAATCTCTTCTGGTGACGTCACATCGAACGACGTCGCATTCCTGAACGATCTGCCTTTGGACAAGCTTTTAAGGCTAAAGTCTTCACTCCAAGATCTCGTGACAGTGGAATACGAGAATGTCACAACAACTACACCGTCATACATACAAAGGTTTGGTGCAGAAGCCATGGCTATTCAAGGACCACCGCCCGTCAAGCGAGGCGACTACGAAGAAGGATTGTACAAGAAGGAAAGTTACAGCAAGATCAGCAACATATTCTCTATGTCTGTGACTACTCTCGCGTTTTTAGCGTTCGGCGGATATTTACTGTGCTTGATAGTCCAAGCTGTGAAAGCGAAGCAGACGTACAATGCTGCGATTCCTACGACGCAACCGACGACGTTCTTCGTGAGTGCAGGGATTAAGAAGAGGCCTCAGAGTCAGTTTTCAGCATATGGTCGTAGAAGACGAGACAATAGATTCCGGAGAAGTTTGAAGATGGTGGATCTACCCCCGGAGCAGCTGTTTGAAGCGTTGCTACAAGTATGCGAGGGTTACGCGAAGTGGTCTGAAAGGAAAGGGGACATAGGGGATTTTTAAAAGAAATTAGTTTTGTGACGTTGTGTACCAGACTCTAACGTGCATTTTTACTTTTTATACGGTCTTTGAAACGACCAAAATTCTTTAATATTTATTGCATTTTGTTGTAATGTATATGTATAAATGTAACTATCTGAGCAGGTGGTATTGTGTAAGAAGATATGTAAGTATATGTAGAGTGATATATTCAAAATACTCTTCAGTTTTCCAGGTATATTTAAGTTTAAAATGTTATTTAAGCATTCCATCTTAATAGAATCAGCACATAAAGACTATGAAGATATTATTATTTTTCACTAAAAGCCGAGCGCACAAAACGCTGTTTACATTAAAAGCAGGAAGCCAGATTGCCCAGCAATATACCTACAATCTGTAAACGTTTTCAAACTGTCAAATAATCACGCTAACACCTAATAATAGCTGCATCTTCGCTTTAAAGATCCTATTGTACATTCCTCTCAAGTGAAGATTCGCTCTTAGCACACGTCACTAGAAACTCGACTCAATAGTGTTGGTTGAGAGTCTATATTCGAATGTGCGGAGATACTTTTTTATGATATTGTAGTATGTAGCGAGTGTTCGGTTTTGTTTGTAAGAGCTGGTAATGAGGGGGCTGCGTTCAGTCTGTCATCGCGCTCGCTCGACTGTTTATTCCCCGGTACCCACATACAGCTTACTGACGCGAAATAGCCGTGTAACGCGGCTTATAAAAATAAATTTTTAATTTAACTACCACCTATAAAACTGTTTGTAATTTAAAATAACTCTGTTTTATACTCATTAAGATTGTTGAAAATTTTCTTTGTTAAATTCAGGTTTTAAACATAATAATTAATGTTTGAAACTTAAACAAATTAGAAAGAAATATTCGTTTTTTTTTAGTTAAAGCTTTTTTTTTAAAGCACATTTGACCGTTTAATTCCTATTGGTGCAGGAATATTTTTTCTAAATAACTTTAGAGAACATACTATAATTTTAAGAAAGTTAAAAAATATAGAAAATTGTCTTTCAACGACGTTAAACCGAGTTTACGAGAAAGTGGTGCATTCGTATCGGTTCCCAGGCGACGCGAGATAAAGACTCTTACACACCACATGCCACCGACGACGTGTAAACAAGCTCACTTCTGTATCTTAGATAATTATCTTTTTAAACGTTGCTTCTGTATTACTGCTTTTACAGCATTTTACTTTAGTGTTCCTAATAAAAAACGTTGACGAAATAAAATGTGATTAATCCTGTATTAATGATTTGCAGAGAGACGTGCTGTTTTAATTTCAAAACCTTCATTTTCATCTAAGTACGCACTTATTTTGTTTTAGAAATAACTTTGACATTTACTTCAGTAAAATTATCTTATTTGTTCTAAAACTTCATGTAGGAGGAATAAATGCAATAACTTTACGCGATAAGTATATAGGTAGGTATTAATTTTAACTGAGGTGTGTTCCTGAAAGTTTTTATTGCAGATAATAAAATGAGGATGTTCATTTCTAAGCATTAGATACTACCTACGTTTTCCGGGTAAACACCATTTACTAAGTAAAAATCAGTTTTATAATAGAGCGCAGGATGACACCCGCGTCCTATAAAATCTCTAAATTCTCTCTTATTAAAAATAAATTATAAGGTAAAACTGAATAAGACTTTTCAGATTACAGAAGCACTAGTCACTAGACAAATGAGTCAGAATTACCTATTCTGTTACTGTTTTTTCAGGCTTCACCAGTTCAGTTCCAGTGTGATTAACTAATTCCTGCCAATCGAACTTTTGTTTTCAATCTTAATATATCAATGGATAGAACTAAGCGTACCTCTTTCAATAGAATTCAATGCTGAGTCACTGCCCACACCATCTAATGAGGTAATTCGGGGAATTTTGCTATACTATAGTTTCTGAAAATTCAAGAATTGAAAAGGAAAAGGTCTTGGAAAAACAGTGGTTTTTCCTTATCGTTGATTTTGAAAAACCGTGCACCTTCGTCTGTAAGTCCTACAATGATTCATACCTACATAATGGGTACCAACTTATGTATGTAAATTAATAATAGAGTTATTATAAATTAAGGCAAATGCTACGTTGTCAATTACAATTTCAAACTTGACACTAATCACTCAATATGCCTATTGTATCAATTTATCACAACAGAAATATGTTTTATTCATTATCCAGATCATAAAATTAACCTACTCAAAAGAATCACAATAGTATTATGTTTACTAAATCGATAGTGAATTGAATAATTTAACATTTTATTTAATGGCTCGATTTATTCGTGCTAATATGACTCGAATAATCGAGTGTGTTTAGGTCAAAGGTTTACGATTGGGACCCTCTAAACTAAATTGAATTCGACTCGGAATCGCATCGTAAAAGATCTCATTGCAAGACTTTACAATCGATTCGAATGTTATGGGATATTCGACAAAGCGCTTTAAAATAAAATATGGGTACGAAGGCAACTGCACCTCGCGCTTTGTCAACGTAATGTTGTCATTATTGCATGCATACTAAGCTGGGCATTTCCTGGTTAGAATTGTTTAAATCAAAAACTAAATCAAACTTAGGTATGCATATTCCTATGTTCACCTGAAAAAAATAATAATTAGCAAACTAGCTATGTTTAGGCTCTACATAGAAAATCTATCTACGTAGGGCACACAAGGTATTTTTAACGCACACATTGGTATTTTTGTTCGAAAGGATTTTGTGTAAAGAAATAAAAATGTTGTTTCTCCTGTAAGTACCCGAATAGCATTGTAGCCATACGTAGGTATTCTTAAGGTGTTAAATAATATTGAGCGAGGGTAAACGCTTAATTTCTCTTTCTCAGTTGAAGTACTGATTTTGTGATAGTTTATGTTCAACCGTGAATTGTAAGAGTAGTGTCTCAGTTCAGGTAACTCAAGTAGTGTTGGAAAGTGTGTAGTGTAATAGTGTTGGAAATCCCCTAAGGCCCTAACTGCCTCAAGGATCTTCAAATCATGGTTAGGTGATTGAGAAAAAATAAACAGGTAAGTACCAAAGACTAAAATTATAGCTCTAAATGTTTATTTATCTGTTTTCAAATAAGAAAGCTTAATTAGCGATTTTTACAGTCATCTTCATAGCTACGCAAAACTAGATATAACAGTACAGGAACGACGCGCCCTAAGGACACATTTTGTAATCTATTGGCTATTACATAAAAGCAACTTAACGACTTACGTTTATGTTATCTGCCACCCACCTAAGGTTCAGGAATGTGTCACCAATCAATAATACTTAACTTTATAGTCTGCGGCGCCTTTGATTTACATTTATTGTTAATTGTCAAGCTAATCTAATCACTGTAAAACAAGGCTAAAAGTTTTCTATACAAGTATAAATTGGTCGATCATGTAATCAATCAAGTTAATCTTTCGCAAATCATAAACCTACTTTCCAAGTTATACCAAAGAATTTACTAGTTCAACAATTGACTACTACGAAACCAGCACAATTATTCTGGAAAACACCTAACTTTGCAACATTCATGTTCACTAAGTATTTTGCAACATTAAACTTTCTGTTATGAAATTTTTGCTATTTTTAAAACAATGTTATAAGGCATAAGGTATAGTCCTCCTTCAAATCTACAAATAAGTACACAATAAACGGAGATACAAAGAGTAAAATGTACAATCTTTCGTGGAAGAATGCTTTACATAACGCCCTATATCAAATTGCCTCAAATACAATTCATAAACCCGTTATCAATACCAGAAACAAACGTCTCACACCACAGTTGCAGCAACCATATGGCTAAGTTTCAACAGCACACATAAATTGCTACAAACCGCATCTAACACCGGCAAATAAACACCTAGAAATAGGTAATAACAAGGTACTATCTCATCTACATCATAATAAGGAATTATAGAGTATTGCAATTACTTCGTTACGGCACTCATTGAGATAACTCAGGCACTCTAAAATCATTCATTAGCACACATCGGCGTCACTCGCTGATAAGTGATAAGTATGATCTACTGAGCTGTTTGGTAACTAGTTTCATAACTACTGCTAGGCATAAGTACTGGAATAGTAAAAGATCGTAACGTCGTGCCTAGGTACAGTCGTAACTAGTCGATAACGATATTGCTCAGGCGTCGTTGTATTGCTATGAAAACTTGAAGCGATATATCTAACAAGTATCTATTTAAATGGGACTTGGATAGTCTTGGGTTATTGCTTCTTAAATGTTTGTGTTTATCAATTTGTTGAGCAATTTTTACGACTTTGAGGATTTTCTAAAGATGTTGGGGAAAATAGTGAAAAGTATGCTTTACTCGCATCCATCTTAACTTATTGAATTTTACCGGGTGTATTGTCCTGTCGCTGACCGACCACATAAAATACATAGCTATGCCTTGCTTAATGTAAACTGTGGGAAAATCAGAGGAACTTTAGGTATTTCCTACCTAATACACATTTATACAGATCACTAATTAGATAATATATGCAAAAACAAGTATTTCTAAATATTAATCTTTTTATAGATATGCAAATAGATACGAGCGGAGCGTCATATAATACGCCAATCGGACTATGAATTATTATTATGAACGCAGGCCCAACAAATTACCATTCAAAATGGCACGATGTTCATACAGTGGACGCATACTGGCACAGATAGTGACTAGTTGCAACACTCGTGTATGGCCACATGCCCACTTAGGCATTACATTAAGAAACTAACAATAAATATCTCAGGCAACAAAATACATCGCGCACTCTGTTGACAAATCCTGCAATAAAATATAAGCATTTACAATAAAATTAATTATTATTTACACGGTGCGGTGGGCGCGAGAATTCAAGTTGGAACACAGTGGATAAGCCAAAGGATATTTTTGGAATATGAACGATGTTCGTATGTTTATTTGAGTCAAATTATTTCCCCGCGTATTCGCTAACTCCTCGTAAAATCGTCGAAATATGTGGGTTTATCAATTGTTACACTAATGTCTGTATTGTATTCGTTAAATTGATACGCAATGCAACGGGCCTTGATCTCAATATATGCAATTTATGACATCAAGCTTTACTGCCCCGAATCCTTAAACAACTCAGCACAATAAGTAATGATTTTATTTGACGAGTATCAATTTTAACTCAAGTCGTATAGCATTCAAATTCACAATATAACATGAAGTAACTGCGGCTCGTCTGAAGGTCATCTTTTTACTAAGGCCTATATCTTCCGATAAGTTTGTATAAAAGCACTCAAAACTTGGACATAAAAGGTGAGTCAGTCAGGTCCATACAAACCTTACCACCAGTTCCGCCATGCTGGAGGTCCGGGGACCCCGCGGCGCCTTGCTTTATCGCACGCTGCGCCCGCGCCGGACACCTCACGTCCCCCTCTTTACCGTGTAGGGTCACCATCTTATCCACAACATTCGTACACGCCTACGAACCGATATTGAGGAAGTGCTGCTGACCGTTTTGTAAAGCCGTTTTTGGTGATGCTTTATTGGATCCAGTTACGAGCCTTTGTCCAAATTGTGTGTCTATGAAAATGTAGGAAAGTTCGTGTGGGTGGGTATGGAAAGCCGGACTTGATTTGGACTGAAACTTGAGGTTTTTGATAGAAACTTGTGTAGAAGTGTGTTTGGGTTCTTGCTTAATTGTTTATTAAATATATTTGCGATTAAAGAGCTAATACTTTATTTGATTTAATCGTTATAATTATCAGTGTAATCATTAATCGAATACGACTCATACAACCCTAAGGACCTGCCATGTTTCGAAACAATAAAAGCAACCAGTTACATCAAAAACAAAAAGCTACAACAAGCAACCTTTTTAAAAAGTAATTCATCTAGCTAATAAGCAATTAAAATTCAAAAACAGGCGTTACAAGAGTATCGATCATGTCCCATTGAGCTGCTACTAAATTATTTTTATGTTGACCGCTTCCTGAGAAATTGACACGAGATACGGGAATACGGCGCCTGCGCATACACGCACTGAACAAATTACTGTACTGTCACAACACTACTAATTGACAATTTAGTTTGCATAGCATTATTACACTGACCACCTATTACAATGTAGGATATAGGAGGATGTAGGCTGCTGTAGACAAGTATTGGTTGTCTAACAGAGGCAGGCTTTTTTTAAATCTATCAATAAAAATATAATTAAGGTCATCACGCATATTAAAATACACTAGCACCCAAGCTCATAAAACTCAGGTGTTAATTACAAAATAGTCAACAAATAAACGCATAACTTTGCGATGAACGCGTCCAAATGAGAAACTATTCCATTGATGCCGTGCAACATGGGAGCATTTTCTCATTAATTAATTAAATACACAGTACGAAATTGAGTGCACCGTACAAACCGCTACCCGGGTGTTTTACGAGCGTCCCGCGGCAATCATAATTCGTCTCTGGGCCTCCGCCGGCCTCGCAGGCGTCTCTACGGACTTTTATTGTGATTTACACTCCAACAACCTTTGTTACTCCTTGTGCACCTTTTTTGCAATGTGCACGATCTGAATTTACGCGGGTAAATGCCGATTCCGTGGATTGTGATCCGATAGCTAAGAGGCTGCGGTAATTTTGATAGATTGAACCATTTTGGGTACGGATATTCGCTAAAATATTTTGGAAAAGATTGATAGAAAGTATTACCAAATCTTCCCCGAGTTTCAAGGCATCAGTTTAAATGAGAAAATCAATATGATTAGCCATTATGATAACTAAGTTTTTTTTTACATTAGAACCTTAGGCTATATTAATAAAAAAAGTTGTGAAAGTTTGTGAACATATTAAGACTAATAATTTTGGGTATCGTATATGCCTATTATCGTATTTCCTAATAATATAATTTAAAGTCATCATTTTAATAACATTCCATAACACACTTAGTTACTAATCAACCTCCTGAGAATTAGAATTTAGGAATAGCCGATCATTTGATATCATCAAAATTAGTTAATAGGAATCGAAGGCCTCAATAAAATTAATAACTATAAAATTAATAGCAAGTATAAAATTAACAAAAAACTCAAGATGGATGTTGAAATTTGAAATCTCTATCCGTGTGCTATGGTATGCTTAGCATAGCAATAAAAATACAATTTCCTTTTCCCACTTAGTTAATGTGGTATCTATTCCAACGTCTATTAATAATATTTTATTGATTGGAGTTAATGATTTTGTGCATTTATTACTATAAAAAATTCATTGAATACATATATATCGAGCTAATTTCCAATATTAATAGGCTATTAATATTGAATTTCATATAGAATATTGTATTAAAATGCGATTATGCAAATATTATTAGTTCTTAATAAACAGTTTATACATCTGATGGGCGCGCCACACGAGAGCGGCCGATAGCCGCGGCGCGCGGGCCCGCCCGCTCCTAATTACAATAAATACAACAACACATTAGAATCGATCACATCGGAAAGTTATTCGTGTTATTTATCGGAACTAATAAAAGTGATGTACGGTTATCGGCTTTTATATATTTTTAGGGTTCTCCCGTTAACTTGCTCGAGAAAGAACCTTAATCTGCCATATGACACACATACTTTTAAAAGCAGCTAAATCATATTAAGAATTCTTGGAGAGACGCAAAGCAAATAACATTTAATTAAAAAACATCACACGTTTTTTTCGTAGATATGCCTTAAATCATGTGAATAAAATATTTAAAACAAATAATTGCCACCTGGGTGTTCCGAAAATTAATTAATTTAGGTAAACTTCAATATCGCTTTAGTAATAAAATGGTTGAAACTGGTTATTTTTACAAGTAGCTTTGTATCTTGCCAATATGGCAAAAACCAAAAGGGCAGAGGCTTTACTCTTTCGATCGACGAAAAAAAACCATTAGGCAAAGCTTTGAAAAAGGTAATACTTATATTAGACTAGCTGTTGCCCGCAACTTCGTCTGCGTGGGCAATATAGAATCGTCAAAATACTACTTATCCCGTAGGTGCATTCTTTCACGTGACAGTATAATTAGGATTAGCACTTAGCAGTCGCATAGATTCAATGATCAAGGTTGTGTTGTGGATGTGACCATTTATCTAAACAAAAGAAGTAAAGTTTGTGACGTTGTGAATATCTCTGGATCTAGTCAGCCAATTTGGAAAATTATTACGTATAGTGCGTAAGTAATTTTCACAGGAAACAGCTATAATCTATGTCTATATGCTTTGAGTCTGACAAAGCTGTCATTTGTACATTTTCTGCAGCTGCTGTGACTAATCAGAAGCCAGAAAGTCTGTCAGTCTTACCATGGATAATGTCTTGTAATGTGACTGGATTGAAGAGATCAAATAGGTAGTCGCTCCAAGCAAAATATTGGTACTCGAACAGATTCGGCGACTGGAAGCCAACACCAACATAGTTGGGGAATAGCTGGATGGATGATGAAATGAGTCATCATCATCAGCAGGCGCATAGGGTAGGATAGTTTCACTTACTCACTATGGTAAGGCTGACCCCACATTAGGCGTGCGCGATCCTCGGGCGTGTGAGTAGCGCGGGCGTCGCGAGCGCGCTGCGTGAACATCGCGTTTTGCTGCCCTGCGGCATGTGTGAAGAGTGCAAGCGACGCGCTCGAGGCGAGCACGCGGCGCTCGAGTTGCGTTCTTACCCCTTCGCCCGCTATCCCCGCCGCCCGCTAAACGCCTTAGCAGTTAAACGTCAAGGAGAGCGGCGCGTGCGCGCCGCGAGCGCGCTACAAATGCCGCAGGGCAGCAAAACGCGACGCTCACGCAACGCGCTCGCGACGCACGCGCGGCGCCCGCGCTACTCACACGCCCGAGCATCGCGCACGCCTAATGTGGTGGCCTAAGCCGGGACTCCACCGAAATGTTTGCATTAGTTCACGAATAGGCAAAATGTACGTATCTGAGAGAGTCCACTTCATGTGTTCGTACTTGAAACCTGCAGTTTTGCCAAGATTTTCAAAATGTACGCTCGCAATTTGTCATTTCTTGGTGGAGCCAGCAAATCAAAAGAAACATAAGTGTTGTATACTGTGCGTCACTAACGCACACTGGGAAAATTTCGCTCTTGCGGAGGACGTTTATATTTTGTGTCACACGTAAACAGGACGACAGTAAGTATCCACCGAAACACTTTCAAAGATCTGATGAACGAACAAATTAGACCTGACTTGGTCACCTGGGGCCAATCAGAGCTCTATGAAGCGATAATACGCTTTGGCTCCTACTGTTATTGTGGTTTCTGAAAATTTGTTCACCTCATTCAACGATGAATGTAATTCTGATGGTACTATTAAGAACACTTGCTTAGCGCAGAAGCTGACGTTGGCAGGTCAACTCTTTTGACTTCTCGAATAGGATACCATTGGTTTTTGTGCAATGCACACCTGCAATGCATTCTGGATTAGGATAGGATATAGGTGGATAGGATTTGCAACAGAGAACAATTCTGTCTTTGTAATTGAATGATATCAAACGTAGTTTTATATAAAAGGTGTTTTTTTAGACTTGGCTCGGACTGTTCGTAATCGTGAACAGTGTATTAATTGCGATCGGAAGTTGAAAGTAAGCATGTCTCTGGTATGCGACGCGTATTTTGTACGTTTTCAGACGCGATAAGGCAGCTCCCATTTCTTATCTGCACTTTGTATCTGGGCTGGTTTTTAAAGCTACAGAAGCCTACATTATCTCACGCTTAGCAGCGCTTGCGAGAGATAGATCCTGATTTCTTCTAGGATTAAGTTTTCATATTTTGCATCAGAAAAAATAATACTACTCACTCAAAGTAATTTGTTTAAGGCCACCACATTAGTGGAAGATAAGCTAAACTATGTTTATGAAAAAATCCTGATATGAACTCCATCTGTAACTTTAAATTATAATTAATTGTTCCACTAAAGTCATCATTTTTGACATAATGTTCAAAAAATAATTTAGATGGCACCGTTTTAAATTTGGCTGAGATCTATTAATTTTTCTTTCATCAAGGTAATAATTATAGTTGGATTTTGATGTGGCACGGCAAACTGACAAACACTATTGAAATGTCTATCGAAAAATTACACTAAATGTTAAAATATGGTGAATTACGGAAAATACACAACTCCATCTATTGAAATAATAGTATATAAAGAATATAAATGGTAATTCATTGTTATTTACCACCTCGCTTCTTGATGTATTTTATTTACCACAGATGGAGCTACTTTAACCTGTACTGTTTTGTCAAACAGATTGCGTGTCGTAATATTTTACATCTTGAATTCACTAAATTAATCATATCTTTTGATAGAGTGAACCGATTTCGATGAAACAAAGCCTAAGTAATACCCCAAGTTACGTAGAACTTTTGTATATAAGCATTGTCTGCATTAAATTCGTAGATTTTACGTGAATCCCGAACAAACAATCACTTTCTACAGATTTATTATATGTATAGACTTGTTATGCGAAGCGGCAATGTTAGATTTCATTGTAGTTTTTCCAATGTTACACTTTATGAATCTGTTAGGTTATTTCTAAATACTCACCCTAAAAGTCCCGCCAGTTTTTACCAAACATTTTAATAAATAATAATTTAAATAAAAACGAAATAGCAACAAATATAACAAAAGGCGATAAACACAAAACTGTGAATACTGAACCAATTAGTTGGGAATAATGTTTTGTCAGGTTTGTTTTATTATGAACAGGAACAGATATTTAAGGCGGTTGTTATGGGATCCGTGGCGAGTCTCACACGACGCGGTATTATTTATTACATTTATTGGGCGCGAGCTTATGCCTCGATATAAAGCATTTCCCCGGGCGACATCCAAGTACACCGGCCACTAACTTGGGGGTGTATTCTCGTGTTTTTGAATTCGTATAATTTTAGATTTTTTTTTTAATACTTATTGATGTTATTGTAAAAAACAGCATCTTGCTTTATTTTTAAGACGATATTTTCCCCATATGTTATTAAAAAATAAATTAGAAAAATTATAACTGTTGGATATTTATTTACAAAAATATAAGATTGATCGTACCTCGTTTATTAAAAAAAGGAATATACAGTGACATACATAGGTGATTCGCAGCAGGAAACCAAAGATTTATATTATTGATTTCTAATTACATAATTGCTGGAAGCATAAAATTTTATCGATTTTAATATCTCGTTGAAAAACAAGTTTTTAAATAGGTATTTGGATAACATTTTAGAATTCTAAAAGATGCTTACATTAGTGGATAGATAATTGCAGATTCCACGTGTAATTGAGTATTAGTTTCGTTACTTTCTTACTTAAAAATAAAGTTACAGTAGTGTTTACTTTACTCGATAATAGTGTGATCGGAGGAAATTCCAAAATCGCATCTTATGCTACAAATAACTATCAAAGTTGTTAAAATACGACTTTTTAATCTACCCAAATAAATTGCTTACTTACCTCCAACAATCGACATTCGTAAACAACATGAAAATAGCCCCCCGCGATCCGAGTCTCGTTCGGCAGACTTATGAGGATAATTCAAGTCAACAATACACTTTATTAACAGTTACTTATGCGTTCCGTGATGATATCGCGCCTACAATTAAATATTAATATGTGTTCGAAAGGTCGTGGGCGATCCAAAGAGATTTATCAGCTGTTTATGTCCCCCCTACTTGGGAACAATATATGTCATAGGTGAGGCGGGATTTATGGAGACTTTTTGATGAACTGCTACTTGGTTTAGAGGAAATTATGAAGATTAGATGTGGCGTGATTATAGATGTACATAGTGAACGGGAGGACTACGGAAATTGGGTACCTAATATCTGATAAAAAATAACTAATTCTGCTTGCAGTGTAGGGATATGTATGTGTGATGGAGTCTTGAAACGGATCTTGTCATTTCAACAAACTAAATTTAAGAATATTTCGGTTCGTTAAGTTATGTCACGGGAAATGATGTCCGACGAGTAAAGCCCGTATATTGATAACCAACTGAAAAAAAAAGTAATAATTATTTCTGGGTATTCATACATAACATACACAGTTACCTTAATTAATCATGTAAATGATAATAGGGACTCTTACTTACACACAAAATTCTATAAATTCTTAAAAGTATAGTCATAGCGCGTTGCTGCGACATGAATAGCATTTTCTAATTGGTTATGAATATTCAGTGGGCTGATAGATAATACAGCCTACGTAACATCAAGCACGGAGACAGAATTATGCACAATTTATATCTCTTCAAACAATACTGTCTGCCCTTTGAATTTACGATCAAACAAGCTATAACCAAACCCGACGGCTAGGTCTAGAACCGACGCTGTGAATATTGTGATCTTTGAATTTCACAAAACCTTATTGATTATATCGCTTTTATTTCTATAATGGCTTCCGCTAGCGGTTCCGCCGACTTAGTGGGGAAACTACTTCCCGCATCCAGTTTTCTGTAATAAAGTTTTTCTGATGTACCTGCCTAGTTAGTACCTGCTGCCAAGTTTTTTACACAAATCTCCTTTCTATGAAATTAAGATAAGTCGTGAAGGCAAAATTATCAAGGTCGATTATTAAAATTCGTATACCTACCGAGCGAGCATCACTTTTCATACAGGGATTTAGTGCGCCAATCATAACAATATAGCATTCAGTGTTAAGAGAAAGCTCGCGTGCAAGGAAGGTGCCTATATCGTAAGGTCGGATGAAAAAAACCGAATTGATAGCCTTCCACCGTACGTAAACATGTCGACGAGCGCTCTCGTAAACTGTAAGGGGATATTTTTAACGGCGCCGATATTTAATATTTATTGCGACACAGACACCCAATATGAAACAGCGATTTGTATAAATAATTATCTCATACCAATATTTTTGATAATCTCCGATTTTTTTGGTTTGGTGGCGGAATATTAATGCTGTTAATGTTGATTTTAGTTTTTTATACGACTGATTGCATCTCGTAGGCAAGCGTGGAGATGGTTTATAAATGCATTTTTGTGGCTAACTTTACAAGCTAAAACGTGAATTTTATATAAGCTCCCATGTAAAGATGGGTTACTAAGTTTATAAGTATCAGCCGCAATATTCATTTATTTACTTAAAGAGTACGGTAGCCGTTCTGCGTAAAACCATAAACTTTGGATGTCACGGATCGTGTGTTCAACTTGCTAATAAGAACACGAGTTCCCAGCAATTATATCGTGTTTAAACTTGTAAATTAATTATGAAACATCTATAATAAATGGTAGTAGTCTCATTAATTACGATTGAAGATAAGATATGCTTCTAGTCACTTCATTTTCCACTTTGTATTTAAAAGTAGATGACTTAGATGAAAATTGATAGTGCAAGATGTATCAAACTCATGTGATTATAAAATATTAGTGCTTAGTGCCAAGTATACGCATTCTTAAGCCTTCATTTGACTATGATGAATCTGATTCGATATCATGCTGCGTTTTTGTATATTTATTACTTATTATTTCCAAGTTTATAAATAAACTTTACGTTGATTGCAGTTAGTGGCTCATGAAGCAAATGTTGGAATACCTAAATACAAAAACATAAATATGGCCACATGTATATTTATTCAGCAGGAGGATCATAAAAGTCATTACCACGATAATAACGTATCACGATAATATAACAATCACAAACCTATAAATAAAGGATACAATGAGCGGCCATCGCTCCCCGAAGGATGCTGTGTTTGTTGACTCACTTATTCGGAATCCGATGGCCTAATTGTTCGGCTACCTATCCGTCGTAACTCGCTATAGACATTTATGTCGACTTTACTATCTCACAAACAAGAGCAGACTTAATAAATCTCCCCAAGATGTGATTTCCGGAAAGTGATTGAATTAGAATGACGCTCCTATAAGGAAGTCGTTGGGAACAGCCGTCACCGCATTTGATTCCCGGACTATCATGTTTTTAATCGAACTTACGATAAACAAGCGAGGCGCCACTGAGTTACACTATTAAACTTGATTTAGTATCCACTTTATTTGTACTAAGGGTTGTATAGTTTGTATACATGGTATAAATATCAGTCAAACGGACTTACACAGTTTCATAGCGGTTTAGATTACATAAAATCGTGCCCATAGCTGTGGGTGGTCGCTAATGTTATTGTTATATTAGAATTACTTGCGCATAATCGCTATCACATGTTACGGTTATCTGTTTATTATTTTACTACGCTGGGCTACTGAGATTCCTAAACAAGATTAAGTTATTAACGACGCCTCAGTTAATCACATATTGATATGTTTTCTGAATATCAAACTTCTTAATGTCTCGATTTTTTCTGAAGCCTGAATGCGCTCAAGTATGGAAGGTATGTAAATTCTTTTTATCTTAGCCTCATGGAATTTCCTTTGCATATCTTCTAATCTCTAAGCTCTACAAACTAAATATATTTTCCAAATATCATAAAAATGTTATACTACCGCAGCATCCTGAAAGATTGGTGTAAACTGTTAAGTTATTAGTTCCAGACCACGAAATAATGGAGCAAATTCTAATTTATTGGTCTAATGTAGGCGAAGAATAGAGAAAATGCGGTAAAAAATGTAAGTTGTCTGCGTGCATCGTATTAAACTGAAACTAAAAAAAAAGTTTCGCAAGAAAGATTAGCGGGAATTTGCAAATTATCGGATATCATAAAATATATCATGATTGGTAAATAAACCATAGCGTATGATTTAGAGCTTTCCAGCCGTTGGTATAATTCACACGTGTGCGAAGTAATACGTTCTCGCGCCAATCTTTTGATCCTATTGGCGTTGCGTTTGCCAACTGCGGGCGACTGACACCAATCTTGTTCGACTCTAAACTATATTGCTGATTTATGCTCAGCCGATATCGACCATGAAATCCTTGCAGCGCTAATGCGAATGCAGCCTGTTAATGTTACGTTTTATTGCTGAGTTACACATGTAATGCTAATTTGAATGTAAGTATTTTCTCGTTTATTTTTGTAGATAATCTACATAGCACAATTATACTGACAAGTAATTAACAACTAGACTTTTTTCTATGTTCACGGACTTTGGTAACTGAAAAAACTAAAGAGGAAAAATGCTGACCACAAAATAATTCTTGAAGGTTTTTCTGCCTAAAATATTGCCTCACAACGGAAAAATCCTGAATGGTTTCCCCAACCACATGCCATACGCGATGGGCATAATTTAAATAAAACTGTCGATTACGTCCGCATCTGGCGAGCTATAATTAGCAGCTAGGCATAGCTACTTACATGCATAATAATTTCGTTGGCCACAGATCATTGATACTTATCGAGTAAACAATGTGCGCGCGCGCAGCGAGCCGATGCTCTGTAATGATGGGATCTATATCTGTTGGCGCGGATGTAGCACAGGTGTGCTCTGACAAGCAAAATAAACTCAACCGTAATCGATTTGAGCGTTTTAGAGCTAACAGTTGTTCTTATATCGATTGATTCTGTATTATGTTTAGGTAAGTGGCTATAATCGAGTGTGGTCCAAATATTCAGTTTTATTCTTGGATCTGTTTTGTGTACTGCAACCCACATTCTTATGTGTATGTGCGGTTGAAAGCGTAAGGATTTATTAAGATTCCAATTTCGAATTTTCGAAGACTTTATTACTTTCGTGAATTTTAGCAAAAATTCTTAGCACTTGGCAACTATTCAGTAGTTGAAAGATTTCCCATTCTACATCCTATTCGGTAAATCCAGAATATTTTTTCTATCGGAATTTCCATCTGGCTACGCGATTGTGTAAATATGCCTAGAGAGTTCTTTTAAAATATTATAAATATTCATTTTTGAATTTTTATTAAGTAAATATATTATTAGGTACATCTCAGAAAACAAATGGTTTAAAAACTGAAAAGTCACACTCTGTCCTGAAAGAGTGGCTGGAGCTTAAATGCAACTTTGAACTTACAGGTTAAGAAGTATTTTTTTATAGATGCTGAATATTGTTAAATCGTAACCTATTAAGTAATTTGTTTTAATTGAATTCACATTGAATTCACAAGTATAAAGCAATTTCCTCTAATCATGGCTGTATATTTAAGTGCTGTTTTCACATCTTCGTAGAAACATTATGGAACAACCGTCGTGTGTTTGTTTCCTGCATTCGCACTTTGCACTTTGTTAAGTAGCTTTTTCACTGGTAAATTGTTGATGATTTAAAATTACTCTAAATATGTATAGGTATGCATACCCAAAAGGAACCTAGCGGCGCCTGTTCACGATAAACTTCCATAATGCTGAAGGGATTTTCACGCGATTTGCATAATCCTAGATGAAATTAAGGTTGGTACATAGGTAGGCCTACCACCAGCCCGTGTGGCTGCATCTTGGGTTTATCTATGTACATATTTTCCAGCAATACCTATATATTTGTAGGTAGGTAATATATTTTTACTAGCCCTTTTAATACCCATTTAAGTTTTTAGGCAGGGCCAATTCAATGTCACTCTTCATACTTAGATAATAGGGGTTAAAGTATGAAATTGCCGATTTGTACTGAAAACCTAAATTGTATTTTTTTTTAATTTTTAACAAACTTATTTAATCAAAATAGTTGCCATTATTATCTATACATTGCGGTCATCTAATAAGAAGGTCATTTATGCCTTTACGATAGAACTCTGAGGATCTAGACTGCACAAACAGTGTGAAAGAATTTTGTTCTGCCTCCTGGGAAGAAACTTCTTGTGACGTAGATAATTGTCCAAATCACAAAAAAAATGGTCGTCCGTTAGAGCAAGGTCTGGCGAATATGGAGGAAGACGAATAGTTTCCAACTGCAGTTCCTGAAGAGTTAAAACGGTTTATTTTGCTGTATGAGGCCTCGCGTTGTCATGGAGCAATAGCGGTGAAGGTCGATTCATGAGTCGTGGCTGTTTTACTGCTAATTTTTTCAACATTATTCGGTGTTCGGCTGGGTATCTGGGTAGTTTGACTAGGATCGGCGTTCACCGTCTCTCTTAATTTCTCGTTAATCACCTGTCAGGCGGTCTTTCTCATGGCTCGTTCTTCAAGTCGAAGTTTCCACCACGAAAGCGTTTAATCCAAAATCGCACGGCGCGTTCTTTAGCAGACACCTCTTCAAATGCAGCATTGATATTGCGGGCTGTTTCTGCCGTTCAATCCCGCGTCGGAACTCATATTCAAAAATTACTCAAATTTTCGCAGTATCCATCTTTCTTGTTTAAGTTGAATAACAAAAACAATTGAACATCGATAATCAAATGTTTCACATTTTTTAAAAGAAGAACATCACAGAAACCACGTGAAAAAAGTTCCATTCGAAAACCTCAAACCATGAAGACTCTATGGCAATTCAAAAACCTACTAGAATAAAACGGCAATTTCATACTTTAACCCCTAATATTTCAACTGTAGGTAACGATTTAATGATTTAGATATAGATCTAGTTGGTTACACCTTCTTCGTTCACCACTTTTCCTACTGTACCTCTGTAACTGTAACCTCTTTGCACATTTGTGCAAAGTAAAGTAGGAAGTCGAAGGCATGATCACCTTTTATGATAGGTATTATTCATTTCGCATTCTGTCCTGTCTGTTTATTCCTTTCGCTCATCCGAGCATCTTTATTTCATTAGTGTGTTGGCAGTTTTTATCTATGCATTTACTTTTTTAAGTTAATAATAAAATAATATTTTTGTTACAGACTTCTTACAATAAATCGATCCGTGAAGAATTTTAGTTTCTAAAGACAGTCATGCTTGAAATATTATTTTAGTACCTAATCGGATTGTGAATAAATGTAAAAGTAGAACCGAAAGCACTTCCATCAAATGGTCGCTCTCGACCAAAATACATTAAAAAGTTTTTCATTGTTTTATTGTCGTTAACAAAAATAAGTTTAGGTAGCCCTAGTCCGGTTAATAGTTTTAAATAACTGTAGGATGTAGTATTATTTTTGAGGAGATCCTATAAACTGAAAAATGACGTAAGTTCCTTGGCAATAAAATGAAATCTAAAGTGCAAAGTCATATAAAACACATAAAGAGGCATTTTATTGTAAACAAGTGCAGTTGTTGGGCACCATCACGATCAGTCAATGCTGGCTCACTCCATAACGCGGCCGCAACGCCCAATATCTATCGACCAATCGGAACGCTCCATTAGCATCGGCACGCCCCCAGCCTGCGCTTGCGCCGATAACAGAGGCGCGACGCTTGTCAGTTTTTCAGTTGCTTTCATAACAGAAGGTTCGTTTGTGGAGTTAAGTGAGAATGACTTCGTTGAATGGTGACGTTACGTCTGTGACGAAGCTGAAGTTTAGTGTGGACAGTATATTGGGGAACAATGATGGTGATCGGGCGAGTGGTGTGACGGAGGTGGGTCGGAGCCAGGAGCCCCCGTGCGCGGGGTGCGTGGCTGCGCTGTACCGCTGCTGCAGGGACGAGCCCCCGCTGCTGCAGCTGCCGTTGCCGCTTCCATACTCGCATTTACATCCAGCGTTGAGGCCTACCACTGGTTCGTTAGTGTTTTTTTTTTTTTTGTGATGTTTGTTGACGGATAACTTTAAAGAACTTAAAGGCTTTGTTACTGGTATTGGTTTGGTAGGCTTATTGACTGAAGAATTAAGAAGACTTTTTGACAGAGCAGATTTCATGTATTGTAAATGTTTATTTAAGTTATAGCTATATTTTTTATCTGTTATATTTTTTTAAGAGTTTTTAAAATGAGTGTTAGATACGATGCCATCTCACTAATTTCTTCTTATTGTTTATTCAAATGAGTTGCAATAAGACGCAATAAAATTAAAAACTTTGTAATAAACACCCATGAAAGTTTTTAGACGAAGATGATATAATATATAAGTATATAAGCTCTTTGCCTCTTTTCAAGGACCTTCTAGACTAGACGAACTTATCCCCTCGAAGTAACACCTTAGTAACATCTTTCTCTACGGATAGCAAATCTAATTTTTTGCATGTAATCGAAACAAAACAAGGAACTCTATTTATTACTTTGAATGAATTTTTGAATATTGGGTATATGAATATTTGATTATGGGAAAATAATACAAAAAGTAGTATTCTCATTATCATTTGAAACTGCATACCTATTTAATTTAAATTAGATCTTCGAAAAAGATTTCCTAGAAATCAATAAAATTTATAACAGATAAATATGTTTTAAACCGACTTCTAGGAAATCTTAATTAAGTATTATCTCATTGTTTTGATCAGTGGAGTTTTATTTTATTCAAAATCATACTTGCATTATTAATTATGTAATTATTGACGAGTTTTATATTGTATCTAATTAATAATTATGTTTTCTAAATAATAAAGCACGTTATTTTGCTACGTTTATGTCTTTTGCTCTATACAATTTTACGTAGTAGATTGAATTGTAGTAGGAAAATAACAATTTTCCTTTCTACTTTATTTCAGGTACCTTCTTACTTATTTACTTTGATGTCGGAAACATTAAAACACCTAACGTATTTTTCCTTACCAATCAAATAGTTAAGTATTGAGTAAAATAGTTCCGTTGATGTCTTTTGCTCTATAAAATTATTTTCATGAAAATAAGTCTGTCTGTCGGCTGTCGCGCTTGCAAGCACAAAACTGCAGATCTGATTACAATGAAACCTAAATAGATAAGTTCCTCTTTCCGGATGCGGGAAGTAGTTCCGTCGGGACTCTGATAGAACAGCGGGAAACAGTAGTTATAAAATAACTTCAACTGTATTGATCCCTGACGGAGTAAAAAATAATTATTAAGAGTTCAATTAACGTGATTTATTTAATTTTTAAGCTTATCTTAAAATAGATAATAGATTTAATTATACCTACCTAATTGTCTAACATAATTGCCTGTGAAAAAGTAAATGAATGTATAATTTGTTAACTTTATGTAACACAAGGATTAACATTTTAAGGCAGATACACCTACTTAATAAAAACCGGGTAAGTATATCTATATTCCATGCACTTACCTATATTAAAAAAGGCCTTTTGTATCACTAGCTTATGCGGTTTCAGCGGTAACCTCTGCACGCACCCGGATGAAAAGTATAGCCTTCCTCGATAAATGGGCTATCTAACACTGAAAGAATTTTTCAAATCGAACTAGTACTTCCTGAGATAGATCAAACAAATAAACTCTTCAGCTTTGTAATATTGGTATAGATTATCACGTAACGAAGTTTACTATTACCTATACATCAGTTATAACGAAAAATATACCATAACCATGGAGTTTCTTGCCCATTCTTCTCCATAGGAAGCTACTTTTGGAATGGCCAACTAGAATCAACCTTATTTATAATTTTTGACGTTCATAAGTGCTTGTAAAGGCCCAAATGAAATAAATGATTTTATTTGATACTAGTTTACCCGCGATATTAGGACCCATTTACATATGTTCAGCAGTGGACGGCAATTGTCTGATATGATGATAATGGATGATTATATTAGTGATTATCAAAGTTTTCTAGCTGAAACCAAAAGACGATTAATATTTTACCTTCAGGAAAAATAGACGGAGAATTAATGACAGAAATAAATCCATTGACCAACACATATCACTTATCACATTTTGTCCAAGTAAAATCCTATAAAAATATATTTTTCATCCCACCATCTCGGAAAGAGTAGTTTTACCCTTTGATAAGCGGCAAAGTGATTTGAACTTAGAACATCGTGTGCAATACTCCATTTGTGACAATCTTGATAAGACTTTTCAAACAAATACATATTAAACAAATAAAATACTGCTTAAAATAATTATTCAATTAATTAAGTAATTTTTATTATTGTTTTTACATAGATTTTTGACCTCGTTTCATTTTTAAACTGAGTTTTCAAATAAGTGAACTTTAATAGGTACTTCTTTTTAATTTGATACTCATATGTGCGCGCCATTTTGTTTTTAAATTTCCTCGATGAGGTGGGATGAAAAGTTACGTGTTGCACTCGAGTGCAAAGATTTTTCACCTTGTGCTCTTTTGATTCCCTCGCTATCGCTCAGGATTCTAATTATTGAAACACTCGCTACGCTCGTGTTTCAATTTTAGAATCCTTCAACTTTGCACTCTTGTATAACAAATAACTATTTCCGTATAACGTTAAAATTCTTTCCGATTTGATCGAACTTGACAGCAGACCTTCCCACATAAAATACTATCTTAGGAAATAAGTCAATCTCATGTAAATTGACAAATATTATTAGTAAAGTCAAAAAAACAACTAAGTATAGTATCAAAGGATAGGTGCTAAGAATCTGGATTTTGCGACTTAACGCAAGCATGCAAAGCTTTACTTCCGAACCACTGTAAATATTTCTTCATATATGCCTCGTGTTTTAAAGAAAATAGTTTACCTTACCCAGCGACGGCCCTAGCCAATGCGAGGCTATGTGCGGCAGGTCTATGCGAGGCCCTTTGTCCTACGTGAAAAGTATGTGTTGCGAGAGTAAGCTGGTGTTTTGATTTAGCTAATAGTCATGTTTGAGGAGAAATGCTCAAGTTAAACAAATTAGTAAAATTTTATTTTTACTACAGTTTATATATGTATAAAGAATCACAAAATTAACAAATATTAAAATGATCTGATGCTTGCGACTTTTCTAAAGACTAAAATCTTTAAAAGCAGAATAATCGAATGAATGAGCAACGTCACCTTCGATCGGAAGAATAGCAAGGGCTGAAAGTCGATCTTGTGTCATCGAATTCCTTGAACATGTTTTAATAATGTTAAGCCTCGAAAAAACTGCTTTTTCAAGCGCCATCTATGTATTGAAAGATTGTGACTTGAGTAGTTCGAACGTCGTAAATTTCTTGTTAATAAAAGGACTTCAAAGCGGCGCTACCTTCTAGCTTCGGCTAAAACACGATGAAAAAAATAACCCAAGGGCAAAGTAAAGCACCCGCGAGCGTAGCGAGCGCAAAAATTTTTCAGCTTTGGGTTACAAAAGTACCTAAACTTGTAAAATAAACAACAGCGCAAGGTGAAGTCTCGAGCGTAGCGAGCGCGAAAATTTAGAAGTTTTGGGTTACTAAAGCACCTAAACTTGTATAATAAACAACAGTGCAAGGTGAAGTCGCGAGCGTAGCGAGCGCGAAAATTTTTGAGTTTTGGGACATAAAAGTAGGTACTCTAATCAAGTTAGAAGGAAAGGTAAAAAGTGTGGGTTGTAGCGCGAGGCCCCCCTGAGCGCGAGGCCCTGTGCGATGGCACAGTTCGCACACCCCTAGGGCCGCCACTGACCTTACCCATTTCTTACAACATGTCTTCTTAGCCGATTATCGGCGACGGCGGATCTCATGTAAGGAGATTAGCCAACTGCGCAGAAGATATATTATAGTGCACAGGCATTTGCGTAGACATAGGTGCACTCACTATTCCTTCACTCTCATAATCCGACACGACCGGAGAGAGATCAGGCGCAACATTTACGTGCTCTCCGATGCACGGGACACTTAAATTAAGGTCGACTGTAAGAGGAAATATCTAATATAAAATGGTTTTCTGATATTTTATCTAAGTTGATATTTATAAGGCGAGATCTTATCATTCGCGGTCAAAACATACCTCAATGCAATTTTGAATGTCTTTGATCAACTCCAAAAGCTCTTTTTAGAGTTTATCGAGTTTTAATTGTAAGAAATTTCGGTGTTTTACACAAAGCTCTCAAAGGATGTAAGCCCACATAAGTAAAGGCTTTATATCTTTCAGTTTAATGGCTTATATCTGTAACGGTTACTTAGGTACATTCACAAAAAACGCTCACATTTGAAGCATTCATTTAACAACCTAATTTATTTCCAGTATACCGCCTCCCCCTCCCATCATCATCACCGCCGCAGCCGTCAGCGCCCCGCTGTGACGTCACATCTAGCGGCAAGAGAAAGCGCTCCTGGTCCCGAGCGGTCTTCAGCAACCTTCAACGCAAAGGCTTGGAGAGGCGGTTCCAGATACAGAAGTATATCACGAAGCCGGATCGGAGACAGCTGGCGGCCACGTTAGGACTTACTGATGCTCAAGTATGATTTTTATTATTTGTTCTGGATAAGTTAAGGATAAGGCTGCCTGTCCACCGAAACGGAGCTAGGCTGCGGAGTGGAGAAACTGAGAAATATTAACCAACCAATAGGATTGCACAAAATCTCCGCTCCTCAATCCTATTGGTTAATATTTCTCAGTTTCTCCACTCCGCAGCCTAGCTCCGCTCCGGTGGACGGGCAGCCTTAGGGGAGCTTTTTGACAGAGCTCGAGCAGAGCAAAATTCGATGGATTTAGGCATAAAATATGCTTAACAGATTGACTATCATATTTTGACTATCTTTCAATTTTGTCGATATGTGAAAAATAAGTCTTTCTTGGTTTCTATAACATACTTGTGCGCATTAATATACTTAAAAGTCATTTATACAACCAACCCAAAGGAAGCACTAATATTAAAAAAAAAAAAAAACTATTATTGAAGGTTTTCATTAAAGGGAAATATTTAGATAGATCGATTTTATACCGGGGCAAAACAAAAAGTTAATAAACTTACAGAAATATAAGCTTTTTGGTTTAATCAAGCAAATTTTAAATTCAACATGTAAAATTGTAAATATTTATGAGAAACATTTTAGCACAAATTAAATCCCGTAGCTATATTGTGTAATAAATCGTCAAATAGGAACAAAAAGTTATAAAACTTTAAGCAAGATTTAATCACCCAAAAAGAGGTTGTCAAGCATAGCGAGCTCCTTGTTGAAAACATCATTGGCTGTTTTTGCTATAAAAAATATTGGAACGCTGTTTATTCGGAAAAAAAGAAATGAAAAAAAAAAGAAACTTTAATGGCATCCTTGTTCCAAAACGGGAGTCGCTGATGTGGGCCGAAAGTCGGCAATATTAAAGTGGAACTGGGCCGGACACGTCAGCCGAATGCATCCGGAAAGATGGGCCACTATCGTCGCTCAGTGGACACCTCAGGATGGACACCGCAGGCGGGGTAGGCCCCGGAAGAGATGGCGTGACGACCTTGACGCCTATTGTCGAGACTGGTGGGCTCGGTCGAAAGATCGAGAAGTGTGGAAGCAAGATGGGGAGGCCTTTGCCCAGCAGTGGGACAGTATGGGCTAAAAATAATAATAATAATAAGCCCCGCAGGGCATCTGAGGCGGATGACGGGGAGTAGCGACCCCGCGGGGCCATATATCCGAGTGCTCCAGGGAGAGTATACTGTCCCCCATCTCCGGCTTGCCGGAGTGAAGCATGACGGGGGATAGGTCTCCCGCCTCTTGGCTTGCCTTCACCGGCCGGTCAGAGTGGAGTCGCTAGAGCAATGCTCGGAGGGTAGGTGCCTCGTGGTAAGTGGCGAGTGGGCCGGTGATGCTGGACCCACAGGGAGCGCGTGATCTGCGTTTAAAGTCCGCCGAGGTATCCTCACCCTTCTCAGCCGCTCATGTACCTGTTGCCCTCTTGTTGCTTTTCAGTGACTGATTCCCGGGGGCCCAGTAAGTGAGTTGGCGAGTCTCCACCTGCCATTTTTACGTGTATTTATTACATTGTTATCGGCAGGTGCCATAGTTCCCGTAGTTTCCCCATTCCTAGTCCATTAGCATCCCATCACAATAGCCCAAGTAGTTTTCATCCATAGTTAGCAATAGTTTAGCACAGAACCGGGGATTGTCCTTGGGTACATTTCTATAGTGTATACAGGGATAATCGTCGGTTTTGTGTCACCATTTCATTAAAGTTGTCTCAAAAGGGCTTCAGCGTGTTGGCTTCGGCCCCACGTTCGCCTCCCAAAAATCCGGGACTCTATAGTCCCGAGGTCTGGTAGAGACATACAAGATAATAATAATAACCCTGTTGCCCTCTTGTTGCTTTTCAGTGACTGATTCCCGGGGGCCCAGTAAGTGAGTTGGCGAGTCTCCACCTGCCATTTTAACATGTATTTAATACATTGTCATCGGCAGGTGCCATAGTTCCCGTAGTTACCCCATTCCTAGTCCATTAGCATCCCATCACAATAGCCCAAGTAGTTTTCATCCATAGTTAGCAATAGTTTAGCACAGAACCGGGGATTGTCCTTGGGTACATTTCTATAGTGTATACAGGGATAATCGTCGGTTTTGTGTCACCATTTCATTAAAGTTGTCTCAAAAGGGCTTCAGCGTGTTGGCTTCGGCCCCACGTTCGCCTCCCAAAAATCCGGGACTCTATAGTCCCGAGGTCTGGAAGAGACATACATTTATAATAATAATAATGGCATCCTTCACTAATTTTGATGAAGATCGGCCAGTAAAGAAAGTTTTCATCGATTTTATATTTAAAAGAGGTTGTAAAGATAGGTATAGTCACTATTATAAATATGATTTTACATTCCTATTTTTTTTACGAAAAGGTTGATTTTCTTAGGCAGGTTAGATAACATATTTGTTTTTAAATGTGCTTTACCCTCAAATTTTTTAACAAAACACGCGTACTGCGAACTATTTAGTTCAGCCTGAAGCTTTTATCAATGAAATAGCTTCCGCCAGAGGAATCACTCGCGTCCCGCTCACGTAGGATATGTTTCGCGCACCCGGTAAAAAGTAGCATTTTGCTTTCCACATGTTTATTGAGGAAGCTTGGCTATCAAACACTGAATTGTACATTGACGAAATCGAAAATCTTTTGCCCGAAACTTTAATTAATAATTTAGCTACAATTATAATGGTTATAGGTACTATTGATAGGTACATATCCCTTGGGAAGTAGTTTCCACGGGACGAAGGTAAGTAAAACCAAGAGAAACATCATATAATTATACCTATCTAGTTTTTACTTACACGGAAAGTGGGATCCAAGGGTTTTTCTACCCATTTGAAGCTCCAGCAACTTCATTGATTAGAAATACCGCCAACTGCAGCCCCTGGACCGTTCACGATTAAGCTGTCCATATCGTTACAAAACATTTGAATTCGGATATGGTTTTTGACAATGTATCGCCAAGGGCTAAGCGGGTGGGTAGCGCCGAGCGGTGGCTTCGCGCTAATAAAGCGCTACGTAATTATTTCATTGACTGTAGCCTGAAAACAACGAAACCACTTTGAGACAAAGGATCGGAGATGCCCATATAACAAACCAACCACAAATTATACTCAGTTAAAACTGAGGATGATACTGTTTATTACTATAATGATTAATCTGAACGCGTAAAGATACTTTCTGAGAGGCCCTGAGTGAGGGACCTAGTATTGAAGCCGTCGGCGGACATGTCTTCCGAAGCTAACCGTACCTAGCCGTGCTAGGCAGGCCCTGGTAACATGTAACATGTAGGTAACCTATTACCCAAAAGATCCCAGTAACGAACGCCAGCTGTTTTAGTCTACTTTCTTCTTTTTTATCCAGCAATAAAGTTTGTGGGACTGTAGGGGATACCTATCTCTGGACCTTTTGAACAGATTTTAGTAATTCTTTCCACAATTTAGAAAACTATGAGTCGAGTTTCGCAGGCTATAAAAAAAATATCCGCGACGCACGCGCGGTTACCTACATCCTCTTCTGCCATAATCTTGAATTGTATTATTGTTCACAGGTAAAAGTGTGGTTTCAAAACCGTCGCATGAAATGGCGGCACACGAAAGAAGGTCGAGGTGGTATAGCAGGCACTACGGGCTTACCTGGACGAGACCCAGATTCCACCAATGATGACAATGAAGATATTGACGTGGACACACTCAGTGATTAGCTGGAACTAAGGACTGAAGAGTTTTAATTGGAAATATTTTATGAATCAGTCTCATGAGATTTCTGTCCTCACTCGAACCAGCGTCGCTGCGTCTGTAAGAGGTTATGAAAAGTCTCTTTGCCAGTGGAACAAATCCTTAACATATAAGATATGATGAAGGGTATGAAACAATGTTATCTGAGTAAGGTGTTTTGTGCGAACGTTTCATGGAAGATTCAGTCGCATCAAGTAAGTATGTACTACGTGGGACACGGTGGTATAACTATAGTTTATAGATATCCCATCGGTAAATATAATAGTGTTTCTTGACTATTTTTACGATAAGAAATACTCATTGTTACGATCCTTTCTCTATAACAATATCTATAAGGCACTTAATGAATTAAGTACAAGCAAGAATGTTCAATATCGAAATGATATTTTAGCCCGAGAAACTTTAACTGTAGGTTTACATTTACAATACATAAGACAAAGTGTAAGATTACTATGATATCAGATTCTTATTTTTATATTAGACTTTAAATAATTTATTTTTATACTAAATCACAAATGAATATGTATTGGTACGAATAAATATTTATTCTACTCCTTGTTTCTTTGATCCAGAAAATAATAACTGAATACGATAATGAAAACGGTAGTGGAATGCCAGCACTCTTGCAATCTGTACTGATATTACAAATAGGATTTTTTCGTTTGTTTGGACCCCTAGGATTCCGAAACTACTGAACCGATACAGTCTTAAATTAGTATATGATAGTTGAAGTTGGATAGTGCTTAGTATAGCTTTGTGTTACCGTTTATCACGTTTTAAATAAAACAAGGCAGTAGTGCAATACATCATTATATTACGGTAAAATTAATATACAAATGGGAAGAGCTGCTACACAAACCAGATAAGTGTTAAAATACAAAAATACAGTTTATTTTGTAGAAATAGGGACAGTGACAATAAATACCATAGGCCAATGAAAGAAAATAAGGCCAATAAGATATTATTAGAATCAAATAAAAACAACAAGAATTACAAAAACGTACACCTACTTATTGCAAAACAGTTGCCATAAATACTCGACAATTAATTTAGGGTGTAACAAAAATCCATAAAAACAAATGGTAATCCCTACGAACTTAACTAAGATATGTTGAAAGTAAACGTCTACGTAACATCCTACACAGCTAACATTTGAATACCTACATAGATTTAACTATTTTGGCATTAACGCATTTGAATACCGTCTATCTAATAATCTACAAGTTTGACTTTGCTCCTTGTGTAGGCATCTGAGGATTCTCTGTCGTAATCCTGTGAAGGGCTTCCGTGTTCACTGTGCCTAAACCCATGGCCTTTGTACCCTCCCCTATGTCCATATGGCCTCCTCCTCCCGGGAGTATAGCTTTCCTCTTTCCACCTGCCTTCACCGCTATAACTCTGGTTGTCATACCGACTATAACTGTCATATCTAGGCCCTTGTTCGCGATTCTGATACTTATCGTATCTATTAGAATAGTGTGGGGGCCTTTCATCGTCATTTCTCCTGTCTTCTTTTGCATCTGGTTCCTGGTAACGCCTCCTCTCTGCGTAGTGTGAATTTTCTCCGTATTCTGATGGTCTAGACCTCTGTGACGTTGATGTGGACTCTTTGGAAGTTTCCCAAACTGGTATGCGTGGTGGCGGCGAAATGCTCCGCGATTTACTTTTGTCATCCCTTTTCTTGTCGTTTGACAAAGATTCCCTGCAGGGAAAAGTAAAATAATCAGTAACGGTATTGTTAGTAAAATCGTATCTTTTATAAGCGTATATAATAGCAAAATGCAAAATAATACAAAATAACAAAATGTTACCTTGAAGACGACCGACTGCGACTCCTATCAGAATCATCTTCACTTGATCTTCTATTTTGTTGGTGCCGCATTTCGCGTTGCCTGAAACAAAAACCTCTATTGAAAAGAGACATTGAGACAAATACACATGAAATAATCCCCAGTCGATATATTTAATTTCACTTGATGAAGGTCAAAGAACTTGGCCCAGTTGGACTGTTGTGAATTTGCGAAGCATCTATGTATGTGAAAATGGCTGACTCAAGAGGGGCAAAGTTATTTTATGCTGGTATTTTAAGTTTTATTCTGTGTATATAAAAAATAGAATTTATTTGGGTGAAATAACGAAAAATTGTTATACAAAATGTAATTGTTCGTGCTGTCGAATCTATACAAAATACAGACTTGCGCCTCAGTTTGATGGCGAGTTCCCTCATCTCCTCGTCGCGTCGCGCCTGGCGCCGGCTCTCGCGCTCCTGCCGCTCCGCCTCGGCTCGCTTATCCGCGCGGACTATACACAAATATAAACAAATTAATACTACAAACATTATTTCACCATGATTTATTTACCATCTGCTTTATCGCTAGACAGTCCAATACATTAGATAAAATATTCATAAGCGTTTTAAATATGTGCATATTAAAAGATTTATACAATTTCAATGTACAATTTATGAATGTTTGAAACGACTTCTATGCTCATATAAAACTCACGCTGCCTTGATAATTGTGCCTGCATTTTCCTCTTGAGTTTTTCCTTCAGTGAAAGTGTTTCACGCGACGGTCCCTGCAAAATTCATCATGTTAATTTGATGATCAATTATGGAAGAATCAACTCTTTTCTGAGATTGATTCTCGTAAAAGTAACGGAAACAAAACAACTTTTACCGCTGAAAATAACGGGGATTTAATGAAAATAAAAAATATGTCGTGTTTCAGGAATATCAGAACGCGTAAGTATCCTTTTTCAGTAATATGCTGTTTGAATGTGACTGATATGCAACAGAAAAACTTTATACAAACTAGGAATGTTTATATTGTGGTTGTGAATCAATATTATACCAATTCGATACACGAAAAAGATAAATGAATTTTAAAGCAATTTTGATAAAAAAACGAATACGTTGTGGCGATTTGTCAGTAGCGATTTTTGACCCGATCATAACACGAAATAACGACGAAGTAAACTACTTATTACTACAGTACTGACTGGGCGTTCCCATCCGATTAGTCGATTAAGCGGATAGTGAACTAAGGATCGTTGAGTATGTGCATACGCGTAGTGAGAACGCCTCGTATGTACTGTACGCAGATTAACAAATATGAAATGCGAACTATCTTCGAAGTTTTTTGTTCGGACTCTACTTATGTTTATGATTTAAAGGTGTATGAAACAAAATGTTCCTGTGTGGCGTAGATATTATGGGTGAAATGTAGTGTGAACTTGTCGATAGGTATACAAAGACAATATGTAGTACAATTTAAGCATTAGTCAGATGATTATAATAAATATATTTTTGTAATGGCTTTCGACGTAGTTGTTAAAATAACATAAGATTTTATTTTTCTTCTCTTCTAAAATACGATCAATTTGATCAATTGTATCAAAATGGAGTTAAGAAATTCAAATAAACAACACTCAGGGGTAAATATAATTCGAGAGAAATAAGTATAAGTTCTGCACAGTAAAATGAGAACAAGATATTATACCATCACAGTTTCATGTTACACGACACGGCAGGTAAGACAATAGGTTGATAGTCAAGCAACAATCATCTCAAATTAACCGAGCAAGACAACGCCATGGGTTCAATCAAATAAACATACAACCAGGAATTTAGCAGGTTTTGTCAACTTTCATGTAGTCAATAAATTTCGCATCACGGATAGTAAAAAGCGAAATAATCTGCTGTTGAACAAACTACGGCTGTAATGTCGTAAGGTGCTAAAATGAAAGCAGAACAAATGTATAAAAGCAAATGATTCTTACTGACTTTGGAGCTGGATCCAGACAATCGTAACTGATTCTGGTTTGTATTGGATTTATTGCCCACCGCCATTCTGGAATGTCAACAAATTGCATGTTTCAGTTTTGAATTGAAGACTATAAACATAGTACCTACATGCAGCCCAGACCAAAATTGCTCAAGTTAATTAATTTATAAATTAGTCACTAATATACTTTAGGGGGTCTTCCAAGCTCAAGAAATCCACTGAGATTAGGTGCCCTAGTCTTACATAAATGGGATCGTACAAGAATATAAATGTATAGAACCCCAGACAAATTGCTAAAAGAGGTAACTATTATTGTTCTTGGCTAATAAATTTCAAATAGCAATTGATAATAAGTGGCTAGTTAAAATAATTATTTATAGCTGGCGCAATATTAGATTGTCAGGCAATGTTGGAGGGACATGAAATAAAGCAATTAACAATAAGTTTGACTTTATTGTAACTAGAAGCCTTGTCTATTCTGATGGACTGGCAAACTGGGCAAGAACATGCTATTGATATATGGAAAAACATAATGTGTTAGTATATTTGACTTGCTGGGGAGTTTGTTTCGCCACTTCTTCCCAGCAAAAACACATAGGAATAGTGAAGGGCGGGCGTTTTGGGGGCTGTCTTTTGTAGATTTGACGTCCAAAAAGTGCTGATTTTCAGCCTACTTTGAATAAATAACTTTTGATTTTGAGTACAGTTCACGTTCAATAACTTTGCCTCTCACACGGCTGATTTCAGAGGAGCAAAGTTATGTGACGTAAATTTATTGTTTGCCATTGTTTTAGACCACCATGAATTCTCTACTCAACCAGCAAATATATTAGGTAGGTTGATGTGTCTGTGTTGATAGAATGATGAATACATTTCCGGATATTTTTCAACCTTCTTACACCTTTGATTGGATAATACTTACTTGTTTTTCGCGTCGTCATCAGATTCACTGGAATCGGAGTCTATGGACAGTTCGCTGGAGGAGTGGTCCTCCTTGCGCCGCCCGTAGTACCGCGGCACTGCCGGCTTGCTCTGACCACCCTTATCTCCACTGAAACACAACACCAACATTACTTACTATCGATATTTATCTCTACTACTCGAGAAATCGATAGTTATCGATAATAACGGCTCCTTCATCTGACTCACCTCGCCATTCAATATAATTCAAAATAAGCTTACCTTTCAAACGACATCGACCTGGAGTTAATACGCTTGGCATAGCCACTAGCATGACTGGAAAATACAAACACAATTAGTCTCGACCCAAATACGAGTAAACCATTGAAGATTGAGTTATAGGTGTGAAATACAAACTTTGCTGGGCTTCGAGAATATCTGTTTCTACGATTACGTGATCTGGACCTTGACCTAGTCCGTCTGTAGGGGCTGTATGACCTCGAGCGAGACGAAGACAGGGATCGAGATCGAGACGACTTGGAACGGGATTTCCGCCAAGAACGCGATCTTGACCGTGACCTTGACCGCGATCGAGATCGGGATCGCGAGAACGACCTCGACCTTGAGTTAGGCCCTCTCGGCCCTATCTGACGGAAGCGACGATCATGGGGTGATGGTTGTCTAAAAATGAAAATATATACTTGAAAATAAGAAATTATATTACATTTTAATCTCTATTATATGAGTATAAGAGAGCGAGACTTACCGGCCCCGAGGTTTCCGTGCGACATCAGCATATAACATCTTCAGATTTTGTTTAACTTTATCTGCATACAATGGTTTGGCCACTGTTGCTGTGGACAAAAACAATATTTTATCATTCCTTAAACTACAAGTAAGTAGATCTTTAGCACGTAGTGAGGAAGAGCAGGGTTTTCTCAACTGTATGTTTATTAGACGGAAGAGACAAAAGGATGGGTCCAAATTGAAAAGGCATAAATCTGCCCCTCCAATGTAAGTCTACAGACATCAATACTTGTTCAACTTGTAACTCACGAGGTTTCTCTTCTTCCTCTCCTCCAAAAGACGTGATAAACTGTATATTCTCTCCCGCATCAGGCGAAGGGCTCCTACTGGGTGAGCAACTGGGTGAGCGAGCCGGCATCGACGACGGTGCCGCGTAACTCGGCGGACTCACGACCCGGGTTGCAAGCTTCTTGTCACTGCAAATAAAACCTTATTATACTCCATTTGAGTAGGCACTTAGCTAAAGGTTAACAATCTTGCCATTACCAAATCTGTAGTATAAAACAAAGTCGCCTTTTCTGTCCCTATGCCCCTTTGTATGCTTCAAAACTACGCAACGGATGTTGATGCGGTTTTTTAATACATAGAGGGAAATACTGTTATCCCGTGCGAAGCCTGAGTGGGACTTTAGTAACTTAAAAATAAAATGTGGCCAAAAATCATTGTAAAAACGAAAGTATCATTTTTTTAGAAGAAGTTCAGTATGTATTTGTGTAAAAGGTCCTATCAAGATTGTTTACCTTTAGTTAAGAGCCTACTCAAACGGAGTGTACCACAGGAATACTGGCAACACAATAACAAGGAGACGGCCTTACTTGCGTGCCTCAATAGTATAACTTCTTGCGTCAGCGTGAAATTGGAATTTTTGATTTATTATATTTTTACCATTATTTAATATAATTTATAACAGACTTAATTTAATACTATGATGGCACATTTTATGGGTTACTTAAATATCATTGATATTTTACTTTTTTTTATTGATAGTTTACAATTACGATCAACAATAAGGACAGTTTCGATTCTTTGTTCAACTTGAATGCATAACTTTGTGAAAAAAAGCTATCAAGTATTTTTTACATGTTAATACCATTTCTTTCAAGAACAATATTGATTACTTCGTAATTCCATTTCTCTCATTTACTGTCATATCATTTCTAGATATCCTTATTCCTTTTTCAAGAGTTTCTCACGAGGAGAGCAGATACTGAACTATAGATAGCAAAACTACTAGCAAGATCAGTCTTAAATGATAAAGAAAACGTAATGACAACCAAATAGTTATATAATAGTTCATCGTTAATATCATATATCTGTGGAGGCTTGTTATTAGCAACTGGAAAATATATTTTTGTTACATATTATGTTATTAGTCTGTAAGCCTTCTTAAAATAAATAAAATAAAATAAAAATAAAATAAAAATACGCGTACTCACCGATGCGCCCGTCTCTCTCTCCTACTCTTTCTGCCAGAGAACATGGCCTTCTCCTTCTCTTCTCGCAACAGTTGTTTCTGATGTTCCGCGTCATCAGCGTCGCCCGTCAGGAACGAGAAGAGATCGCAGCCAGCCATCCCGAACTGCGGCCCCACGCCGTTCAACTCGTGAGCCTGGACTCCGCAAAACGTGACGTAAGCAAGGAATTTTAAATTGTAACGTATCGTAAGCAAGGATTTTTAAGTTACTTCGATTCAGATAAACAAAAAATATAGTAAGTAAGTGACTTAAATGGCATTTCGGAACAAAGCGTCAGTTGCTGCACAATAGCCATTTTCAGGTATTAGCTTGTGGTGGATGTGTGCGAGGAGTGCGTATTACGTATACGAGCTAACCTATTGTCGAAAGTTAGGTACGAGCCGCCACTAAGTAAGAGCTTTATTTGATAGGATCTAAGTTGTTTCCTGCGATTTTACTGATAAGACTGCTTTACACACCCAGTTAAAAGTTCAGTATAGGTAGTAATGAGAAAATTGTAACAAACACACTCTTTAGCGTTAACAATATTGGGATGATGTGTCTTATCTATACTAATATTATAAAGAGGAAAACTTTGTTTGTTTGTTTGGTTGTAATGGATAAACTCAAAAACTATTGGACCGATTTTAAATATTCTTTCACCATTAGAAAGCTATATTATCTGCGAGTAACATAGGCTATATTTTATACCGGTGCGGGCAGTAGCTCCCACGGGACGCGGGTGAAACCGCGGGAAAACGGCCAGTTTATAAAACAAGTAGAATCTAATGCTTACAAATAATAAACTCTAACATTTAAATGATGTTAATTATACACTATAATAAATTACAATGTAGAAACACATGCAAATATAATATATCTTACAAAACCATTTACTAAAGTAGGTCATGCAGATTGACAATATTAGCAAAATTCACGACATTTAAATTCCATTCCTTTGCCAATTAGGTTGTACATATTTGAGTGGGAAGTGCTTACAAAAACGTTCATAATACAAATTCTCATTATGCTTTAGACTCATTAATTATCTAGAAAACCATTACTATAGCATTACTATAGCTTGAGCATAAAAAGCAATATTTTTATATAAATTGCTATGATATCATAAAAACAATAATCATGCAATTTTTATGACAGAAAAGGAATGGTTATTTTAGTTATTTAGTGAAGGATGCTTGGGTAATTGTGAACAATAGCCTAGCAGTTACTGTTCATTGTGAATACACAATGGGACCTACTGGTGCATTTGCTGTGACCTTTCCACCTGACATAAATTAAAATATGTTACTTGAGAGAGGACTACTGAATGTTTTTGAATAACTTTATCAGTATAACTATGGCAGAAAAATAAAGATTAATTAAATAAAATAGGTTTACTTAAATATGAATTGAACTCACCTGTGAAGCCTCCATTTTGTTCACATCAATGCTCAAGTCGACATCAATTATTTCCAGATCTGAATCATCGTCCGAATCTTTCTGTTCCACTTTTTTAGTCTCTGGTCCTGTAATTTAATACTGCATGCCATAAGAATACCCAGAAAAGACCGTAGAGTATACTACCCCGTGACCAGACATAAGTAGCCGTCAAGCATCACAGCACATTGAGGTATAACAGTAAAGCTGAATCTACCGTTAGAACCAGAAGGTTGTGCTCCTGGGTCATTATAATTGTATCCTATAGCAGCACCGGTTCCCTTCTTTTCATGCAGCTTTTCTTTTTGTTGCTCTTTTTCTTCTATGGTAACTCCAAACTGTTCTTCTATAGCCAGCTGTTGTAGGAACTTGTCTTCACCTGGAAATATATACTACATTCAAGTATCTTCTTATATAACAATTTACATTGAGTACATCAAATGCAATTTTGCAACTTAACAAAAATAAATGTTGCATAAAATAAATTCTGGAACTCACTTATTCCAAGAAAGACATTCTGAGCGAGGATCCTGTATCTCTCATAGTTGCACTGTCTTTCTTCTGGACTGAGCTCTCCAGGTGGTATGTCTGGGTTCCTCACTTCAGGTATGTAGTCCAAGTGGGCACGGACATCAAAACGGTCTATCATGTTGTTGGTGTCTCCTTGCCAGGGCATCCTGTGAAGAAAGATGATTATTATGACAGATATGATCTATGCAGTAACAATTTGACAATTTACTGCTGTCAGTAATATTCTGATTACTGCAGGGGAGGGGCAAGTTCATAAAAAGGTTGGTCTGCAATACCTACTTGCCAGGAGTAAGTAAAGAAATTTAATTAAGGCAAGGATTATGAAGAATACTAACATGATGGCAGGGCCTTCTCCTGCGGCAGCGATTGCCGGATCCAAGTGTACTTTGCATGGTCGTCCGTGTAGCTGAAGGAACTGCGTCGGCTCCGCTTTCTAAAACAATTATTTACCATAATAATAGCAGTTGATTTTGTATGGTAAGGGTGAACTATTTAGTACAAATATGTCACGTTTTGTATTAGGATATGATTTACAGCAAAATAAGTAACACATAACAAACGATTGGCTCACAATCTTTTCGTAAAAATCCTTTCGGCGCTCCGCCCTTCGCCGATAGTCAACAATCATCCCTCGGATCATTCGCTCTTGTTTCCTTGCTTCGTGCCACATTGTATTGCCTTATTTTACAGTACATAAACATTAAGATGAATATAAACTACAGTCCTCCTCTGCGTAATACTAAAAAGGCGTTAATTTCTTTCAGATAAAATTCACTGAATCTTCAATGGAAAAAATATTTTTATCTTTTCGACGCCATTTTGATATTTCTTATAGTGATGTGGTGCAGAACGAAGCACGATGAAAAACGCCGTACTAAGCAATTTTAGTCGATTAACAGAAACGACTAAAAGTAGTTGTAAACTTTGTCTTGAAATCTCAATATTTTATTGTCATGAAGACGTGTGGTGGGCTCATTGGTGGGCTAGTGGGTAAAAGCTCTCATGTATGTGTGTGGGTTCGATCCGGTCCGGCAAGTATAATAAGTTCTTATGTACTTTCTATGTATATCCTACTAATGGCTGATCAAAAAGAGAACGAAAACATCTTGAGGAATCCTGGCCTATGAAGTCTGAAATCACCAACCCGCATCGAGCAAGCGTGGTGGTTTAATGCTCAATCTTTCTCCCTGTGAGAGGAGGCCTTTGCCCAACAGTGGGACGATAAAAAGGCTGTATGTAACATACAATAGCCACATTCGCGTGAGTGCTTCAGACTTTATTTGTTGGTATAAAAAAAAACAGTTATGTTCAGAAGTTTTAATTCACTGTATACAAGTATAATTCACTGTAATCTTCAACATCAAAAAATATTTCATTTTCTAATTGATTAGGTTTGCAAACACTTAGCCAGTCCATGAATTCTTCAAATATATCAAGATTCACTAATGTGTCAGTCATACTTCTGTTGCAGACTAGATAGCTCCCCTTTTTAATGTATTTCTTAAAGAAATGCCACATTTCTTTATGTTTTTCATTATCTACAAAGAATTCCAATATATTTATAACAATGATGTCAGAATTTGCGACCAGATCACTCCTTTCCATTACATCAGAATGGACAACTCTTATCCTATTAACATCCATAGTATACTGCTCAATGATTCTCTTTTGAACATCACAACATTCTTCATTCATTTCTATGCCCACAATTGTGCCTGCATTAGAGAAGTAATACGCCTGAAAAATAAAAAAATAGTTTATTGGCTATCTATAAAATATAAGCTATTTAATATTAGTCTTTAAAAAAATTGATACCTACACCATAAAGGACTGCTCCTAGGCGAGAGCCAACATCCAAAATCTGTTTTTCTTCCAAGTCACTTGGTAACAACACTTTGAATATATATTGAAGTGCTTTACAAGACATTGAATGAGAAATGTATATCAACTCCTGAAACCATAACAAATGCAAAGTTTTAAAACCTATACATAGCATACAACCAAGAACACACATTAATGTATGCATTTCTATTCTTGTTTTTCAGAATTTGTTCTTTATTGAAGTCAGAACAGAATTAAAATATAATTACTTGTATGTTTCGGGAATTACAGTCAGTGCAATAATGTTTCTTTAATTTCCCTTTTTTAACGAGTTTATCAACAGCATCATCATCATACAGAAACTCGTCCACATGGCAGGTGTTTATCTTATTGCAATCTGCTTGGTCCCCAATAGTCGGAGGCTTTATTGTTTCCGATGGCAATTCTGCTTCAAAAGGCACAATTTTCTTTATAGAGTTTCCAATTTTTATAAGTGTTTTCTCTGTATTTTGCAGAGCTTTGATGCGTTCTAAATCTGTAAAAAAACACATGTGTTATTTGTAGAACATATATTGAGTTTTAAAAATCTGCATGTATACATACCCTTCCTGTATGAATGATTGCATATCCATTGTTCAATGTTGTCGATTTCCTCCTCATCTAATTCGGAAAACAATTCCAACATGCGGTGCTTTGCGTTTACTGAGCTATCTTCAGACATGATAGCGTCTCTTGAGGTTATAATTCGATTTAGAAAATAGTTTTGTATACAGATTTCAAGAGACTGGGTAGTTCAGTCAAAAAAACTTATCAGACAGTTTAAAGGAATACTGAAATAGCCAAAAAAATCCTACAAAACAACACTGAAATGAGCAGTATTTTTATATTTTGACGTTTGACAGTCGATACCGACACGACATTCAGTCAAGTGACAGGTCGTAGAGTGCACCAACCAGGCGGCAAAATATGCCAACCAAACAACCAAAGGAACAGGCCACTGCTGCGCAAGCTTGCGAGTAGTGATGTCCTCTTTATGTGTGACTAGCTTTTGCCCGCAACTTCGTTCGCGTGGAATAGTGACTACCAGCAGATTTTTGATTTGACCAATAGATGGCGCTATATGTCCGGAATATTTTTTTTTTTTTTGTAATAAAAACTATCCTATGTCCTTTCTCAAGTTTCAAACTATGTCTGTACCAAATTTCACACAAATCGGTTCAGTAGTTTAGGCGTGAAGAAAAGACAGACAGACAGACAGAAAGACAGACAGACAGACAGACAGAGTTACTTTCGCATTTATAATATTAGTTTGGATAATTTGCTTTTTGACAATCGTATGTTGACGTAGTTGACTGACAGTGACACTAGCGCAATATAATCTGTGCGTGCTTGACTGCTTGTCTGTTTCTCGATCGCACCGTGTTTTCGTGCCGTGTATTTATTAATTTATTATTGTATTTTCTTCTTTTTTACTGTAGTTTGTAAAAGTATAATAGCTATCGCTAAAACATGGTTTGCTGTGAATTATATTCAAGATTGAATTTTGAGTTATTGCTTATCAATTGAGCTTAAGTTATAAGAAAAATAAATATTTAGAACAGTGTTTTATTCTGCGGTAACTGCGGAAAGTTTTAGTTCAAACAAAAGAGTGTAATATAAGATAAACTAGTATTTAAGAAATCATTAAAATGGATGGGGTAACTCATAATAAAACTATTGGATTGTGGATGTCCAACAAGAAAAGCCAGAAGCTTAATTGGAAAGAATTTATTAAGGCGTGTGCTTCTCATGGATACAATTTAGTCAGAGTGAGTAATATCTGTATAAATTAGGTAATTTGTAAGATATACCTTTGTGGTTTAGAGACATTGACTCACTAGAAACGAATTGCATTAACATAAATGGTCTAGGATATTTCTGTGCATTCAAAATCTCAATGGAGATTGGGCAAGAATGTATGAAGTTTGGTCCAAATGTCCACCACGAACGAGACCTATATAATTAAATAGTCCACTTAATTTAGAGTAACTTTTACTAAGAAAGTAAAAAAAAAAACAATGCCAAAAAAAAGTTATAGCCAAAAATGTATTCTTAATTTTCGGTAGTTTTTGTATGTTATCATTATTATTTTTTATTTTATTCCACTTCCATTTCCGCACTTTATCTAAAACTAAGTTAAGTAAGACACATTTGCATATAAACAGCCCATATTTTTTTGCCCGATGGATGTACAAATCACTAACCAATTGAGGCGCCAGAAGTACTTGATTATACTCAGCGGTGCCTGGATCTAAGAAAGTTCGATGTAACTGGTGGTGTCTTCTCTCTAATAATGAACAATTCTATTTTGTCAGAAGTTACTGAAAGTACGAAAATCGAACATCACGAAAAGTAATTGAAGAAATGAAATTGTAAAAATCTATAAAATGTTTTATTTGATTTTGCCATAACTTTTTTCTGGCATTATATTTTTTTTTACTTTCATAACAAAAAATGTTCTATATTTAACAGGCTATCTAGCCATATAGGTCTCGTTCGTGGTGGACATTTGGACCGGAATCGCCCAATCTCCTTTACTAACTTATGTGTAATCAACATGGGTCAACTGTAAATAGGAACAAAATAATTAGTATAAAGGATTCTTGTGATTTCATACTAGTTAATTTAATACAGAGAAGTTCAAAATTGAAGAAATACACAACCTAAACCAACAATTTTTTTTTTTTTAAATATCATCATGTTTTGTCAAACTTATTTTTCAGTTGGACTTGGAGAGATCATTAGAAGACCAGGGACCAATAAATGTATTCCTCCACAAATTAACAGATGTCATTGCTGCAGCTGATCAAGGAGACCCAAAGGTAATACTTACATATTTTATTTGGCCTTATTTTGGCTCAGAAACTTATTTATTTTTAACATTAACAAGAACCTTTTATCTAACACATTTAAATTAATGTTTAATATTTGTTTTTTATGTTTAATAAATTGGTATTAATTTTGTCTTGGAATATATTATAATATCTATGATAAGAAAACTTTTTAATATACTTATCTCTAAAAAGGTATTTGGATCTCATTATGTAAATTAAATGTGAATGATGAGGTCACTTCTACATTAACATTTTAATAGATTATCTTAAGATCTCTGTGACTAATACTGAAAGAAAATGAGTCATGTAAAGATTTATATAATTTGGCCAAATAAGGAATAATTTACTTTCATTCATTTTGTATTTTCTATATCTAAAATCTATATATGTATCATGAACGATTTTGTTATAAATAGGAGTTGTGTATTTAAACTTTGTATCCTTTAATCTTTGTTTTTAATATCTTATCTGTATTTATGATTTGAATTTGTTTCATGGTCAGTGTCCTTTATTAGTCACCAGTGACCTCACTGCACAGGGTCGGCAAACACAAACTGCTTACAATTGGTTTCACTTGAATGAGTAACACTTGTAAACAAAAACTAGGCTAACAATCATGTTTTTTTTCAAGTTATTTTACTTGTTTGGAACAATACTAAATTGGTTTGTAATAAGGATCTTGTAATGATAGATACTCCAAGTACTGTATTTACTGTAATTGCCTTTAATTAAGTCTATAAAGATGTAATAAAATACAATCACCACATTTGTGTTTCAGGGGAATTTTCCCTCCATTGGTTATTATTTTTATTATTTAATTGACTCAATAAAATTCCGCTTTGTGCTGCACCATTAAGTACTTATAGTTATTTTAAAAAACCATTTATTATCTGAAGTGTTTGATAGCAAAATGATGGTAATTTGTTGGTGATAGGTAAACCATTAATTGCTTTGTCAATTTTATGTTATCAGGCATCAATAACCATTAGTCGAGTGGAGCAGTACTTGTCAAACCATCCAAATATAACAGTTATTGATCCTTTGGACAATGTGAGGATTCTTCTTAATAGGTAAGACAAAGACTATAAACTACTACTGTAAGGTAGCAATATTTCTATCTATCTTGCAATCTTTGCAAAGTTCGAAGTACTGCAGCTTGTGTGGTACAATTCATCCTCCGAGCTTTTTTCCCAATCATGTTGGGGTCGGCTTCCAGTCTAACCGGATTTAGCTGAGTACCAGTGCTTTACAAGAAGTGACTGCCTATCCGACCTCCTCAACCCAGTTACCCGGGCAACCCGATACCCCTTGGTTAGACTGGTGTCAGACTTACTGGCTTACAGCCGGGACCTACAGTTTAACGTGCCATCCGAAACACAGCCAATGGTGTCTAAGATATACTTAGAAAGTACATACAAACTTAGAAAAGTTGCATTGGTACTTGCCTGACCTGGGATCGAACCCGCGCCCTCATACTTGAGAGGTTAGGCCTTTACCCACTAGGCCACCACGACTATTGTACAATGTAGTGTGGTACATTTGTACAAACAAAAAATAACAGATAAAATGTGTCAATGTAAGCATTCCTCTCAATGTTTTTAGAGTAATTACTAACAGACAATCTTAAGAAAGACCTGAAAATCGTGAGAACATTATCTTAAACTAGATAAAGTAGCTACAATAAAAATTTACTAGACTCGAAATAAATTAGCTTGAAAACCACATTTTAAACACTACAACAACTCGCTATATTAATTCTTTTATATAATTTCCAGGTACTGCTACTACTCAATACTACAAAATGAGCCATCGCTACACCAGCAAGGGATATTCACACCATCATTTGCCGAGTTCACAACCACCAACATAGAAATGAACATAGAGATAATGAGACAAAGGGGAGTTAAGTTCCCTGTTATTTGCAAGCCTACTATTGCCCATGGGTCCAAGTCTGCACACGATATGATTGTCATATTCAATGAGAAGGGCTTGTATGTGTGCAAACCACCCTGCGTTGTGCAGAGCTTTGTCAACCATAATGCAGTACTGCATAAAGTATTCCTAATAGGAGATAGGTTGGTAGTATTTTATACGATTACATTATCTTAGTACTATTTTTATATTTATAATTACTGTTATTTAATTACATTTAAGGCAAGCATGGTGATTAACGCTCATTGCAGCTCAGTATGAGAGGAGACCTATGCCCTGCAGTGGGACAATAAAAATTCTGATAATGATTAACTATCTATAAGAGCATATTCAAAAATGCTTTTCATTCAATTTCAGGTACCACATTTGCGAGCGTCCGAGCCTGAAAAACTTCTACGCATCAGAAGATTTAGAGCCAATATATTACAGCACGGGTGAAGTTTGTAAAGCAGATAGTCAGTCCACGCTCTCAATACTCGACCCTCACGATAAGGCTGATATCACACTAACGCTAAATGAAGATAAAATCAAAACTATCATAAGGATATTAAGAAAGAGGATTGGGTTACTCTTAGCTGGCTTCGACGTTGTCATAGACAATGTCACAGGTGGTCATGCAGTCATAGATATTAATGTCTACCCAAGCTATGATAATTTCCCCAACTTTTTTGAACATCTCTTAGATTCCATAGAGGAGGCAGAGAGTAGAAATGTGAATAAGGTATGTAACAATGGAGATTGTAATGGAGTTTACGAGGATGAATACTTAGGACATAAGATGAATGGTTTAATAAATGTTGGAATGGATCCAATTAGATTCGGTGTAACTGGTATGAATATTAATTGAATTACTATTAATGTGTTGAACACAAACGTGTATTTATAACTTTGTTATTGATTAGTAATGATTGCTTCTATGAGTCATGTATAAGTAAAAATATTGTTATTTTGTTTGTTTTGATGTTATGCAAATAATTATTTTTCTACACAAGTAATTAAAAATGTATGCACGCTTTACTATGTAATTATTTGCTACGTATGTAATATAATTATACATTTATACATAGTTTTCTTCTAGCAAATAGAACATTAGTATTATGAGGTATGAATACTTCATTATAGCTAAGATGCAAAAATCTCATCTTACCATATATTGTGAATCTTATATAGGAAGGATCGTATTATGTACCTATGGTCAACAAACTTCTTAATTTATCAATGTTCCAAAAAAGTAATTTTGTTAGACTGTGTAAGCACTTATAAATATTGTGTGAATAAAAATAGTCTGTCGAGTAAATGTGATAATTTATTATTCATATTATTAATTAAGTTGAAACTTTCATTAGTAAAGTATGTGTTATTATATCATTAGTATGAAAAGTATTTTTTAATTGAAAACGTATTTTATAAATGCATTTAAGCGATAGACTACAATAAAGGTCACATCACAATATTCATTAATCAATGGTGCCGTTTACGTTCTGAAATTACCACAGATGGCAATAATTTGTATCTAAAGAGGTCAAATGTCTGACAAATTGTTCACGCCGTGAAATAGTGACTTCATAAGTACGCACCTCGATAAACCAATTAATTAAATTGGAATGTATAGAAAATTTCCAATAGTTGTCTTAAGATGTAATTTACTAATATTCTGTGTGAGTAGAAATATTGTCATTGACTCACATTAGTTCTAGAGATGTCCAATATAAAGTATACACATATATTAAGATGTTACAACAGTTTTTGACTCTATTTATACTCCATTACCTTTTAACTTCGGAGTTTGTGATTCTAAAACGTCTTCATTGTAAATGATTAATGTACATATTATGTATACGTATAGTTTGATTATCCAACTATACATTACTCTGTATATTACAACTTTTAGTGCCTAAACAAACACAGAAATATAATCTCAATGTGTTCCATTTACAGTTTACATATGTGAAGTTTCGGATTCCATTACATATTGGCATTTCTGTTAGCATTCCATTATCAGTTGTTATATTAAATTCTTTTCCATTTTTTATTTTATCTAGGTATACGTGTGCACGTGAATCATGAAATTGATATAATTTTCTACAAAAAGATAGCATTGTTTTTCAATTATTTTCACACGTTACTTAATTTTGTATCTTATAATTGTATATTGCGAGAATAATTTTGTATCAACCACAGACTTAGGTGTTTATGATATTTATCCTATAATATCAATAGGTATTAATAACCTGAAAGAGACCACTATCACATAATTTGCTTTATGATATATACTATAATATACCGACGGTTCAAGAGCGGGCTTAAGACTGACATAGTCATTTAAATAACCAACTAGGTATTATATCGCACAGGCGCTTACAAAATGGAATTGAAAATTTCAATAGAACTTAGAAGAAATAGGTATCTCCATGTTGTTTAAAGTTTCTGAATTTTGTGATTCAAATAGTTTTAGAATCGAATATGTAATCACAAGTAATAGGTATGTGTTAGGTCAGAATAAATTTCGCTACTTCTAGTCTAGTAGAAAAGTAAACTATGTGTGGTTTACATAAAAAAGTAAATGTCTGTATGTTTACAACAAGCTCATTATTTTTAAGTTATATAAAAATTAAGATCCTTATAAAGCATTCTAAAATAACATAATCTTGGCAGGAGTTCAAAACACCTAATTTTAGTATACACAAAAGCTGTGTGCATATGCCTCTAATAAATAAAATATTTGCTTTCAGTATTTTATGTGGACATATACTTATTTGAATATGTGAATAGAATACGCTAATTGGTTAAGAAATAATTATCAAATTGTGATCGTTACTGAATTAAATAGTTCCTGGTTCTGAAATGCTTATCTTTTTTAAAGAGACTAGGCATGTGTGAAGAATGTTGATTACTGTTAGAATCGTTTTACGTATTGTAGCAGCACTTTATTTTTACACGCAATAGTTAGTAGAGAACTTCACTTACGTATATTATACTGAGTAAAAAATTGAAGTGGCCCTGACTTTTGTACTGTCTATTAAGCGAGATTTCAATCGGATAATGGTTTGGCCTATGAACAAAGTGTTTCTAAAAAATAAATTGTTATTTACTATGAAATAAAAACTCATACTCTTTAATTAGTATGCTAGGTATAAGAGTTTGTGATTAAACTGTTATTGAAATACACGACTAGTGTATCATTCCAGAAATCAAGTTTATCAAATGTATTTTTTTGATGGAGACTGATTGATAAATTTATGTTGTGAATAGTTGTTATATCATCCTATTTTTGTAGCACGGAGAATGTTAAGACCTGCATTGGAATACCTACTGAAGTACATAATGTTAAGGTTTATAAAAAGATTTCGGTCCAATCCAATGGGAATGTGATGTTATTCATACTTGAAACAGAATGTGAAATAAACTTATGTATGTCTGTGTAGCAGCTTTTTGAGATGAAGCCTGTTTGTATAATTTACCTATATGTATTTAATTATAATAATGATATTCAATACAGGTCTTATTATTTTTCGACTTATTATCTGCCTGTAGATAGACTAGCACTCCGGTATAACGTGTAACCGAAATATGTAAAGCCTCTTAATTTTAGTATTCTTTTATTTCTGGAAAGTAAGCCAAGAAATTTCGGAGCTTGGTCTCATGAACAAGTAATTTTTAATAATTATTATTATTTTATTTAATGACATTATCCGTCGAGCTCTTGTTGCCGTCGGGGTACCAGCTGTATTAGAACCAAACGGCCTGGCACGCGACGACGGTAAGAGACCAGACGGCATGTCATTATTCCCTTGGAAGATGGGTAGGCCTTTAGTATGGGACGCAACCTGTGTCGATACTCTTGCGCCATCTCACCTTCCAAGTTCTGCGTGCTGTGCTGCTGCTGCCGCTGCGGCTGCGGAGAACCTCAAGCGGCGGAAATATAGTGGCCTTGTCGGAAACTATATTTTCGAACCGTTTGGGGTTGAAACCCTCGGGTCGTGGGGTCCGAATGCCCACATTCTATTTAAAGATCTTTCTAGGCGGCTGGTTGACGCTTCTCGTGACCAGAAGGCTGGCTATTACCTCGGACAAAGAATCAGCATGGCGATCCAACGAGGTAATGCTGCCAGCCTCTTGGGCACGCTCCCAGTTGACAGCGATGGGGACGAATTTTTTGACGCTTTTTAGTTGTTTGTTTTACTAGGATAGTTTTTGATTTTTAATTGTTCCTTTAAAGACTTGCAGTTTTTTTCGTAAATATGAAAGTAATCCGTAATAGAATTGGTACGAGAATAGCTCCTTGGTGTACCCCTGTAAGATACAGCCCTGATAGCTACAGCGTATGATTGTTGATCTTTTGGAATTCACTGCTCTTGTTAATTACTGTAACTTATACATTATTTCTCAAAAGTATTACTTTCAAAAGAGGCGCCCTCCTAATAAAACAACTACTATAATGAGTCTGTGATGTTATCAAAAGCCTCATTTAAATCTACCTTAAATCTTAATCCTTAATATTCTGCTATTGTCACTTCGTGTAATCGTAAAAGATGGCCGGACTACAGCCTTTATTGCTTCGCCTACAGGAATATATTCCTGTCATCATTATGCTCATGTATTTAAATGGTCCTATACGTTACCGATATTTATCTAGCAAGTGCCAGTAAGGAAAACCAGTACCATAAGTTGTTTGCTTAGAGAGCAACGGGTCAATGGCAAATACTTGTTTATATGTATTAATAAAAGGCGTAACCCGAGCCCTAAGCTTCTCTCCTACACGTTTTATGAAGTTGATTACTTAGTGAAAGTCGAAGTGCTTGGATATGTACTTAGGTAGCACCGACGAATGGGTATAATTAGGAGGTGAAAGTTTACTGCGAAGCCTATTCCCTTTGCATTGCAAAACAAAGGAGAACACTTACAGATGAACTTACCAACTTTCTTATTTACAATAAAAGAATACTAAACGTTAAGAAGGCTACTGAATCCCGAGATCTTCCAATGTAACAAACATACCGTAATTTGTAACAAATATTCATAGCAATACGTACTACATAATTAAACACCTGATGCCAATATTAAAGCTGTTTTAAATCAATCTGACGTGAAATATAGGACTTAATAACACCATTTCTTAGTTAATATCCCCTGTAAGAGCACAGTAACGGTCGCGTTCGGTTAACGTTACCATATAGGCGGTAATTGTTAATTCGACACAGTTCTGTGCATAAATCACATCTAGTTGCAGCCAGAGAGGCGAATCTGTACAATTTATTATACATTACCGTACGCAATCCCCGGCCCGTGTACGAACACACCGCTTCGTCGCATTCAAAAGACAGGAAGCGATTCTAGATCGCAAATTCAATGTCATTAGTGTCCGCTACGAAACATTTCAAACTAGTCGATGGACTGGGTAATATCCTCCCAGTATTTGTTATACTCTTACACATTTGAATATACTAACGTAATACCTGCTTATGAAATATCCACTATTTATTGCGATTCGATATTCTAAAGTCTTATTTCCTTCGGTTTGAGTAAATAATGATCTTAGCTAGCTTTTACTGTCATATTAATACATTCTGAATGCTTTACTGATTGCCTTTACTACAAAATGATAGACCAACAATGAAAAGTAGGATCATTATCATTTTCTACCATGAAAATGTATCAGACGTAGCCGGCACAATGGTAAAAAGGTTGTTAGCGAAAAATTTAAGGCTTCAGCCTTGTAATTGCAGCGTTGTTTTGAATTGCGATTCAGTCAGCTGTCGGCACATGCGGACAAAGCACGCGCGTCGTGCGCGCAGGCCGCTTCGCCTCCGCCGCGCTTTTCGCGCGTATCCAAATAATTCCGAGCGAATTTAACGTCGGTTCTTTTGTTTTTTACGCAAAAAATATTTCGTGGTATTACTGTTAATTGTGTTTTTGTGTGCTTTAAAGTGAATAGTTTGCGAGTGTTGCGCGATTACGATCTGATCAATCACTGCATTGTGTGGTATCGCATTGTGTTGCTAACTACCCGCCAATCTGTCAGTCGATCGACCTAAGTGATGCGTGTAATCCAAAGCACTAATTAACGAATCTGTGTCAAAGGTGTTGTTGTGTGGATGAAACGGAAGTGTTTGGACGTTAGAACTTGTTCTATTGGACGGAGGTAAGTCGGGCAACGTGTTATTGATTGGACATAATAAATGACTATGTTTAACTATCAGAAACGTGTTGGTCGCATAATACGTCCACAAACGAGTTATCTAAGATTTAATTTAAATTTTTGTCGAATAGGGTTAAGAAAAAGTTGTAACAGATTCATACTATCGATGTTTTTTTTATAATATTTTTAATGAAATTTATTTAACGAGTAGAAAGAAAAACACAAAAACCAACTGTTATTGGTTTATGACAATAGCCTTTCAGGTCTCGTCGTAACCGTAACGTGCAAAAATGAATGGATGATCCATACAGTATTTATCTAAACATGTATTGTTATTTTATTATTCAATAAAAGATGAATGCAATCAAAATCTCCACTTTTCTTACATCATTTTCTAGGATTAGGTATTGGCTCTGACTAATATTGCCAATTTTGCTTAAAAATTTTCTTCTACTCACAGAATGGTGTGGTTTCGGTTCTCAAATCAAACATTAATATTAGTTTAGGTAGGGTAGCTCTTGATTTTTTCTCGAGGAGATTTCTAAAAGAGGCAACAAAAATATTCTTATCTGCTCTATAAATTGCAAAAATGTTGTTACTTTTGCAAAAAGTTAAAATAACATTTCTGAATATTTGTTACACTGAACTTTGCTAAATTTCACTTAGATCCATTTACGCTACGACCAAGATTTTCAGTCGTAACTGTTTAATTAAGCCATTTTCTTCCAAGGACGCTAGGGACTAGACACTAATTATCTTTTTCAGTATATGCCGAAGGCGTACCTTCGTGCTAAGATAAGCCCGAGAAAATGTTTGGAATACGAAACTGAAATAACTAGACGTCCTTACCTACTACTACGATTCTCACAGGATAAAATTTTCTGGGCTAATTAAAAGTAAATGTACCTGCTTACTTTATTATGAGAATTTCTTCAGAGATTTTAATCTTAAGTTTTCAATGTGCTTGTGGTTACTGCGACGTAGATATAACTCGTCATGGTGTTTTCGACTGTCAGTGCATTACAGCAGTTAGCATTGACGGTTTTCGGTTTCCGAGTCACCGTCAACTTGCAGAACGAATTCCGAATTGGTCCCGCCCGAGTTCCCGCGACCTTCGACTACGTATCGTTGCAGAATCGAATCGTCTCGTGGTAACTGTAAAACTAGTTTGGCTGTCGAGCGTTTCTGTAATAGGTTCGGACGCGTTCCGCACACTTTGTAGTTTTTCTTCGCTTTTTCCCAAGTTCTAGTACTCGTGTCGGTAGATAAGAGGGATGGCTTTTTGATTTTTTGAGAATAGATTAAATTCTGTTTATTTTGAATAAATGTGGAAACTTCGGGAAAAGTAGTTCCATTTTCCTATTAAGATAAAAGAAAAGGTGAAACAAGGTGGAAGATAATGTTTCTGCCGAGAGTGGTTGGTCTACGGTAACCCTATTAAATACTGAGCCATAGGACGTAGAATTTTTTAACTACGCAATAACTCTTTGCGTTTACCTATACATACGTAGGTAGGTGCATGTTATGAAAACATCTTTCGCTATTGATTCCAAGGAGACAGATTCGGGAGATGAGCGAGAGCTTGGTTCGTAAATACTTGCAACCAAAGTCAAAAATGATATCCATCTTTTCCGATCCTAGGATAAATATTGGAACCCACTCGAGTCGGTTACAGAAAACACGCGAACGATCAACGAACTGTGAAGTTATTTTGTAGGTGTAGGTACTTACTTGTGCACATTATTCTGTCGTCGTTGCGGTGTCGGGTGCGATGAACCAATATCATTTGGTATCGGCAACTACGTCGCATAAATCTGTCCCATTGCGAATGCAACGCATGGGAATTTTCTAATAAGCAGCACGTTTCTGACTTTAGTTGCATGGTCAAAGCAAGTATCTTCAGACACTTTTAAATCGATTGTTTATGCTAGCTAGCGAGGAAGTGGGAGCGATAATATGCATGCAGTTTCTCTGAACATTTTATGTTCTTACAAATGTCGATAACAAAAATATGTATTGGCCTTTTGTAGTTTGATAAAAACCTATTAATATTGGAGAACTAAATGTGATTTATGGTGTATAATTATCGACATTTAGCGGCGGCTTACCTTCGTACGACATGATTTTACGTTATAAATGATTGTAAAAATATGATAATTTATCCAGAGTAGCAGTCGGATAGGTCTCAAAATGATTTTCATAGATAAATAAAATATTGATAGTAAACAAGGTGTAGCGTGGGCGTTTTAATGGTGTAGGCTTGGTGTCTCAGAGGCGCCTTTCAGGTTGGTTCTTCGGCAAACTTTGAGGTTCTTGCGACGTAGGAGACGCGAGTACTTGGCGGAAGCAAATATTGACAGTGCTCGTCGGTAGCACGGAGGTGACGAATCGTTTGGCGAAAATAAAATATTTTCTACTGTTGAGGAGTGCAGTATGTATTGCGTTATTTGTTCATGCAAGTCCGATACACATCTGTATCGTGCACAATACTCACGTCTTTGCCTGTACTTCCGCATCTTTTTAATTGGACATTATTAATTTTGTGTACCTACCTAGATTTTTGATCAAGGCTTAGGAATCGTAGAGAGTTGAATGTACTTCCTTATGTGCTTTTTTTCCTATTTTGCTCCTTATATTCTGCATGATATAATCGCAGCAATTTACCACTTAAAACGATACGGTTATTATGCTTTTTATAGATTTTTCACGCTCAGTGACGATATGTAAAACTAAATTGTATTTGACGTGTATTTTTGTTCCACTTTGAGTGTCGACAAGGCTGTACGAGGGTCAAGGTTACTTGGACTTACAAATTGTACATCATTCTTTTGACACGAGATGGACGCATGTCAGAAACTCAAAACCGTTGTGAGTTGTGAGGCACGCATGACTGTGTGTAGGTCCAAACCTACATACTCGTAGGTATGCTACAGAATGAAACGTTAGTTTGGCCAAGTATTTCTCAGTGGCCACTTAAAGTTTGATTGATATAAGTATTTTTTCATGAAGGAACAATTTAGCCAAATTAATCACCTCATATATTTGTTCGTGTAAATAGTACTTTAGCAGGTACCTGCGACTTAGGTACCCAGCTCAAAAATAGTTCAAGACAAAATGAAAAGATTGGCGGCAAGTCCTAATCCACCAGCCTTAACTATTCGAAAACATGCAGTGATGGTGTGTTAAGTCTGTCTTTCAACTGTATCGCCATAGCTATCGTGCAGGTAGGTATATATGGGACATAAAGTTCAGTTCAATATCGAAGTCAGTTTTGAAACTCGGTCGTAAGTGGCATGAGAGTTGTTAAATGACGCTCAGCTTCAGTTTGTCCCTATTCTGTTTTAGCTTTGACTCCCAACTCAAAACTTGGCGCAATAATTGCGTCAACTTTTGTTATATGTTTGTTTTACCTGAAGTTTATTGGCGGTTTGGTGGTATTGATGCTTCTAGAATAGAGTAAGACAGTGAAAATAATGAGGGTTCCATTAGGTACCTATTTCGCGTCTTAAATAAAATAGCTCATATAGCAAACAATTTTCAGCAAATTCAGTTCCTTGGTATACATGGATGCTTTTGTGGTTTCCAAATTTTTTTACTCAGGAAATGGTTCTAGTTAAATACCTTTTTAATTCAGAATAACACAGAAATAAGCTAGACCTTATGAATAGACTCAATTTTCATAAGTTGAACCTACATCAAAAATTACTTAGGTACACGTGGCACAAGATTCCTTCAGACAGAAACTTATAGAGTCTCCTCATTGTAACAAACACACGTGTGTTCATCCGTGTGTTCGTCCGTGTGTTGGTAGTTCGGTACATGTAGATTACTGTTCACGAGGTCGCCATATCTGGTGCTCGCGCCTCCGCCCGCGGCCAATTGAGAAATGTTTGAACAATATCTAGGTTTTGCGCTATGATGTTGTAGTTTTAATATTAAAATGTTGTCTCAGTTGTTATATGGTGGTTTAGAAATAGCTAATTGGTGGGTACGAAAATATAACCTAGATACACATTATGAAACAGTGAAAATGCAAAAGAAAACTGTTATGCGTAAGCAGCGTTGCTACTTTGAAATCTAGAAAAAATAATGAAAAACTGATGAAATCAATAGCTTTGAATTGGCCATTACCTAGTGGTCCTGTGTGAAGGTTAACAATGTTTAGTTCAAGGTTTGCGACAATGGGTAAAACTCAACATTGAATTTAATATTCATGAAGAAAAATAGCATAAGTTTCGAAACGGACACGTTCATATTATTTATCACAGTTGTTCGTACTCGGTTTTCACTGATGATCGTCATTTATCACAATCTGATGCAAGGATGAAAAGATCACGTTTAGTCCGATGATTACGGCGTGTACAGCTAAGAATAATTTGCAATCGTTAACAATAATATGAGACGCTGACTGCGAATAATTATTACAAATTAAACTCGATTTCACGCCCTTACAAGTTCTACAGTCGTAGTACATTTAACATTTTCAAAATAATTGCATACAATACTTATGCTGAGGATTTTTTTTGTTAAACAAGGAATTAGAAATATCAAATTGTCAAGACTAGATTTCCATCTCAGCTTTCTTAGAAATCATTAGAATCAATAGCTACGTAGGCATACACATAAGTGCCTATATTTGCTCGTTAGAGCTCAGGCACATGTGGAAATATCAAAAGTATCTAATGCCTTATCAGACGATCTTATCATCGTACATACGTAGGCATACTCATTATGTTTTCTAGAGTCATGATATTCTGATATTCTGAAGCAGGAGCAACATTTCTGCCGGGTAAGTAATCCTCAGTAATTTATTCGAGACATCCCCCGGCAATTATGCTGTAATATTTAGATGTGCTTTAGGGTTCCGCGGGATCAAAGGAGGAATTATAAAATTTTGTTCTTAATTATTTACGCCTCTTATTTTTAATGAAGCATATTTTTGAATTAATTTCTGTGTTGGTAATTAAGGCATTGTTGCTCAATTGAGAATACCTACTACTGTTATTAATTATTGAATTCCAACTTGATAAAGAAATAAATAAACTACATTAGTAAAAAATCTTAACGACACTTTAAATCAATAGCGCACGCACATAGCTAAAAATCAAAACTACCAACTGCAGGTTTGCACGTTGCTCATTGTTCGCGCGATCGATTCGCGCTTGTCCATTTTTTGTGCATAAAGTACGTCTCGCATTGGCGCGGTTGACCGACGTCAGATGATTGTTTTTCTCGATTTAGCCATCGATGGCAACCGCCACAGCCAGCCTGCACCTGCCGTGTACCTGGGAATAATTTTACGCTTAATGAGTAGTCGATGAACGCATCCAATTATATACCATTGCTACTGCTGTGATGTAATTGCTGTGCTTCATTGTTGTATTACGATTTTATTGACCATGTTTTATCTTAATGCACGCAATTAATGTAGATCCAGTAATCCAGTTTATGGAAATTAGATACTGTATTTTGTTATTGTTGTGTAAATAATACTGGAAAGCGTTGATAAGTCTAGCCAGCTCGGTGCTCGGAGCGCGTTCCGAGATCACTCACCTTTTACCTAGTTACCTACCTACTCGCATTTCATGTATTGTGGTGCGCGGGCGCAGGCAACAGCGGAACTTCCGATATCCATGTCTTTCGACAGACTAACGCTTGAAAAACAATGGATATTAAATCGTGTCATACGCCCTTCTATTTGAGGCGAATCTTTGTTTTAGATCTACTAGCTAAAGTTCATAACTTTAATTTACCTGTAGTACTGTGTGTGTGATAGGTACTTCGATTATTCCATCTATTTTGTTTGATTCTGGGCTTTTTGTGTTAATAACTGCTTAACCTGTTGTTAAAATGCAAGAAATGTACAAAATGCGCTTTATATGAATACTTATCGCTTTTAATATAACCTATTCCAAACAAAAGAGTTTGAGTTGAGCTAATATTATTATAAACATAGTGAGTAAGGCTTGAGTAAAGCCCGTGATAGCTAAGTACTAAGTAATTAGTATATCAACAAGGAGCGCGCTTGACACGCGAAGCCTTCACTCCACTAGAGTCAATGCCTCCTAGACAGACTGCCTACGCGCCGGGGAAATTATTTCGAACCGTGTAGCTACGATAATACTACTAAACGAAACCATTATGTATTCACTTTATTGTTTTCTGTATACTTACCAAGAACGTTGCGAATTTGAATAAGTGGTTGGTACAATCATATCTCTTTCTTAGAATTGGTTCATATTTTTGCCACTTAGGACTGATTTTATCTTCATTCGTGTGAATTTGTTCAAGTTATGACTGAAAATAAGTTCCGTGTGGAGGTTACAGCAATAGGCTCACATACTTTATGGACCATATAAACTATTATCCATCCTTTTGAGGAAGTCAAGCGTGATGCGACGAGTATGTTGTTCTTGATACGATTTGGCCGATCGTGTCGGCTCTACGGCCGACAAAGCTCTGAATAGCGCGTCAAATTTACATTCATCGCTCCAAGTCAGCATTGCCCTTAAGAAGTGAAAGTATGCGACCGCTACGGGCGAGGCGATACCATCTCCCCTCATTAACGTCCTCACGCTCCATCTAATGAGCATCGCGACACTTCGCCGCGAAACGCCCATTGTTGCACTTTGCCTCACTTGAGGGTTTAATTACGTGAACTGATGACCTCCGAGCCACACTGATGCTGTTCTATTGTGACACTTTAGTGCTTTCAAACCACTTCACAGTGGGGACAGGAAATTCGCAATTTAAAACTCTGTTTAAATAACCATTGAGTTGAGAACTATTTCCAGTATCTTGCTGAATCATTTTGAAAAAAATCAGCATGGTAATTCGCTTAAATGAATGTTTCACTATTATAAAGTTCGTTACCCTTTAGCTGTATAAGCATTGGTTGCATAAGACCTCGTAACACTAACTAGTCTTTCAACAATAAGATGATACCTCCATCAAGTGTCTTAATAAAATCCGTCATCTTTATTCATAACTACCGCGCATGTTCATGAATACTCGGCTGTACGGACGCTTCATACTTCAGTCATAAAAATTCTATTTTCAGGCCGGGTATGCTAGTTGCTGGTCGACAATGCATGCATGCACATGACGAATGCCACATAATGTTTATGTATTCTTGAGCGCAGATCGTGCTGAACATATAGTTAATGTTTTACTCAATTTCCTGGTCGAGATTTTCTGTGCTTCCGGTGTTTTGGTGTTCTAGTCAACATATCACGAGTTTTTATGCTCTACTTTATGTATCGACTGCTGGTTCCTTTAAAATAGGTACGTTTTATGGTTCTTGGTTGTTATATATGTCTCGAGGAATCATCAAGTAAGCCTATGGTTTATACATAACTTCGTATTCGTTATACACAACTTCGAATGACTCGTAGATAAATACATTCGCACAAATGAAGTCATCTATTGTCGAGGTGTTCCAAATTGGAATTTAATAACTTTGTTCAATTACTTTTAATGGTAGCAATATCAATAACAAATAGGGATAGTTTTGACTATCTCCTTTTATTTTTTGTTCGAGCATCGCGTGCTCTCTTCAACAGCTGTATACCGTTGTTTTATTAATTATTAACTGTAACTCGAGTAGTTTAGAGGTCAACGACTCGGGCTTGTGTACCTAGCCATTATATTTTTATGTGTAACCAATTGATTTAGCAAAGCTTCCATTACTAACATCGTTAAGTATAATAAGGGAGTATCGTGTTATTTTATTAATCTCAACACGTATTTATACTAAACGTTTGAATCGTTAACTCTATAGGATTTTAATAGATTTATTGGATAAATAATTGACATGAAGAGCCAATATCAAAGTATTGTGTACATAAGTACAATTATAAGTTATTATGATCGAAGTTTTATCGTTGGAACGTGTGCGCTAATTGCCAATATTGTACAAACGATAAAAGTGGTTTTGAGATCATTAAAACGTAAGAATTGCGTTTGGAACTATGCTGTAGGCGTTATTTTCCATGACTTTGACATTGGCATATTTTCGCCCACATTATGGTGTTGCCTGACTAACCCACGGTCAAATAAGTGACGTTATGAAGTAAAAAGCTGTAAGAAATATTTCGCATAAAAATTGGTATAATAGGTCGGTATATTTTACTGGCCTAACTTATATTTTAGATGTCGATGTCCCTTTTACTGTAAAAATCAGAAACACAATATTCTGGTTGAGGATGGCTGTCTCATTTTCAGGGCCCCGAATTCTTAAATCTGAAAGTAGTTCTCGATTTTGGTTAACAAAAGCTGAAGAAAAATATATTTCCTCATGAAGGACTTATTTAAAACAGTTTGAAGTAATAAGTTTACCCAATAGAGTGTTCTGTGTAATAGTGCGTGAATAACATATGTGTACAGACGTTATTTACGTAATTACACTGCTGCTTTATGTGCAGGGGCTATTGTTTATAAGAGGGGAAAGTAATGAACTACCATTTTATGTGAAAACTTGAAGTTAAGATCGAATATTTCTGCAACAAGGTTGGAATTTAATTATTTTATTACTTTACTTAACAGTACCTATAAAATCTCATTTACCTATAGGTATAGCTACCGCTAAGTTATATTGCACAATAACTATGTTGCATTTAAGTAGGTTATAAAAATAAATGTATGCAATGCAAGATTTATATCCATGTCGAGTTGGGAATGAAAGGGAATATAGATTGTATCAGCTGTTTATAATGCCAGCTGTGGGAAACGGGTTACAGTTGTAAACGATGGGCTTGTAATCTATAACTCGCATACTTCTGTCGATGAATAAATATCGAGACTTGCATTAATCGGTATAGATTTAAATCGATAGCTGTTGATCCATTAGTATCGAGTACATCTTGCGTGTCTTCGTAGGTCCTGCGACTTCTGAAGTGCCGATTTTCTCTACTTTAGAGTTATTTGTATTACATATAGATAAAATCAAGGATTATAATCAATCTTTAAGAGACCGCCAGGATTAAGTTATATCTATACATATAATAAATCTGTAAAAAAACTGTGTCTGTACATTGAATATATTAAAAAAATAATAATTGGGTGGGGTTTAGAAACAGTAATGGAGCACAAATCCAAAAAAAAAATTCTGTCTGTTTGTCTGTATGTCTGTATGTCTGTATGTCTGTTTGTTTGTACACGCTAATCTTCCGAACTACTGAACGGATTTCAATGATTTTTTCTTTGTTGTGTCAGTATTAAGCCTGGTCAACATATAGGCTATAATTTATCTTCGAAACTTGAAGACCTGATGCAGAACACCAACAGACCAACAAAACTATAAGAGATACAAAAATGGTGCCATGGCAAAAATTGTTTCATGTGATGAGCATTTTCAGCTGAGATAATAAATTTGAAGATCTGGAACACCTGATGTGGAACCCCAAGAGCCCAGCTTCTCTGTACCATATACAGGTATGACGTTTTAGCAAAAGTTGTTCAATTTGATAAGCACTTTCTATTGACTTATACAAATTGAAGATCTAAAACACCTGATGTGGAACTCCAAGGGCTCAGCTAGACTATAGCATATAGAGGTATAACGTTTTAGCAAAAGTTGTTCAATCTGATAAGCACTCTCTGTTGACTTATACAAATTGAAGATGTAAAACACCTGATGTGGAACTCCAGGAGCCCAGCTAGACTATAGCATATCGAGGTATAACGTTTTAGCAAAAGTTGTTCAATCTGATAAGCACTCTCTGTTGACTTATACAAATTGAAGATGTAAAACACCTGATGTGGAACTCCAGGAGCCCAGCTAGACTATAGCATATGAAGATATGACGTTTTAGCAAAAGTGGTTCAATCTGATAAGCACTCTCTATTGACGTATAAACAGATCAGACAGGTCAGACTTACTGGCTTCTGACAACCCATAACGACTGCCAAGAATGTTCAATGACAGCCGGAACCTACAGTTTAACATTCCCTCCAAATAACGGTCATTGGTATCCAAAATATACATAGAAAGTAGTAGTAGTACATACGAACTTAGAAAAGTTGTATTGGCAGGTACTTGCCAGACCTGGAATCAAAGACGCACGCTCATACTTGAGAGACTGGTTCTCTACCCACTAAACCACCACGACTTCCACTAAGTCATCACGACTTTGTCATCTCAGTAACATTTAATGTTTTTTTACGTAATAATACGTGTAATATTTTTGCCACACACAACTTAAATGCGGACTAATTAGAATCACTACTTTTATCCCTATGGTCACGTCTATTGCGGTTCAGTTCTCAGCGTTTTGTTTAGTCTGCTGTGCTTTTGCCGTTGAAGTACAAAAAATAAAAATATGGAACGTTTCTAATGGCTATGCGTATTCCGTTGTTCACAAGTCAACGGGCCCTTAAAATTATATATCAGATGATTCAGATCTTTGATTTTGCTGACCCCGTAGTCGCTGGCATAAGGGACGGGATCCGCGTACGAAGTCGCGGGCGGAAGCTAGTATCTAATATAGTCATTAAAAAATCAGATCCAAGTAGTTTTACAGGTGCAAATACCTACCAAACAGAGACGCAAAAGAACGTAAACATTTATCGAAACCATTAAAACACCATAAATTGTTTGTATTTCAAAAGAAAATCACTAACTTGCATAACATTCTCGGCCATAAATCGAAGAGAAACGCACGACTTTCAATTTTTTTGAGTCGTTAATTAAATGCTTTACTGAAAGATTTATTTCCCCATTGACCTACAAATAAAAGAGAACATGAATTGTGTCTGTTGTTTGTATTGTCAACGTTGGGAAATGGATTACCTACTGTGGAGCTCGTAAGAGATCGATGGGGGAGACTTACTAGTGCACTACTGCAATTTATTTTAACTCCACCCATTTATGTTGGACACGGAACATACACATTAGAGCTTACCTGAAGACGTGAATAGTTTCTTTGATGATGTATACGACTGGTCCTATCGTTTTCCTTTAATTAAATTGAAAATTTTATCGCTGAACACAAGTTCCTGGATTCCGTACTACGAAGTATTGTAGGCCATAACATCTTATTGTTTTTTAAGTTAATCGTTTCATTTGACATCATTAGCATAACTTTACAAATGACAACAACAACATAATCAAAACACAAATTCGAGTGTACCAAATTACATTATCACTACACCACGAAGTTAGTAGGTAGGTATCTAATCAAGCTTTCTCTACTCCCGATAGTTAAAATCTAAATCAAATGTACATATTACAACATCGGTAAACAATAGTGCTCATTCTATTGTCACAGAGCGCGTGGGTTTGACTAATGAACCGTGTTGGCTTACCATAAGTTCCTACTACGCAGCCATTTTTGTTTTGTAGGTACAATAACGTACATGTGGTCTGTCGTGAATTATGGTATGACGAACATGGTTATCAAATTGAGGTTAGCTTGCTTGTTGATTGAATGTCGATGTTGTTTCGAGCGAAAGTAAAAGGTTGTATTGGGCAACGAATAGGGAGCCGACATGTTGTTTTGTATGAATTTGTGACAAAGATAATGTAGTAGCCAAATTACACTTAATGCAACAATCAATAAGTTATAATTCTGATGGTAAAATAACTAAGTTTTACGTCGAAATGGCAAACTACAGAATTTATTAGATCAAGTTATTACTTCCACATGTTCAGAGAAACGTAGGAACTCGTAGTAGTACCTTCTACCCACGTCGACCTACCACTACCTACAACTTCTGATTCAGATAAATTAGATTATTCAGAGATACGGAAATGTCACGGGCTTCGTTTACCTAGCAAAATGTTTTTGTGTTACCCCCCTATAGAAATGTGAAGAGACATTAAAGGTAAGAACCTATTGAGAAAAGCAATCTGAGTTCACGATGCACTTTCCTGCATTTTGAATGAACTTTGCAACTTTAGAATGCGAAGTTCAATAATGGTCTTATAGTTTGGTGCGCGTTTAACAGAATCCTGAGGAATAATGATGGAACTATTAAACGTTTTTCCTGATTGACAAAAAAGGTGATAAATGAATGGAACAGCTTATGGTCATAACTAGAAGCGAGAAAGGTTAAAGCATTTTTTACAATTGCCTTAAGCAACTTTCAGCAAAAATGTTCTTGGCAATATAGTATTATATTCTTTTAAGTTGTGATGGCTATTCTAGAGGCACAATATATCTGTTCTGAAAAGGAAATGAGGTTTCCTTCAGTCTTCTCGTGGCGGCGCAGTCAAAAGGAAAAGTTATGCATTTGACATTCTTAGAAATGGATGTTCATTCTTCTTTTTTTAGAAGTACAACAAAATAATGTTGTCAATTTTGGGGGAAGCTAAGACAAAATATACCTAATTGGTAAAGATATTTATTAGATAAGTTAATATGTAGTTGTTAATATTTATTTAGAGCATTTGTACGATCAAGAGTTTTTATTGATCAATTTGTTTTCATGTTCTTGTATTTAATACTGATGATTTTATCATTGTAAGTGATTCCAATTATGAGCAGTTCATCTAGTAATACAGAAGTTACTAACCCGTAGACAAGACGGATCATAAAACGAACGCTAGTTAATTACCTAGAGGAGCTACAGACGTTACATGTTTATCGATGATTCCCAAACGTCAAATAAAAACAAGACCTACTTACATATATCTTAACAAATGAGTACGTACTAAAGTTTACGACTCGTTCGGAAATCGACAGGTTATGATCAAATATTGCGCATGCGTTCGAACGTTGCAGTTAATCATAATCGTAATGATGCGAGCACTCGAATAGAGAGGTGGGCTAGAACTGGTTTTGTACGGAACCAAAGGGTCTGCCATAGTGGGAAGTCAACCGGAGAACCGGAACTATCGATGCAGTTATTAACACAGATGTTAGTTGGAGGAAAGTTCGTCACATCTCCAGTTTCAATTTAGAAGTCTCTTTGACTGTAAGGCAAGTGTATTGGTCCGAGTTCTCAGTTCGGTATGCTTGGAAGACACTGCTTGGACTTAGCTTCGAAGTTAGATGACTGATACAGTCGAGTGAAATCGTGAAATAGTCTACAATACATTTTAAGTAACTGGCAGGTATCTAAGCTTCTTTAAAAAAAGTCATGTGAAAATTTAAACCTTCCCCATTGTTTAAAAACAGTTCGAACGAACAAAGCTAAAAGAACAAACCGTGACCTTAATCGAGTTCTGCATAACGCACACGTTTAAGTTTCCATATCTATGGACTTGATATTGAAGGCAGAACAATAACCTCCCACGGAACTAGTGACTCGCAAATCGTAGGCGGTTGATGGACTTGAATCGGTCTACTACGCGTTCATTCATAACACAGATGTAAAGCGTACTAGATAGGCAGGAATGCAAATTAAAAATGTTGCTGTTCTATTTTTAAAGGACGTTTACGATGTTCGTTTTGGAGACAGAATTTTGTATGGCCATGTGATGTGACAGTTTGAGAGCCTCTTCCATGAAGGCCAATTGATTATAAGAATTCCTACAGATTACACAACTACGATAGATTGTAAATGATCCTCATATTAATGCGTTTGTGGCCTTGCAAATGAATAAATTACCTTAAGCAACTATAAATAAACGTGTACGAATTTTATTTCTAATAGATATTATGCTATCGAATAGACTAGATTAAGTGCCCAACTTTAGATAAAACTAAAATAGGTCGCGTGGGGCCAAAGTTATAACCTCTTTTAAAAAGTTCAACGCAAAGAAGATTGAACTCGTAGTTATCAACAAGTAAAGATGTGACATTCTATTATCTCGGGGGTGACTCTCGAAGTTGTTTTAAAATTGAGAATTTTCCCACTGTTCAACTCTTTCCAATTCAACGGAAACAGCTGCCGGTACAGATGTATGTAGTAGTTCGAAATGATACAAAAATACGCGCATTTTCTAACGGCGCAGGATATTTTATACGGAATTCTTTTCACTCGTATAATGAGGCTCTCGGTTGCAGCTTAAATAGAACATACAGTAGAACACTACACTGTGTTTGAAAAAAATATACCAAACGAAAATATGCGTGTCAAATACATAATGTACCTAAACGAACTAAACCTAAATATTACTTCGTGTTATGCAAATTACGAATAGCGTACCAAGAGTTATGTGTGTACATACTTATTGTAAGAATATAATGCAAACTCGAGAAACTTTGTCCAGTGTCGGAATATATTACAATAAATATTTGAGTCGACAATGAAACTTAACCGAGGGGCACTTAACATTGCTATGGGAAACAGTATAGTGACTAGGAAACCATATATCAGCAGAGATCGTAAACTTAACCCATGGCGAGTAGTGAAATCGACATTCAAAGCTGCCCATATAATTGGAATTTCCGAAAAAGGAATGTTAAAAGACGGTTCGCATATAATTATTGGATGGCAGACATAGTTTATTGATTTGTGTACTTAAATGTTATTTATTAGTTATAAACTTCATACAGCTGCATCTCTGTGTAGCTCTTCAATTACGGTTGTTCTGCTCATATCTTCATTACGAGGTATGTGTTGGGCAAAAGTCTTCATTAGTTTAGAATAGTTGTTCATTTAAATGTAAAACAAAGGCTATATTCCATAGAAATGTTCCTCGATTCACAAAAATAAATAATTTAAAAAAAGCTAACTAACCCACGTTGCGTTGTTAGCTTAAGAAAAGTGGTCAACACAACATCTGTATCCACATTCTTCACCTAAAAGTAAGTGAGTCGTTGTTACAAGAATTCTTTTGTAATTGTTAGACAAACAAATCTTAAGTCTTGTGACCTATATGAATAATATCGTCGTAAAACACCTCCATACGCGTAGATACAATTAGCTTTGTATCTCATATGGATTTATGTGATTCCGTTGGCTATGCAAATTAATCTGGATATCGTCGATCAGTGACAGATGTTGATTTGAGTGCGTCTGAATAATAGCTGGCGGGTTACGCCACTGCTCTCACCGTGTCAGCCGCGTATTTGTCAAATATCCGCCAGATAGGTAAACCCGTATTACAATCGAATTTAACCGCGAGCCTGTTTACGTACAACGATACAGCGGTGTACCCAATAGGGGTCTGTATAATCTCTGTATCTGTAATTGTGGTACACCAATACATGGGCTTATATTGATACGAGTAAGTAAAAGCTATCGCAAGTATTCGGAAGGTTCTAAACACTTAGGATTCATGGAAAACGTAGTAAAAAACGACTGCAGTGGCCGAACATAGAAGAATAGATTCTCCTATGATATTTTGTTAATAAGGCGATAGGATATACATACATACATAGGTAGATGACGAAAGAGCTATTCTCACAGTCAGCCAGACGAGTAATTTTTCTTAAATTATATGATACCAACGTAATAAAACTTCCGATTATTTGGCTAAAAAACTTAAGAATTTGGCTACCGGTTGCTAATTGAATTATGATGTGTCTAATGCGTATCTTCCTTATTTAGCATGCCTTCTGTGAATCTAAACACAATAGAACTAACATTAGGATTTAGTTCACAGCAATAAAGTCATTGACTTGTGAATAGGTATTTTTCTCGAAGGTTTTTTTTGTTTCTGCAAGGTTAAAGATACTTATAATTATTTCTGTAGCTTCAGTCGTGTGTGTTTGCGCAACCAAATTATTTTTTCTTATTTAAGTTTCTCATAAAAGTACTCAACAATAGTTTCGATCTTTAAAACTATTTATGTAATAAGTATTAAGTTTTCGTTCTCTCCTAACAAAATGTGCTATGTAAGTGAAAATAATAAAAGGATAAATTGTGATCTGTAACACAGGGCTAACCTTAATCAGACATAATTCCGTAAAAATGCAACTTATTTCTCTAAAAAGGCATTTTAACTGAAGACACGCTTTTTATTATTTATTATAAAAAATTTAGATCTAGCCATTGAAATCTATTAAACATCTAATTTAGTAGTACGAGTATTTAAAATAAATTCTATGTGTATGAAAAGACAGTAAAACTTACCCCTATTTTTGAAACTACGGTGCTCGAGCAGATTATTGGAAAGGAAGCCCATTCGCCCCTTCCGTCAACGCGTGAAGACATTATTATGTTTTCCTTCAGATGTCAAGGGGCAAGACCGGCCGGGTTACACGTTACAGTCAGAAGGATTATTTCATATTACGTACCTTTCTTTAAGGGCTTCAGCACGGCTTCATAAACTCGCGTAGGAGCGACCGTTTCTTTGAAATTATTTTATTGCTGCAATCCTTTTGAATATTTTCATTATTTTAATTCGTGCTATATTTGAACGGGAGTAAATTTAAATTTCGTTTAAATTAAGTTACTGCTCATTGAAATTAAGCGAATAGAAGTAAGAGTTTTCTAAAAGTAGCATTTTCATGCTGTAACAGCGTAACGAGATACAGTTTCTAAATAAGTCTATTGGAAAATGTATTTCTTCATAATATTAGCTTTATCTTCTTTAATGTTATCGATGTTATCATTTTTTGTAGTCATATACAAAAAATAAGTTGTAACGACATTCTTTTAAAGGTTTAATACTAAAACATTATCTAAGTGGCACTTTATTACATTGCCAGAGATTACTACAAAGTAAGTGACCAATAAAAATACATTTGTACGGCTTTCAAGCTCAAAAAGTACTTGGAATATAATAAAAAGGGCAGATTCACTTTAAAGGAATTCGATTCGGTCAGTAATTTTATATTAAATCTCACATACTGTTTTATCTTATTTATCTGTGGGCAATTTGTTTAATGTTCATGAATAGGCTGTTGTACAGCAAACATATTAATACATACGTCTGTAATAAATACCAATCAGGTGTGTGAAATTCGATTGCATAAAGGACGAAGTCATAACTCCTCTAATATTATCGAACATGTAATAAAACATCTATCTAAATGTCAATAATCGTCAGCACCGAAACCTACCTCGCTAACCGAGCCATAATGTTTTACGACACCAACATTCCCTGTAAAGTCTACAAATAACATCTCATACATTTGTACGAGTGACTGGCCATAAATTATGACAGCTAGGTAAATCCTTAGGCACGGAGGAAGGAAACATAGCGGAGATGCCATAAGGAAGGTAAGGTAGGTCAAGCAACGAATGGTAGGCGTGATCAGTTACTTGAACCTACGAGACGTGCGAGTTCCTCGTCGAATCAAAACCAATCTGTCAAAGATTGATTGCTGATTTTATTTTGAAAATGATTGGTAGGTTCCATAGAAGAAAAATAAGAGCGGAGCTAGTAACGTTCCTCGTACCCCGAACATCCGCATTTTGGTGCGCTACTTTCTTAGGAGACTTTGCGTTATGATATCTCCGCTTGTCATTTTGTTCTCCATGTCCTTAGGCCATGCAAGCTAGCCATCGTTCACGTGCCTATGGAATAAAGACGCATTGCAATAGCAATTTGTCTGGTACGTGATACCACGCACAATCAATTTCCCGGCACGCGCCTATCAACCGTTCATAATAAAATGTTCGAATGAGAACAACCACGTTTTCATCGTACGTAAGTTGGAACGTATAGTTGCTAATACTTGGTACTGTTAGAATGGTAGCGAATTGTTGGAAATGTGTTAAATCGTGTACGGATTAGCGCCGTTTAGATACGTGTATAGAGAACAGTACAAGTTACATGTATCTAGTAACTATTGGCGCTATGGCATGTTTATATTTCTCTTGATATCTGCTTTTGCAATAATGAAATGAGACAGCAAACAATCTAAAAATACACCAGCATGACTATGTACCGTAAAAGTAGGGAGGACCACACAAAAACAAATGCCGACGCACGAACAAAAAACCGTAGGCCTTTATAAAAACCACGTATCATACAATACTAGCTTCCGCATCTCAAGTATATGAGTCAAGAGAAATGTACAATGATATACCGCGATTGAACCGCGGTACTATAGCATATAATAGTATAGGATGTCGCATCTGAATAGATCAAAGTGAAATTGAGGGCGCGCGGAGGCGTTTCCGCGCTGTCTTATATTTCCTGCGAGGAGATAAATTTCCATTCAAAAGCCAGCACCTATTGCACTATAGAATGCATTAAATGCTCTGTATATGGATAATGCGTTGCTAATGTGATGTAATTATTGAAAAGAGATTGAAGATAATGTAGTGAAATGATTTTGCTCACAGAGTGAAAAGGCTAATAGATTTCAATTCCTGAGGAAATTAAACTTTCTGTTGTGGCGGTGTCGACAAAAAGTTGATTCATTAAAAAAAAATGTATCACATCAAACTTGCATTAGATGATTGTTTTTCTTCTGTTTCTTAACTGAAAACAGTGAGCCATTATGGTTTAAATGAAATTGTTTAAAGGACTTGGATTGGTTTAAAGGACAAAATGATTTTCTACGACGCATTTTCATGGCATTGTACTCGTGCCTTTACAGTAATGACGAATCGAGTTAATATTCTGATAGGCTTCGATATTCTGCATACATTTGTCACAAGAACGCCAGAAATAATGTCTAGACTGTTTGATTTAGCATTGTAACTTTATACCATTAGACTGTAGTTAGGTACAGCCTCCGGCATCAAGGTTACAATCTTATACAGTATATATTTGGGTACATTAGACAGATATTAACTCTGATACCAAGTTCGATCGTACAAAAGTCAAGTTCATTACGCAAGTTCGTGCGTAAGTATTTTAATTTGGAAGTTACAAAGTTCTTAGGATTGCGTTATTACAAGGCATATTGTTTGCAGAAGAATTTAAAACGTGAGTTGACAGTACAATGGAGTGGTTTGAGAGAGATAGGACTGCCTTCTACCTGAATATGGCAGCGTTGCAATAGGCGTTGCAGTTTATGGCAATTTCTCTTTCGAAATGAAACTGCACGAAATTATCGACGGCTGCCAAAGTGGTGGCTGGATTGGCGGATGTGTAATACTCAGCTTATAATCAACATGCTGCAGCTTCGATATAATAAAGAACACGTTTAATTAAAAATCTAATTGGGACCGATAACATAACTTTTCAGACTGACATCAAATCCCTTCTTTGCAGTAAAATAAGTTGACTATAAAACGCTCGTAAGTAAATACTAACATCATTTCTTATTGCGTAGAAGAAAACGTAATCACAAAATTATAACGCATACTGGTAAGTGCACGAAAAACGACGGATAATTTAAAGGCACAATCACATAAAATTAAATGAACTCAAATGCGACGATCGTATCAGTCAGACAGCATTAAAAGATTCAGTATTTCAACAGTATAATGTTACATTACACACGTAATCTCACTACGAAATAAATTAAGCATGCTCTCCATTACCGACTATGTAAGTAGCATTATCTTAATGTAAGTGCCACTTTGATAGCATAGCTACTATCATAGTTATCAAAATGCTGTAAAATTAACGTTTAATGATCACTCTAGAAGCATCCATACCACGTAGTTCAAGTCTGCCGTTCGTAAAATATTATTATGATTGTCGCTGACATCAAATAAAATCCATTAAAGAGCTGTAACTAATGAAAGGAATGGTATTTAACATAAAGCACATAGGATTATGGCTGTTGCTGAGGTTTATTAGAAACATTATAGTAATGAAAGTTAGTTAGGTAAATGTTTTAGCTTCAAGATGAAACATTAACTAAGTATACTCATATCAAGTTTTATTACTCAGTTTTCCTGTGGTGATGCCGCCAGTTGAAATGACAAGCTGCAGAAAGATGCATCGCGAAACATTACGTATTGTGTGTTTGTTGTATTAATAGCCTCGAGTGATTCTCCAACCAGCGTCTTCGTGAGCGAACCGCCTTATTCTCACTACTTATTGCTCATCAATCATCAAAGCTTAACTCGTACTTCTGTCCAAGAAAGTAATAAGCAAACTTATTATATGAGCAAATAAGTTACTAATCATCATCACATAATCTCCACCCAATTTCCATGACATATAATTTCGTACCTACCTAATAGATAAAGCCGCCGTCACTATCCGTACCACGGAATTACGGATGTACAAGTACCCAATAAACGCAATTACGGGGCCCTAAAAATAATTGTACACGGCACGTAAAATAGCTCCGTCGGACATTCACATCTCGCACAAAAGAGCTGTTAGAAATCGGCTTTTCATCGGAGGTCAACGACCCGCGACTGTTCAGGATATGCACATAGACAAAACGTAGCGCGACAAAGCCTGGCGTATCTCCGTCGCGTCGGGCCCGCTAAATACTACGCACTCTTTTTACAGAGTGTCGACTTACGTGTGTCGTATGACAAAACCGCAGCCGGTGCACAGTGATTCACTCTAAGGCCATAAATCGAAAAATGTCATCGGCTTATCCCCATTAGATCTACTTACTAAGTGATTAACAAGTTAAGAAGCTACCAAAAACTCTAAATACCAGTGTCATAAGGCCAACTTATTATTCACTTTTATGCATCGGAAGTTAGCGCATCTCGAGTCTAATTATCGCAACGTGTGAGTCATCAAAACTTAACACTTTGTTTTTGAGTGTCACTATTCCAAATCAAGTGTTTACGTATGGTGACGGTATGGAGGTCCAAGACCAAGGTATGTACTTCTATTATCAACTACTTTTTTATTTTTTTTAATGCGTTTAATATTTTATTTTATTTTTTTATTGAAGGTAGCGTTTTTGTAGATTTGTTTGGTATACTTTGATTTCATTTGGACCTATAACTTTTTGCTGCTCAGTGCTGCACTTGAGGCAAATGTTTTTCGAATAAAGAGGATGTTCTTATAAAACCATATAAGTTTCATCTGCATCTTTCTGCCCCTTCTTGGGTTAAAGGAGTGTCAAAGTATGCATGTCCATAGTAAAGAAAAAAACTTTATATTTTAAGTTCAGCTTTCATGTTGTTTTAGGTAAAGTTTTCAAATGTTCTGTTTCGAGGACGACTATTTTTGACATTTGGCACTCTAAAGAGGGTAGTCCAAATGAAAAATGCAACATGTCCTGAATACTTTGACAGAAACATCGTGCCTTTCGGATGACATCGAAAATATCAAACTAGAGACTTTAAGTAATAAAATTATGAATGTATGTAAACGAATTTCTCATTATTGGGCAATATCAAATCGTAGTAGGTCTAAGTTTATAGAGAAATATTCAGATTGGCTGAATGTAGTTGAAAATATTGATGTAGAGCGAATTGAGTTACAATTGTTAAAGTTGAACCATCAACTTCTTCATTCAGATCCCTTCCTAACAGGTTTACGAAAGTTCCCTGTCAAAAACAAAAGGTCTACTATCAAAAATTGTACTAGATTTGTTATCTGTTTGTAGTAAATACTTTTGAGCTTGAATGTATTCTGGTATATTTTGTGTTTTGTGTGTGTATTTGTAAAAAAGGTTGTTCGTGTATTTTTGTTGTTTTATTTTATTCCTTTATGGTTGTTTTTAATATGAATAACCATTATTTATATAGATTTTTCATTAAAAGTCGCAGTATGACATGTTCTAGGTTTATCGTCTAAAACAAAATTACTGCGAGACATTTTTACACCTAAATAGTAATGATATTTTTTTTAAATGAATGTGGATATGTTATAATTTTAATAATTTACACTTCTCTTAACATATTTCAACGTGTAAAATAAATTAATTAAAAGTATTTGCGAGTTTCGTATTTATGGCCGCCTTTGTATGGAGCGTGAATCACTGTGCGGTGTCGGGACTCGCAGTGATGCGACGAGTGCGGTGTCGATGTCACATCGCAAAATGTCACGCTCCATAATACAGTTTTCATCTCATTGCGCTACGTTGTTACCGATATTATTCTTTTGACACTGTTGATACTCTTATGTTGCTATGTTTTTTACCTTCGTCTGCGTTCGTAAAAGGTGCTTACATTTAAGTGCGTCTGAAAGTTTTTTCGCGTCTGCAAATAAAATGGTTACATAGGTAGTAGGTACGTGCATATTAAAAAATAACCTGACACGAACAAAGTATTATATTACAAATATTTTGCGTCACCATTACATGTACGTATGTAATATCATATTAGATCGTAATGGGCGATTTTGAAGTAGGACAACAAGTTAAACGAAGTTTAATAACAAGATTAACTTCCCATCAGAACAATCCGTTTACTTAAGAACTTTATTAATACTAGCTACTTTACTTACCTGTGTGCTTCGCATAGTCTATTAAGATGTTTCCATGTTAATAAGGAATGCACGTACGTTGAAGTTGTCAATCTTACTATCTTAGCGGAGCGTGGTTTAGTCATGCAAGATTATTCTGAAAATATTCGAAGCTAGGTATACCTAAATAAATATTTTGAGGTTAAATAAAATTGATATTCAGGAAGGGGTTTTAATGGTGAATATTTTAGCGAAATATAAATAAACATGGGATAGGTAACAAATACAGAATCCATTTTTGAGAGTATGTTTTAATCCGGAAATGAAAAATGTGAAAAGTGTGGCATCTCTAATCCGGGTTTACGCATGTTAAAATTCCAAACTTTTTACGTCGGACGTTAGAAGTGAATATTTCAAATTGTAAAAAAAATATTTTACCAAAATACAAAATCATTTGTAAGGGTGGCAGAAGGTTGCTGATTGTTTAATCTTTGTGTACCGTTAAAATAAGAAACCGAGCACCAATCTTACTAGGAAATGATAAGTTAAGAAAAGTTTTACAATAAATTCTAGGCTATTGGCCTATGATTAGCCATTTATCGATTTATTGAAAGAACTTTCAAATTTTATTACTTCTGGTAAGTCGGTGGTTAGTCGGAAAGTGTTGAAGTAAGTAGACCGTGGCCGCTTATATCACTTGATCCTAAGCTTAGTAATGGCTCAGCATCGAAGTGCCAGTGCCGATTACCGATATCCAAATCCAGAAATGTTAATCGCTAACTATCGCACCTCATAAATCTATCCGATTATTTTATATGGTGAGAAGTAATATTGGTTAGTTTATAAATGCCGTAACAGTAGAGCTAATATGTACTTGATTTAGCCAATTCTATCTAAATTATGCGTGTTGTATTGGTTAATAGGTTCTTGCATCAATGGTAACTTGACTCATTAAAATTAGCTAACAATTTTGTCTAGTAGAACATCGTGATAATTCCAAGAATTTAAGTCACTTTAATATGAATCAATGCCGTTATGAAATCTATCGATGACAATATAAACAAAGTCTGATCGCATGTGAAACGGGATGAGTCTGTCAATATTTATCAGAGTTGCTCTGACTCGCAGTTAATATTTCAGTAATTTTCGTGAAATTCACGAATCATGAATATCTGGTATCGGAATTCACAGATAATGTTGATTTAGCGTAAACTATAAATATCTATGTGATGTGACTAGTCAGCAGATTAATTCGTGTGCACTAAAACAGCTTATTCAAATGGCGAATATCATGATTAGTGACTCTAATATACAGACTAATTTGTTTGTCAATGAGCTCCAAATATCAGTAATTATATACCACCATACCACTGTGCTATGGGCAATAGTACTTAATTTCGATTTATGTTGTGTATCAAAAATATATATTAAATAATTCAATAACGAATATTGTATCAGAATAAGTACCTATGCAATTTCTTGGTAACATACTACGAGTATATACTGCAAGTTCGGGACCCCGAACAAGCTAAGTTCTGGTGGAACGTCTCAAGTGTCACGTTCACGCGATTAGAAACTATATGTCGAAGTTATTAAAGTTTAGTTTTCCTTATTTTACGTGGAAAACGATGTTTGTATAATGTTCTCTGCTTGACTTTACGGCTGTCACAAACAAACCAAGTTTCGACATTTGCAATGGTCGTCGATTTTATTTGTATCGTGTGCGTATCATAATAATTAGTTCTGTCAACCTCTGACGAATTGTTGAGGAAAACAAAGAAATCTACTGCGATCCTTGACCGATTGAAACATCGATAACTCGCAAATGTTTTTTAACATTGACTTTTAAGACATAAGTACTTACTTATTATATTTTTTACGCCATCGCATAAAAATAGCCATCGGGTCTGCGGATTGCGTTAAAATGTTTATAAAAACAGTTGAGCTGGCAATTTAAAAACAGTTGAAATGTTTAATAGTCCCATTGTTGGTCAAGTTTTTTCAGTAAACTCTCACGATAATATTTTTATATTCAGATTACGAGCACTAAGTTGCTCGCCTTGATGATGCTACTTAAATAGTAATTACGAGTGTTTTTACGTATTTCGCAGTGTTGCAAACCGCAGCACTGGCCGTACCGGTGGTAATACGATATCGGCGGGTTCGGCTGTAAGAGACACTGGCCATCGATCCACTGGCCTCCTTGTCTACCCGCCGTTCTCCAGTTTTACTTCATTTCAACAACTTTTTGTACGTATTGACAAATCATGTTTTATGCGAGTGACAAAGCCGGCCTATAATTTTGCAATGAAAGTAATTTAACACTGTCAATGATTTAATTTACGCCTACAGAGCAGTTAATGTGAAGCGATGCCGGCTTTACATTGATAGATTAGATATACAATAATTTCGATCTATTCAATATTGAGTTGGTCGTTGCTTTTTTTGTGACGGTTCACCACTCTCAGTTTGGCGTTTCTTAAATAGGAATATTCGAAGTATTTAAGCTTGTAGATGAGAAACAATTTAACAAAAGCTTTAGGTTTTCCCCAGTTCCATTAAATATAAAACGTACCTTTTCATTCAGTGTTTGCAGTCTCATTATGCGCTGGTATCCTAACATTACATACGTGTAACGGGTCTGCGACGCCCGCCGTCCGAGATAAATGGAAACAAAACGTGTGACGCGGATACACTGAGAATCCGCTCCATTGTTCTGCAAGGGAGACCACTGATACTTATGTAGATATAGAACTTAGTAGAAAAAACTTAAACTAACCCTGCGATTCGATGCTGATACTAAATCCCTATACACATAGGTATTGAGAAATGGTTTGTCAACTTTAGTTTCTTTCACGACCTGACTGAGTCCCGTCGACTGAAGAATGCAAATACAAATGAATCACTTGGTTATGTATTACAATATTCTTATGTACTCCTCCCAAATTCTTTTGTAAATATTTTGTAGAGTTTTGCAATTTAACGACAAATGTACCTACTATGTCTCTATTGTGTTGATCCTGTAATTATTAAAGCTTTTATTTAACTTAGTTTTTTTCTAAGATACGTCGTTAGGTATAAAAGTCACTACAGTATGGGGTGGCGACAGAGGTGGTCAACTAAACGGAATGATATAGTGAATAATGGGAGCTGTCAGGCTGTGACGTCACTCATTCACAGCGGCTCACACCAGTCAAGCAACGTTTGGCAAAAATACCCTTTTTTGTAGGAAATATTTTAGGGAACATAGACCATCCTATAGGCTTATGAGAATGTCTGTACAAGGACATCATTCATCGTTTGTGTTATTTTGTAGGAAATTATTGAAAAAGTTCTTCCTGACTTATAGATGATATTTAAAATGTAATATCATGAAACTAAGAAAACTCTTAATTCCATGGATTTACATGTAATTTATCATTTTCATTCTGCCATTTAGAGATTTGTAGTGTAAGGAGAATGTCAGATTAACATAATTATGTAGCTCGAATGCGGGAAAGCCGGGATGGTGCGCAAACCTAGATATTACAGATGTCACATAAGTGCAATGTGCATACATGACGCGCCCGCATACCTCCTCTGCGGTACGTAACTTAGCCTAGCTTAGCTTACATACAGCCCACAAGAACAATGTCATTCATGACCACCACAAATCTTGATTAATAGTTAATAGTAAAATATAATTCCGTAACAGATTCGACCATAATAGAGCTGAGAAAAAAGAATACTTATTCAATTAATTTTAATTAAGCCATTGTATAATAAAGTAATGAATCAGCAACTGTGTGAAACGCGTTACAGATCTGCCTATTAACTTTTAATTTGCTGTTGTTAGTTATTCAACTTTATGGCTTTCACCGTTATTTATGCACGTGTGAAATAAGAGTTCTAAATGACAACTATTGTTACGTCGTCGGCCACAAGTCTTAGTAAACGATGGATATCAATTTATTTTGCTTATTGCAGGAACTCCTCTTGCTATACGTGTTTAGATATTTTTATCTGAAAATGACTAATGGCTTTTTGTGAAAAGGTATTTAACTCATTCCCACATAAATGGCGTTTCACGGAAAACTTAATTGAAGATGGAAATTTCTCGAATGTATAAACTAACCAAATTTTGTTTTAACGAAATTTGCAGGCTAGCTAGCGTGTTAGTGTCAAACCCACGCTTACATGATACAAAGTTCACTGAAATTCATTTACATTGCAAGCGTCCGCTTTACAGATACAGTTTGAAAAGAGAAATGAAGAAAATATAGGGAAATATCAATGCAATTTAGAATATGTGCTAAGTTATAAATATCCGTCACGAATGGGTGTTGCACGCACACACGACTTCACAAAGGGCCCTTCATGGAGTCCTCGCGTGGCTATAATTTGGCTGTTGACAGATTTACAAGCTCCATCTCTCAAGTCGGAGTCGAACGTATCGAATGCGGTCGCCGTCACACGAATAGAGTTACTGGATGGGCTTCAGATTTTACGAGAAGCGTGACCGAAGTGAAGACCTCGTTGATCGTGTTGATAACGTCCGTAAATTATAAGATAATCAATGTTTTAAATCAAAACATTTAGACAGTGGTGTTAGATGATATTCAATAGAAGCTGATTCGAAGTAAGTGTTATTTTTAAGAAAATTACTGTTGTGTTGTGGGACAGACAGATTTATGACAGATTAAAATAGGCGAAAATATATGAAAGAAGTACCTACTCATTTTCATGACCTTATTGATTTGAGGACTTTATCATCTTGGTGCCATACGAGTGTATACGAGTACGTCGCATGTACTCTACTTCGCTTTGTTTTAAGAATCAAACGTTTCAAGTTGAAATCGATGTCGTTCTAAACTCGTCAATCGCACTCGACCGAAGCGGAGCGTGCCTATCGACAGGCAACGATCGATTGCCCCTTAATTATGTGTCGATAGCATACCTACCGATTGATACTCATCGATCATCACTATCTGTACGATTCATTCTAATTTTAAATCAATTCACGCCTGCACTGACGCTCGTGACGTCATGATACACGTTTGTAAGTCCGTGGCTCACTGCCCTTTCTAGTGTAAATTAGATTTCTGTATTTATGGTGTACCTGACTGAAGCAATCACCGCAAATGGTAGAGATCTCGGAGGCTGATAAAATGCAGTAATGTGAAAATATTATCTAGTATACACCATAAAATCTCCTTTCGAAATCTTCGGCTGCCGACTGCTTCACCGATCAGGTTTGGTTTTTATAGCGTCACCTAAGGGCACAGTGTCACGATTTATTAACGTAATTGGTCACTATTATAATAAATTACTCACCGCAAAATGACTGAAATATGGGACATGTTTACTAAAAGCAATTTAACATTAATTCTGTACATATTGAGAGAGCTAATTGTCTATGTTCAGTAATTATCATTATGTCATTAACACTGAAATCCAAATATCGAATTTGTGTATTTAAATGGTGGTTGAGTTATACACTCATGCCAAAACCATATATTTGTATCCGTGTTATAATGATCTAGGTATAATGAGCTTTTCACAAGCAGGAAAACACGCGATATTCTTATGATGTTTATGTATAAATCCCATGCGATTTCCATTATTCATGCGAGGGAATGTCGAGTCCATCCCATGACATAATTAACGACCACCAGATGGCTGCCATTCATGGAGTATCCATTAACTTGTTATATAGAGATATAGTATTAAAAAGAAGTAAGAATAAAACAAACCTTCAAAATATTAACGATCTACTTATCGCGGCTTTTATGTCTTTGTCGATACATATCTTGAATGTCCGATCACTTGCATAAAGCTGCCGAGTTGTTGCCTTACAGCTACAGGTGCTACTATTGTGTCCACTCCTACCTTTCGAACACAGGGTTAACAACGTGCCGACATTTCTACATTATCAATGACAAAGAGAAATTGATGCTTAGATGTTGGGAAATAGGTCGACATAACATAAACCTTATGCTCGACGACCAAAGTCTACTACTTGTTATATGAATGAACAAAGTGCGTAATAAAACTTCCAAGACAAAAGCTCCTCCAGGCATACCTAAATTTTAATGTTAGCCTCAAAACACGACGTAATTTTGCTAAAATAAAGCCATAAAAGCCGTAATGTAGCCATAAAACGTATTTTCATGTAACAATGCTTATAATATTCAGAGGAGAAAACCACATAAGTGCCGAGTCAGTGGTTTTCGATTGGATTCCAATAAATGGACGAACATTACATTAATTTTATAATGGGCGCAAAAGATAGACATTATACGTACGTTTGTAACTAATGGAGTTAATTCAATTGTAAAATGCCGTTAATATAAATCCGCTACCGCGCATTTCACGCCCATTTTGCGCGCAATTTTATTTTACTGCGCAAGAAATCTAGACGACAACATAATGAGGAACGGTAGGAGTGTAGGTTGCTTGATACACTTGTTAAATTACTCGGTAATATACGTAAATTGCTCTTAATAGGAACAATGCCAGACTTACAACTTAACCTAATAACAATAATTTTCTATAGCGGGACTTAATAAAGTCGCCCCATAAGCATACGCAATATGAGGCGTAAGAATTTTTTCTTGTGGTTTCATGTTATATAACCCTTGTACATTTGTGAAAAACGAATAGGTAATGTTGGCTGGACCTTTCGACATTTTCCCTTTTCGTAGAACTCGTTACCATGTTTACCAATTCTTTGTCGTCCGCTATAATTGAGTGCAAATTGTTACGCGCTGGCGGTTTCACTTAGGTTTGTTTGATATTATTTCAGAACAGTTTTATGAAGCTACCTTCCTGCGGTCAACCAACGACATCGTTGTTTTAAGCGCTTCGCTTCTAACTTTTTTTTTATTGCGAAGCCCCAAAGATATCTACATACTTGAACCAGAATCAAAATGCCGATCGCTATCAAAGCTTTTTGTCTTCCGCATATCATCAATTAAAATGTTTACACGTGGCTAAATGACGCAAGGCGGATTCTTTGGAACCGGTTTCCACAATGGGTTTGTGGGAGAGTGAAGTTCGGGTAGCGCCACCAATTTACTTTGACCTTTCTTGACTTCTCCTATGTTAAGCATTTAGTAATCGAAGCGTTTTATTACTACTTACGAGAGGTCAGCTCTTGATGGTTATGGTGTGTGTAATGATCTTGTCTTCAAGGCGACATCTCGTTTCGAATACAATAAAATTAATAATGTGAGTTTTTGTGTTCCATTCAAGGATTGTGAACAATTATCGCTTTGTGGGGCTCGAGAGTGATCGATATGTACTGAGAATTGCTTGTCAGTTTTGCTATAGAGCGAATTCGACGATGCTGCCAGTTGAAAAAGACTTGAGAAATTGCTTTTGCGACGCGTCTTAGTTCTTTGAGTAATTTAGATAAAATCTTTTCACATCAATTTGTGGGTTGTTTCCCTGATTGATGTGAAGTCTGATTTTAAATAATGTTCTTTGATCTTGTTTTTTATCTTTTCAAATATTGTTAGTCATGTAGAGTGCCTTGAACTCATAGTTTTTGCCTTCATTTGCCAGTGTGATGGCCTTGGGCAAGACTTTGAATGTTTCCTCAATTAGCGATACGAGCTACCCTGGTGTTATTCATACCCAATTTGTTCCTTAAATGTTTCTAGAAAATATAAAGTTCTACGAAATTTTGAATGACTCTCACATCATGTGTAGCATATTAGTAACTAATCTGAATATATTATATAAGCACCGCACCTCCTAATAGCCAAAAAAAAACGTGCAAAATTAAAACAAATAACAACGCGTTCCTTTCTTTGATGCTTCCAATGAAAAAGGAAGGAAGCTCAAAAAGCTCACATTTTGCAAGCAAAAGCGTAAAATAAATGTTGCATGAAATTAACCTCAGTGCAGCCGAATGGGAACGGTTCTAGCTTCAAAATGTTACGTACAGACAAAATGCGGTATATTTTTTCATATTGTAACCCACATTGTGCTCTCAAAGGTTAGCAGAGCATTTATTTCTATTGTTAGCGTGGTACACTAAGATAATATCCTCATATCATTTAAGTATTTAGAGCGTTACATCACGCCTGTTTTCTCAAAGGGTCGGGTAGACAAGTATTTAGATTGGATCTACATTTCTTGGTGAGGCCGCAGACGATCAAATTGTTATTTACAAATTATGTGATATTCTATACATATACGTATTTTATTCCTCCGGCTGATTTTTATGTTGTTGAATTAATTCAGCTTCTGGAATGGTCAATTATACTTGCACTGGCATTTGGAGGTTTACGAAAATAGGGTCTTGTCTGTGTATATTAAGCTTTTATCATAACGTTTAATTGTTATACCACAGCGACATGTAACTTGCAATTAAAATATTTGTGAATAAAATTGCATTTTTAAGACATTAAACAGAACATACTGGGCATTAATTATTCCAATTGTTCCTAAATGTTTAATTACCAAAAAGTTCGCACGATAACACACGTTATGTTATTTGAGAATTCTTTGTGTACAAAAAAGTGAATTGCCTTTGCCTTATCTACAGCCTTGAACATAATAACACAGTACATGGCATTGAAAATATTATAAGATGTACGTCTTTGTATGCCTGAGAATATTTTCGGCACGAAACTTTGTACTGATGTTAATAGCGAAGACGTAATGATGAACAACATAATAATACTCGTATGTATGTAATACTTAGCAGTAATTGTTTGATGAATGTTATTCATACGTACAAAGATATTTTATTGTTTGCTTTAGTGATACCTATATATTATTGCAGAATAGGTATTAAAATTTCGTTTCTGCAAATGCCATATTAAACTAATTTACACACTTAATATCTAACATGTTATGAAATAATGTTGAATATTTATTTATAGTTCAGTCAGTAGCTACCAGAAATGCTGTTACAGCAAAAAGTTTTGTCATTCGAATCAAAATGCTGATTTCTCCATCTGACCGTGTCAAAGACACGTGTACAATATATTTATGAGCTGTCTTGTTACTAAAAATAATTACTAAATTATGCAGATACGACTCAGAATCGAATAACGCAAGATACTTAATCAACCGCTTGTCAGTCAATTAAAATTGTTATATAAGCTATTTGTCGAACAAGTGCTCTAGTTATGTTCAAATGACATGTGGACTGGTTACTGTATTACAGCTACAACTATTTTAAATCTCAGGCATAAAACTGAAGTTAAATAAAACAACTTTTGTTCTCTTTTGATCTCACATCAAAAGAAATTATGAGTCAGTTGTTTACTGCGCTAATTTCGGAATGAAAATAACCCGACAAATCCGTCGTTCGACTGTTTCAAAACTGCATCACCCCATGGAGCTGCGTTGCAATTTCATTGCAATTGAACCCTTTAAAAACATGTAAAGTCCAATACTATTATCCTGTTTATCGATTGGCGGTGTTCCCACGGGCGTCCTGCCCGACGGACGGATTGACAGTATGATTGGGCGTAAGTATCGCAGATCCCGCGCCTCTGCTGCACATGCTAAATGCCGTTTCCACCAATTACATTTGGCATTCACTCACGAACTTACCCCGGACAGCCGATGACCGTGAACTATAGGGTTAAAGAAAAAAGTTCGAAAACATTGCTGCACGATTTAAAGGATTTTCAAGTTGTCTGTCAACAGTCGAGCCCAGTGAGATGGATGTGAAAGGTCATGTCTTGTGGTGAGCCAGTACTTACTCAATTTCTTTTTTTCTCGATTAACGATTATACCTACTCAAACTTAGAGGTGTAGTAAGATCAGTTGTATTTACGAGATCTATGTCAAAAGCAACGCTAGCAATATCTACGATTGCTTTTCAATTAGAACAAACTGTTAAAGAGTGAAGACGACATGTATTGATATAAAATAGAGTGGTACTTGTAGTGCGTATTCGGTATGTAAGTACATCCAAGCTCAGCGGTAGCTACAAGTAAACACGACTTTTTTCCTACGAGAGGCGTGTGCAACAAAAACACCTATTACAAGGTCTGTTTACGACATGAACGCACCGGTGGTAAGTGCGAACCTTCCAAGTCGATTCCAATAAAAAAGAGACGCCTTCATGGCCGCAATTTAAATTCGTCGTTCTTAAAGTACTCGATACTCGATACAAAGGGTACTTGAATCACCGACAAGGAGCCATTTTGTGACGTTAATCCCTATTCGTGTAACGATAATGTCCCGTTTACAGGGTGGTCTGTTGATGAGTGGTAGGATTACTCGCGCCCGGAACTAGGGATTATCGGCTATTGGGAAACGTGATTTAATGACAATAATGATAAGCAGATAATGGGTGTCTATGAAATATGGCTGGTGAAGGATAGCTCCCGGTTCTATCCCATATTAATCCCAAGAGAAAAGCCTAAGTTTTAGGTTAAAAAGTAAGATACCCAAATATTTTTAGTCGTTATTTATTATATTTTAAATATTTTTAGAGGTTTCTTGTGAAGTTGGTCTCAATTTAGAAAGGATATTATTTTATGATCATGGTGCACCCATTTTGTGTACACGGATTTTCCGATTTACACGTGAAATATTTTAACCATTTAAGCGTTGAAACGGTCTGTATCTATGTTTTAGAGCTCAATAAAGTTTTATTGAAGTGTCTGCAATATGGAACGTTTAAGCGGCAAGTTTGGTGCTCTACTATATCTAGTATCGATGGCTGCTTTTGATAATTCCAGCGGACCACGACCCAAATATTCTAAATAAAATATCGGATGCCACTAGAACGGTACTTCCGAATTGTTAGCAAGAAGGCTAAGCTTTCCATCGAGGGACCCACCCTCGATTGTGTCGGTTTATTTCATTGTATGCAAATCGGTCCACCGCGCCCGCTCGCTACCAAATATTTCACGCTGACGGCGGCCTGCGAACGACGCGTGGGACGCCCAAATTACGCGACCCCACAACTATCGAACGGTCCCATAAGCATTCCAGAAACCACGCGACCACCAATTTGTCCCTTCCGTGCCAGTGATTTTGTCATTCCCGTAGGCATCGCGCTAATAAAGAGCCGCCGGCCACTGCGACCGGTTCTGTGGAAATAGATTTCCTCTATAAGGGATTGAATCTCGGTGTCCTACTGAATATTGGAGATATCTAATTAATTTTATCTATACCACAGACCCACAGCTATGGGTAGTGATTTTGCAATATTGCTCCTTCGAAACTATCTACTGGGATTTCAGACTTCGTGTCTTAATCGAGCCGACGAAGTTCTTCTTACAGAAACGGTATCTGGATTCCAATTACAGAATGTACAACATAGAGCTTTTTGACCATAACTGTGAATGAAAGGTGCCGTAGGTATATTTGTATTATAATGTTATTGTGTTGCATTCGCACCACGGCTTCGCTCCGGTACGGCAAAAGACAAATTGGCCGTCAGAAATTCCTAACGTCATTGCCATTCAGATGTTGAATGTAATTTGTATCGTCACCGTCACGTCGCCGGCATGGCGCCGCTGCTAACCGGAGCGGTCGCTATACCTCACTCGCGCTACGTTTCTACACAACTCACAACTATACCCACTTAACACCTCACACCTTTCCATTCAACGTTCTGACAATAAACAAATATGCGTGGCGTATGCGACGCTGCTTGTTGTTTTGTCCAAACGTAATTACGACATGACGTGCAGATGTGACCCTAAAATCATTAAATGCGGTAAAAATATTGCATGTTGGTCTATTCGTAAAGAATACATAAATTCCAAATTATAACATACGCATGCAGATTCATAGTGGAGCGTTTGTGACTTGAATATGACTATTAGTAAAAGCTTTTTGCAATAAAAATGGGACACCAAAGCGCATATCCAAACATGTCATTTTGTTGAAGAGCCAGTATGCATTCGGAATGAGACTGGATCTCTTAGTGTGCCCGACACTCTTCCTGCTGTCATTACTGCACTTTCATTATGACAACTATTGGTACTTTTGAACACGCCTACATCAGACCACTAGTTACATAGTTCTGTAATGCCGACTTGTCTTTAGAGTTGAAATCTTAATAACGCGTTTTATGTCACACCCACACGTTCATACGGCGCGTTTGCGGTTTGAATGTATGAATATTTAGCACGCGAGATATGTTCCTTGAATTCTTATGTGCACTGAAATGTCTTTAAGTAATGCGAACTTTACACTTGAAATGAGTTAGCAGAAGAACTTTAATTACCTACTTATTTAATTTATAACTGCTATAGAAGTTTATGTAAGAGAAAGACCTACATTAGTTGTAATAATTTTAAAGTTCATTAAATCCAGGTGCGTTGTCAAGTTTCTTAAAAACAATTTATGCTGCATGCCAAGGTTTGTTACAACGAGATGTATGCTTGATAAACTAGTTACGATTTTAATACGGTTATTATTCAGGGGCTAGGTCGGGGACAAACAATGACTCGAGTCGACCCACGCCCGACTTGCGACTAAGCGAATATGATTCAAACACGAAAGATGTAACAATAGATGACGAATTATTTCTTATTAATTGTATCAACCTATGTAAAGTTTAAGCTTACGTGAATGTCAAGCATTTTAATAAATGTTACTTCTAAGTTTGAGAACGCTCGCGCTAAATAAACATAAGATTCCCCAAGGGACGATATTAGGTCTTACCCGAAGAAACCGTTAAACATAATTTCTTTAACAGTGCATAGGTAATGACAGTAGTCGACATTAACTAGGTGTAGTATGTACAACGAAAGAAAGTAGTCCAACGGTAGCCAGCTTCCTATGATTATAGATCAAGATCGGGCCACACAACCGGTTGTGCACCACAGCCACGCCACACATAACTTATAATTTGCTTAAGCATTTGCGTTTACGTCTTTATCCTTGGCTATCGGAACTTTGTAATATACTTAAACTATAATTTTTTTTAAATAGTTTCTGTTTGTAAAGAAAAATCATATTATATGTTTTGAAAAATATTTCAAAAAGATTTATTAATATTCATTGTTGCATAGGCTTGGGATTAATGTCGATGCTATTCATATCATAAATGTAACTTTTATTGGTTTCTGTTACAATGTTATTCAAGCACAAAAGGAAATCCGATTATGTTAATTAAACATGTGCTTTTACGTCCACGTATTAATATTCACCTAATACGGTATAATCTATCAAATGACATAAGTATTAAGTATAATTAGGCGTGCGTGTGGTAAACCTCAAAACCTTGGGATACCTTCTAGAGTTCTTCATTGTTTATATTTACGTAATCGTCTTATTGTTTCAGGCGTGGCGGTCACTAGAGGGGGAAACACACATGTCCCCCAAAAATGATTCCGGTGAGTCCCATTTTGCGCAATTTGGTGTAATCTTGCGTTAGAATAATAATGGTGCTCCTACCTCCAAACCTTTACGCATAGGGACATATACTTACTCGCTATATTTTTTGAAGCTGCTATAACATGAAAGGAATCTAAATATGGATGTTTATAAACAACATGTTTAAAAGGGCTTTTCTTTTTAATAAATTACAGCTTGACCTGTATGAAACACAATGTACACAGGCAACACCGTACACAAAAGCTAGCACTAACATATAATGAGAAATTTGCTTAACGCCAGTCACCCCTTAGAAATAATTACGCCAGCATCTGCCCCGGGCAGCTGGCAGAGTTATTGCTATCGTAATAAAGGAAGCTAGCGCTTATTGAATGCCGACAGACTAGCAGGGAAGTTTTTCTGTGTATTAAGTACTTCGCAGACACTATTTAGTTCTTCGCCTGAATTTGTACGGTGGTCTTCGTTAAGGTAAAGTTTTTCTGCATAAGGTGTGTTCTTATTTAGTTATCTGCTGTTTCTAGGAATTTTAAATGTCAGTTGTTGTTTTACTTATAGTTAATTAACATGTAGTCAAATGAATCAAGAACCGCTTATGTACTTTTTACCTCGACGATGTAAATCATGCCAGTCAAATATGAACGTTTTACATCAAAATATTTTGTAAGAGTATTTGCATACTTTGCCTTCCTATTGCTGTGAAAGCTGCAATTGTTGCAACATATCGAGTCATAAATATAAGGAATTTTCTATGTATCCCATATTCGATTTTTATTTCGACACGAAATTAACAAACATTCAAATTGAACTCTACTAGATCAAAACAAGAATCATTTTCATTTGGCAGATGATTATAATGCAGAAAAGTTTTCTTCGCAGGTAATAAGTTTCTTTCAGTTTTGACTGACGGACAGATGGACAGTTGTTCATAGATGATAGTGATTAGGTGGGACTTTACATAATACGGGAGCTTCTGTCGTATAAAGAATCGCCTAGGCCGACATTATTTATTGATGTTTTAAGACAATGAACGGAGGTCTGTAACTATCGGACGGTGACGGCCCGTGACGGTTCGTAAAGTATTTGTTGTAGCTGCTATAAAACATTATAAGAATATTTATGACTGCCTCATTGGTTAAGTGGTAGCGTGTGCGTTTGCTGATTAAAAGATCCTACGTCAATAACAGGTCAATCATCCATATTGAATGTCCGTTGGGATAGAATGGGAGGATAAGAATAGAACGGCTTAATACCACCAAACAAAATTGAAATGAGATTTTAAATTTGTTTTACCACCTTTGAAGACAGAACTTAACTGAATAATTTTTATTGAATTCCGAAACAAATGATTACCATTCTGCATACTTGCAGCGTGTAGATCAGGAAGAGTTTCTAGCGTGTCATGAATGCCACCACACCCATTGAAATTTCGCCTCAAGAATTAGTAGTTTATAGATATTTGATCGTCGTTTTATTGCATGCTTCATAGCTTTCGCTCGAAATGTTCGTGGGTTATGCCTAAAGCCTATGGTATTTGGGGATATCTACTTCCCACATGTTCCACCTACCCAGTTGCTGTTAGCATTTCCATTTCTACTTATAACGGAAACATTAACTACGAAGTTATCTTCCATTGTTTGACTTTGAAGTCATAAGGTTCGGTTCACATTTAAAAATTATTGTATAGGACTATTGATTAATGCCAGGAAGCTATGTGTTTAAGATTTATTATTGAAGAAATATCTCCCACACTTAAAATTGTTAAGCTCATTCCTACAGCTGTTAAATTCGTTAAATATGCAAGACATATTAATCCGTTATTTCCTTCTGTTCGACAAATAAAGCTCTCTTTATGAGTCACCGTTCTATATAATCCCCACTGGTCTTGTGAAGGGATCGCGCGCGAAATTATTAAAAAAATACAAAGGTTAAGCTGATTTTAAATGCCACAGGAAGCCCCGGGCTATTGTTTTATGCGTTTTTTTATAATCCTCATTGCACCTTTTACGATGGCTTTTGTTCTAAGTACTTATAATGTTAGAAATATCAGGTAATTAGTAGTTGATACTGGCGTTTTAATAGGGTTTTTGTCTTGGAATTATTTAATTATATAGATGTATCTCTAGAACATGTTTAAAGAAGGTTGTGGCTTTTATTCAAGAAAATTGTAGTTAAACGATTACCATTTGCTGTTAAATAATGTATTTTGTAAGTTAAAAAGCCCGTTGATGAATTTGGAAATGAAATGAAAAAAGAAAATAGTAAAACGTTGTCCAGAAGAAACGATTAATTTGTTTCAACAATTAGTTGAACATTTTAGGTAAGTATAGACTTGACGCAGGATTTGGAACGACTTTTCCTCCGTAGTATGTGTTTTTTATAAATGTAATAGAGTGCATGAAAATAATATTTGTATTACACTTAATGTTGTGCTAAAATTGAGTTGTATGTTGAACCTATTAAGACGTTAATATTAGGAGTAAACAGTGCATAAAATTTCCATTATCATGCAACTTTGTCGTAGAGCATCGTAAATGAAATGTTAGAACGTGGTTAGAACGCATTTACCTGTAAACTACGTATAAAATATGCACAACTGAAAGTATTGTATTGTTGATTGTAACGATAATACACGGCTTGCCTCGACTGCCTCGTTGGTCTAGTGGTCGCAAACGCGGCTGCTGTGCTCGAAGTCTCGGGTTCGATTCCCGGGTCGGGCCGAAATCGCTTTGTGGGTTTTCTTAAACTTTCACAAAGCAGCCCGTAGTCTGGAAGTTGGTGATTGACTCACCCGTGCATCGGAGAGCACGTTAATGTCGGTCCTGCGCCTGATCTCTTTCCGGTCGTGTCGGATTGCCGTCCCATCGGGTTATGAGAGTGAAGGAATAGGGAGTGCACCTGTGTCTGCGCAAATGCTCGTGCACTATAATATGTCCTGCGCAGCTGGCTGATCTCCTTAAATGAGAACAGCCGCCGTGGCCGAAATCGGCCGTGGACGCCATTAATACACGGTGAGCTTACTATATAGGATATTTAATGTTGTTTGAAATATTTTCCTACTTATGTACACTAAATATAACAAAAACTATTTAAGTAACTTCTTTAAGTAAGCTTACTTGATACCTACTTACATAGGTACCTACATTAAATGTAACATGAACTTAAAACTTATAAACTAACTTAACTTAAGTATATTACATAAGTTCTTACTGCCCTAATAACTATATAATGCATACCTACGTAAGTCTCCATTACGTATGTACATTTGGTTTGTAACCGAATGTTTGACTTGGGTACTTCTTAATTGCTCAAGTAGGATGCGAGTCCTCAACTTGTACAACTGGAGTGCATAAACATTTACTCTAATTACTGTCGCCAACTTCGGAACACCACACATTAGGAATAGCGCTCACTATAGCATTGTCATTATAAAAGACTTTAAAATTAACTAATCATAAAATATTAATATAAGAATAAAAGAAATATCAGCTTGTAACTTAGAAAGCTCACAGTAATTATACGTTTCCAAACAAATGTGAATATGACTTGGTTACTTGTTTCTTACGCTTCAATAGAAAAAAAAAATCATGTAAAATCAATATTGAAGGTTATTATCCAGGTGAGAAGTAAAACTTAGTACACGAGTGCAACCGCGACAAATTGCTAGTTTTAATTAAATGTTTAACTAAGAGTCTCTAACTACTCAAGAAGGATGCGAGTACTCAACTTGTACACTGGAGTGCATAAATATTTACTCAAATTACTGCGGCCAACTTTGGTAGCAGACCACGAGTTCTGGGTAAATTTTCTGTCACTTAAATTATTGGTGACGTTGCACTTACATATAAGGTTAGGTGTTCCAATAATGTGATTTTCCGTTAGTTCCCGTGCAGGTGGCGCTGCAGTGTAGTTCGCAACTCGTTAGCGGAGCCTCCATATCGCGCGCTCCTTGTAAATTGCCTGTCCTCCTTAGTTTCCTTCAATTTTACTTCTCATGTATAAAATTTCTTGTGATAGAACTTGGAAAGGGTTGCTGAATATTTATTGCTCGTTGGAGTCGTATTTGGTTTTACATGGGATGTAGAGTTTAAAAATTCAATTCAATTCTAAAAGTTCTGCAGAGGCAGCACTGAAGCCGATCATGGTAACTATTACAATTTTGTTAAAAGAAAAGGACTTTTAGTTCTTGGTACAAAGTTTATTAAACTGGAAAAGGTTTCACATATACTTGCGCTGCGAGAGAAAGTAACTTTTATTAATATTTCAACATTTATTGCGCTTAATAACGTACAACAGTGCACGGATCATAATTGGTTCTGGAAACCCTAACATTAATAGCGTTAAACTACAATGGACCAGCTCTTTCCTCAATTTATTTTTAGTGACAAAATAAACAAGGAACTTCAGAAATAGAGTGTTTATTTCTATTATAAATATACTTTACATTATACTAGAAATAATAAGCAATATGTATTAATATAATAGGAAGCAAAAGTTTACATTGGAGCTAATTTAGGTGCTCTTTTTATTCAGTTTGTTAAATAGTCGACAACTGTACTGACAAAATGTATACCTTGATTACTTGCTGACAGTGATACATGTTAGAAAAAACAAGCCATAAAACTTTCCGAAATTCAAACGAAAACTACGAAACGAACCAGACAAAATGCCTAAAACTAGAAATAGCTGGAGTTTTTGCCGAAAAAGTTTAAATTTTCCGCAATGACTAAATTTTTTGGGGTCATTTGTTATGTATTCAAAACTTGTATGATAGCTAAATGTGCGGTTAATGAGATCAATTTACTTTTGCTAAATAACTATTTTGCTCATAACTACTATATTATTTTAATTGAAGGAAATTAAGGTTGTTGTAGATACGTTATTCAGTTGTCGTATTAGGTTGGTTGCCTGTAATGATAAAATTAGCTGTTTGAAATAAATAAATAAAAACATTTTTGCTAGTGAGTTACATTTTATCTGTTTCCTTAGGCCCAGAAAAGCGAGGCAGATACATAGAAATGAGAAATACATACAAAGTTTTGTCACCGTATTTTTGTTTAGTTAGTTCTATATGAAGAGGTCGTTGAAAGCAAACTACACTTGGGTCAATTCAATTTCTCGAATGAAGGTTAAAAAAATTCGACCAGAGCGTTCCAATTTCGATCACTCAGATGGAGCTTTTCGAAAAACATTTTCCTCTGAAATATTGTGATTTTAGGTATTCGTTGAAGTCACTTCAAATGGAACTACTTCTGTTTATGAAAAGAGGAAGTTTGAATAGCATGCAATGCTGTTGAAAGCAATCACTGAAGCAACTTCGTGCAGTTAGCAAAACTCAATTGTGTAGGTTTTGACTTGCACTATTGGGGCTTTTCTCTAGCTATGAGTTGGTAGCGTACAGATTAAAGTTTTATATAGGATTTTCGAATAACCTCACTAAAATACCTAAGACTGCCATTATACACTGCTGACCTATCGTCATTCACTTGTAAGATTCCCTTGCGTGTAATCGCATCATCCCATGGAAAGTGAGCGCGGTGCTAATTACAAAAAATCTCACAAATTATCGTTGGAATGTAAATGAGTCGCTTCCTCATGTTCTTGGGATCCGTCGTAATGGATAATGTGTTCAAATAGGAAATGCATCTTCAATAGACAAGTGCTCGTTATTTAGAGGAATTCCCATAGTATATAAATATTATGTATGTAAGTACTTATTGTAACTATATCTATACATATAATAAATCTGTAGAAAAGTAATTTTTGTACATTGAAGAAATTGACAAAAAAAATAGCCAGCATGTTAAAGGATAACTAACAGAACCCATTTCCATCATTTTTGTCTGTTTGTCTGTTTGTCTGTTTATCTGTTTATCTGTTTGTTCGTTCGGGATTCACGTAAAATCTAAGAATTCAATGCAGACAATGCTTATATACAAAAATTCTACGTAACTTGGGGTATTACTTAGTTTTTGTTTCATCGAAATCGATTCACTCTATCAAAAGATATGATTAATTTTGTGAATTCAAGATGTAAAATATTACGACACGCAATCTGTTTGTCAAAACTGTACATTTGAATGTTGTACTTATATTAGTTGATCGGCCTATTATTAACCTTTACACAGAAAATCACACCTTCATAAGTAACTTCGGAAGAAAAAAAAAATATGACAATTTTGTTTAGCCAAGGTTAAAGTAGCTCCATCTGTGGTAATCTGTGTTAAATAAAATACATAAAATTTGTCAAAGGAGCGAGGTTGTAAATGACAATAAATTACCATACATTCTTTATAGAGGATTATTATTTCAACAGATGGAGTTATGTATTTTCCGTAATTCACCATATTTTAACACGTAGTGTAATTTTTCGATAGTCATTTCAATAGTGTTTGTCAGTTTGCCGTGCCACATCAAAATCCAATTATAATTATTACCTTGATGAAAGGAAAATTAATAGTTCTCAGCCAAATTTAAAACGGTGCCATCTAAATTATTTTTTGAACATTATGTCAAAAATGATGACTTTAGTATAACAATTAATTATCATTTAAAGTTACAGATGGAGTTCATATCAGGATTTTTTCATAAACATAGTTTAGCTTATCTTCCACTAATGTGGTGGCCTTAAAACAAATTACTTTGAGTGAGTAGTATTAAGTAGACCTTAATTATTTTTTCTGATGCAAAATATGTAAACTTAATCCTAGAAGAAAGGAGGATCTGTCTCTCGCAAGCGCTGCTAAGCGTGAGGTAGGTGGGTAATGTAGGATTCTGTAGCTTTAAGAACAAGCCCAGATACAAAGTGCAGATAAGAAATGGGAGCTTTCTCGATTTGATACCATACACACGTAAAATGCTTTATGCGTCTGAAAACGTACAAATTGTGCGTCGCATACCAGAGACATGCTTACTTTCAACTTCTGATCGCAAATACACTGGTCACGATTACGAACAATCTCAGTAAGACCCGAGCCAAGTCTAAAAAAACACCTTTTATATAAAACTACGTTTGATGTCATTCAATCACAAAGACAGAATTTTTTGCTGTTGCAAATCCTATCCACCTGTATCCTATCCTAATCCAGCATGCATTGCAGGTGTGCATTGCACAAAAACCAATGGTATCCTATTCGAGAAGTCAAAAGAGTCGACCTGCCAACGTCAGCTTCTGCGCTAAGCAAGTGTTCTTAATAGTACCATCAGAATTACATTCATCGTTGAATGAGGTGAATAAATTTTCAGAAACCACAATAACAGTAGGAGCCAAAGCATATGATCGCTTCATAGAGCTCTGATTGGCCCCAGGTGACCAAGTCAGGTCTGATTTGTTCGTTCATCAGATCTTTGAAAGTGTTTCGGTGGAGACTTACTGTTGTCCTGTGTGACAAAAAATATGGTATACTATAAACGTCCTCCGCAAGAGCGAAATTTTCCCGGTGTGCGGTAGTGACGAACAGTATACAACACTTATGTTTCTTTCGATTTGTTGGCTCCACCAAGAAATGACAAATTGCAAGCGTACATTTTGAAAATCTTGGCAAAACTGCAGGTTTCAAGTACGAACACATGAAGTGGACTCTCACAGATACGTACATTTAGCCTATTCGTGAACTAATGCAAACATTTCGGTGGAGTCCCGGCTTAGGCCTCCCCCACATTAGGCGTGCGCGATCCTCGGGCGTGTGAGTAGCGCGGGCGCCGCGCGTGCGTCGCGAGCGCGTTGCGTGAGCGTCGCGTTTTGCTGCCCTGCGGCATTTACCTACAGCGCGCTCGCGTCGCGCACGCGCCGCTCTCCTTGACGTTTAACTGCTAAGGCGTTTAGCGGGCGGCGGGAATAGCGGGCGAAGGGGTAAGAACACAACTAGAGCGCCGCGTGCTTGCCGCGAGCGCGTCGCTTGCACTCTTCACACATGCCGCAGGGCAGCAAAACGCGACGTTCATGCAGCGTGCTCGCGACGCCCGCGCTACTCACACGTCCGAGGATCGCGCACGCCTAAGGTGGGGTCAGCCTTACCATAGTGAGTAAGTGCACAGAAAATCCCCGTCATACAAGTGTTTCTCCCCAGTAGTGAAACTATCCTACCCTATGCGCCTGCTGATGATGATGACTCATTTTATCATCCATCCAGCTATTCCCCAACTATGTTGGTGTTGCCTTCCAGTCACCGAATCTATATGAGTACCAATATCTTGCTTGGAGCGACTACCTATCTTCAATCCAGTCTCACTACACAAGACGATATCCATGGTGAAACTGACAGACTTTCTGGCTTCTGATTAGTCGCAGCAGCTGCACAAAATGTACAAATGACAGCTTTGTCAGACTCAAAGCATATAGACATAGATTATAACTGTTTCCTGTGAAAATTACTTACGCACCATACGTAATAATTTTCCAAATTGGCTGACTAGATCCAGAGATATTCACAACGTCACAAACTTTACTTCTTTTGTTTAGATAAATGGTCACATCCACAACACAACCTTGATCAATGAATCTATGCGACTGCTAAGTGCTAATCCTAATTATACTGTCACGTGAAAGAATGCACCTACGGGATAAGTAGAAGTAGTATTTTGACTATTCTATATTGCCTACGCAGACGAAGTTGCGGGCAACAGCTAGTTCTCGAATAAAAAGACCCCGAGAAAAATCTAGCAAAAACTTTTTTCTTTCTCATAATAAACTTGAGTCTGGGGTTCTCGGCTATCTCTAATGATACGTAAATGACCCAAATTCTTTTGTACTAATTAAGTACTTAGCGTACGAGCCACAAATTGCGATAAGTACTGTTAGAGTATATCCCAAGTGGTCTCCCAAGAGGAAGTCATTTGTTCCAAATTGGCTTAGTAGACAAAAGGCAGATGATCCTTACATAATGACGATCTTGAGGACAATGAATGCGATTTCCCTTATATTTTTTTAGTTGTGTATAAATAGTTCAAACTATCAGTTTTCCTTCGAGAAATTATGTTGCCGGTCGTTGATGTATTTTTGATTTTTTTTTAAATCATGTATCTTCAAAATGTATCATGTAAAAAAAGTTTATTCATGTTAAAAGATAATTTATTCATGTTATAATTATTTTTACGAAACTCTTTTTTCTTACTTAGGTATCCATGGAACTGCCCAAAATACATAGTTAGACTTGAAAACGTAGGATATTATGTAGTCGGTGTGGTAAGCTATTGTAATATTTCCAGGGTTGGCCGCTAACTGGGATAAAAATTCAGTGCGAAGTGGGACAGCGGGATATATCAGAATTGCAAATTCCAATTCTAAGGAAACTTGAACAGTTTACTGCAGCGGCAGACCGTGTAGAAAATTGTAAGCACTTTTGTACTGCCATAACGCGTCCAAGTTGTTTAACAAAGAGATAAAATGTCTATTAAGACCATTTCAACAAAGCTCTAATATAAATAGGTATAGGTACTACTTACATACAGTATACACGCTGTTTTAAACGGCATTTCATAAAAATCACAGCTCATTAAAGTCAGAAAAATATTTTCTAAGACAGCCACTCAATTATATCACCAACCATTTCATGAAATGTTGAAACGATTGGACAAGACAAGATACGTTCCACAACATTTGTAACATAACACACCGGTATTTATTTAATACAGCTCACAATAACTGTTTCTCAATACGCACTGAATTCATTACAACCACACAAGTCTTGGACTTACATTCTGAGAATTCCAAGTGCGTTTTAGACTGAATACGATCAAATTAGCCAATGAATGGGCGCTAGACAAATTGTGTTCGCAATAAGGACCGTGTTCCCTTTTAGGAGAACTTGCATCTGATAAAGGTTTTATGGTGTATCAGAATGTGAATTATCACGCACATTATTTTGCGCCTATTGTTTTGAATTGCAGTTGGGTGTTAAATTTCTCATTGTGGGGCTAATTATCATTTTAAATGCTCATAGATTAAAGTTAAACCTTAAAGTTTATGAAAGTATATCCAGGTTAAGAATGTCTTGAAGTAAATAAATAGATAATAGTAATAGTAAGTAGGTAATGGTAGGTGACACAGTTTCTCTTATTTGTCTTTCCTGTAATATCGAAAAATCTGTTCAATTCTGAATTACTGTGACGAAACCACAGTACCTACAAAAATATCATCAACTATTACAGGACTAAATTGATGTTGTATGTTATTGATTTAATCTTAGGTAGATTACGTAGAAACGTTCACGGGCAAAACTTACAGAGTTTTTCAATTTCTCTTTGATTAGTTCGCGTGTGTCCCTGCAAAGGGTTCCTGTTTCACAAGTAGTATCGTAGAAAGTCAAATGATAGAGAAATCCCGTCTGCTACCGCCCTCGGACACTTTGCATCCTATGACTAATGTGAATGCTAATTTGTAAGGCTAGTAATGAATGAGGAAAGAGCTGGCGGCACTATTTTCTTGTCTGGGATATAGATTTCAGAACGACATTTACCCATGAATAAAGCATGTCATTTCTGTAGGCATCATACATTTGGAGCTACTTTGATAAACTGTTTTTATTCTTATCGGGTCTTATTTGTTATACTAGAAATACAAGATAATTTTCTTTAGGATTGTTTCAAGACTGATTAGTTTATTTTTATATATCGGTACCATAAATGCTAATATTATTATTCAAATCATTGTTCTCCGTCGACAATTGGGTAATATAACAAAAGACAGTAAAATAATGAATGTATTGTAATAAAGGTTGATGATGTGAATGATAGTATTGTTGTTTTATAATTCCGGAGCATATTTAGTGTCATATATACCTACAGGGTGGCCCATCCATAGGCGTCCAAAAGAAAAATTTAGAAGCTCTATGCTATGGGGTATCCGAATCGACCCCATGTATGTTCAGAGATTTTTTAAATTTTTCTTTTGGACGCCTATGGATGGGCCACCCTGTAGGTATATATGACACTAAATATGCTCCGGAATTATAAAACAACAATACTATCATTCACATCATCAACCTTTATTACATTTAGAACATCCTTGGCAGTCGTTACGGGTAGTCAGAAGCCAGTAAGTCTGACACCAGTCTAACTAAGGGGTATCGGGTTGCCCGGGCAACTGGGTTGAGGAGGTCAGATAGGCAGTCGCTTCTTGTAAAGCACTGGTACTCAGCTGAATCCGGTTAGACTGGAAGCCGACCCCAACATGATTGGGAAAAGGCTCGGAGGATGATGGATGGGCCACCCTGTATATAAGACTAGAATCCAACCCCAATTAGAGAATTGGCCCCACATCTCATGTATGCCCCAAGGCACTAGGTATATCTGTGCCTCAAGGACCTATGTGCTGCTGAACAATAGATTTTCGATGCCTTTGGTATTGCGACTAATCACTAACACTACACCAGATAGCTTTGGCATCGTACCTTCCTATGTCGATTGGTATCCTTACTAAATGTTCATGACAAGTAATCTAGCTACAAATACATTGCTGCTATTCTGCTGTGGTTAATTAGCACGATGTATCATGCCAAACATCAGTAGAATTGGAACGGGGTGGGTTCCTTAGGTAAAATAGGTCTAAACCTACCTCAATCTATTTATTGTTGAATAATGCTCAGTACAGACAACGACTATTTTCAACCACCGAAATAAAGGCGCCCACTAAAGAGTCCTATAAAAACTTTCAGGTCCTTTCTCGCGGCATGGCAGCGATGTGCCGTACGAGAAAAGTCACTTTAACGCATGTAAACCGCGCCAAAGTCTGTTGAGCAGGTTTCGTATCTACCACAGAAAGACACGAAATATGACATTATTTCAAAATATGCTTTACCTACTTTATCTTATGTTACAGATGATAGTGCGAGTGTGGTGCGAGAGCGGCGCCGGCTGGGCGCCGACTCACGTGCCGGTGACGCCGCACACGAGCTGTCGAGATGTGCTCGACTGCTGCCGGGAGCCGGGAGACGAGCCCTGCTTGCTGTTCAGCGTGCACCCCACACATGGAGGTAGATATTACTCGAAGATAGTTCTAAGAGTCAATCAAGTTTAGTTTCATCTGCTGAGTCTACGGAGGTAGGAAATATGAGCGGAGATGCCATAAGGCAGGTTGGTCAGGCGCCTTCTTGTACGTCAAGTTACGGTAGGCGTGACCAAAATGGCCAGTTACTATTAAGCATTCGGGTTCCTTAAGATATTTGTCAAAGATTGGTGATTTTGTTTTGAAAAGAATGGGCAGGTTCCAAAGAAGGCCTATAAGGACGAAGCTAGTATCTTTCTTCGTCTCCCGTGCACCCGCGTTTTGGCGCGCTACTTTCTTAGGAGATATTGCGTTATGACATCTGAGCTAATCATTTTGTTCTCCACGGGCGAGTCTTTCTGCGAAGCAAAAATATCTGACAGCCAGTCTTATTTAGAAGTAGGTATCGTGTTGGACGGGTAACTGGGTTAAGGATGTCTCTCTTGAGCATTGATTTTTCGAGATTATAGATTTTTGAGTAGGTACCTACAAAGTCAAGTTAAGTCTTGACTTAGTTTCATTAATAAAGTTGGTTTAGATAATCTAGTGTTATAAGAGCTCGTAGACAAAAGCGATTGATTGTGTCCCTCGGGTATCTGACCAGAATCGCATTTACCTAACATAAAAGTTGCCAGTAGGTAATCTAAAAGTTAGATGAGGCAAGTTTTATTAGATTAACCCACACTAAAAAGATTTCGGTAGTGCTGAATAATGGACAAATTAGTAGAACCTTTTTAACATTGATAAAAAAAAAAATTGGTTCTTATAAAACGTCTAAGAATTTTCCTCATTCGGCTACTGCTACTGGCAATTGTCTTAGTCATAGAGATTTTTTATAACAATAGATTCTTTGATTATTCATGAGAATATGAAGAACCATAAGTTACTCATAGTGTAATGTTTTGCATATCATATTTTCTTCCGTTAGATCACAAAGTTATCCTTATTTCCTTTATATAATAAAAACATAACGCCTTCCTTTTACTGAATAATACAGTTAATATAGCGGTAGTTAAAGGCTTTTATTACTTTAGAATTACTTCCCACTTCCCACATCCAGTTAAAAAGTAGGCTATCTGTGTCTACCTTGTTTAAATCGGTTCTGTTATTTGGCGGATACAGTTACTTTCGGGATTATAATATTAGTACCTACCTACTGTGATGTGCTTGTCTGTGGATTTTGATAGATTTTACCTATTTTCATCCCTGTATTTTGAATAAAACGCAAAGCTGGATTCTACTGGTTACTTTATTTCGCAATAGGTACCTCATTTACCAAAGGATATAATGTAGTATCATGTAGGTACAGATGGTTCCATCGTTTGTTTTGATGCTCGTTAGCCGGGCATCAGTCAGATTGTCTGCAAACGACGTGCACTAAATCCCATGTTCGTGACAGAGATAATTGAGATGAGCAATCTTGATTATGTACCTCATCAGTTATTGTGATATGTGTAATTATGAGCTCAAATACGAAGTTTCGCAATCTACACATTATCTTAGGAGTATATGGCACGATGTTTATAATGAAAACAGCAATCAAGAACCATTATACAAAGTTCTATTTAGTTTATATAAGCATAGATTTTCTCAAATTATTAGGTAGCGTATTACAGAGATGGTTTTCGAGGAAACGAAAAAACTCAACTGCGTTTGTCTTCCAAGAGGGCTAAACTAGTGCTTCCTCCGGTAATTACCCACAGGATACTAACATCGGTTCTCTTTCCTCTCCACAAATAGTCGCATCCAGTATTAAAGCATCTAACATCCCTTGACCCGTTCAAAGAAAAACGCGTAACATCCTGTTAAGTTCGCGGTATCTGGAAATCGAACCGCGGCCGGCACGCCATGCGATGCGACTCGACAAAAACGTCCCGCCCCGTTACTCCGAGATGTCACTTTAATTCGCCTTAACAGTACTTGATGGGCCTCTAACCCTGTCATGGCGACGTGGGATACCGGCCTAGTTGGCCTACTTACAGCTGAGGATGTGGCAGTTTTTATGAGATTTCGATCGCAACGCAACAGGTACAACGCAATTTCACAGTACTGAAAATGGCATCTGGGATGATATACTTTTCTGGAAGTCTAATTGTGCCCAGTTCCACTTCTGCTCGAAGCGTGTTTTGTTATGCCGATAAAATATTTGAAATATGGCCGGAAAAAGTATCTAATGTCCTTATAAACATATTATGTCATTACGCGTTTCATAATGCTTAATGCGCAATTAATTCCGATCGGATTTGTTTTTTATTGGTATGCACTAACATGAGTTAGTTTGCCTGTTCATCCAAATATTTTACAGTAATTAATGATTGACATATACGATAACAAGACACGCTCGAATAAATTATCTTGATTATTTTTCCGACCCAAATATCGACCAATAGAATTGCACCATTCGACGTCACGTGGTACAACCTACATGGTATTATACTGATAATTTTTTTTGAATATTTTCTCTGGTCGTTGCTATGTCAAACTGACAGGTTGTGGCCGACATTTGGGACGGAAAAATAATCCCCCGAATACCACACGAGCTTCAAAATCCTGGCATTTCCCTCAAGGTTCCCTGCAAACAAATAAAGTCGTCAAGTTGACTCCTTCATTTGTTTGCAACGAACCTATCGGGAAATACCCGATAATTTTGAAGCTCTTGTGGTATTATAAGTGAAAATCTAACGCCACTCTCAATTACATCGAAACATTTCTAGTTTTTGTATTCAGCCGCATTATTTCCGTGTTACAACATTTGCATATTATATCACCGTTAGTCACTATGTCACCGCGTGGAGAATCGATGATCGCACATCTCGGAAGAAAAGGTTTCTCGATTTACGTCAATGCAAAAACTCGAGTCGGCAGTAATTGCAACCCGATCGGCCAGTCCGTGGGAAAGATATGCCCGAAATGTCATATTCACTCAGCAAGCGCGCCTCTTAAAATCGTTTTGACCTTAGGATAAATGATAAATACTTCACAGGCATAATTTCTTTATTTTTAGACCGTTTCTCTTTATCGACGTAGAAATAATAGCTGCTGATAAAATATAGGTTTAATCGACGTAACTCGTAATTTAGTATATAGTGCGTAGTAATTTCCTTAATGGAGTACATTATTGTAAGTAATTTATTAATTTCGTAATGTTTCTATAATGTACAGTGTTTGAGAATAACTACTGATGCAGTAGTCGATCGAGAACACAACATTCAAATACTTAGGTAAGTATAACTTCCCACTCTTGATATTAAAATTGCCAAATTAATTGACAGTGAAGATTCGGCGATACGTCACAAGTTCGTATGTGAATTTGGACAGTGAAAGTGTACTTTGGCGTAATTATCCGTTCAGATGTTATCGTGGAACAGGCTCCGTGTACAATGGGCCTCATAAATATTTACTCGACGTGCCCATGTACAGAGTAATGGTGCAAAGAGCCGCCTTATTATGCGACGCACACTGGAAGTACCCATGTCGCCACCTCCCTAACCTCTGTGAACTGGTAACTTAGGCTTTCCGCAGACGACGGACAGCACCAGGCGAACTTTTTGATCCGCGGAAATAGACCAGAGTCCCAGACTTGAATGTGCATTATGTCGCAAGCCTACGGACTATCGTCGGTAAGCAGCCTAAAGGTTAGGCTTGTATAGAATAGTGAACGACGGATGTCTCAGAACTTTTATTGACATAGATAAGGTGTTACGCCCGTATTAGGATACTACGATTACGTAAACGATATGGATGGATGGCTCCGGTTTTTTAAAGTCGTTTTATGGTGTCTATTTATGTTTGTTTTTGTTTTAGAAGTCATATAAGTACGTAAACACATATTTAACGAGCCGTGAACATATCCGTGTGTACTTTTGTGCAGCTGTCACAATAATCGATTTTATTGTAGTTTTAGAACTTGTTATACATACTCATGATATCCATCTCACCAAGTAGACATAGCTTAGCTACGAAGTGCATGTTAATGTTGTTGTTCATCAGCGAAACATACATTCGCAAATTGCTACATAACAACCATAATTTGATATAATGAACTCGCATTCAAAGAATGGTCAAGATAAGGTTAGCACGCGACGAAATAAAGGGGTGACCTAACACAATGTGTGAGAACGACTTTACGTTGACCTGCTCGTTAGCTTTCTTTTGTTTTGACATCTGGCCTCATTTTCTGTCTTAATTGCAATTTTCATTGTTACACTAGTGACAGAAATGTTAATGCATACAGAAACGTTGTAAAGCTCCTTCGTTATAGATTGACGCAATCGTTCTGTTGAGCTAATTATTGCTTGCGAAATTTTCGTAGGCGCTTGCAAAGAAAACTTTTTAGTGTTTTTCGTTTTGAATTTTGAAGAGTGCTGTGTAATTTTTGGTCAAAAATTATTGCTCTCTAAAACTTTTTTTGCATTTAGAGTTGTGTGTGCCGTAAAAATGTTTAAGTAAAATCGAATTATATACGATTACAATAGTTAATTTAGGAAAATTATTAACATTTTATTTACACATTTTAACTTCATTACACGGTGAAAAGAAAGTAGGTATGTAACAGGTACATAAGCACATAGGTACATAGCCAGTACTTCATACGCTCAGCAAATTTTATGAGACATTTTAATAGAAAAAATTCCCACTGAGCCCTTCGTTTATTGTTATTTGGTTAGGTACGCTTTTATTACACGATAATAAAACGTTTATGATGATGACAGGAATTACGGAGATCGGTTAAGACCTACACCTGTATGATAAAACCGTGACCGCAGACTTTCATTTCGCACATCAATTAAAATTTAACATGTTAAGTATTCTTTGTAGAATTAATTATATAGCACCAAGTATATATTTTTTGCTGAAATACGTTTTTCAAGAGGTTTTCTTCTTTTATGTCAAATATAAATATATTTTATTTTTCCACGCCATGAATAAAAATATTCTCTGAAATAAATAAATCATAATGAATTATCTCCCCACAGACCGATCACAATCGCTCACGCTGCTTTGACCAATCTTCTGTAATTATGACACGCAACACGTTAATTACTTTTAAAACTGCTTGATGGAGTTGTATATAGTAAACAACATTAGTTTTATTTTTTATAATTAATTTAGAAGTAAATACTTTACACGTTATCTACCGAGATTAAATGAGACAAACCAAAAAGTTATGATGAAATTAGTTGCGACTGATCAATTGATTGAAAAACTTCATGGTTAACCCCCCTAGAAAGCTGTCTAAACTTAAGCTGGCTACAAGCAAGCCACTTTGTTCCGTCTCCACAACATAGCGGCTTCACTAATATTTCATGTTTGTTCATAAATTATCTTATAACTTGGGGGCTCAAGCAATTGGTTTAGTCTGGGCCGGGCCGTCTCCGCTCTTGTTCAAACAATCAAGAACTGCCGGCCGCTTTGTTTAATGCTGAGAACAATGACTAGTTACAACTTGAACAACTTCGTTATATAAATCAGTAAAATTGGATATTTGATGGAGAGGACCGGGAAAGGGTTTCTTAATTCTTAGTCGCATTAGAATTAATTGCGGTAGTTAATTAATGTTATAGATTTCTTGCTTTATTCTACGATTTAATGTATGTATATATTATTCTTTATTAAATATTTAACCTAAATGTCGCCGAGTTGATTAAAAGACTCGCTTAAGTCCTCCGATGTATGTACATACTAAATAAACTTAATGGTTATCCAGTATTAACAAATGAAGAAAGCCAAGAAATTCCTTAAGCCCAAGTCTCGATTAAATTGGATCCGACAATTGGAAAGCTAATCGGAAATACGAGGTGAGCCTTAAGTGGAATATCGTAACTTCGGAAAACGCCTGCGAGTAAGTAAATTAAAGAGAAAAATGTGAACACCTGGTTCCAAAGAAAATTCTTGGAAATATTCAATGAAATTGAGGTATGTCAGTGTGCCAGCTGAAAAAGTTTGGGAAATGCGCAAACTGATTTTTCTACAAGATATGTCGTTTGCCAAAATATTACAGTTTTAAGTTAGAATAGAATTTCTGCTAGTGGGGGATATACTCGTATTTGTAAATGTTTTGATATTGAATGAAAACTGGAGTTCGATGACTTCTACCTATTCATAAAATCTTCTAGTCAAAAAGAAAACAACCCTTCACCCTTTGACAATAATTTTCTGTTAAATTCTCCAACAAAAGCGTTTTATATTTGCCGTAAATAATATCGTTATTATCATATTTAACTGAGGTCGGTTTTAATCAAACAATCAGTCGGCGAATCTGTTTTGTGTGCCGACGTGCCCTCTTGAGACGTAATGAGTTCAATTCAAACTCTGAAAAAATCTTTACTTATTTTTTTCTTTGGAGATTTAAAAAGTCAGACAATCCTCGTTGTCGTAATGAAAGAGACTCGTTTGAGTGATATTCTTTTAAATTACCTGGCCATTTAACTTTGAGTTGTTGTTTCTGTAATTATCTAGATATTCTCCAGCTATATTTTTCGTATTTTTGTCTTGTATTTTATTCCTAAGATACAGTTGTAATGTTGGTATTTGTTTGCAGTGCACGTGCTACGAGACACCGAGTTACCTCTGGAAGTGGCCTCAGCTTTAGGACCCGAAGTCCAATTTGTATTAAAATACATCGACGGTGAGTACAAATGAATATCAGTATAAAATTACTATTATAAAATGAAATATACATACCTTACGCATATACACAAATACTTTATTTTAAACATTCTTCAACATCATTAGCGTAGTCTGGAAAATACTTATTTATCATGATTATTCGGACGAAGTAAATTGTGAAATGAACAATAAATACTTAATTAAAATAACCACTGAAAGAAAATCTTGGTAACACAGTTCGACACGGAAACCGAAGCAGCTCAAACCACGACCGATGAGGGAGTTAAGCAACAAACATTTGCAAAGTATTTAATTAAGCGACAATGTAAGCAACATTGTGTTCGAGCGTTTGTTTATCGCGAGTTCTGCTCGTAATCACTAGTTCACCTTATAGACGACTCCATAAAACTGTCGGCTACGAGTGCCAATCGAATTATCAGTTTCGTGCTGTGAACATTTCATTAGCAGTGGCGGGACGAGCAGATAACTGTCGCCCTTACTTTGCGTGAATATACTGTTAGTTTTAAATTGAGTCAGTTCTTTAAGTAATGCTTGTTTTGTACCTGGCTTACCAATTAAGGGTGAAAATCTTGGTAATTGTGTTCCAGTTTCTAACCTGTTGAAAAAGGC